>NC_140988.1:70082090-70702856 GCF_052327205.1 Somniosus microcephalus
CAGTGCCCCCCTCACTGCTCCCTCTGTATGATCAGTGCCCCCCTCACTGCTCCCCCTCAATGATCAGTGCCCCCCCTCCCTGCCCCCCCTGAATGATCAATGCCCCCCTCACTGCCCCCTCAATGATCAGTGCCCCCCCTCACTGCTCACCCTCAATGATCAGTGCCCCCCTCACTACTCCCTCTGAATGATCAGTGCCCCCGTCACGGCTCCCCCTGAATGATCAGTGCCCCCCCTCACTGCTCCCCCTGAATGATCAGTGCCCCCCCTCACTGCTCCCCCTCAATGATCAGTGCCCCCCTCACTGCTCCCCCTCAATGATCAGTGCCCCGCCTCACTGCTCCCTCTGAATGATCAGTGCCCCCCCTCACTGCCCCCCCTCAATGATCAGTGCCCCCCCTCACTGCTCCCTCTGAATGATCAGTGCCCCCCTCACTGCTCCCCCTCAATGATCAGTGCCCCACCTCACTGCTCCCTCTGAATGATCAGTGCCCCCCCTCACTGCTCCCCCTGAATGATCAGTGCCCCCCTCACTGCTCCCCCTCAATGATAAGTGCCCCCTCACTGCTCCCCCTCAATGATTAGTGCCCCCCTCACTGCCCCCCCAATGATCAGTGCCCCCCCTCACTGCTCCCCCTCAATGATCAGTGCCCCCCTCACTGCCCCCCCAATGATCAGTGCCCCCCCTCAGTGCTCCCCCTCAATGATCAGTGCCCCCCCTCACTGCTCCCCCTCAATGATCAGTGCCCCCCCTCACGGCACCCCCTGAATGATCAGTGCCCCCCCTCACTGCTCCCCCTCAATGATTAGTGCCCCCCTCACTGCCCCCCCAATGATCAGTGCCCCCCCTCATTGCTCCCCCTCAATGATCAGTGCCCCCCCTCACTGCACCCCCGAATGATCAGTGACCCCCTCACTGCTCCACCTTAATGATCAGTGCCCCCCCTCACTGCCCCCCTCAATGATCAGTGCCCCCCTCATTGCTCCCCCTGAATGATCAGTGACCCCTCACTGCTCCACCTTAATGATCAGTGCCCCCCCTCAGTGCCCCCCTCAATGATCAGTGCCCCCCTCATTGCTACCCCTCAATGATCAGTGCCCCCCCTCACTGCTCCCCCTCAATGATCAGTGCCCTCCCCTCACTGCCCCCCTCGATGATCAGTGACCGCGCTCACTGCTCCCTCTGAATGATCAGTGCCCCCCCACTTCTCCCCCTGAATGATGAGTGCCCCCCCTCACTGCTCCCACTCAATGATCAGTGCCCCCCGTCACTGCTCCCCCTCAATGATCAGTGCCCCCCCTCACTGCTCCCCCTCAATGATCAGAGCCCCCCCTCACTGCACCCCCGAATGATCAGTGACCCCCCTCACTGCTCCCCCTGAATGATCAGTGCCCCCTCACTGCTCCCCATGAATGGTCAGTGCCCCCGCTCACTGCTCCCCCTGAATGATCAGTGCCGCCCCTCACTGCTCCCTCTGAATGATCAGTGCCGCCCCTCACTGCTCCCCCTGAATGATCAGTGCCCCCCTCACTGATCCCCCTGAATGATCAGTGCCCCCCTCACTGATACCCCTGAATAATCAATGCCCCCCCTCACTGCTCCCCCTCAATGATCAGTGCCCCCCCTCACTACTCCCCCTGAATGATCAGTGCCCCCCCTCACTGCACCCCTAAATGATCAGTGCCCCCCCTCACTACTCCCCCTGAATCATCAGTGCCCCCCATCACTGCCTCCCCTGAATGATCAGTGCCCCCTCTCACTGCTCCCCCTCAATGATCAGTGCCCCCCTCACTGCCCCCTCTGAATGATCAGTGCCCCCCTCACTGCTCCGCCTCAATGATCAGTGCCCCCCCTCACTGCTCCCCATCAATGATCAGTGACCCCCCTCACAGCTCCCCCTGAATGATCAGTGCCCCCCTCACTGCTCCCCCTGAATGATCAGTGCCCCCCCTCACTGCTCCCCCTGAATGATCAGTGCCCCCCCTCACTGCTCCCCCTCAATGATCAGTGCCCCCCCTCACTGCTCCCCCTCAATGATCAGTGCCCCCCCTCACTGCTCCCTCTGAATGATCAGTGCCCCCCTCACTGCTCCCCCTCAATGATCAGTGCCCCCCTCACTGCTCCCCCCAATGATCAGTGCCCCCCTCACTGCCCCCCCAATGATCAGTGCCCCCCCTCATTGCTCCCCCTGAATGATCAGTGCCCCCCCCTCACTGCTCCCCTCCCTGAATGATCAGTGCCCCCCTCACTGCTGCCTCTGAATGATCAGTGCCCCCCCTCACTGCCCCCCCTGAATGATCAGTGCCCCCCCGCACTGCTCCCCCTGAATGATCAGTGCCCCCCCTCACTGCCCCCTCAATGATCAGTGCCTCCCTCACTGCTCCCCCTCAATGATCAGTGCCCCCCCTCACTGCTCCCCCGAATGATCAATGCCCCCCTCACTGCCCCCTCAATGATCAGTGCCCCCCCTCACTGCTCCCCCTGAATGATCAGTGCCCCCCCTCACTGCCCCCCCTCAATGATCAGTGCCCCCCCCCCTCACTGCTCCCCCTCAATAATTAGTGCCCCACCTCACTGCCCCCCCTCAATGATCAGTGCCCCCCTCATTGCTCCCCTTGAATGATCAGTGCCCCCCCTCACTGCTCCCCCTGAATGATCAGTGCCCCCTCACTGCTCCCCCTCAATGATCAGTGCCCCCCTCACTGCTCCCTCTGAATGATCAGTGCCCCCCTCACTGCTCCCCCTGAATGATCAGTGCACCCCTCATTGCTCCCCCTGAATGATCAGTGCCCCCCTCACTGCTCCCCCTCAATGATCAGTGCCCCCCTCACTGCCCCACTCAATGATCTGTGCCCCTCTCACTGCCCCCCCTCAATGATCAGTGCCCCCCTCACTGCCCCCCTCAATGATCAGTGCCCCCATCACTGCTCCCTCTGAATGATCAGTGCCCCCCCTCACTGCACCCCCGAATGATCAGTGCCCCCCTCACTGCCCCCTCAATGATCAGTGCCCCCCCTCATTGCTCCCCCTGAATGATCAGTGCCCCCCCTCACTGCTCCCCCTGAATGATCAGTGCCCCCCTCACTGCTCACCCTCAATGATCAGTGCCCCCCCTCACTGCCCCCCCTGAATGATCAGTGCCCCCCCGCACTGCTCCCCCTGAATGATCAGTGCCCCCCCTCACTGCCCCCTCAATGATCAGTGCCTCCCTCACTGCTCCCCCTCAATGATCAGTGCCCCCCCTCACTGCTCCCCCGAATGATCAATGCCCCCCTCACTGCCCCCTCAATGATCAGTGCCCCCCCTCACTGCTCCCCTGAATGATCAGTGCCCCCCCTCACTGCCCCCCCTCAATGATCAGTGCCCCCCCCCTCACTGCTCCCCCTCAATAATTAGTGCCCCACCTCACTGCCCCCCCTCAATGATCAGTGCCCCCCTCATTGCTCCCCTTGAATGATCAGTGCCCCCCCTCACTGCTCCCCCTGAATGATCAGTGCCCCCTCACTGCTCCCCCTCAATGATCAGTGCCCCCCTCACTGCTCCCTCTGAATGATCAGTGCCCCCCTCACTGCTCCCCCTGAATGATCAGTGCACCCCTCATTGCTCCCCCTGAATGATCAGTGCCCCCCTCACTGCTCCCCCTCAATGATCAGTGCCCCCCTCACTGCCCCACTCAATGATCTGTGCCCCTCTCACTGCCCCCCCTCAATGATCAGTGCCCCCCTCACTGCCCCCCTCAATGATCAGTGCCCCCATCACTGCTCCCTCTGAATGATCAGTGCCCCCCCTCACTGCACCCCCGAATGATCAGTGCCCCCCTCACTGCCCCCTCAATGATCAGTGCCCCCCCTCATTGCTCCCCCTGAATGATCAGTGCCCCCCCTCACTGCTCCCCCTGAATGATCAGTGCCCCCCTCACTGCTCACCCTCAATGATCAGTGCCCCCCCTCACTGCTCCCCCTGAATGATCAGTGCCCCCCTCACTGCTCACCCTCAATGATCAGTGCCCCCCTCACTGCTCCCCCTGAATGATCAGTGCCCCCCTCAATGCTCCCCCTGAATGATCAGTGCCCCCCTCACTGCTCCCCCTCAATGATCAGTGCCCCCCCCACTGCTCCCCCTCAATGATCAGTGCCCCCCTCACTGCTCCCCTGAATGATCAGTGCCCCCCTCACTGCTCCCCCTGAATGATCAGTGCCCCCCTCACTGCTCCCCCTGAATGATCAGTGCCCCCCCTCACTGCTCCCCCTCAATGATCAGTGCCCCCCTCACTGCTCCCCCTGAATGATCAGTGCCCCCCTCACTGCTCCCTCTGAATGATCAGTGCCCCCCCTCACTGCTCCCTCTGAATGATCAATGCCCCCCCTCACTGCTCCCCCTCAATGATCAGTGCCCCCCCTCACTGCTCCCCTGAATGATCAGTGCCCCCCTCACTGCTCCCCCTGAATGATCAGTGCCCCCTCACTGCTCCCCCTGAATGATCAGTGCCCCCCTCACTGCTCCCCCTCAATGGTCAGTGCCCCCCCTCACTGCTCCCCTGGATGATCAGTGCCCCCCCTCACTGCCCCCTCAATGATCAGTGCCCCCCTCACTGCTCCCCCTGAATGATCAGTGCCCCCTCACTGCTCCCCATGAATGATCAGTGCCCCCCTCACTGCTCCCTCTGAATGATCAGTGCCCCCCTCACTGCTCCCCCTGAATGATCAGTGCCCCCCTCCCTGCCCCCCACAATGATCAGTGCCCCCCCTCACTGCTCCCTCTGAATGATCAGTGCCCCCCTCACTGCTCCCTCTGAATGATCAGTGCCCCCCCTCACTGCCCCCCCAATGATCAGTGCCCCCCCTCATTGTTCCCCCTGAATGATCAGTGCCCCCCCTCACTGCTCCCTCTGAATGATCAGTGCCCCCCCTCACTGCTCCCCCTGAATGATCAGTGCCCCCCCTCACTGCCCCCCCGAATGATCAGTGCCCCCCCTCACTGCTCCCCCTGAATGATCAGTGCCCCCCCTCACTGCTCCCCCTCAATGATCAGTGCCCCCCTCATTGTTCCCCCTGAATGATCAGTGCCCCCCCTCACTGCTCCCCTTGAATGATCAGTGCCCCCCCTCACTGCGCCCCCTGAATGATCAGTGCCCCCCCTCACTGCTCCCTCTGAATGATCAGTGCCCCCCTCACTGCTCCCTCTGAATGATCAGTGCCCCCCCTCACTGCTCCCCCTGAATGATATGTGCCCCCCCTCACTGCCCCCCCGAATGATCAGTGCCCCCCCTCACTGCTCCCCCTGAATGGTCAGTGCCTCCCTCACTGCTCCCCCTCAACGATCAGTGCCCCACTCACTGCCCCCCCTCAATGATCAGTGCCCCCCACTGCCCCCTCAATACTCAGTGCCCCCCTCACTGCTCCCTCTGAATGATCAGTGCCCCCCCTCACTGCACCCCCGAATGATCAGTGTCCCCCCTCACTGCCCCCCTCAATGATCAGTGCCCCCCCTCATTGCTCCCTCTGAATGATCAATGCCCCCCCTCACTGCTCCCTCTGAATGATCAGTGCCCCCCCTCACTGCTCCCCCTGAATGATCAGTGCCGCCCCCTCACTGCTCCCCCTCAATGATCAGTGCCCCCCTCACTGCTCCCCCTCATTGATCAGTGCCCCCCTCACTGCTCCCCCTCAATGATCATTGCACCCCCGAATGATCAGTGCCCCCCCTCACTGCTCCCCCTGAATGATCAGTGCCCCCCCTCACTGCTCCCCCTCAATGATCATTGCCCCCCCGAATGATCAGTGCCCCCCCTCACTGCTCCCCCTGAATGATCAGTGCCCCCCTCACTGCTCCCTCTGAATGATCAGTGCCCCTCCTCACTGCTCCCTCGGAATGATCAGTACCCCCCCTCACTGCTCCCCCTGAACGATCAGTGCCCCCCCCTCACTGCTCCCCCTGAATGATCAGTGTCCCCCCCCGTGACTGCTCCACCTCAATGATCAGTGCCACCTCTCACTGCTCCCCCTGAATGATCAGTGCCCCCGCTCACTGCTCCCTCTGAATGATCAGTGCCCCCCCTCACTGCTCCCTCTGAATGATCAGTGCACCCCCCTCACTACTCCCCCTGAATGATCAGTGCCCCCCCTCACTGCTCCCTCTGAATGATCAGTGCCGCCCCTCACTGCTACCCCTGAATGATCAGTGCCCCCCTCACTGATCCCTCTGAATGATCAGTGCCCCCCTCACTGCTCCCCCTCAATGATCAGTGCCCCCCTCACTGCTCCCTCTGAATGATCAGTGCACCCCCTCACTGCTCCCCCTCAATGATCAGTGTCCCCCCTCACTGCTCCCCCTCAATGATCAGTGCCCCCCCTCACTGCTCCCCCTCAATGATCAGTGCCCCCCCTCTCTGCTCCCCCTCAATGATCAGTGCCCCCCTCACTGCTCCACCTGAATGATCAGTGCCCCCCCGCACAGCTCCCCCTGAATGATCAGTGCCCCCCTCACTGCTCCCCCTGAATGATCAGTGCCCCCCCTCACTGCTCCCCCTGAATGATCAGTGCCCCCCCTCACTGCTCCCCCTCAATGATCAGTGCCCCCCCTCACTGCTCCCACTCAATGATCAGTGCCCCCCTCACTGCTCCCTCTGAATGATCAGTGCCCCACTCACTGCTCCCCCTCAATGATCAGTGCCCCCCTCACTGCTCCGCCTCAATGATCAGTGCCCCCCTCACTGCTCCCCCCAATGATCAGTGCCCCCCTCACTGCCCCCCCAATGATCAGTGCCCCCCCTCATTGCTCCCCCTGAATGATCAGTGCCCCCCTCACTGCTCCCCCTGAATGGTCAGTGCCCCCCTCACTGCTGCCTCTGAATGATCAGTGCCCCCCTCACTGCCCCCCCTGAATGATCAGTGCCCCCCCGCACTGCTCCCCCTGAATGATCAGTGCCCCCCCTCACTGCCCCCTCAATGATCAGTGCCTCCCTCACTGCTCCCCCTCAATGATCAGTTCCCCCCCCTCCCTGCCCCCCGAATGATCAATGCCCCCCTCACTGCCCCCTCAATGATCAGTGCCCCCCCTCACTGCTCCCCCTGAATGATCAGTGCCCCCCCTCACTGCCCCCCTCAATGATCAGTGCCCCCCCTCACTGCTCCCCCTCAATAATTAGTGCCCCACCTCACTGCCCCCCCTGAATGATCAGTGCCCCCCTCATTGCTCCCCTTGAATGAGTAGTGCCCCCCCTCACTGCTCCCCCTGAATGATCAGTGCCCCCTCACTGCTCCCCCTCAATGATCAGTGCCCCCCTCACTGCTCCCTCTGAATGATCAGTGCCCCCCTCACTGCTCCCCCTGAATAATCAGTGCACCCCTCATTGCTCCCCCTGAATGATCAGTGCCCCCCTCACTGCTCCCCCTCAATGATCAGTGCCCCCCTCACTGCCCCACTCAATGATCTGTGCCCCTCTCACTGCCCCCCCTCAATGATCAGTGCCCCCCCTCACTGCCCCCCTCAATGATCAGTGCCCCCATCACTGCTCCCTCTGAATGATCAGTGCCCCCCCTCACTGCACCCCCGAATGATCAGTGCCCCCCTCACTGCCCCCTCAATGATCAGTGCCCCCCCTCATTGCTCCCCCTGAATGATCAGTGCCCCCCCTCACTGCTCCCCCTGAATGATCAGTGCCCCCCTCACTGCTCACCCTCAATGATCAGTGCCCCCCCTCACTGCTCCCCCTGAATGATCAGTGCCCCCCTCACTGCTCACCCTCAATGATCAGTGCCCCCCTCACTGCTCCCCCTGAATGATCAGTGCCCCCCTCACTGCTCCCCCTGAATGATCAGTGCCCCCCTCACTGCTCCCCCTGAATGATCAGTGCCCCCTCCTCACTGCTCCCCCTGAATGACCAGTGCCCCCCCTCAATGCCCCATCTGAATGATCAGTGCACCCCCCTCACTGCTCCCCCTGAATGATCAGTGCCCCCCCTCACTGCTCCCTCTGAATGATCAGTGCCCCCCTCACTGCTCCCTCTGAATGATCAGTGCCCCCCCGTCACTGCTCCCCGTAAATGATCAGTGCCCCCCCTCAATGCCCCATCTGAATGATCAGTGCACCCCCCTCACTGCTCCCCCTGAATGATCAGTGCCCCCCTCACTGCTCCCCCTGAATGATCAGTGCCCCCCCTCACTGCTCCCCCTGAATGACCAGTGCCCCCCCTCAATGCCCCATCTGAATGATCAGTGCACCCCCCTAACTGCTCCCCTGAATGATTATTGCCCCCCCTCACTGCTCCCCCTGAATGATCAGTGCCCCCCTCACTGATCCCCCTGAATGATCAGTGCCCTCCCGTCACTGCTCCCCCTGTATGATCAGTGCCCCCCTCACTGCCCCATCTGAATGATCAGTGCCCCTCCCTCACTGCTCCCTCAATGATCAGTGCCCCCCCTCACTGCTCCCTCTGAATGATCAGTGCCCCCCATCACTGCCCCCCCTCAATGATCAGTGCCCCCCCTCATTGCTCCCTCTGAATGATCAGTGCCCCCCCTCACTGCTCCCCCTGAATGATCATTGCCCCCCCCTCACTGCCTCCCCTGAATGATCAGTGCCCTCCCTCACTGCTCCCCCTCAATGATCAGTGCCCCCCTCACTGCTCCCCCTCAATGATCAGTGCCCCCCTCACTGCTCCCCCTGAATGATCAGTGCCCCCCTCACTGCTCCCCCTGAATGATCAGTGACCCCCTCACTGCTCCCCCTGAATGATCAGAGCCCCCCTCACTGCTCCCCCTGAATGATCAGAGCCCCCCTCACTGCTCCCCCTGAATGATCAGTGACCCCCTCACTGCTCCCCCTGAATGATCAGAGCCCCCCTCACTGCTCCCCCTGAATGATCAGTGACCCCCTCACTGCTCCCCCTGAATGTTCAGTGCCCCCCTCACTGCTCCCCCTGAATGATCAGTGCCCCCCTCACTGCCCCCCTGAATGATCACTGCCCCCCTCACTGCTCCCCCTCAATGATCAGTGCCCCCCCTCACTGCTCCGCCTGAATGATCACTGCCCCCCTCACTGCCCCCCCTGAATGATCAGTGCCCCCCCTCACTACTCCCCCTGAATGATCAGCGCCCCCCCTCACTGCCTCCCCTGAATGATCAGTGCCCCCCCCTCACTGCTCCCCCTCAATGATCAGTGCCCCCCTCACTGCCCCGTCTGAATGATCAGTGCCCCCTCACTGCTCCCCCTGAATGATCAGTGCCCCCCTCACTGCTCCCCCTGAATGATCAGTGCCCCCCTCACAGCTCCCCCTCAATGATCAGAGCCCCCCTCACTGCTCCCCCTGAATGATCAGTGCCCCCCCTCACTGCTCCCCTTGAATGATCAGAGCCCCCCCTCACTGCTCCCCCTGAATGATCAGTGCCTCCCCTCACTGCTCCCCCTCAATGATCAGTGCCCCCTCACTGCCCCCCTCAATGATCAGTGCCCCCGCTCACTGCTCCCCCTCAATGATCAGTGCCCGCCCTCAATGCCCCATCTGAATGATCAGTGCCCCCCCTCACTGCTCCCCCTGAATGATCAGTGCCCCCCCTCACTACTCCCCCTGAATGATCAGTGCCCCCCCTCACTGCACCCCTAAATGATCAGTGCCCCCCCTCACTACTCCCCCTGAATCATCAGTACCCCCCATCACTGCCTCCCCTGAATGATCAGTGCCCCCTCTCACTGCTCCCCCTCAATGATCAGTGCCCCCCTCACTGCCCCCTCTGAATGATCAGTGCCCACCTCACTGCTCCCCCTCAATGATCAGTGCCCCCCTCACTGCTCCCTCTGAATGATCAGTGCACCCCCTCACTGCTCCCCCTCAATGATCAGTGTCCCCCCTCACTGCTCCCCCTCAATGATCAGTGCCCCCCCTCACTGCTCCCCCTGAATGATCAGTGCCCCCCCTCACTGCTCCCCCTCAATAATCTGTGCCGCCACCTCACTGCTCCGCCTCAATGATCAGTGCCCCCCCTCACTGCTCCCCATCAATGATCAGTGACCCCCCTCACAGCTCCCCCTGAATGATCAGTGACCCCCTCACTGCTCCCCCTGAATGATCAGTGCCCCCCCTCACTGCTCCCCCTGAATGATCAGTGCCCCCCCTCACTGCTCCCCCTCAATGATCAGTGCCCCCCCTCACTGCTCCCCCTCAATGATCAGTGCCCCCCCTCACTGCTCCCTCTGAATGATCAGTGCCCCCCTCACTGCTCCCCCTCAATGATCAGTGCCCCCCTCACTGCTCCCCCTCAATGATCAGTGCCCCCTCACTGCTCCCTCTGAATGATCAGTGCCCCCCTCACTGCTCCCCCCAATGATCAGTGCCCCCCTCACTGCCCCCCCAATGATCAGTGCCCCCCCTCATTGCTCCCCCTGAATGATCAGTGCCCCCCTCACTGCTCCCCCTGAATGATCAGTGCCCCCCTCACTGCTGCCTCTGAATGATCAGTGCCCCCCCTCACTGCCCCCCCTGAATGATCAGTGCCCCCCCGCACTGCTCCCCCTGAATGATCAGTGCCCCCCTCACTGCCCCCTCAATGATCAGTGCCTCCCCTCACTGCTCCCCCTGAATGATCAGTGCCCCCCTCACTGCCCCCTCAATGATCAGTGCCTCCCCTCACTGCTCCCTCTGAATGATCAGTGCCCCCCTCACTGCCCCCTCAATGATCAGTGCCCCCCCTCACTGCTCCCCCTGAATGATCAGTGCCCCCCTCACTGCCCCCCCTCAATGATCAGTGCCCCCCCTCACTGCTCCCCCTCAATAATTAGTGCCCCACCTCACTGCCCCCCCTCAATGATCAGTGCCCCCCTCATTGCTCCCCTTGAATGATCAGTGCCCCCCCTCACTGCTCCCCCTGAATGATCAGTGCCCCCTCACTGCTCCCCCTCAATGATCAGTGCCCCCCTCACTGCTCCCTCTGAATGATCAGTGCCCCCCTCACTGCTCCCCCTGAATGATCAGTGCACCCCTCATTGCTCCCCCTGAATGATCAGTGCCCCCCTCACTGCTCCCCCTCAATGATCAGTGCCCCCCTCACTGCCCCACTCAATGATCTGTGCCCCTCTCACTGCCCCCCTCAATGATCAGTGCCCCCCTCACTGCCCCCCTCAATGATCAGTGCCCCCATCACTGCTCCCTCTGAATGATCAGTGCCCCCCCTCACTGCACCCCCGAATGATCAGTGCCCCCCTCACTGCCCCCTCAATGATCAGTGCCCCCCCTCATTGCTCCCCCTGAATGATCAGTGCCCCCCCTCACTGCTCCCCCTGAATGATCAGTGCCCCCCTCACTGCTCACCCTCAATGATCAGTGCCCCCCTCACTGCTCCCCCTGAATGATCAGTGCCCCCCTCACTGCTCACCCTCAATGATCAGTGCCCCCCTCACTGCTCCCCCTGAATGATCAGTGCCCCCCTCACTGCTCCCCCTGAATGATCAGTGCCCCCCTCACTGCTCCCCCTCAATGATCAGTGCCCCCCCCACTGCTCCCCCTCAATGATCAGTGCCACCCTCACTGCTCCCCTGAATGATCAGTGCCCCCCTCACTGCTCCCCCTGAATGATCAGTGCCCCCCTCACTGCTCCCCCTGAATGATCAGTGCCCCCCCTCACTGCTCCCCCTCAATGATCAGTGCCCCCCTCACTGCTCCCCCTGAATGATCAGTGCCCCCCTCACTGCTCCCTCTGAATGATCAGTGCCCCCCCTCACTGCTCCCTCTGAATGATCAATGCCCCCCCTCACTGCTCCCCCTCAATGATCAGTGCCCCCCCTCACTGCTCCCCTGAATGATCAGTGCCCCCCTCACTTCTCCCCCTGAATGATCAGTGCCCCCTCACTGCTCCCCCTGAATGATCAGTGCCCCCCTCACTGCTCCCCCTCAATGATCAGTGCCCCCTCTCACTGCTCCCCTGGATGATCAGTGCCCCCCCCTCACTGCCCCCTCAATGATCAGTGCCCCCCTCACTGCTCCCCCTGAATGATCAGTGCCCCCTCACTGCTCCCCATGAATGATCAGTGCCCCCATCACTGCTCCCCCTGAATGGTCAGTGCCCCCCTCACTGCTCCCTCTGAATGATCAGTGCCCCCCTCACTGCTCCCCCTGAATGATCAGTGCCCCCCCTCCCTGCCCCCCACAATGATCAGTGCCCCCCCTCACTGCTCCCTCTGAATGATCAGTGCCCCCCTCACTGCTCCCTCTGAATGATCAGTGCCCCCCCTCACTGCCCCCCCAATGATCAGTGCCCCCCCTCATTGTTCCCCCTGAATGATCAGTGTCCCCCCTCACTGCTCCCTCTGAATGATCAGTGCCCCCCCTCACTGCTCCCCCTGAATGATCAGTGCCCCCCCTCACTGCCCCCCCGAATGATCAGTGCCCCCCCTCACTGCTCCCCCGAATGATCAGTGCCCCCCCTCACTGCTCCCCCTCAATGATCAGTGCCCCCCTCATTGTTCCCCCTGAATGATCAGTGCCCCCCCTCACTGCTCCCCTTGAATGATCAGTGCCCCCCCTCACTGCGCCCCCTGAATGATCAGTGCCCCCCCCTCACTGCTCCCTCTGAATGATCAGTGCCCCCCTCACTGCTCCCTCTGAATGATCAGTGCCCCCCCTCACTGCTCCCCCTGAATGATATGTGCCCCCCCTCACTGCCCCCCCGAATGATCAGTGCCCCCCCTCACTGCTCCCCCTGAATGATCAGTGCCTCCCTCACTGCTCCCCCTCAACGATCAGTGCCCCCCTCACTGCTCCCCCTCAATGATCAGTGCCCCACTCACTGCCCCCCCTCAATGATCAGTGCCCCCCACTGCCCCCTCAATACTCAGTGCCCCCCTCACTGCTCCCTCTGAATGATCAGTGCCCCCCCTCACTGCACCCCCGAATGATCAGTGTCCCCCCTCACTGCCCCCCTCAATGATCAGTGCCCCCCCTCATTGCTCCCCCTGAATAATCAGTGCCCCCCCTCACTGCTCCCCCTGAATGATCAGTGCCCCCCCTCACTGCTCCCCCTGAATGATCAGGGCCCCCTCACTGCTCCCCCTGAATGATCAGAGCCCCCCCCTCACTGCAACCCCGAATGATCAGTGCCCCCCTCACTGCTACCCCTCAATTATCAGTGCCCCCCTCACTGCTCCCTCTGAATGATCAATGCCCCCCCTCACTGCTCCCTCTGAATGATCAGTGCCCCCCCTCACTGCTCCCCCTGAATGATCAGTGCCGCCCCCTCACTGCTCCCCCTCAATGATCAGTGCCCCCCTCACTGCTCCCCCTCATTGATCAGTGCCCCCCTCACTGCTCCCCCTCAATGATCATTGCCCCCCCGAATGATCAGTGCCCCCCCTCACTGCTCCCCCTGAATGATCAGTGCCCCCCCTCACTGCTCCCCCTCAATGATCAGTGCCCCCCCTCACTGCTCCCCCTGAATGATCAGTGCCCCCCTCACTGCTCCCCCTGAATGATCAGTGCCCCCCTCACTGCTCCCTCTGAATGATCAGTGCCCCTCCTCACTGCTCCCTCGGAATGATCAGTACCCCCCCTCACTGCTCCCCCTGAATGATCAGTGCCCCCCCCCCGTGACTGCTCCACCTCAATGATCAGTGCCACCTCTCACTGCTCCCCCTGAATGATCAGTGCCCCCGCTCACTGCTCCCTCTGAATGATCAGTGCCCCCCCTCACTGCTCCCTCTGAATGATCAGTGCACCCCCCTCACTACTCCCCCTGAATGATCAGTGCCCCCCCTCACTGCTCCCTCTGAATGATCAGTGCCGCCCCTCACTGCTACCCCTGAATGATCAGTGCCCCCCTCACTGATCCCCCTGAATGATCAGTGCCCCCCCGTCACTGCTCCCCCTGTATGATCAGTGCCCCCCCCACTGCCCCATCTGAATGATCAGTGACCCCCCTCACTGCTCCCCCTGAATGATCAATGCCCCCCCTCACTGCCCCCTCAATGATCAGTGCCTCCCTCACTGCTCCCCCTCAATGATCAGTGCCCCCCCTCCCTGCCCCCCGAATGATCAATGCCCCCCTCACTGCCCCCTCAATGATCAGTGCCCCCCCTCACTGCTCCCCCTGAATGATCCATGCCCCCCTCACTGCCCCCCCTCAATGATCAGTGCCCCCCCTCACTGCTCCCCCTCAATAATTAGTGCCCCACCTCACTGCCCCCCCTCAATGATCAGTGCCCCCCTCATTGCTCCCCTTGAATGATCAGTGCCCCCCCTCACTGCTCCCCCTGAATGATCAGTGCCCCCTCACTGCTCCCCCTCAATGATCAGTGCCCCCCTCACTGCTCCCTCTGAATGATCAGTGCCCCCCTCACTGCTCCCCCTGAATGATCAGTGCACCCCTCATTGCTCCCACTGAATGATCAGTGCCCCCCTCACTGCTCCCCCTCAATGATCAGTGCCCCCCTCACTGCCCCACTCAATGATCTGTGCCCCTCTCACTGCCCCCCCTCAATGATCAGTGCCCCCCTCACTGCCCCCCTCAATGATCAGTGCCCCCATCACTGCTCCCTCTGAATGATCAGTGCCCCCCCTCACTGCACCCCCGAATGATCAGTGCCCCCCTCACTGCCCCCTCAATGATCAGTGCCCCCCCTCATTGCTCCCCCTGAATGATCAGTGCCCCCCCTCACTGCTCCCCCTGAATGATCAGTGCCCCCCTCACTGCTCACCCTCAATGATCAGTGCCCCCCTCACTGCTCCCCCTGAATGATCAGTGCCCCCCTCACTGCTCACCCTCAATGATCAGTGCCCCCCTCACTGCTCCCCCTGAATGATCAGTGCCCCCCTCACTGCTCCCCCTGAATGATCAGTGCCCCCCTCACTGCTCCCCCTCAGTGATCAGTGCCCCCCCCACTGCTCCCCCTCAATGATCAGTGCCCCCCTCACTGCTCCCCTGAATGATCAGTGCCCCCCTCACTGCTCCCCCTGAATGATCAGTGCCCCCCTCACTGCTCCCCCTGAATGATCAGTGCCCCCCCTCACTGCTCCCCCTGAATGATCAGTGCCCCCCTCACTGCTCACCCTCAATGATCAGTGCCCCCCTCACTGCTCCCCCTGAATGATCAGTGCCCCCCTCACTGCTCCCTCTGAATGATCAGTGCCCCCCCTCACTGCTCCCTCTGAATGATCAATGCCCCCCCTCACTGCTCCCCCTCAATGATCAGTGCCCCCCCTCACTGCTCCCCTGAATGATCAGTGCCCCCCTCACTTCTCCCCCTGAATGATCAGTGCCCCCTCACTGCTCCCCCTGAATGACCAGTGACCCCCTCACTGCTCCCCCTCAATGATCAGTGCCCCCCCTCACTGCTCCCCTGGATGATCAGTGCCCCCCCTCACTGCCCCCTCAATGATCAGTGCCCCCCTCACTGCTCCCCCTGAATGATCAGTGCCCCCTCACTGCTCCCCATGAATGATCAGTGCCCCCATCACTGCTCCCCCTGAATGGTCAGTGCCCCCCTCACTGCTCCCTCTGAATGATCAGTGCCCCCCTCACTGCTCCCCCTGAATGATCAGTGCCCCCCCTCCCTGCCCCCCACAATGATCAGTGCCCCCCCTCACTGCTCCCTCTGAATGATCAGTGCCCCCCTCACTGCTCCCTCTGAATGATCAGTGCCCCCCCTCACTGCCCCCCCAATGATCAGTGCCCCCCCTCATTGTTCCCCCTGAATGATCAGTGCCCCCCCTCACTGCTCCCTCTGAATGATCAGTGCCCCCCCTCACTGCTCCCCCTGAATGATCAGTGCCCCCCCTCACTGCCCCCCCGAATGATCAGTGCCCCCCCTCACTGCTCCCCCTGAATGATCAGTGCCCCCCCTCACTGCTCCCCCTCAATGATCAGTGCCCCCCTCATTGTTCCCCCTGAATGATCAGTGCCCCCCCTCACTGCTCCCCTTGAATGATCAGTGCCCCCCCTCACTGCGCCCCCTGGATGATCAGTGCCCCCCCTCACTGCTCCCTCTGAATGATCAGTGCCCCCCTCACTGCTCCCTCTGAATGATCAGTGCCCCCCTCACTGCTCCCCCTGAATGATATGTGCCCCCCCTCACTGCCCCCCCGAATGATCAGTGCCCCCCCTCACTGCTCCCCCTGAATGATCAGTGCCTCCCTCACTGCTCCCCCTCAACGATCAGTGCCCCCCTCACTGCTCCCCCTCAATGATCAGTGCCCCACTCACTGCCCCCCCTCAATGATCAGTGCCCCCCACTGCCCCCTCAATACTCAGTGCCCCCCTCACTGCTCCCTCTGAATGATCAGTGCCCCCCCTCACTGCACCCCCGAATGATCAGTGTCCCCCCTCACTGCCCCCCTCAATAATCAGTGCCCCCCCTCATTGCTCCCCCTGAATAATCAGTGCCCCCCCTCACTGCTCCCCCTGAATGATCAGTGCCCCCCTCACTGCTCCCCCTGAATGATCAGGGCCCCCTCACTGCTCCCCCTGAATGATCAGAGCCCCCCCCTCACTGCAACCCCGAATGATCAGTGCCCCCCTCACTGCTACCCCTCAATGATCAGTGCCCCCCTCACTGCTACCCCTCAATTATCAGTGCCCCCCTCACTGCTCCCTCTGAATGATCAATGCCCCCCCTCACTGCTCCCTCTGAATGATCAGTGCCCCCCCTCACTGCTCCCCCTGAATGATCAGTGCCGCCCCCTCACTGCTCCCCCTCAATGATCAGTGCCCCCCTCACTGCTCCCCCTCATTGATCAGTGCCCCCCTCACTGCTCCCCCTCAATGATCATTGCCCCCCCGAATGATCAGTGCCCCCCCTCACTGCTCCCCCTGAATGATCAGTGCCCCCCCTCACTGGTCCCCCTCAATGATCATTGCCCCCCCGAATGATCAGTGCCCCCCCTCACTGCTCCCCCTGAATGATCAGTGCCCCCCTCACTGCTCCCTCTGAATGATCAGTGCCCCTCCTCACTGCTCCCTCGGAATGATCAGTACCCCCCCTCACTGCTCCCCCTGAACGATCAGTGCCCCCCCCTCACTGCTCCCCCTGAATGATCAGTGCCCCCCCCCCGTGACTGCTCCACCTCAATGATCAGTGCCACCTCTCACTGCTCCCCCTGAATGATCAGTGCCCCCGCTCACTGCTCCCTCTGAATGATCAGTGCCCCCCCTCACTGCTCCCTCTGAATGATCAGTGCACCCCCTCACTGCTACCCCTGAATGATCAGTGCCCCCCTCACTGATCCCCCTGAATGATCAGTGCCCCCCCGTCACTGCTCCCCCTGTATGATCAGTGCCCCCCCCACTGCCCCATCTGAATGATCAGTGACCCCCCTCACTGCTCCCCCTGAATGATCAATGCCCCCCCTCACTGCTCCCCCTCAATGATCAGTGCCCCCCTCACTGCCCCCACTGAATGATCAGTGCCCCCCTCAATGCTCCCCCTGAATGATCAGTGCCCCCCGTCACTACTCCCCCTGAATGATCAGTGCCCCCCCTCACTGCCTCCCCTGAATGATCAGTGCCCCCCTCACTGCTCCCCCTCAATGATCAGTGCCCCCCTCACTGCCCCCTCTGAATGATCAATGCCCCCTCACTGCTCCCCCTGAATGATCAGTGCCCCCCTCACTGCTCCCTCTGAATGATCAGTGCCACCCCTCACTGCCTCCGCTGAATGATCAGTGCCCCTCCTCACTGCTCCCCCTGAATGATCAGTGACCCCCTCACTGCTCCCCTTGAATGATCAGTGCCCCCTCACTGCTCCCCCTGAATGATCAGTGCCCCCAATCACTGCTCCCCTGAATGATCAGTGCCCCCCTCACGGCCCCGTCTGAATGATCAGTGCCCCATCACTGCTCCCCCTGAATGATCAGTGCCCCCCTCACTGCTGCCCTTGAATGATCAGTGCCCCCCTCACTGCTCCCCCTGAATGATCAGTGCACCCCCTCACAGCTCCCCCTGAATGATCAGTGCCCCCTCTCACTGCTCCCCCTGAATGATAAGTGCTCCCCCACTGCTCCCCCTCAATGATCAGTGCCCCCCCTCACTGCTCCCTCTGAATGATCAGTGCCCCCTCCTCACTGCTCCCCCGAATGACCAGTGCCCCCCCTCAATGCCCCATCTGAATGATCAGTGCCCCCCCTCACTGCTCCCTCTGAATGATCAGTGCCCCCCCTCACTGCTCCCCCTCAATGATCAGTGCCCCCCCTCACTGCTCCCCTTGAATGATCAGTGCCCCCCCTCACTGCTCCCCCTGAATGATCAGTGCCCCCCCTCACTGCTCCCTCTGAATGATCAGTGCCGCCCCTCACTGCTCCCCCTGAATGATCAGTGCCCCCCTCACTGCTCCCCCTGAATGATCAGTGCCCCCTCCTCATTGCTCCCCCGAATGACCAGTGCCCCCCCTCAATGCCCCATCTGAATGATCAGTGCACCCCCCTCACTGCTCCCCCTGAATGATCAGTGCCCCCCCTCACTGCTCCCTCTGAATGATCAGTGCCGCCCCTCACTGCTCCCCCTGAATGATCAGTGCCCCCCTCACTGATCCCCCTGAATGATCAGTGCCCCCCCTCACTGCCCCATCTGAATGATCAGTGCCGCCCCTCACTGCTCCCCCTGAATGATCAGTGCCCCCCCTCACTGCTCCCTCTGAATGATCAGTGTCCCCCTCACTGCTCACCCTCAATTATCAGTGCCCCCCCTCACTGCTCACCCTCAATGATCAGTGCTCCCCCTCACTGCGCCGCCTGAATGATCACTGCCTCCCTCACTGCTCCCCCTCAATGATCAGTGCCCCCCCTCACTGCCTCCCCTGAATGATCAGTGCCCCCCCTCACTGCTCCCCCTCAATGATCAGTGCCCCCCCATCACTGCTCCCCCTGAATGATCAGTGCCCCCCTCACTGCTCCCCCTGAATGATCAGTGCCACCCCTCACTGCTCCCCTTGAATGATCAGAGCCCCCCTCACTGCTCCCTCTGAATGATCAGTGCGCCCCCTCACTGCCCCCCCTGAATGATCAGTGTCCCTCCTCACTGCTCCCCCTCAATGATCAGTGCTCCCCGCACTGCTCCCCCTGAAAGATCTGTGCCCCCCCTCACTGCTCCCCTGAATGATCAGTGCCCCTCCCTCACTGCTCCCTCAATGATCAGTGCCCCACCTCACTGCTCCCCCTGAATGATCAGTGCCCCCCCTCACTGCTCCCCTGAATGATCAGTGCCCCTCCCTCACTGCTCCCTCAATGATCAGTGCCCCCCCTCACTGCTCCCTCTGAATGATCAGTGCCCCCCATCACTGCCCCCCCTCAATGATCAGTGCCCCCCTCATTGCTCCCCCTGAATGATCAGTGCCCCCCTCACTGCTCCCCCTGAATAATCAATGCCCCCCCTCATTGCCCCCTCTGAATGATCAGTGCCGCCCCTCACTGCCCCCTCTGAATGATCAGTGCCCCCCCTCACTGCTCCCTCTGAATGATCAGTGCCCCCCCTCACTGCTCCCTCTGAATGATCAGTGCCCCCCCTCACTGCCCCCCTCAATGATCAGTGCCCCCGCTCACTGCTCCTCCTGAATGATCAGTGCCCCCCTCACTGCTCCCCCTGAATGATCAGTGCCCCCCTCACTGCTTCCCCTGAATGATCAGTGCCCCCCCGTCACTGCTCCCCCTGAATGATCAGTGCCCCCCCCACTGCCCCATCTGAATGATCAGTGCCCCCCCTCACTGCTCCCCCTCAATGATCAGTACCCCCCCTCGCTGCTCCCCCTGAATGATCAGTGCCCCCCTCACTGCCCCCACTGAATGATCAGTGCCCCCCCTCACTACTCCCTCTGAATGATCAGTGCCCCGCCTCACTGCCTCCCCTGAATGATCAGTGCCCCCCTCACTGCTCCCCCTCAATGATCAGTGCCCCCCTCACTGCCCCCTCTGAATGATCAGTGCCCCCCTCACTGCTCCCCCTGAATGATCAGTGCCCCCCTCACTGCTCCCCCTGAATGATCAGTGACCCCCTCACTGCTCCCCTTGAATGATCAGAGCCCCCCTCACTGCTCCCCCTGAATGATCAGAGCCCCCCTCACTGCTCCCCCTGAATGATCAGTGCACCCCCTCACTGCTCCCCCTGAATGATCAGTGTCCCCCTCACTGCTCCCCCTCAATGATCAGTGCCCCCTCTCACTGCTCCCCCTCAATGATCTGTGCCCCCACCTCACTGCGCCGCCTGAATGATCACTGCCCCCTCACTGCTCCCCCTCAATGATCACTGCCCCCCTCACTGCTCCCCCTCAATGATCAGTGCCCCCCCTCACTGCTCCCTCTGAATGATCAGTGCCCCCCTCACTGCTCCCTCTGAATGATCAGTGCCCCCCCTCAATGCTCCCCCTCAATGATCAGTGCCCCCCCTCACTGCTCCCCCTCAATGATCAGTGCCCCCCCTCACTGCTCCCCCTCAATGATCAGTGCCCCCCCTCACTGCTCCCTCTGAATGATCAGTGCCCCCCTCACTGCTCCCTCTGAATGATCAGTGCCCCCCCTCAATGCTCCCCCTCAATGATCAGTGCCCCCCCTCACTGCTCCCCCTCAATGATCAGTGCCCCCCCTCACTGCTCCCTCTGAATGATCAGTGCCCACCTCACTGCTCCCTCTGAATGATCAGTGCCCCCCTCACTGCTCCCCCTCAATGATCAGTGCCCCCCTCACTGCTCCCTCTGAATGATCAGTGCCCCCCCTCACTGCTCCCTCGGAATGATCAGTACCCCCCCTCACTGCTCCCCCTGAACGATCAGTGCCCCCCCCTCACTGCTCCCCCTGAATGATCAGTGCCCCCCCCCGTGACTGCTCCACCTCAATGATCAGTGCCACCCCTCACTGCTCCCCCTGAATGATCAGTGCCCCCGCTCACTGCTCCCTCTGAATGATCAGTGCCCCCCCTCACTGCTCCCTCTGAATGATCAGTGCACCCCCCTCACTGCTCCCCCTGAATGATCAGTGCCCCCCCTCACTGCTCCCTCTGAATGATCAGTGCCGCCCCTCACTGCTACCCCTGAATGATCAGTGCCCCCCTCACTGATCCCCCTGAATGATCAGTGCCCCCCCGTCACTGCTCCCCCTGCATGATCAGTGCCCCCCCCACTGCCCCATCTGAATGATCAGTGACACCCCTCACTGCTCCCCCTGAATGATCAATGCCCCCCTCACTGCTCCCCCTGAATGATCAGTGCCCCCCTCACTACTCCCCCTGAATGATCAGTGCCCCCCCTCACTGCCTCCCCTGAATGATCAGTGCCCCCCCTCACTGCCCCCTCTGAATGATCAGTGCCCCCCTCACTGCTCCCCCTGAATGATCAGTGCCCCCCTCACTGCCTCCCCTGAATGATCAGTGCCCCCCCTCACTGCTCCCCCTGAATGATCAGTGACCCCCTCACTGCTCCCCTTGAATGATCAGTGCCCCCTCACTGCTCCCCCGGAATGATCAGTGCCCCCAATCACTGCTCCCCTGAATGATCAGTGCCCCCCTCACTGCCCCGTCTGAATGATCAGTGCCCCATCACTGCTCCCCCTGAATGATCAGTGCCCCCCTCACTGCTGCCCTTGAATGATCAGTGCCCCCCTCACTGCTCCCCCTGAATGATCAGTGCACCCCCTCACAGCTCCCCCTGAATGATCAGTGCCCCCTCTCACTGCTCCCCCTGAATGATAAGTGCTCCCCGCACTGCTCCCCCTGAATGATCAGTGCCCCCAATCACTGCTCCCTCAATGATCAGTGCCCCCCCTCACTGCTCCCCCTGAATGATAAGTGCTCCCCCACTGCTCCCCCTCAATGATCAGTGCCCCCCCTCACTGCTCCCTCTGAATGATCAGTGCCCCCCCTCACTGCTCCCCCTCAATGATCAGTGCCCCCTCCTCACTGCTCCCCCTGAATGACCAGTGCCTCCCCTCACTGATCCCCCTGAATGATCAGTGCCCCCCTCACTGATCCCCCTGACTGATCAGTGCCCCCCTCATTGATCCCCCTGAATGATCAGTGCCCCCCTCACTGATCCCCCTGAATGATCAGTGCCCCCCTCACTGCCCCATCTGAATGATCAGTGCCGCCCCTCACTGCTCCCGCTGAATGATCAGTGCCCCCCCTCACTGCTCCCTCTGAATGATCAGTGCCCCCCTCACTGCTCACCCTCAATGATCAGTGCCCCCCCTCACTGCGCCGCCTGAATGATCAGTGCCCCCCTCACTGCTCACCCTCAATGATCAGTGCTCCCCCTCACTGCGCCGCCTGAATGATCACTGCCTCCCTCACTGCTCCCCCTCAATGATCAGTGCCCCCCCTCACTGCCTCCCCTGAATGATCAGTGCCCCCCCTCACTGCTCCCCCTCAATGATCAGTGCCCCCCCATCACTGCTCCCCCTCAATGATCAGTGCCCTCCTCACTGCTCCCCCTCAATGATCAGTGCCCCCCCTCACTGCTCCCTCTGAATGATCAGTGCCCCCCCTCACTGCTCCCCCTGAACGATCAGTGCCCCCCCCTCACTGCTCCCCCTGAATGATCAGTGCACCCCCCCGTGACTGCTCCACCTGAATGATCAGTGCCCCCGCTCACTGCTCCCCCTGAATGATCAGTGCACCCCCCCCGTGACTGCTCCACCTCAATGATCAGTGCCACCCCTCACTGCTCCCCCTGAATGATCAGTGCCCCCCCTCACTGCTCCCTCTGAATGATCAGTGCCCCCCCTCACTGCTCCCTCTGAATGATCAGTGCACCCCCCTCACTGCTCCCCCTGAATGATCAGTGCCACCCCTCACTGCTCCCCCTGAATGATCAGTTCCCCCCCCTCACTGCTCCCTCTGAATGATCAGTGCCCCCCCTCACTGCTCCCTCTGAATGATCAGTGCACCCCCCTCGCTGCTCCCCCTGAATGATCAGTGCCCCCCCTCACTGCTACCCCTAAATGATCAGTGCCCCCCTCACTGATCCCCCTGAATGATCAGTGCCCCCCCGTCACTGCCCCCCCTGCATGATCAGTGCCCCCCCCACTGCCCCATCTGAATGATCAGTGACCCCCCTCACTGCTCCCCCTGAATGATCAATGCCCCCCCTCACTGCTCCCCCTCAATGATCAGTGCCCGCCTCACTGCCCCCACTGAATGATCAGTGCCCCCCCTCACTGCTCCCCCTGAATGATCAGTGCCCCCCTCACAACTCCCCCTGAATGATCAGTGCCCCCCCTCACTGCCTCCCCTGAATGATCAGTGCCCCCCCTCACTGCTCCCCCTCAATGATCAGTGCCCCCTTCACTGCCCCCTCTGAATGATCAGTGCCCCCCCTCACTGCTCCCCCTCAATGATCAGTGCCCCCCCTCACTGCTCCCCTTGAATGATCAGTGCCCCCCCTCACTGCTCCCCCTGAATGATCAGTGCCCCCCCTCACTGCTCCCTCTGAATGATCAGTGCCGCCCCTCACTGCTCCCCCTGAATGATCAGTGCCCCCTCACTGCTCCCCCTGAATGATCAGTGCCCCCTCCTCACTGCTCCCCCTGAATGACCAGTGCCCCCCCTCAATGCCCCATCTGAATGATCAGTGCACCCCCCTCACTGCTCCCCCTGAATGATCAGTGCCCCCCCTCACTGCTCCCTCTGAATGATCAGTGCCCCCCTCACTGATCCCCCTGAATGATCAGTGCCCCCCTCACTGATCCCCCTGAATGATCAGTGCCCCACCTCACTGCCCCATCTGAATGATCAGTGCCGCCCCTCACTGCTCCCCCTGAATGATCAGTGCCCCCCCTCACTGCTCCCTCTGAATGATCAGTGCCCCCCTCACTGCTCACCCTCAATGATCAGTGCCCCCCCTCACTGCTCACCCTCAATGATCAGTGCTCCCCCTCACTGCGCCGCCTGAATGATCACTGCCTCCCTCACTGCTCCCCCTCAATGATCAGTGCCCCCCCTCACTGCCTCCCCTGAATGATCAGTGCCCCCCCTCACTGCTCCCCCTCAATGATCAGTGCCCCCCATCACTGCTCCCCCTGAATGATCAGTGCCCCCTCACTGCTCCCCCTGAATGATCAGTGCCCCCCCTCACTGCTCCCCTTGAATGATCAGAGCCCCCCCTCACTGCTCCCCCTGAATGATCAGTGCCCCCCCCTCACTGCTCCCTCTGAATGATCAGTGCGCCCCCTCACTGCCCCCCCTGAATGATCAGTGTCCCTCCTCACTGCTCCCCCTCAATGATCAGTGCCCCCCCTCACTGCTACCCTGAATGATCAGTGCCCCTCCCTCACTGCTCCCTCAATGATCAGTGCCCCACCTGACTGCTCCCCCTGAATGATCAGTGCCCCCCCTCACTGCTCCCCTGAATGATCAGTGCCCCTCCCTCACTGCTCCCTCAATGATCAGTGCCCCCCCTCACTGCTCCCTCTGAATGATCAGTGCCCCCCATCACTGCCCCCCCTCAATGATCAGTGCCCCCCTCATTGCTCCCCCTGAATGATCAGTGCCCCCCCTCACTGCTCCCCCTGAATAATCAATGCCCCCCCTCATTGCCCCCTCTGAATGATCAGTGCCGCCCCTCACTGCTCCCTCTGAATGATCAGTGCCCCCCCTCACTGCTCCCTCTGAATGATCAGTGCCCCCCCCTCACTGCTCCCTCTGAATGATCAGTGCCCCCCCTCACTGCCCCCCTCAATGATCAGTGCCCCCGCTCACTGCTCCCCCTGAATGATCAGTGCCCCCCTCACTGCTCCCCCTGAATGATCAGTGCCCCCCTCACTGCTTCCCCTGAATGATCAGTGCCCCCCCGTCACTTCTCCCCCTGAATGATCAGAGCCCCCTCCACTGCCCCATCTGAAAGATCAGTGCCCCCCCTCACTGCTCCCCCTCAATGATCAGTACCCCCCCTCGCTGCTCCCCCTGAATGATCAGTGCCCCCCTCACTGCCCCCACTGAATGATCAGTGCCCCCCCTCACTACTCCCCCTGAATGATCAGTGCCCCCCCTCACTGCCTCCCCTGAATGATCAGTGCCCCCCTCACTGCTCCCCCTCAATGATCAGTGCCCCCCTCACTGCCCCCTCTGAATGATCAGTGCCCCCCTCACTGCTCCCCCTGAATGATCATTGCCCCCCTCACTGCTCCCCCTGAATGATCAGTGACCCCCTCACTGCTCCCCTTGAATGATCAGAGCCCCCCTCACTGCTCCCCCTGAATGATCAGAGCCCCCCTCACTGCTCCCCCTGAATGATCAGTGCACCCCCTCACTGCTCCCCCTGAATGATCAGTGTCCCCCTCACTGCTCCCCCTCAATGATCAGTGCCCCCCCTCACTGCTCCCCCTCAATGATCTGTGCAACCACCTCACTGCGCCGCCTGAATGATCACTGCCCCCTCACTGCTCCCCCTCAATGATCACTGCCCCCCTCACTGCTCCCCCTCAATGATCAGTGCCCCCCTCACTGCTCCGCCTGAATGATCACTGCCCCCCTCACTGCCCCCCCTGAATGATCAGTGCCCCCCCTCACTACTCCCCCTCAATGATCAGTGCCCCCCTCACTCCCCCGTCTGAATGATCAGTGCCCCATCACTGCTCCCCTTGAATGATCAGAGCCCCCCCTCACTGCTCCCCCTGAATGATCAGTGCACCCCCTCATTGCTCCCCCTGAATGATCAGTGCCCCCCCTCACTGCTCCCCTTGAATGATCAGAGCCCCCCCTCACTGCTCCCCCTGAATGATCGGAGCCCCCCCTCACTGCTCCCCCTGAATGATCAGTGCCCCCCCTCACTGCTCCCCCTCAATGATCAGTGCCCCCCTTCACTGCTCCCCCTCAATGATCAGTGCCCCCCTCACTGCTCCCTCTGAATGATCAGTGCCCCCCCTCACTGCTCCCCTTGAATGATCAGAGCCCCCCGTCACTGCTCCCCCTGAATGATCAGTGCACCCCCTCACAGCTCCCCCTGAATGATCAGAGCCCCCCCTCACTGCTCCCCCTGAATGATCAGTGCCCCACCTCACTGCTCCCCTTGAATGATCAGAGCCCCCCATCACTGCTCCCCCTGAATGATCAGTGCACCCCCTCACAGCTCCCCCTGAATGATCAGTGCCCCCCTCACTGCTCCCCCTGAATGATCAGTGCCCCCCCTCACTGCTCCCCTGAATCATCAGTGCCCCTCCCTCACTGCTCCCTCAATGATCAGTGCCCCCCCTCACTGCTCCCTCTGAATGATCAGTGCCCCCCCTCACTGCTCCCTCTGAATGATCAGTGCTCCCCCTCACTGCTCCCTCTGAATGATCAGTGCCCCCCCTCACTGCTCCCCCTCAATGATCAGTGCCCTCCCCTCACTGCCCCCCTCAATAATCAGTGCCCCCGCTCACTGCTCCCCCTCAATGATCAGTACCCCCCCTCACTGCTCCCCCTCAATGATCAGTGCCCTCCCCTCACTGCCCCCCTCAATGATCAGTGCCCCCGCTCACTGCTCCCCCTCAATGATCAGTGCCCCCCCTCACTGCTCCCCCTCAATGATCAGTGCCCCCCCCTCACTGCTCCCCCTCAATGATCAGTGCCCTCCCCTCACTGCCCCCCTCAATGATCAATGCCCCCCCTCACTGCTCCCCCTCAATGATCAGTGCCCCCCCTCACTGCTCCCCCTCAATGATCTGTGCCCCCCTCACTGCTCCCCCTCAATGATCAGTGCCCTCCCTCACTGCGCCGCCTGAATGATCACTGCCCCCCTCACTGCTCCCCCTCAATGATCAGTGCCCTCCCTCACTGCGCCGCCTGAATGATCACTGCCCCCCTCACTGCTCCCCCTCAATGATCAGTGCCCCCCTCACTGCCCCCCCGAATGATCAGTGCCCCCCCTCACTACTCTCCCTGAATGATCAGCGCCCCCCCTCACTGCTCCCCCTCAATGATCAGTGCCCCCCTCACTGCCTCCCCTGAATGATCAGTGCCCCATCACTGCTCCCCCTGAATGATCAGTGCCCCCCCTCACTGATCCCCCTGAATGATCAGTGCACACCCTCACAGCTCCCCCTGAATGATCAGAGCCCCCCCTCACTGCTCCCCCTGAATGATCAGTGCCCCCCCTCACTGCTCCCCCTCAGTGATCAGTGCCCCCCCTCACTGCTCCCCCTCAATGATCAGTGCCCCCCTCACTGCTCCCCCTGAATGATCAGTGCCCCCCCTCACAGCTCCCCCTGAATGATCAGTGCACCCCCTCACAGCTCCCCCTGAATGATCAGAGCCCCCCCTCACTGCTCCCCCTGAATGATCAGTGCCCCCCCGCACTGCTCCCCTTGAATGATCAGAGCCCCCCCTCACTGCTCCCCCTGAATGATCAGTGCCCCCCTCACTGCTCCCCCTGAATTATCAATGCCCCCCCTCACTGCTCCCCTTGAATGATCAGTGCCCCCCCTCACTGCTCCCCCTCAATGATCAGTGCCCCCCCTCACTGCTCCCCCTCAATGATCAGTGCCCCCCCTCACTGCTGCCCCTCAATGATCAGTGCCCCCCCTCACTGCTCCCCCTCAATGATCAGTGCCCCCCCTCACTGCTCCCCCTCAATGATCAGTGCCCCACCCTCACTGCTCCCCCTCAATGATCAGTGCCCCCCCTCACTGCTCCCCCTCAATGATCAGTGCCCCCCCTCACTGCTCCCCCTGAATGATCAGTGCCCCCCCTCACTGCTCCCCTTGAATGATCAGAGTCCCCCCTCACTGCTCACCCTGAATGATCAGTGCACCCCCTCACAGCTCCCCCTGAATGATCAGAGCCCCCCCTCACTGCTCCCCCTGAATGATCAGTGCCCCCCCTCACTGCTCCCCTTGAATGATCAGAGACCCCCTCACTGCTGCCCCTGAATGATCAGTGCACCCCCTCACAGCTCCCCCTGAATGATCAGTGCCCCCCTCACTGCTCCCCCTGAATGATCAGTGCCCCCCCTCACTGCTCCCTCAATGATCAGTGCCCCCCCTCACTGCTCCCCCTGAATGATCAGTGCCCCCCCTCACTGCTCCCCCTCAATGATCAGTGCCCTCCCCTCACTGCACCCCTCAATGATCAGTGCCCCCCCTCACTGCTCCCCCTCAATGATCAGTGCCCCCCCTCACTGCTCCCCCTCAAT
The DNA here is from genome assembly GCF_052327205.1 of Somniosus microcephalus. Lineage (NCBI taxonomy): Eukaryota > Metazoa > Chordata > Chondrichthyes > Squaliformes > Somniosidae > Somniosus > Somniosus microcephalus. Next base: position 70,110,160 of record NC_140988.1, read on the forward strand.
GATCAGTGCCCCCCTCACTGCTCCTCCTGAATGATCAGTGCCCCCCTCACTGCTCCCCCTGAATGATCAGTGCCCCCCTCACTGCTCCCCCTGAATGATCAGTGCCCCCCTCAATGCTCCCCCTCAATGATCAGTGCTCCCGCTCACTGCTCCCTCTGAATGATCAGTGCCCCCCCTCACTGCTCCCCCTCAATGATCAGTGCCCCCCCTTCACTGCTCCCTCTGAATGATCAGTGCCCCCCCTCACTGCTCCCTCTGAATGATCAGTGCCCCCCTCACTGCTCCCTCTGAATGATCAGTGCCCCCCCGTCACTGCTCCCCGTAAATGATCAGTGCCCCCCCTCAATGCCCCATCTGAATGATCACTGCACCCCCCTCACTGCTCCCACTGAATGATCAGTGCCCCCCTCACTGCTCCCCCTGAATGATCAGTGCCCCCGCTCACTGCTCCCCCTGAATGACCAGTGCCCCCCCTCAATGCCCCATCTGAATGATCAGTGCACCCCCCTAACTGCTCCCCTGAATGATTATTGCCCCCCCTCACTGCTCCCCCTGAATGATCAGTGCCCCCCTCACTGATCCCCCTGAATGATCAGTGCCCTCCCGTCACTGCTCCCCCTGTATGATCAGTGCCCCCCCTCACTGCCCCATCTGAATGATCAGTGCCCCTCCCTCACTGCTCCCTCAATGATCAGTGCCCCCCCTCACTGCTCCCTCTGAATGATCAGTGCCCCCCATCACTGCCCCCCCTCAATGATCAGTGCCCCCCTCATTGCTCCCTCTGAATGATCAGTGCCCCCCTCACTGCTCCCCCTGAATGATCAATGCCCCCCCTCATTGCCCCCTCTGAATGATCAGTGCCGCCCCTCACTGCCCCCTCTGAATGATCAGTGCCCCCCCTCACTGCTCCCTCTGAATGATCAGTGCCCCCCCTCACTGCTCCCTCTGAATGATCAGTGCCCCCCCTCACTGCTCCCCCTCAATGATCAGTGCCCCCCCTCACTGCCCCCCTCAATGATCAGTGCCGCCCCTCACTGCTCCCCCTGAATGATCAGTGCCCCCCTCACTGCTTCCCCTGAATGATCAGTGCCCCCCCGTCACTGCTCCCCCTGAATGATCAGTGCCCCCCCACTGCCCCATCTGAATGATCAGTACCCCCACTCACTGCTCCCCCTCAATGATCAATGCCCCCCCTCACTGCTCCCCCTCAATGATCAGTACCCCGCCTCGCTGCTCCCCCTGAATGATCAGTGCCCCCCTCACTGCCCCCACTGAATGATCAGTGCCCCCCCTCACTACTCCCCCTGAATGATCATTGCCCCCCCTCACTGCCTCCCCTGAATGATCAGTGCCCTCCCTCACTGCTCCCCCTCAATGATCAGTGCCCCCCTCACTGCTCCCCCTCAATGATCAGTGCCCCCCTCACTGCTCCCCCTGAATGATCAGTGCCCCCCTCACTGCTCCCCCTGAATGATCAGAGCCCCCCTCACTGCTCCCCCTGAATGATCAGAGCCCCCCTCACTGCTCCCTCTGAATGATCAGTGCCCCCCTCACTGCTCCCTCTGAATGATCAGTGCCCCCCTCACTGCTCCCTCTGAATGATCAGTGCCCCCCTCACTGCTCCCTCTGAATGATCAGTGCCCCCCTCACTGCTCCCTCTGAATGATCAGTGCCCCCCTCACTGCCCCCCCTGAATGATCACTGCCCCCCTCACTGCTCCCCCTCAATGATCAGTGCCCCCCCTCACTGCTCCGCCTGAATGATCACTGCCCCCCTCACTACTCCCCCTGAATGATCAGCGCCCCCCCTCACTGCCTCCCCTGAATGATCAGTGCCCCCCCCTCACTGCTCCCCCTCAATGATCAGTGCCCCCCTCACTGCCCCGTCTGAATGATCAGTGCCCCCTCACTGCTCCCCCTGAATGATCAGTGCCCCCCTCACTGCTCCCCCTGAATGATCAGTGCCCCCCTCACAGCTCCCCCTGAATGATCAGAGCCCCCCCTCACTGCTCCCCCTGAATGATCAGTGCCCCCCCTCACTGCTCCCCTTGAATGATCAGAGCCCCCCCTCACTGCTCCCCCTGAATGATCAGTGCCCCCCCTCACTGCTCCCCCTCAATGATCAGTGCCCCCTCACTGCCCCCCTCAATGATCAGTGCCCCCGCTCACTGCTCCCCCTCAATGATCAGTGCCCGCCCTCAATGCCCCATCTGAATGATCAGTGCCCCCCCTCACTGCTCCCCCTGAATGATTAGTGCCCCCCCTCACTGCTCCCTCTGAATGATCAGTGCCGCCCCTCACTGCTCCCCCTGAATGATCAATGCGCCCCCTCACTGCCCCCTCTGAATGATCAGTGAACCCCTCACTGCTCCCCCTGAATGATCAATGCGCCCCCTCACTGCCCCCTCTGAATGATCAGTGCCCCCCTCACTGCTCCCCCTGAATGATCAGTGCCCCCCTCCCTGCTCCCCTTGAATGATCAGTGCCCCCCCCACTGCTCCCCCTCAATGATCAGTGCCCCCCTCACTGCTCCCCCTGAATGATCAGTGCCCCCCCTCATTGCTCCCCCTGAATGATCAGTGCCCCCCCTCACTGCTCCCTCTGAATGATCAGTGCCCCCCCTCAGTGCTCCCCCTCAATGATCTGTGCCCCCACCTCACTGCTCCGCCTGAATCATCAGTGCCCGCCTCACTGCCCCCACTGAATGATCAGTGCCCCCCCTCACTACTCCCCCTGAATGATCAGTGCCCCCCCTCAAGCTCCCCCTCAATGATCAGTGCCCCCCCTCACTACTCCCCCTGAATGATCAGTGCCCCCATCACTGCTCCCCCTGAATGATCAGTGCCCCCCTCACTGCTCCCCCTGAATGATCAGTGCCCGCCTCACTGCCCCCCCTGAATGATCAGTGCCCCCCCTCACTACTCCCCCTGAATGATCAGTGCCCCCCCTCACTGCCTCCCCTGAATGATCAGTGCCCCCCTCACTGCTCCCCCTGAATGATCAGTGCCCCCCCTCACTGCTCCCCCTGAATGATCAGTGCCCCCCCTCACTGCTCCCACTGAATGATCAGTGCCCCACTCACTGCTCCCCCTGAATGATCAGTGCCCCCCCTCACTGCTCCCCCTCAATGATCAGTGCCCCCCTCACTGCTCCCCCTGAATGATCAGTGCCCCCCCTCACTGCTCCTCCTGAATGATCAGTGCCCCCCTCACAGCTCCCCCTGAATGATCAGAGCCCCCCGTCACTGCTCCCTCTGGATGATCAGTGCACCCCTCACTGCTCCCCCTCAATGATCAGTGCCCCCCCTCACTGCCCCCACTGAATGATCAGTGCCCCCCTCACTGCCCCCCTCAATGATCAGTGCCCCCCTCACTGCTCCCCCTGAATGATCAGTGCCCCCCCTCACTGCTCCCCCTGAATGATCAGTGCACCCTCTCACTGCTCCCCCTCAATGATCAGTGCCCCCCCTCACTGCCCCCCCTGAATGATCAGTGCCCCCTCCTCACTGCTCCCCTTGAATGATCAGTGACCCCCTCACTGCTCCCCCTCAATGATCAGTGCCCCCCTCACTGCTCCCCCTGAATGATCAGTGCACCCCCTCACTGCTCCCCCTCAATGATCAGTGCCCCCCCTCACTGCCCCCCCCTGAATGATCAGTGCCCCATCCTCACTGCTCCCCCTGAATGATCAGTGCCCCCCCTCACTGCTCCCCCTCAATGATCAGTGCCCCCCCTCACTGCTCCCTCTGAATGATCAGTGCGCCCCTCACTGCCCCCACTGAATGATCAGTGCCCCCCTCACTGCTCCCCTCAATGATCAGTGCCACCCTCACTGCCCCCCCTCAATGATCAGTGCCCCCCCTCACTGCTCCCCCTGAATGATCAGAGCCCCGCCTCACTGCTCCCTCTGAATGATCAGTGCTCCCCCTCACTGCTCCCCCTGAATGATCAGTGCCCCCCCTCACTGCCCCCCCTGAATGATCAGTGCCCCCCTCACTGCTCCGCCTGAATGATCAGTGCCCCCCTCACTGCTCCCTCTGTATGATCAGTGCCCCCCTCACTGCTCCCCCTCAATGATCAGTGCCCCCCTCACTGCCCCCTCAATGATCAGTGCCCCCCCTCACTGCTCACCCTCAATGATCAGTGCCCCCCTCACTACTCCCTCTGAATGATCAGTGCCCCCGTCACTGCTCCCCCTGAATGATCAGTGCCCCCCTCACTGCTCCCCCTCAATGATCAGTGCCCCCTCACTGCCCCCCTCAATGATCAGTGCCCCCGCTCACTGCTCCCCCTCAATGATCAGTGCCCGCCCTCAATGCCCCATCTGAATGATCAGTGCCCCCCCTCACTGCTCCCCCTGAATGATTAGTGCCCCCCCTCACTGCTCCCTCTGAATGATCAGTGCCGCCCCTCACTGCTCCCCCTGAATGATCAATGCGCCCCCTCACTGCCCCCTCTGAATGATCAGTGAACCCCTCACTGCTCCCCCTGAATGATCAATGCGCCCCCTCACTGCCCCCTCTGAATGATCAGTGCCCCCCTCACTGCTCCCCCTGAATGATCAGTGCCCCCCTCCCTGCTCCCCTTGAATGATCAGTGCCCCCCCACTGCTCCCCCTCAATGATCAGTGCCCCCCTCACTGCTCCCCCTGAATGATCAGTGCCCCCCCTCATTGCTCCCCCTGAATGATCAGTGCCCCCCCTCACTGCTCCCTCTGAATGATCAGTGCCCCCCCTCAGTGCTCCCCCTCAATGATCTGTGCCCCCACCTCACTGCTCCGCCTGAATCATCAGTGCCCGCCTCACTGCCCCCCCTGAATGATCAGTGCCCCCCCTCACTACTCCCCCTGAATGATCAGTGCCCCCCCTCAAGCTCCCCCTCAATGATCAGTGCCCCCCCTCACTACTCCCCCTGAATGATCAGTGCCCCCATCACTGCTCCCCCTGAATGATCAGTGCCCCCCTCACTGCTCCCCCTGAATGATCAGTGCCCGCCTCACTGCCCCCCCTGAATGATCAGTGCCCCCCCTCACTACTCCCCCTGAATGATCAGTGCCCCCCCTCACTGCCTCCCCTGAATGATCAGTGCCCCCCTCACTGCTCCCCCTGAATGATCAGTGCCCCCCCTCACTGCTCCCCCTGAATGATCAGTGCCCCCCCTCACTGCTCCCACTGAATGATCAGTGCCCCACTCACTGCTCCCCCTGAATGATCAGTGCCCCCCCTCACTGCTCCCACTCAATGATCAGTGCCCCCCTCACAGCTCCCCCTCAATGATCAGTGCCCCCCCTCACTGCTCCTCCTGAATGATCAGTGCCCCCCTCACAGCTCCCCCTGAATGATCAGTGCCTCCCCTCACTGCTCCTCCTGAATGATCAGTGCCCCCCTCACTGCTCCCCCTGAATGATCAGTGCCCCCCCTCACTGCTCCTCCTGAATGATCAGTGCCCCCCTCACAGCTCCCCCTGAATGATCAGAGCCCCCCGTCACTGCTCCCTCTGGATGATCAGTGCACCCCTCACTGCTCCCCCTCAATGATCAGTGCCCCCCCTCACTGCCCCCACTGAATGATCAGTGCCCCCCTCACTGCCCCCCTCAATGATCAGTGCCCCCCTCACTGCTCCCCCTGAATGATCAGTGCCCCCCCTCACTGCTCCCCCTGAATGATCAGTGCACCCTCTCACTGCTCCCCCTCAATGATCAGTGCCCCCCCTCACTGCCCCCCCTGAATGATCAGTGCCCCCTCCTCACTGCTCCCCTTGAATGATCAGTGACCCCCTCACTGCTCCCCCTCAATGATCAGTGCCCCCCTCACTGCTCCCCCTGAATGATCAGTGCACCCCCTCACTGCTCCCCCTCAATGATCAGTGCCCCCCCTCACTGCCCCCCCCTGAATGATCAGTGCCCCCTCCTCACTGCTCCCCCTGAATGATCAGTGCCCCCCCTCACTGCTCCCCCTCAATGATCAGTGCCCCCCCTCACTGCTCCCTCTGAATGATCAGTGCGCCCCTCACTGCCCCCACTGAATGATCAGTGCCCCCCTCACTGCTCCCCTCAATGATCAGTGCCCCCCTCACTGCCCCCCCTCAATGATCAGTGCCCCCCCTCACTGCTCCCCCTGAATGATCAGAGCCCCGCCTCACTGCTCCCTCTGAATAATCAGTGCTCCCCCTCACTGCTCCCCCTGAATGATCAGTGCCCCCCCTCACTGCCCCCCCTGAATGATCAGTGCCCCCCTCACTGCTCCGCCTGAATGATCAGTGCCCCCTCACTGCTCCCTCTGTATGATCAGTGCCCCCCTCACTGCTCCCCCTCAATGATCAGTGCCCCCCCTCACTGCCCCCTCAATGATCAGTGCCCCCCCTCACTGCTCACCCTCAATGATCAGTGCCCCCCTCACTACTCCCTCTGAATGATCAGTGCCCCCGTCACTGCTCCCCCTGAATGATCAGTGCCCCCCTCACTGCTCCCCCTGAATGATCAGTGCCCCCCTCACTGCTCCCCCTCAATGATCAGTGCCCCCCCTCACTGCTCCCCCTCAATGATCAGTGCCCCCCCTCACTGCTCCCTCTGAATGATCAGTGCCCCCCCTCACTGCTCCCCCTCAATGATCAGTGCCCCACCTCACTGCTCCCTCTGAATGATCAGTGCCCCCCCTCACTGCTCCCCCTCAATGATCTGTGCCCCCACCTCACTGCTCCGCCTGAATCATCAGTGCCCGCCTCACTGCCCCCACTGAATGATCAGTGCCCCCCCTCACTACTCCCCCTGAATGATCAGTGCCCCCCCTCAAGCTCCCCCTCAATGATCAGTGCCCCCCCTCACTGCTCCCCCTGAATGATCAGTGCCCCCCTCACTGCTCCCCCTCAATGATAAGTGCCCCCCTCACTGCTCCCCCTCAATGATTAGTGCCCCCCTCACTGCCCCCCCAATGATCAGTGCCCCCCCTCAGTGCTCCCCCTGAATGATCAGTGCCCCCCCTCACTGCTCCCCCTCAATGATAAGTGCCCCCCTCACTGCTCCCCCTCAATGATTGGTGCCCCCCTCACTGCCCCCCCAATGATCAGTGCCCCCCCTCAGTGCTCCCCCTCAATGATCAGTGCCCCCCCTCACTGCTCTCCCTCAATGATAAGCGCCCCCCCTCCCTGCCCCCCTGAATGATCAGTGCCCCCCGTCACTGCTCCCCCTCAATGATCTGTGCCCCCACCTCACTGCTCCGCCTCAATGATCAGTGCCCCCCTCACTGCTACCTTTGAATGATCAGTGCCCCCCCTCACTGCCCCCCCTCAATGATCAGTGCCTCCCCTCACTGCTCCCTCTGAATGATCAGTGCCCCCCCTCACTGCTCCCTCTGAATGATCAGTGCCCCCCTCACGGCTCCCCCTGAATGATCATTGCCCCCCTCACTGCTCCCCCTGAATGATCAGTGCCCCCCTCACTGCCCCCCTCAATGATCAGTGCCCCCCCTCACTGCTCCCCCTGAATGATCAGTGCCCCCCCTCACTGCCCCCCCTCAATGATCAGTGCCTCCCCTCACTGCTCCCTCTGAATGATCAGTGCCCCCCTCACTGCTCCCCCTGAATGATCAGTGCCCCCCCTCACTGCCCCCCCTCAATGATCAGTGCCTCCCCTCACTGCTCCCTCTGAATGATCAGTGCCCCCCCTCACTGCTCCCTCTGAATGATCAGTGCCCCCCTCACGGCTCCCCCTGAATGATCATTGCCCCCCTCACTGCTCCCCCTGAATGATCAGTGCCCCCCTCACTGCCCCCCTCAATGATCAGTGCACCCCCTCACTGCTCCCCCTGAATGATCAGAGGCCCCCCTCACTGCTCCCTCTGAATGATCAGTGCCCCCCCTCACTGCACCCCCGAATGATCAGTGCCCCTCTCACTGCTCCCCCTTAATGATCAGTGCCCCCCCTCACTGCCCCCTCAATGATCAGTGCCCCCCCTCATTGCTCCCCCTGAATGACCAGTGCCCCCCCTCACTGCCCCCTCAATGATCAGTGCCCCCCCTCAATGCTCCCCCTCAATGATCAGTGCCCCCCTCACCGCTCCCCCTGAATGATCAGTGCCCACCTCACTGCTCCCCCTGAATGATCAGTGCCCCCCTCACTGCTCCCCCTGAATGATCAGAGGCCCCCCTCACTGCTCCCTCTGAATGATTAGTGCCCCCCCTCACTGCACCCCCGAATGATCAGTGCACCCCCTCACTGCTCCCCCTGAATGATCAGAGGCCCCCCTCACTGCTCCCTCTGAATGATCAGTGTCCCCCCTCACTGCACCCCCGAATGATCAGTGCCCCTCTCACTGCTCCCCCTTAATGATCAGTGCCCCCCCTCACTGCCCCCCTCAATGATCAGTGCCCCCCCTCATTGCTCCCCCTGAATGACCAGTGCCCCCCCTCACTGCCCCCCTCAATGATCAGTGCCCCCCCTCAATGCTCCCCCTGAATGATCAGTGCCCCCCTCACTGCTCCCCCTGAATGATCAGTGCCCACCTCACTGCTCCCCCTGAATGATCAGAGCCCCCCCCTCACTGCTCCCTCTGAATGATCAGTGCCCCCGCTCACTGCACCCCCGAATGATCAGTGCCCCCCTCACTGCCCCCCCTCAATGATCAGTGCCCCCCTTCATTGCTCCCCCGGAATGATCAGTGCCCCCCCCTCACTGCTCCCCGTGAATGATCAGTGCCCCCCCTCACTGCTCCCCCTGAATGATCAGTGCCCCCTCACTGCTCCCTCTGAATGATCAGTGCCCCCCCTCACTGCTCCCCCTCAATGATCAGTGCACCCCCCTCACTGCTCCCTCTGAATGATCAGTGCCCCCCATCACTGCTCCCCCTGAATGATCAGTGCTGCCCCCTCACTGCTCCCCCTCAATGATCAGTGCCCCCCTCACTGCTCCCTCTGAATGATCAGTGCCCCCACCTCACTGCCCCCTCAATGATCAGTGCCCCCCCTCACTGCTCCCCCTGAATGATCAGTGCCCCCCAACTGCTCCCCTGAATGATCAGTGCCCCCCCTCACTGCTCCCCCTGAAAGATAAGTGCCCCCCCTCACTGCTCCCCTGAATGATCAGTGCCCCCCCTCACTGCTCCCCCTGAATGATCAGTGCCCCCCCTCACTGCTCCCCCTCAATGATCAGTGCCCCCCCTCACTGCTCCCTCTGAATGATCAGTGCCCCCCCTCACTGCTCCCCCTTAATGATCAGTGCCCCCCCTCACTGCTCCCTCTGAATGATCAGTGCCCCCCCTCCCTGCCCCCCCTGAATGATCAATGCCCCCCTCACTGCCCCCACTCAATGATCAGTGCCCCCCCTCACATCTCCCCCTGAATGATCAGTGCCCCCTCCTCACTGCTCCCCCTCAATGATCAGTGCCCCCACTCACTGCTCCCCCTCAATGATCTGTGCCCCCCGTCACTGCTCCCCCTCAATGATCATTGCACCCCTCACTGCCCCCCCCTCAATGATCACTGCCCCCCTCACTGCTCCCCCTCAATGATCAGTGCTCCCCTCACTGCTCCCCCTCAATGATCAGTGCGCCCCTCACTGCCCCCCCTCAATGATCAGTGCCCCTCTCACTGCCCCCCTCAATGATCTGTGCACCCCCCTCACTGCTCCCCCTGAATGATCAGAGCCCCCCTCACTGCTCCCCCTCAATGATAAGTGCCCCCCCTCACTGCGCCCCCGCAATGATCAATGCCCCCCCTCAATGATCAGTGCCCTCCCTCACTGCTCCATCTGAATGATCAGTGCCCCCCCTCACTGCTCCCCCTCAATGATCAGTGCCCCCCTCACTGCTCCCACTCAATGATCAGTGCCCCCCTCACTGCCGCCCCTGAATGATCAGTGCCCCCCTCACTGCTCCGCCTGAATGATCAGTGCCCCCCCTCACTGCTCCCTCTGAATGATCAGTGCCCCCCTCACTGCTCACCCTCAATGATCAGTGACCCCCTCACTGCTCCCTCTGAATGATCAGTGCCTCCCCTCACTGCTCCCCCTCAATGATAAGCGCCCCCCCTCCCTGCCCCCCTCAATGATCAATGCCCCCCTCACTGCCCCGCTCAATGATCAGTGCCCCCCCTCACTGCTCACCCTCAATGATCAGTGCCCCCCTCACTGCTCCACCTCAATGATCTGTGCCCCCCTCACTGCTCCCCCTCAATGATTAGTGCCCCCCCTCACTGCCCCCCTCAATGATCAGTGCCCCCCTCATTGCTCCCCCTGAATGATCAGTGCCCCCCTCACTGCTCCCCCTGAATGATCAGTGCCCCCCTCACTGCCCCCCTCAATGATCAGTGCCCCCCTCATTGCTCCCCCTGAATGATCAGTGCCCCCCCTCATTGCTCCACCTGAATGATCAGTGTCCCCCCTCACTGCTCCCCCTCAATGATCAGTGCCCCCCCTCACTGCTCCCTCTGAATGATCAGTGCCCCCCTCACTGCTCCCCCTGAATGATCAGTGCCCCCCCCCTCACTGCTCCCCCTCAATGATCAGTGCCCCCCTCACGGCTCCCCCTGAATGATCAGTGCCCCCCCTCACTGCTCCCCCTCAATGATCAGTGCCCCCCTCACGGCTCCCCCTGAATGATCAGTGCCCCCCCTCACTGCTCCCTCTGAATGATCAGTGCCCCCCTCACTGCTCCCCCTGAATGATCAGTGCCCCCCCCTCACTGCTCCCCCTCAATGATCAGTGCCCCCCTCACGGCTCCCCCTGAATGATCAGTGCCCCCCCTCACTGCTCCCCCTCAATGATCAGTGCCCCCCTCACGGCTCCCCCCGAATGATCAGTGACCCCCTCACTGCTCCACCTTAATGATCAGTGCCCCCCCTCACTGCCCCCCTCAATGATCAGTGCCCCCCCTCATTGCTCCCCCTGAATGATCAGTGACCCCTCACTGCTCCACCTTAATGATCAGTGCCCCCCCTCAGTGCCCCCCTCAATGATCAGTGCCCCCCCTCATTGCTACCCCTCAATGATCAGTGCCCCCCCTCACTGCTCCCCCTCAATGATCAGTGCCCTCCCCTCACTGCCCCCCTCGATGATCAGTGACCGCGCTCACTGCTCCCTCTGAATGATCAGTGCCCCCCCACTTCTCCCCCTGAATGATGAGTGCCCCCCCTCACTGCTCCCACTCAATGATCAGTGCCCCCCGTCACTGCTCCCCCTCAATGATCAGTGCCCCCCCTCACTGCTCCCCCTCAATGATCAGAGCCCCCCCTCACTGCACCCCCGAATGATCAGTGACCCCCTCACTGCTCCACCTTAATGATCAGTGCCCCCCCTCACTGCCCCCCTCAATGATCAGTGCCCCCCCTCATTGCTCCCCCTGAATGATCAGTGCCCCCCCTCACTGCTCCCCCTGAATGATCAGTGCCCCCTCACTGCTCCCCATGAATGATCAGTGCCCCCGCTCACTGCTCCCCCTGAATGATCAGTGCCGCCCCTCACTGCTCCCTCTGAATGATCAGTGCCGCCCCTCACTGCTCCCCCTGAATGATCAGTGCCGCCCTCACTGATCCCCCTGAATGATCAGTGCCCCCCTCACTGATCCCCCTGAATGATCAATGCCCCCCCTCACTGCTCCCCCTCAATGATCAGTGCCCCCCCTCACTACTCCCCCTGAATGATCAGTGCCCCCCCTCACTGCCCCCCCTAAATGATCAGTGCCCCCCCTCACTACTCCCCCTGAATCATCAGTGCCCCCCATCACTGCCTCCCCTGAATGATCAGTGCCCCCTCTCACTGCTCCCCCTCAATGATCAGTGCCCCCCTCACTGCCCCCTCTGAATGATCAGTGCCCCCCTCACTGCTCCCCCTCAATGATCAGTGCCCCCCTCACTGCCCCCTCTGAATGATCAGTGCCCCCCTCACTGCTCCCTCTGAATGATCAGTGCACCCCCTCACTGCTCCCCCTCAATGATCAGTGTCCCCCCTCACTGCACCCCCTCAATGATCAGTGCCCCCCCTCACTGCTCCCCCTCAATGATCAGTGCCCCCCCCTCTCTGCTCCCCCTCAATGATCAGTGCCCCCCTCACTGCTCCACCTGAATGATCAGTGCCCCCCCGCACAGCTCCCCCTGAATGATCAGTGCCCCCCTCACTGCTCCCCCTGAATGATCAGTGCCCCCCTCACTGCTCCCCCTGAATGATCAGTGCCCCCCCTCACTGATCCCCCTGAATGATCAATGCCCCCCCTCACTGCTCCCCCTCAATGATCAGTGCCCCCCCTCACTACTCCCCCTGAATGATCAGTGCCCCCCCTCACTGCCCCCCCTAAATGATCAGTGCCCCCCCTCACTACTCCCCCTGAATCATCAGTGCCCCCCATCACTGCCTCCCCTGAATGATCAGTGCCCCCTCTCACTGCTCCCCCTCAATGATCAGTGCCCCCCTCACTGCCCCCTCTGAATGATCAGTGCCCCCCTCACTGCTCCCCCTCAATGATCAGTGCCCCCCTCACTGCCCCCTCTGAATGATCAGTGCCCCCCTCACTGCTCCCTCTGAATGATCAGTGCACCCCCTCACTGCTCCCCCTCAATGATCAGTGTCCCCCCTCACTGCTCCCCCTCAATGATCAGTGCCCCCCCTCACTGCTCCCCCTCAATGATCAGTGCCCCCCCCTCTCTGCTCCCCCTCAATGATCAGTGCCCCCCTCACTGCTCCACCTGAATGATCAGTGCCCCCCCGCACAGCTCCCCCTGAATGATCAGTGCCCCCCTCACTGCTCCCCCTGAATGATCAGTGCCCCCCTCACTGCTCCCCCTGAATGATCAGTGCCCCCCCTCACTGCTCCCCCTCAATAATCTGTGCCCCCACCTCACTGCTCCGCCTCAATGATCAGTACCCCCCCTCACTGCTCCCCATCAATGATCAGTGACCCCCCTCACAGCTCCCCCTGAATGATCAGTGCCCCCCTCACTGCTCCCCCTGAATGATCAGTGCCCCCCCTCACTGCTCCCCCTGAATGATCAGTGCCCCCCCTCACTGCTCCCCCTCAATGATCAGTGCCCCCCCTCACTGCTCCCCCTCAATGATCAGTGCCCCCCCTCACTGCTCCCTCTGAATGATCAGTGCCCCCCTCACTGCTCCCCCTCAATGATCAGTGCCCCCCTCACTGCTCCCCCTCAATGATCAGTGCCCCCCTCACTGCTCCCCCCAATGATCAGTGCCCCCCTCACTGCCCCCCCAATAATCAGTGCCCCCCTCACTGCTCCCCCTGAATGATCAGTGCCCCCCTCACTGCTGCCTCTGAATGATCAGTGCCCCCCCTCACTGCCCCCCCTGAATGATCAGTGCCCCCCCGCACTGCTCCCCCTGAATGATCAGTGCCCCCCCTCACTGCCCCCTCAATGATCAGTGCCTCCCTCACTGCTCCCCCTCAATGATCAGTGCCCCCCCTCCCTGCCCCCCGAATGATCAATGCCCCCCTCACTGCCCCCTCAATGATCAGTGCCCCCCCTCACTGCTCCCCCTGAATGATCAGTGCCCCCCCTCACTGCCCCCCCTCAATGATCAGTGCCCCCCCTCACTGCTCCCCCTCAATAATTAGTGCCCCACCTCACTGCCCCCCCTCAATGATCAGTGCCCCCCTCATTGCTCCCCTTGAATGATCAGTGCCCCCCCTCACTGCTCCCCCTGAATGATCAGTGTCCCCTCACTGCTCCCCCTCAATGATCAGTGCCCCCCTCACTGCTCCCCCTGAATGATCAGTGCCCCCCTCACTGCTCCCCCTCAATGATCAGTGCCCCCCTCACTGCCCCACTCAATGATCTGTGCCCCTCTCACTGCCCCCCCTCAATGATCAGTGCCCCCCTCACTGCCCCCCTCAATGATCAGTGCCCCCATCACTGCTCCCTCTGAATGATCAGTGCCCCCCCTCACTGCACCCCCGAATGATCAGTGCCCCCCTCACTGCCCCCTCAATGATCAGTGCCCCCCCTCATTGCTCCCCCTGAATGATCAGGAATGATCAGTACCCCCCCTCACTGCTCCCCCTGAATGATCAGTGCCCCCCTCACTGCTCACCCTCAATGATCAGTGCCCCCCCTCACTGCTCCCCCTGAATGATCAGTGCCCCCCCTCACTGCTCACCCTCAATGATCAGTGCCCCCCTCACTGCTCCCCCTGAATGATCAGTGCCCCCCTCACTGCTCCCCCTGAATGATCAGTGCCCCCCTCACTGCTCCCCCTCAATGATCAGTGCCCCCCCCACTGCTCCCCCTCAATGATCAGTGCCCCCCTCACTGCTCCCCTGAATGATCAGTGCCCCCCTCACTGCTCCCCCTGAATGATCAGTGCCCCCCTCACTGCTCCCCCTGAATGATCAGTGCCCCCCCTCACTGCTCCCCCTCAATGATCAGTGCCCCCCTCACTGCTCCCCCTGAATGATCACTGCCCCCCTCACTGCTCCCTCTGAATGATCAGTGCCCCCCCTCACTGCTCCCTCTGAATGATCAGTGCCCCCCCTCACTGCTCCCTTTGAATGATCAGTGCCCCCCTCACTGCTCCCCCTGAATGATCAGTGCCCCCTCACTGCTCCCCCTGAATGATCAGTGCCCCCCTCACTGCTCCTGCTCAATGATCAGTGCCCCCCCTCACTGCTCCCCCTCAATGATCAGTGCCCCCCCTCACTGCTCCCCTGAATGATCAGTGCCCCCCTCACTGCTCCCCCTGAATGATCAGTGCCCCCTCACTGCTCCCCCTCAATGATCAGTGCCCCCCCTCACTGCTCCCCTGAATGATCAGTGCCCCCCTCACTGCTCCCCCTGAATGATCAGTGCCCCCTCACTGCTCCCCCTGAATGATCAGTGCCCCCCTCACTGCTCCCCCTCAATGATCAGTGCCCCCCCTCACTGCTCCCCTGGATGATCAGTGCCCCCCCTCACTGCCCCCTCAATGATCAGTGCCCCCCTCACTGCTCCCCCTGAATGATCAGTGCCCTCCCTCACTGCTCCCCCTGAATGATCAGTGCCCCCCCTCCCTGCCCCCCACAATGATCAGTGCCCCCCCTCACTGCTCCCTCTGAATGATCAGTGCCCCCCTCACTGCTCCCTCTGAATGATCAGTGCCCCCCTCACTGCTCCACCTGAATGATCAGTGCCCCCCTCACTGCTCCCTCTGAATGATCAGTGCCCCCCTCACTGCTCCCCCTCAATGATTAGTGCCCCCCTCACTGCCCCCCCAATGATCAGTGCCCCCCCTCATTGTTCCCCCTGAATGATCAGTGCCCCCCCTCACTGCTCCCTCTGAATGATCAGTGCCCCCCCTCACTGCTCCCCCTGAATGATCAGTGCCCCCCCTCACTGCCCCCCCGAATGATCAGTGCCCCCCCTCACTGCTCCCCCTGAATGATCAGTGCCCCCCCTCACTGCTCCCCCTCAATGATCAGTGCCCCCTCATTGTTCCCCCTAAATGATCAGTGCCCCCCCTCACTGCTCCCCTTGAATGATCAGTGCCCCCCCTCACTGCGCCCCCTGAATGATCAGTGCCCCCCCCTCACTGCTCCCTCTGAATGATCAGTGCCCCCTCACTGCTCCCTCTGAATGATCAGTGCCCCCCCTCACTGCTCCCCCTGAATGATATGTGCCCCCCCTCACTGCCCCCCCGAATGATCAGTGCCCCCCCCTCACTGCTCCCCCTGAATGATCAGTGCCTCCCTCACTGCTCCCCCTCAACGATCAGTGCCCCCCTCACTGCTCCCCCTCAATGATCAGTGCCCCACTCACTGCCCCCCCTCAATGATCAGTGCCCCCCACTGCCCCCTCAATACTCAGTGCCCCCCTCACTGCTCCCTCTGAATGATCAGTGCCCCCCCTCACTGCACCCCCGAATGATCAGTGTCCCCCCTCACTGCCCCCCCTCAATGATCAGTGCCCCCCCTCATTGCTCCCCCTGAATAATCAGTGCCCCCCCCTCACTGCTCCCCCTGAATGATCAGTGCCCCCCCTCACTGCTCCCCCTGAATGATCAGGGCCCCCTCACTGCTCCCCCTGAATGATCAGAGCCCCCCCCTCACTGCTCCCGCTGAATGATCAGTGCCCCCCCCTCACTGCAACCCCGAATGATCAGTGCCCCCCTCACTGCTACCCCTCAATTATCAGTGCCCCCCTCACTGCTCCCTCTGAATGATCAATGCCCCCCCTCACTGCTCCCTCTGAATGATCAGTGCCCCCCCTCACTGCTCCCCCTCAATGATCAGTGCCCCCCTCACTGCTCCCCCTCATTGATCAGTGCCCCCCTCACTGCTCCCCCTCAATGATCATTGCCCCCCCGAATGATCAGTGCCCCCCCTCACTGCTCCCCCTGAATGATCAGTGCCCCCCCTCACTGCTCCCCCTCAATGATCATTGCCCCCCCGAATGATCAGTGCCCCCCCTCACTGCTACCCCCTGAATGATCAGTGCCCCCCCTCACTGCTCCCTCTGAATGATCAGTGCCCCCCCTCACTGCTCCCCCTGAATGATTAGTGCTCCCCCTCACTGCTCCCCCTGAATGATCAGTGCCCCCCCTCACTGCTCCCCCTGAATGATCAGTGCCCCCCTCACTGCTCCCTCTGAATGATCAGTGCCCCCCCTCACTGCTCTCCCTCAATGATCAGTGCCCCCTCACTGCCCCCCCTGAATGATCAGTGCCCCCCTCACTGCTCCCCCTCATTAATCAGTGCCCCCCCCTCAGTGCTCCCTCTGAATGATCAGTTCCCCCCCTCACTGCTCCCCCTCAATGATCAGTGCCCCCTCACTGCTCCCCCTCAATGATCATTGCCCCCCCGAATGATCAGTGCCCCCCCTCACTGCTCCCCCTGAATGATCAGTGCCCCCCCTCACTGCTCCCTCTGAATGATCAGTGCCCCCCCTCACTGCTCCCCCTGAATGATCAGTGCCCCCCTCACTGCTCCCTCTGAATGATCAGTGCCCCCCCCCTCACTGCTCCCCCTGAATGATCAGTGCTCCCCCTCACTGCTCCCCCTGAATGATCAGTGCCCCCCTCACTGCTCCCTCTGAATGATCAGTGCCCCCCTCACTGCTCCCCCTGAATGATCAGAGCCCCCCCTCACTGCTCCCTCTGAATGATCAGTGCCCCCCTCACTGCACCCCCGAATGATTAGTGCCCCCCTCACTGCTCCCCCTCAATGATTAGTGCCCCCTCTCATGCTCCCCCTCAATGATCAGTGCCCCCTCACTGCTCCGCCTGAATGATCAGTGCCCCCCCCCGATGCACTATCAATTACTGCGAAAGACTGTAAGTTAAGTGAGTAACAAACAGGCTTTTATTAGCTAAAGAACGAAGGCATGCCTCTAGTAGTCGACCAGTCCTGAATGCCTGGGGGACTGCAGAGCAGCCGCCTTTATACCAGGGCATATGGGTGGAGCCAGGGGCGGAGCCAGCTGACGCATGCACAGACAGGTACAACAATGGGCAAGAGTGAACAACCGTGAAGTGAACAACAGTGAAGTGAACAACAGTGGTTTACCACATTCACCCCTTGCTTAAATGAGTCTGACGGGGTGAAGTGTATTAAAAGTTCGTAAAATTGAGTCTTTCTGGGGGTCTTGTATGCCGTCGTGATCGTTGTGGCGACGGCAGAGGTGGTGCAGCTTCCGACGCCGAGTCCCGCGTGGGCCGGCGCACTGGCGTGTCGCCCTCCTGGGTGTTGGGTTGGTTGGTGATCAATGGCGGGTCACGGGGCCACGGCGTGCCGTCTACAGGGGTTAGGTATGGGTCCGTTGCCGCCGGTACATTGTGGGTAGCGGTGATGTTGGTTTCAGGGGCCCCCGAGGGTGCGAGGTCTCGTATGGAGACTGTGTCCTCCCGCCCGTCCGGGTACGCAATGTAAGCGTACTGGGGGTTGGTGTGGAGGAGGTCGACCCTCTCGACCAGGGGGTCCGTTTTATGGGTCCTCACGTGTCTTCTCAGTAGGACCGGCCCTGGGGACGTCAGCCATGGCGGTTGCGATGTCCCCGATGTGGACTTCCTTGGGAAGACAAAAATTTTCTCTTGAGGGGTGGAGTTAGTGGCAGTGCAGAGCAGTGACCGAATAGAGTGAAGCGCATCGGGGAGCACATCCTGCCAGCGGGAGGTCGGAAGGCCCCTAGACTTTAAGGCTAGCAGGGCGGCCTTCCAAACTGTCGCATTCTCTCTTTCCACCTGTCCGTTCCCCCGGGGGTTGTAACTGGTGGTCCTGCTTGTGGCAATACCCCTAGCGAGCAGGTACTGGCGGAGTTCGTCGCTCATAAACACTGAGCCCCGGTCGCTATGGATATAGCTGGGGAAACCGAACAGGGTGAAGAGGTCGTTCAGACATTTAATGACCGTGGCACTGGTCATGTCCGGGCAGGGGATGGCGAACGGGAAGCGCGAGTACTCGTCAATAATGTTGAGGAAGTACACATTGCGGTCGGAGGAGGGGAGAGGCCCTTTAAAATCAATGCTCAGGTGCTCGAAGGGGCGGGTGGCTTTTATCAGGTGAGCCCTGTCTGGTCTATAAAAGTGCGGTTTGCACTCAGCGCAGACTTGGCAGTTCCTGGTCATGGTCCTGACCTCAATGGAGTAAGGCAGGTTGCGGGCCTTGATAAAATGGAAGAACCTGGTGACCCCCGGGTGGCAGAGGTCATTGTGGAGGGCCCGCAGTCTATCAACCTGCGCGTTGGCGCAGGTGCCACGCGATAGAGCATCCGGGGGCTCATTGAGTTTCCCGGGCCGGTACAAGATATCATAATTGTAGGTGGAAAGTTCAATTCTCCACCTCGAAATCTTGTCATTTTTGATTTTGCCCCTCTGCTTGTTATTAAACATAAAAGCAACTGAACGCTGGTCACTGAGTAGGGTGAATCGTTTTCCGGCCAGGTAATGCCTCCAATGTCTCACAGCTTCCACAATGGCCTGGGCCTCCTTTTCGACAGAGGAGTGTCTGATTTCGGAGCCTTGGAGGGTTCGTGAAAAGAAGGCCACGGGCCTTCCCGCCTGGTTAAGGGTAGCGGCCAGGGCAAAGTCGGACGCATCGCTCTCCACCTGGAAGGGGATGGACTCGTCCACCGCGTGCATGGTGGCTTTAGCGATGTCCTCTTTGATACGGTGGAAGGCTAAGCCGGCCTCTGCCGCCAGGGGAAAAGAGGTGGACTTGATAAGTGGACGGGCTTTGTCCGCATAATTAGGGACCCACTGGGCGTAGTAGGAGAAAAACCCCAGGCATCTCTTCAGGGCCTTGAGGCAGTGGGGCAGGGGAAGGTCCATAAGAGGACGCATGTGGTCGGGGTCGGGGCCGATGACTCCGTGTTCCACAACACAGCCAAGGATAGCGAGGCGGTTCGTGCGGAATATGCACTTCTCCTTGTTATACGTAAGGTTTAGGAGTTGGGCAGTGCGGAGGAATTTGTCGAGGTTGGCGTCATGGTCCTGCAGGTCATGGCCACAGATGGTCACATTGTCCAGGTAGGGAAAAGTGGCCTGCAACGCATTTTGGTCGACCATCCGGTCCATCTCCCTTTGGAAAACGGAGACCCCGTTGGTGACGCCGAAGGGGACCCGAAGGATGTGGTAGAGACGACCGTTTGCCTCGAAGGCAGTATACTGGCGGTCCTCATAGCGGATAGGGAGTTGGTGATATGCTGACTTAAGGTCAATAGTGGAGAATACGCGGTATTGCGCGATCTGATTGACCATATCAGATATGCGGGGGAGGGGGTATGCGTCCAGATGGGTATATCGATTTATTGTTTGGCTGTAGTCAATAACCAGGCGCTGCTTCTCGCCGGTCTTGACGACTACAACCTGGGCTCGCCAGGGGCTGGTGCTAGCTTCGATAATCCCCTCCTTCAGGAGCCGCTCCACCTCAGATTTAATAAAAACTCTGTCACCAGCGCTGTATCGCCTGCTTTTGTTGGCGATTGGCTTACAGTCTGGGGCGAGGTTGGCGAACAACGGAGGGGGGGGGTGACTTTAAGCGTGGAGAGGCTGCAAAAGGTGCGCGGCGGGCAATTTGAAAACTGCTGCTTGCAGACTGTGAGTGGGGGAAGGGGTCCACCGTACGCCATCGTGACACTCTTAAGGTGGCACTGAAAATCCAACCCCAGTAGAACAGCAGCGCAGAGATCGGGTAGGACAAGCAGGTTAAAGTTTCTGTACTCTGTGCCCCTCACCGAAAGGGTCACCATGCAGTAGCCGCCGACGTCCGCTGAATGGGACTTGGAGGCCATAAAGGCCCGGTGGCGCGCTGGCAGGACCGGGAGAGAGTAACGCCGCACCGTGTCGGGGTGGATAAAGCTCTCTGTGCTCCCGCAGTCGAAAAGACAGGTCGTGGCGCGGCCGTTTACCTTTATGTCCATCATGGACCTGGCTAGTTGGTAAGGTCTAGACTGGTCCAGTGTAACGGAGACCAGCGTAGGGTCAGGCGCGTCGCTGTAGTCATCAGGTGAGGCGGTGGGTGAGTCGGGGGCCCGTTGCAAAAATGGCGGCCGGAACGGATCACACATCACAGAATCACAGAAACCCCACAGTGCAGATAGAGGCCATTTCGGCCCATCGAGCCTGCACCGACACATATCCCACCCGATCCCCGTAACCCCTACGCCAACACATATCCCACCCTATCCCCGTACCCCACGTATTTAATCCCCCTAACACTAAGGGTCAATTTATCATAGCCAATCAACCTAACCCGCACATCTTTGGACTGTGGGAGGAAACCGGTCGAGGGCGTCCAAGATGGCGTCCAAGATGGCGGCGCCCATGATCCACACGTGGCTGGAGGCGTCCAAGATGGCGTCCAAGATGGCGGCATCCAAGATGGCGGCCCACTCGGCCCACACGCGGCACTTCTGGAGTTTGGGGTAGGTTTAGCCTTGCAGACGCTGGCGTAGTGCCCTTTCTTCCCACAGCCAGAGCAGGTAGCGTTTTTCGCCGGGCAGCGCGCTCTAGGGTGTTTGGCTTGGCCACAGAAGTAACACTTCGGGCCCCGGGACATCGCTGCAGAAGTTGAGCCGTTGGCAGGATGTGGCGCGGGTGGCTCGGTGCCGGGTGGCGGTCCTACCGTGTCCCAGGATGGCGGCGCTCGCGCCATCCACGATGCGGCCGTGCGGTCAGGTGAGTAGGCATCCATATTCCGTTGGGCCACGTCTAGCGAAAGTGCGAGGGCCGTGGCCTTCTTCAGGTCGAGTTCGCCCTGCTCTAACAGTCTCTGCCGGGTGTAGTTGGATCTGAGGCCCGCGACGAAGGTGTCCCGGACAAGTTCCTCCGTGTACACCGCGGCCGACACCTCTTTACATTTGCAGGCCCGGCCGAGCACCGTCAGCGCCCGTAGGCATACCTCCATCGATTCCCCGGGTTGCTGTTTGCGGGACCCCAGGAGGTGTCTGGCGTAAACTTCATTTACCGGGCGTGCGTACTGTTCTTTAAGAAGGTCGAGGGCACCCTCATAGGTAGTCGCATCTTGGATGAGCGAATAAGCTTGGTGGTTCACCTTGGAGGTCAGAATTTTTAGTTTGTCGCCATCGTTTTGAACAGAATCAACGGAGGCTTCTAGGAAAAGTTTAAAGCATCGCAGCCAGTGTGCGAACTTGATAGATGCATCCGCCTCTTGAGGGTCTAGTTCCAGGGGTGCTGGTTTGAGGATTTGCTCCATCGGAAAAAAAATTAGCCAATAAAATTGATGCGATATCAATTACTGCGAAAGACTGTAAGTTAAGTGAGTAACAAACAGGCTTTTATTAGCTAAAGAACGAAGGCATGCCTCTAGTGGTCGACCGGTCCTGAATGCCTGGGGGACTGCAGAGCAGCCGCCTTTATACCAGGACATATGGGTGGAGCCAGGGGCAGAGCCAGCTGAGGCATGCACAGACAGGTACAACAATGGGCAAGAGTGAACAACCGTGAAGTGAACAACAGTGAAGTGAACAACAGTGGTTTACCACACCCCCTCACTGCTCCCCCTCAATGATCAGTGCCCCTCCTCATGCTCCACCTCAATGATCAGTGCCCCCCTCACTGCTCCCCCTGAATGATCAGTGCCCCCCTCACTGCTCCCCCTCAATGATCAGTGCCCCCCCTCACTGCACCCCCTGAATGATCAGTGCCCCTCCTCATGCTCCACCTCAATGATCAGTGCCCCCCTCACTGCTCCCCCTCAATGATCAGTGCCCCCCTCATTGCACCCCCTGAATGATCAGTGCCCCTCCTCATGCTCCACCTCAATGATCAGTGCCCTCCGTCACTGCTCCCCCCCAATGATCAGTGCCCTCCCTCACTGCTCCCTCTGAATGATAAGTGCCCTCTCTCACTGCTCCCTCTGAATGATAAGTGCCCCCCCTCACTGCTCCCCCTCAATGATCAGTGCCCCCCCTCACTGCTCCCCCTGAATGATCTGTGCCCCCCTCACTGCTCCCTCTGAATGATCAGTGCCCCCCTCACTGCCCCCACTGATGATCAGTGCTCCCCTCACTGCTCCCCCTGAATGATCAGCGCCCCCCCTCACTGCTCCCCCCTCAATGATCAGTGCCCCCCTCATTGCTCACCCTCAATGATCAGTGCCCCCCCTCACTGCTCCCCCTGAATGATCAGTGCCCCCCTCACTACTCCCCCTCAGTGATTTGGCCCCCCGCCTCACTGCTCCACCTGAATGATCACTGCCCCCCCTCACTGCTCCCCCTCAATGATCAGTGCCCCCCCTCACTGCTCCCTCTGAATGATCAGTGCCCCCCGTCACTGCTCCCCCTCAATGATCAGTGCCTCCCCTCACTGCTCCCTCTGAATGATCAGTGCCCCCCTCACTGCTCCCTCTGAATGATCAGTGCCCCCCTCACTGCCCCCCTCAATGATCAGTGCCCCCCTCACTGCCCCCCCTCAATGATCAGTGCCCCCCTCACTGTCCCCCCTCAATGATCAGTGACCCCCCTCACTGCTCCCCCTGAATGATCAGAGCCCCCCCTCACTGCCCCCCCTCAATGATCAGTGCCCCCCTCACTGCCCCCCCTCAATGATCAGTGCCCCCCCTCACTGCTCACCCTGAATGATCAGTGCCACCCTCACTGCTCCCCCTGAAAGATCAGTGCCCCCCTCACTGCTCCCCCTCAATGATCAGTGCCCTCTCACAGCTCCCCCTCAATGATCAGTGCCCCCCCTCACTGCTCCCCCTCAATGGTCAGTGCCCCCCCTCACTGCTCCCCCTCAATGATCAGTGCCCCCCCTCACTGCTCCCTCTGAATGATCAGTGCCCCCCCTCACTGCCCCCCTCAATGATCAGTGCCCCCCCTCACTGCTCCCCCTGAATGATCAGTGCCCCCTCACTGCTCCCACAGAATGATCAGTGCCCTCCTCACTGCTCCGCCTCAATGATCAGTGCCCTCTCACAGCTCCCCCTCAATGATCAGTGCCCCCCCTCACTGCTCCCCCTCAATGGTCAGTGCCCCCCCTCACTGCTCCCCCTCAATGATCAGTGCCCCCCCTCACTGCTCCCTCTGAATGATCAGTGCCCCCCCTCACTGCCCCCCTCAATGATCAGTGCCCCCCTCACTGCTCCCCCTGAATGATCAGTGCCCCCTCACTGCTCCCACAGAATGATCAGTGCCCTCCTCACTGCTCCGCCTCAATGATCAGTGCCCCCCTCACTGCTCCCCTGAATGATCAGTGCCCCCCTCACTGCTCCCCCTGAATGATCAGTGCCCCCCTCACTGCTCCCTCTGAATGATCCATGCCCCCCTCACTGCTCCCCCTCAATGATCAGTGCCCCCCTCACTGCTCCCTCTGAATGATCAGTGCCCCCCCTCACTGCCCCCCTGAATGATCAGTGCCCCCCTCGCTGCTCCCCCTGCATGATCAGTGCCCCCCCGTCACTGCTCCCTCAATGATCAGTGTCCCCATCACTGCTCCCCCTGAATGATCAATGCCCCCCTCACTGCTCCCTCTGAATGATCAGTGCCCCCCCCTCACTGCTCACTCTGAATGATCAATGCCCCCCTCACTGCTCCCCCTGAATGATCAGTGCCCCCCCTCACTGCCCCCCTGAATGATCAGTGCCCCCCCTCACTGCTACTCCTGAATGATCAATGCCCCCCTCACTGCTCCCCCTGAATGATCAGTGCCCCCCCTCACTGCTACCCCTGAATGATCAGTGCCCCCCCTCACTGCTCCCCGTGAATGATCAGTGCCCTCACTCACCGTCCCCTGAATGTTCAGTGCCCCCCTGCCTGCTCCCTCTGAATGATCAGTGCCTCCTGACATAAGAAAACTACTAGGCACTTGGTCTAAGCGTTAAACAAAGCTTTAATCAACTGTTTTACAACATGGAGGTCTAGTTGTGTCCTTCACTAGTTCCTGTTGAAGAATGTTCCGAGTAAGCTGGGCCCATGCCCGAGTATTTATACTCTCCCTGGACAACGCCACCAGCAGGCCGCACAGTATTATTTCATAAGTCATTTCCACATGAAGGACAAGATTCATGTCATTCTTCCCGCCTGATGGATTGGTAGTCCAGCGACTTACTTCTGCCGGATTAATTGGACTACGAATAGCCGCAGTCGTTTGGATCTGCATTTGACGCTGGAAGGCACACCTCCTCTGACCGTGTCTTGGTCCCTGGTCCCTTGGTTCATACCGGCGGACTGGCAGAGCCCGTGTCGCCTTGATCGACCTAAGGGGGACTGGGGATTTCGTGACTCCGGGTGCGGGCCCCCACAGGCGCATAGCTGGCTTCATCCTGTTCAGTAGTCATTGATTGACCGGCGTCCTGGCTTCGGGTGGTCATCCTGTGTGGAGCGCTCTGTTCCCCAGGTTGATCCGGTGGAGTAGCTGGCAGATCCCTTGATTTCCCGGGTAGGGCGTCAATCCTCGGAGGAGCGCAGAGTATCGTCGTCGTCCTCGGAGGAGCACAGAGTATCGGCGTCGTTGACACGGATCCCTCTATCGATTGGGTCCGTGGGACCGGTTGGGCAGGGAACCAGATCCCGAAGTGAAACTGTGGACTCCCGGCCATCAGGGTAACGCACGTAGACATATGTAGGATTGACATCCGTTAGTTCCACTTCGTCGACGAGGGGATCGCTCTCGGAGGATCGGATGAATCTTCGGATCAGCACGGGGCCAGGAGCTACCAACCATGATGATAGGGACGTCCCATGAGTGGAGCGACGATGGAACCCGAAGAACCGTTCGTGAGGAGTAACATTGGTGGATGTAGAAAGGAGAGACCTGATGGATGCAACGCGTCAGGGAGCATAGTTTCCCACTGCTGGTCTGATAGGTTGTGTGACCTCAGTGCAAGACAAACAGCATTCCAAATGATAGCGTTGTATCTTTCAACCTGTCCGTTTCCAATAGGATGATACGGTGTCGTTTTGCTTGTGCCGATTCCCCGTTGGGAAAGATAACTTTTGAGTTTGCTTGACATGAAGGAGGGACCCCGACCAGAGTGGATGAAATTGGCCATACCGCAAAGGGAAAAGACCTGATCGAGGCATTTGATCACTGTGGAAGTAAGCATATTGGGACAGGGGAAAGCAAAGGGAAAGTGTGAATTTTCGTCCACGATAGTAAGCAAGTAGGTGTTCGCGTTGAAGAAGGCAGTGGCCCTTTAAAGTCAATGCTGAGTCGCTGCATAGGCTGTGTAGCGTGTATGAGCGAGCCATCCGACGGATGGAAGAATTGTGATTTTAATTCCGCGCAAATTCTACAAGTGGAGCATGTTCTTTTCATGTCTTCCGTAGAAAATGGGAGATTTTTAGATCGCACAAAGTGTAACATATGGGTAACGCCAGGATGGTATAAGTCAGTATGAAGATCCGCAAGAGTCGAAGTTGACATGGAAGAGCAGAATGCCCGCGTGAGGGTATCTGGGGCCACATTATCTTTGCCGGGTCGATAATGTATGGTGTAGCCAAAGGCGGCCAATTCCATTCTCCAGAGCTGTATCTTGTTATTCTTGACCTTAGTGCATTTCCGGTTATCCAGCATAAAGGCCACGGAGCGCTGATCAGTTATAAGCGTGAAATGGTGACGAGCGAGAAAATGACTCCATTTACATACTGCTTCGATGATAGCCGTAGCCTCCTTCTTGACAGGAGGATAATGGAGCTCGCTACCCTGCAAAGTTCTGGACAGAAATGCAACGGGTCAACCACCTTGATTCAAGGTAGCTGAGATCGCCACCTCTGATGCATTGCACTCGACCACAAAAGGGAGATTTTCATCGATGTTGCTTGAGGAGGTCGAAAGCTGAAATAGCCGTTGCCTCCAACAGAAATTACTTCGCGTGAAGCAGTGACTGGATCTTGTCGGCAAAGTGGGGTATCCACTTCGCATAATAGGCGAACATGCCGAGGGCCCGACGAAGAGAGCCAAGATTCGTAGGAGGAGGGAGCTCCTGAAGCGGACAAAGTCGCTCTGGGTCCCGTTTGATGACACCATTGCCTACCCAGTAGCCAAAGATGTTGACTGATGGTACTGATTTCACTGATTTGGACTCATTTAAGGTTAAGTTGTGATGACGGAGAACATCAAGAAATTTCTGGAGGTTGGCATTGTGCTCCTTCTGGTCATGACCAGCAATGGTGATATAATCCAGATATGGAAAAGTGTCCGTTAAGTTCTCCTGTTTGACTAGGCTGTCCATTGCCCGTTGAAAGACGGCCACCCCATTGGTGACTCCAAACGGAAGGCGACAAAACTGGTAAAGCCGACCGTTGGCCTCAATGGCCGTATACTTCTTGTCAGGGTCCTTTAACGGTACTTGATGATATGCGCTCTTTAAGTCAGAAGTTGAAAATACCCTGTAGTTGGCAAGGTTATTGACCATGTCATCGATGCGTGGTAGTTGGTAGGCATCCAGGTCGGTATACTGGTTAATAGTTTGCAAGTAATCGATGCAAAGACATTTCTTGTGTTGCTTCAGAGGATTTTTAACAACGACGACTTGAGCCCGCCAGGAAGCTAAACATGGCTCAATGATACCGTCAGCTAGAAGGTGAGAGATTTCTGCCTCGATAAAGGATCGATCATCTTGGCTGAAACGTTGTGATTTAGTGACTATGGGCTTACATCGGGGGAAAAGATTGGCAAACAAGGAGGGCTTGTCGAGCGAAACAGCCGAAAGCGCACAAAATGGTACTTTGGAAATAGTAAGCTCCGGCTTTGACCCTCCAAACTCGAAAGTGAGTCTTTTGTGTTGTTTCTGGAAATCCTGTCCCAGGAGCACATCACTGCATAGGTTTTTGTGCACCCCAAGCCGGGTGGAAAAATAAGTGCAGCCATTGAAAATAAGGTCGGCCAGACAAAAGCCGGAAGAGTTGGTGGCCAGTGTCGTCAGAGCCATTGCAATTTCCCTGTCCGAGGGGTAGATACGCAGTTTTAACTTACTGACAGCCTGCTCACTGATGAAGCTGTCTGAGCTACATGAGTCGATTAGTGCACTCAAAATGTGTCCATTTACTGAAACCTTCATGGCTGCATGGGACAGGCTTTGGGGAAAAATGGCTGTGATGGGAGGAGGGGCAGTTTTATACTTGACAGCTGTAACATTAGTAGTAGCTCTTGGGGGAGGAGCAGTTTTATAGATGACAGCTGTAACATTAGTAGTGGCTCTTGGGGAAGGAGCAGTTTTATACTTGGCAGCTGTAACCCTAGAAGAGGCTCTTGACTGACATACTTTAAAAAAGTGACCTTTCTTACTGCAATGATTGCATTACAGGCAGGACAAAATTTCCTATAGTGAAATGCACCTCCACAGAAGAAACACTTCTTTTTAGATTGCCAAAATGCCACTAGGGTAGGGTCGTCGTCATCAGTGAGGGCTTCTGCCTGAGGCTTATCGGAGGAGTCACTAAAAGTGATAGCAGCAGTCCGTGCACGTGGTACAAGATAGGCAGCTTGTAACTCGAGGGTTCTATTCTCCAACAGACACTGCCGTATGAAGGGAGACGCAATTCCATTAATAAAAGAATCACAAAATAATTCCTCCTGGTACTGCTCAGCTGAGACAGCTTTGAGATTACAGTCTTTGCTGAGCCTGCAAAGCTTTTGAAGGAATTCGTCAAGTGATACCCCGGGTTGTTGTCGAGTTATGGCCAGTAAGTGCCAAGCAAAAATTTTGTTTGGGTCCTTAACATATAGTTGCTGCAGTATTTGGATAGCGGAGTCATAGTCTACACAGTCTTCGATATAGTCAAACACATGAGGAGATACATAATTGGCAAGCATTTGTAACTTATCAGGAACATTCTCACCACAAGCCCTGAGGAAGTTGCCGAAGGTATGATACCAGTGTTTCCATACCTTAGCAGTTGTAGGTGAATTCGGGTCCAGGTCAAGACGGGCGGGTCTGAGTAGTTTCTCCATGATGGATTGATTATTACGTCTGGTTCCCTTCTAACGTTTGAGTCGTAGCCATCTGTTCCCAAAATCACTCGGAGCGTGGGGCAAGTTTCAGTTGATTAAATTGACGTAAGAAAACTACTAGGCACTTGGTCTAAGCGTTAAACAAAGCTTTAATCAATTGTTTTACAACATGGAAGTCTGGTTGTGTCCTTCACTAGTTCCTGTTAAAGAATGTTCCGAGCAAGCTGGGCCCATGCCCGAGTATTTATACTCTCCCTGGACAGCGTCACCAGCAGGCCGCCCAGTATTATTTCATAAGTCATTTCCACATGAAGGACAAGATTCATGTCACCCCCCCCTCACTGCTCCCTCTGAATGATCAGTGACCCCCTCACTGCTCCCCACAGCCAAACATTGAAAAAAAATGTTATGCAACTTTATATATTATTATATATATAAAAGGATCTGTCCGTCTGTCTGTATGTATGTATGTCTGTCTGTCTGTCTGCTGTCTGTCTGTCTGTCTGTCCGCTATACACTCAAAAGTTATAGAGCGTACCTACACATATGTTATATCAAAAGAAAGCTGATGATCAGGGGAGTGTCATAGGCGTATTTACTTTTTGGTCAGACAAAAATTGTTCAGACAGTATACAAAAAACTTTCAAAAATCCGCTCATTAGTGGTTGACCAATCCTACCACTCATTAGCGTTGAGTGACGTGATGGTTGACCAATTGGGGGGCGTTTCATGGCGTTTGTGGGCGGGGCCTAATCCTTCAAACTGCTGAGCGGGAGCTGAGCTGAGGTGAGTGGCGGCCATTAAAGACCAGCCGGGCCTGAAGCGCTGGCGGCTGCCCTTCTTCACCCGCAAAATCTCCCTCCGGCTCTCACCTTTTAGCGGGGGAGGAGAGGCTGCTTTAAATTAGATCGTTCACTCAGTCGCGTCTCTCTTCATCTCTTTTGTTTTTCTTCTCTCTGGCCGGCTGCGCGGGAAAACAGAGAACCACGCGGCCCAAGAGACAGCGAACAGGGGAGCAGTGGCGAGGGCTCCGGCTCAGCGGATCGGGCGCTCATCAGGGGTCAGCCCGCAACACATTGACCGGAGGAGCGGCGGCTCTCTCCTTCCCCCCCTTCTCTCTCTCTCTCCTTCCCCCCCCCCTCTCTCTCTCTCCCGCCAACCTCACAAAATGGCGGCCGCCCTTCTTCACCCGCCGGGCTCTCGGACACGGGATTCCGGAGCGAAAGGCCTCCGACTGCCGCCCGGCCAACCGGGTCCAAAGGCCCGCCTGGTTAAACATGAGGAACCCCGGGCTCGCTTCTGAGCGATGGGCACCCGGCCTCCCGGTGTCGGACTGACTCCGTTCTGGTACCGAGGTGAGTCGGAGGGAGAGGGAGGGAGGGAGAGAGAGAGAGAGCGGGAGGGAGGGAGAGAGAGAGGGGCAGGAGAGAGAGGGGCAGGGAGAGAGAGGGGGGAGAGAGAGAGGGGAGAGAGAGAGCAGCAGGGAGAGAGAGGGGGAGGGAGAGAGAGAGGGTGAGGGAGGGAGAGAGAGGGGCAGGAGAGAGAGGGAGAGGGAGAGGGGCAGGGAGAGAGAGGGGGAGGGAGAGAGACAGGGTGAGGGGAGGGAAAGTGTGAAGGGGTGGGAGAGGGAGGGAGAGCTCGCCTTCCTTTCTTCGGCCGCCGCAATTCAAACTTCCCGCCGACCTCACAAAATGGCGGCCCTTCTTCACCCGCCGGGCTCTGAGTCCAGCCCCTTCCTCGGGGTGTCTTCCTCTCTTGTCTATCTCCTTCCCTCACTCTCTCCTTCTCTCTCTCTCTCTCTCTCCTTCCCTCTCTCTCTCTCTCCTTCCCTCTCTCTCTCTCTCTCCTTCACTCTCTCTCTCTCTCCTTCCCTCTCTCTCTCTCTCCCCTTCCCTCTCTCTCTCTGTCTCTCTCTCCTTCCCTCTCTCTCTCCTTCCCTCCTCTCTCTCTCCTCCCTCTTCTCTCTCTCTCCTCCTCCCTCTCTCTCCTCTCCTCTCTTCTCTTCTCTTTCCCTCTCTCTCTCTCTCTCCTTCCCACACAGACAGACAGACAGACAAACTCATTTATATGCCCTCAAAAAACCCTCGGCACCACCGGGCACTCCAGCTAGTATTTGATAAAGGAAGACTGCTCTATCTAGAATCTGAGAGTTTACAGTTACAATATCTATTTTTTTTCATTTTATGCTTGACTAAGCAACAGATAATTCAAATCATTATTTAAGTCTAATGTCCATTTGATGTCATATCTCCTTATATTCATGCATTTATGTTTATTCCATAGTACATAAATAAAGCTGCTTTATGAGTAAAACTGTTTACTGTTGTACATGACAGGCAAAAGACCAAGTGAAGATGATACAGAATGGGAGCAAGAGTCTAACGGTAGAATCATCTGCAAAATCAATAAGTAACAGGTAATGAAAATATATCATGTTCATGCAGGAACTGTTTATACAATTTACAGTCATTTTATGGCAAAATTTACTCATTCACATGAGCTTTGCTGTACCTCATCAACAGCTAACCACAGATAGGAATACGGCTTTATATGTGTTGGTACAGCTG
The DNA here is from genome assembly GCF_052327205.1 of Somniosus microcephalus. Lineage (NCBI taxonomy): Eukaryota > Metazoa > Chordata > Chondrichthyes > Squaliformes > Somniosidae > Somniosus > Somniosus microcephalus. Next base: position 70,141,046 of record NC_140988.1, read on the forward strand.
CAGATTAGCATTTTCTAACATCTATATTCAAAGTGAAAATAGACATTTTTAATATCGGTGTATCCTTAAACTGTCTTAACTCTGCTGCCTGTAAGGGGTGGTGTTTTGGGGGTCAGCTTCACCTCTGACTTATGAGCGGTTCGAATCGCTCCCACTCTCTTGGTTCTAGACCTTGGACTTATTTGGGGGTTGTGATAAAATTGCAGCAAACAACTGAACTTGGTGCAAGAACTTTGATCTTTATTTGAGAAAGAAAATACAACACAATAATAACACTCTAATAAAATGGGGAAACACACGAGGGAAAAGTTACAGTAAACACATTTCTCACCCCTCCCAATCCCACCTTACTAGCTAGGTTAGGCTCTGAAGGACCAAGAATAATGCTCACCAAAACGACTTCTTGACAGTTGAGCTGGTTCACGATTTCGGGGTTCACTAGCTGTGTCAGTTGGGGCCTGCCGTACCCCGGACGCGGTAGAGGACTTCACCAGCGTAGCTGGTCAGTCTTCGCGAGTCCGCTGATGCGGTAGGGTGTGTATTAGACCTATCGGTTGAGTACCCAATTTTCTTTGGCTAGAAATAGGGCCTAGAGTCTTTTGGATAAAATTTTACCCGGGGGTAAGTCAGGAGAGATTGTAGAGTGGAAAAGACTTGCGGAATCTTCGGTTTTCTTCCGAGTTGGTTTTCTTTCGTTGGTCGCGGTGGCCCAATATTACCCGGTTGGCTGTGGGTAATATTCGGTTGGTTGTTTCATGGGGCCCTTGGTGCCGCAAGGTGTCCGTTGGTGTGTTACTTCTTCGAGAGAGAGAGAACTGCTTCGAGATGTTTGCTCCTCGACCTCGATGTTGCTCGGCGATGACTCTCCTTGAACTTGTAACTGTTGCTGTTTCCTGTGTGGTGTTCCTGTACTGTTTAACTGTTAAAACAGGGCCCCAATTATACAAAACGAGGCCTGCTAATCTGCGTGCCAAATCTGTTCAAGTCTTTTGTTAGATTTTGGCGGGCTCATTGTGTAAGTTGTGTAAATTGTTTAAGCGGTTTCGAGATGGCTTCCTGAGTTGTTGGAGTAGTTTAAAAATGTGGGAAGTAGTTTCAGGATGGTTTTACTGAGCTGTTGAGCTCTTATCTAATTGTAGTGAATTGTCCTCAAGCTTTTGAATTTCCTGTGGGGCCTGAGATTCTTTGTAGGTTGGCTAAGCAATTTGGTTTATGCATGACTTGGATGGGTTCTGTGAGGCTGTTCTTCCATGGATCTATTGTTAGCATGTAAATCTCTTGATGGGGGCTGAGTTACGCTTTCCAGTTCCCCCAGACAGTTTGATTACCTCGAATACTCAAAACTGGCTACACATAGGTAGATCCCAAATTCTTTGTTGCAGCCTTTTTCCCAAAACATGCCTGAACATGTCCTTTTTAAAATGCCAAGTCTGATTTCTGACCTTGAGACTCCTTGCTAGGCCCAAAATGCCCTTTTATCACTCCTGAAGTTTTTAGCGAGGGTCCAAAGTCATTTTAATAGGGTTATCCTTTGTTTTGGGGATCTGTTAATTTTGAGAATCTTGCATGCCTATAAGTAGAAACATTGACAATATTCTAAGATACATTCTTTGGAACTACTGTCAGTTTCGCACCTATACAATAATCAATTTATCTATATATAATTTAACTGTCTGCATATAGGCTTGGTGTGGAGATGCCGGAGTTGGACTGGGGTGGACAAATGTAAGAAGTCACACAACACCAGGTTATAGTCCAACAGCTTTATTTGAAATCACAAGCTTTCGGAGCGCTGCTCCTTCGTCAGGTGACTTCACCTGACGAAGGAGCAGCGCTCCGAAAGCTTGTGATTTCAGATAAAGCTGTTGGACTATAACCTGGTGTTGTGTGACTTCTTACATTTGCATATAGGCTGTCACACATTAATTATATAGGGTGTCATATTAAATCTGTCTGCCATGCTTTCTAATCTATTAGTTTCAGCTGGCAAATGTAATAGCATAGAAATGGGTCATTCAGCCCCTGAAGTCTACGCTGGCCTATTTCTGCAAATTAGCCACCTGGCGTAATCCCACTCTTCTGCTTGCTTTCTATAGCCTTTGATATTGCTCTTTGTTCTTTGAGGAGGTGACAGATATGGTGAATCAGAGAAATGCAGTGGATGTGGTGTACCTGGACTTTCAGGATACTATGGTACCAAGAAGGCGATTTCAGGAGAAGATTAATGGATATGAAATTAGAGGAAGGATGGTAAATTGGATTAAAAACTGGTTACAAGGAAGGAAACAGAGAGTTGGTATTAAGAGCGGTTTCTCAGAGTGGTTTGCAGCTCTCACGGGTTTACGTTCTGGGACCATGTTCATTCACTGATTTAGATATCAGGCTAGAGGAGTGATGTCCATATTTGCCAATGATACTAAATGATACTAAACTAGGAGTCATGGCCTCCTCTCTGGTGAAGAAGGCCCAGCAGCGCCTATATTTCTTGAGGAGGCTGAAGGGATGTAATCTGTCACCCCCGATCCTCTCTAACTTCTACCGCTGCACTATAGAGAGCATCCTGACAAACTGTATCACGGTATGGTACGGCGGCTGTAGCTCCCATGACCGGAAAGCCCTGCAGCGGGTAGTCAAAACTGCCCAACGCATTACCGGCACCCGGCTACCGACCATAGAACATATATATCAGAAACGCTGCCTACGGAGGGCACGGACCATCATCAAAGACCCTACCCACCCCAGCCACAGTCTGTTCGCCCTCCTACCATCTGGAAGACGCTACAGATGCATTCGCACCCGTACGACCAGATTTAGGAACAGCTTCTTTCCCAGGGCTGTCATCCTACTGAACTCCACAAATAAACACTAAAGCCTGCACATCTGCCGATGCACTTTATTCACTTTATTATGGTCATATTTATGCTAATATATATGTACAAATGTATGTTGAAATGTTTAAGTGTCCTAATCCAAATTGTACACTCTCGGGAGCCGCAAGCCTACATTTCGTTGTACTGCACTTGCGCACTAACAATAACAATAAAAGTTGATTTGATTTGATTTGATTTGATTTGAAATCATACTGAGGGCCAAAGAATCTACAAGGGGATATAGATAAGATGGTTGAATGTGCAAAAAAATGGCAGATGGAATTCTGCTTCAGTAAATGTGAGGTGGTACATTTTTGGGCTCCACACTACAGGAAGGGTGTTGAGACAAAATAGAGTGCGCAGCACACATTCACTGGGATAGTGCCTGGTATGAGGAAACACAAATAGGAAGAAAGACTTGAAAAATTACATTTGTTTTTGTTAAAACAGAGAACATATGAACATACAAAATTGATGGGCAGGAAAAGACCCGCTGGTCCATCAAACCTGTAATTTCCTGGGAGAAGCAAAAAAGATCGAGGGCAATAGAGGTGATTAAAATTATGAAGGTATGGGACAGAGTAGATAGAATCAGACTGTTTCCATTAATGAAGGGTCTAGAACAAGGGGACATAGATACAAGATTAAATGTAAGAGAGTTAGGATAAAGAGCAGAAGCAATCTTTTACTCACAATCAGGTTTCTGCCCCTGCCACAGCACTGAAACTGCCCTAATCAAAGTCACGTGATTGGTGCACTATCCACCTGTCTGCAGCCTTTGACACAGTTGACCACACCATCCGGCTCCAATGTGTCTCCTTCAATGTCCATCTCAGTAGGACTGCCGTCGCCTGGTTCCAATCTTATCTAATACAATAGCAAAATACTGCGGATGCTGGAAATCTGAAATAACAACAGAAAATGCTGGAAATACTCAGCAGGCCAGATGTCTCTCTCTCCACGGATGCTGCCTGGCCTGCTGAGTATTTCCAGCATTTTCTGTTGTTATTCCAATCTTATCTATCCAGTCATAGCCAGATAATCTCCTGCAACGGCTTCTCTTCTGGCTCCCTCACCATTACCTCTAGTGTCCCCCAAGGATCAAGGGTCTATCCTTGGCCCCCTCCTATTTCTCATCTACATGCTGCCCCTCAGCAACATCATCCAAAATCACGGTGGCATAGTGGTTAGCACTGTTGCCTCACAGCGCCAGAGACCCGGGTTCGAATCCGGCCCCGGGCGACTGTCTGTGTGGAGTTTGCACATTCTCCCTGTGTTTGCGTGGGTTTTCTCCGGGTGCTCCGGTTTCCTCCCACAGTCCAAAGATGTGTGGGTTAGGTTGATTGGCTATGATAAATTGACCCTTAGTGTTAGGGGGATTAAATGCGTGGGGTTACGGGGATAGGGTGGGATATGTGTTGGTGTAGGGGTTACAGTGGATCGGGTGGGATATGTGTCGGTGCAGGCTCGATGGGCCGAAATGGCCTCTATCTGCACTGTGGGGTTTCGGTGAAAAAAAAAATCACAACATCAGGTTCCACATGTACGCTGACGACAGCCAGCTCTATTACATCACCACCTCTCTTGAATCCCTCCACTGACTCGGTACTGTCATGCTGCTTGCCCGACATCCAGTAATGGATAAGCAGAAAAATCCTCCAATTAAACATGGGGCGGATCAAAGCGATTGCATTCGGACCCCGCTTCTGAGCTTCTGACCCTATATCCTCTCCATCACCAAGACTGCCTACTTCCATCTTTGTAATATCGCTCATCTCTGCCCCTGCCTCAGCCACCTGCTGCTGAAACTCTCATCCATGCTTTTGTTACCTCCAGACTCAACTATTCCAATCCTCTCCTGGCCGGCCTCCCATCTTCCACCCTCCATAAACTTGAGCTCATCCAAAACTCTGCTGCCCGTATCCTAACTCGCACCAAGTCCCATTCACCCATCACCCTGTGCTTGCTGACCTACACCTGATCCACCAAAGCCTCAAATTTCTATAGTTACCATCCTTATATTAAAATCCCCTGCAGCCTCGCCTGTCCCTATATCTGTAACCTACTTACATTGTACTACAGCGATGCACAAATAATCCCACTGCTCTCCTCTTCTCATAACCACTTGTCCCCGTATCCCTTTATTCCCTCTTTTTGTTAGTCACAAGACAGGTAACTTGAATTCATTGACGAGACATCATGAGGGTTAAATTGGATAACCCTGAAAGCGGGCGTGAGGATTGCAGTATGTGATTAACCTGCGCCCGTTCATTGTGTTGCAGACAGCACGCTAAATTGGTGCTGCCTGCTGTTTTCCATGATTGCTGGGTGCAGACAGCGCTACCTTCATTGGCTGCACGCATCAGCAGGGGAGACGAGTATCATGAGTGGCAAGGCCAGGCTGGTGGTGGAGGGAGTGTATGTTGAAAGTGGTGGATGGGGTGCCAATCAAGCGGGCTGCTTTGTCCTGGATGGCGTTAAGCTTCTTGAGTGTTGTTGGAGCTGTACTCATCCAGGCAAATGGAGAGTATTCCATCACACTCCTGACTTGTGCCTTGTAGATGGTGGAAAGGCGTTGGGGAGTCAGGAGGTGAGGCACTCACTGCAAAATATCCAGCCTCTGACCTGCTGTTGCAGCCACAGTATTTATGAGGCTGGTCCAATTAAGTTTCTGGTCAATGGTGACCCCCAGAATGTTGATGGTGAGGGATTCGGCGATGGTAATGCCATTGAATGTTGTGGGGAGGTGGTTAGACTTTCTTGTTGGAGATGGTCATTGCCTGGTACTTGAGTGGCATAACTGTTACTTGCCACTTATCAGCCCAAGCCTGAATGTTGTCCAGGTTTTGCTGCATGCGGACATGGACTGCTTCATTATCTGGTGAGTTGCGAATGGCACTGAACACTGTGCAATCATCAACAAACATCCCACTTCTGACCTTATGATGGAGGGAAGGTCATTGATGAAGCAGCTCAAGATGGTTGGGCCTAGGACACTGCCCTGAGGAACTCCTGCAGCGATGTGCTGGGGCTGAGATGATTGACCACCAGCAACCACAACCATCTTCCTTTGTGCACTCCAGAACTAGCTGTGCCTCTAGCCAAGCTGTTCCAGTACAGCTACAACACTGGCATCTACCCGACAATGTGGAAAACTGTCCAGGTATGTCCTGTCCACAAAAAGCAGGACAAATCCAATCCGGCCAATTACTGCCCCATCAGTCTACTCTCAGTCATCAGCAAAGTGATGGAAGGTGTCATCGACAGTGTTATCAAGTGACATTTACTCACCAATAACCTGCTCACTGATGCCCAGTTTGGGTTCTACCAAGACCACTCGGCTCCCAACCTCATTACAGCCTTGGTCCAAACATGGACATAGGAACTGAATTCCAGAGGTGAAGTGAGAGTGACTGCGCTTGACATCAAGGCAGCATTTGACCGAGTGTGGCATCAAGGAGCCCTAGTAAAACTGAAGTCAATGGGAATTGGGGGGAAAATTCTCCACTGGCTGGAGTCATACCTCACACAAAGGAAGATGATTGTTGTGGTTGAAGGTCAATCATCACAGCCCCAGGACATCGCTGCAGGAGTTCCTCAGGGCAATGTTCTAGGCCCAACCATCTTCAGCTGCTTCAACAGTGACCTTCCCTTCAACATAAGGTCAGAAATGGGGATGTTTGCTGATGACTGCACAGTGTTCAGTGCCATGCACAACTCAGATAATGAAGCAGTCCATGCCTTCGTGCAACACGACCTGGATGACATTCAGGCTTGGGCTGATAGGTTGCAAGTAACATTCGCGCTACACAAGTGCCAACAAGCGAGAGTCTAACCACCGCCCCGTGACATTCAACGGCATTACCATTGCCGAATCCCCCACCATCAACATCCTGGGGCTCACCATTGACCAGAAACTTAACTGGACCAGACACATAAATACTGTGGCAACAAGAGCAGGTCAGAAGCTAGGTATTCTGCGGCGAGTGTCTCACCTCCTGACTCCCCAAAGCCTTTCCACCATCTACAAGGCACAAGTAAGGAGTGTGATGGATGAATGCAGCTCCAAAAACACTCAAGAAGCTTGACACCATCCAGGACAAAGCAGCCCGCTTGATTGGCACCCCATCCACCACCTTAAACAGTCACTCCATCCACCACTGGCGTACCGTGGCTGCAGTGTGTACCATCTACAAGATGCCAGCAATTCGCCAAGGCTTCTTCGGCAACACCTCCCAAACCCACAACCTCTTCCACCTAGAAGGACAAGGGCAGCAGGCGCATGGGAACACCACCACCTCCAAGTTCCCCTCCAAGTCACACCATCCTGACTTAGAAGTATATCGCCGATCCATCATCATCGCTGGGTCAAAATCCTGGAACTCCCTCCCTAACAGCATTGTGGGAGTACCTTCACCACACGGACTGCAGCGGTTCAAGAAGGTGGCTCACCACCACCTTCTCGAGGGCAATTAGGGATGGGCAATAAATGCTGGTCTTGCCAGCGACGTCCAATCCCATAAACAAATAAACAAAAATCATGCCTCCGTGAACTGGGAGAAGGGAAAAGATTAGCAACACTTTCTCAACAGGGACTGATAGAAAATACACAAAATGTTGCCATAATCTGCAGTGTTCCAGTGACTCTGGTTGTAATTGAGTTTAAACCCCCACAAGAATGTGCTCCCATTATTATGTAAAACCAGTTAAATTGTGAGAAGTTGGGCATGCTTCCTCCAGCATATCTAGTCTGCTTACTGTAACATTTGTCTCATAGAAACATAGAAGATAGGAGCAGGAGTAGGCCATTCGGCCCCTCGAGCCTGCTCCGCCATTCAATGAGATCATGGCTGATCATCCAAATTCAGTACCCGGTCCCTGCCTTCTCCCCATATCCCTTGATCCCTTTAGCCTTAAGAAATATATCCAACTCTTTCTTGAATATATTTAATGAACTGGCCTCCACCGCCCTCTGTGGCAGAGAATTCCTCAGGTTCACCACTCTCTGGGTGAAGAAATTCCTCCTCATTTCAGCCCTAAATGGCTTACCCCTTATCCTTAGACCATGACCCCTGGTTCTGGACTCCCCAGCCATCAGGAACATCCTTCCTGCACCTAGTCTGTCCAGGCCTGACAGAATTTTATAGGTTTCGATGAGATCCCCTCTCAATCTTCTAAACTCCAGTGAGTATAAGCCCAATCGACACAATCTCTCCTCATACGTCATTCCTGCCATCCCAGGTATCAGCCTGGTGAATCTTCACTGCACTCCCTCCATGGCAAGAACGTCCTTCCTCAGGTAAGGCGACCAAAACTGCACACAATACTCAAGGTGTGGTCTCACCAAGGCCCTGTACAATTGTAGCAAGACATCCTTGTTCCTGCACTCAAACCCTCTTGCTACGAAGGCCAACATACCATTTGCCTTCTTAACCGCCTGCTGCACCTGCATGCTTACCTTCAGCGACTGGTGCACAAGAACACCCAGGTCTCTTTGCACTTCCCCTTCTCCCAATCTATTGCCATTCAAATAATAATCTGCCTTCCTGTTTTTGCCACCAAAGTGGATAACCTCACATTTATCCACATTATAGTGCATTTGCCATGTTTCCGCCCAATCACCCAACCTGTCCAAATCGTACTGGAGTTTCACGACATCCTCCTCACAGCTTACCCTCCCACCCAGCTTTGTGTCATTTGCAAATTTGGAGATATTACATCCAATTCCCTCGTCCAGATCATTAATATATATTGTGAACAGCTGGGGTCCTAGGACCGATCCTTGCGGTACCCCACTAGTCACTGCCTGCCACTCGGAAAACGACCCGTTTATTCCAACTCTTTGCTTTCTGTCCGCCAACCAGTTCTCTATCCAAGTCAATACCTTGCCCCCAATCCCATGTGCCTTAATTTTGCATGCTAATCTCTTATGAGGGACCTTATCGAAAGCCTTCTCAAAGTCCAACTACACCACATCCACTGGTTCTCCCTTATCTATTTTACCAGTTACATCCTCAAAAAATTCCAGTAGATTAGTCAAGCATTTGTAAATCCATGTTGACTTTGTCCGATCCTGTTACTGCTTTCCAAGTGCTCTGCTATTACATCTTTTATAATAGACTCTAGCATTTTCCCCACTACCGATGTCAGGCTTACCGGTCTATAATTCCCCGCTTTTTCTCTACCACCTTTTTTGAATAGTGGGGTAACATTAGCTACCTTCCAATCCATGGGTACTGTTCCAGAGTCTATCGAGTTCTGGAAGATGACCAGCAATGCATCTACTATTTCTAGGGCCACTTCCTTAAGTACCCTGGGATGTAGATTATCAGGCCCTGGGGATTTATCGGCCTTCAGTCCCATCAATTTTCCTAACACCATTTCCCTACAGATACTGATTTCTTTCAGTTCCACCCTTTCATCAGACCCTATGTTCCCCGGCATCTCTGGGAGGTTATTTGTGTCCTCCTTTGTGAAGACAGAACCAAAGTATGAATTTAGTTGGTCGGCCACCTCTCTGTTTCCCATTATAAATTCCCCTGATTCTGACTGCAAGGGACCTACGCTTGACTTCACCAATCTTTTTCTCTTCACATATCTATAAAAGCTTTTACATTCAGTTTTTATGTTCCCTGCTAGCTTACTCTCATATTCTATTTTCCCTTTCTTAATTAATCCATTTGTCCTCCTTTGTTGAATCCTAAACTGCTCCCAATCCTCAGGATTATTGCTTTTTCTGGCCAATTTATATGTCCTCTCCTTGGATCTTATGCTATCCCTAATTTCCCGTGTTAGCCACGGTTGAATCACCTTTTTTGTTTTATTTTTATGCCAAACTGGGATGAACAAATTTAAATTGAGGACCCCAGTCTCTGAGTCAACTACTTCATTCTCCATCTTAATGAAGAATTCGATCATATTATGATCGCTCCGACCCAAGAGGCCTCGTACAACAAGATTGCTAATTAATCCTTTCTCCTTACATAATACCCAGTCTAAGATGGCCTGATTTCTGGTTGGTTCCTCGACATATTAGTCCAGGAAACCATCCCGTAAACACTCCAGGAATTCCTCCTCCACAGTATTGTTACTAATTTGGTTGGCCCAATCTATATGTAGATTAAAGTCACCCATGATGACTGCTGTGCCCTTATTGCACGCTTCTTTAATTTCCCTTTTAATGCCATCCCCAACCTCCGCCTTACTGTTTGGACAAATGTAAGAAATCACACAACACCAGGTTATAGTCCAACAGCTTTATTTGAAATCACAAGCTTTCGGAGCGCTGCTCCTTCTTCAGGTGAAGTGGAGAAATGCATAAAGACACAGCTTATATAGTCAGAGAATCATGTCAGCATGGTGGCATAGTGGTTAGCACTGTTGTCTCACAGCGCCAGAGACCCGGGTTCGAATCCGGCCTCGGGCGACTGTCTGTGTGGAGTTTGCACATTCTCCCCGTGTTTGCGTGGGTTTTCTCCGGGTGCTCCGGTTTCCTCCCACAGTCCAAAGATGTGTGGGTTAGGTTGATTGGCTATGATAAATTGACCCTTAGTGTTAGGGGGTTAAATACATGGGGTTACAGGGATAGGGTGGGATATGTGTTGGTGTAGGGGTTACAGGGATCGGGTGGGATATGTGTCGGTGCAGGCTCGATGGGCTGAAATGGCCTCTATCTGCACTGTGGGGTTTCTGTGATTTCTGTGTTTACAGGTAACCTTTCCAACTGCCATTTGTCACACCTCGGCAGAGAGATAGTCAAAGGTGTGAATGGTGTCCAAACAGGTCAGTCAGGGAAACATTACATCAAAGAACAATGAGGTGGGGTCACAAGGGGTCAAATATTGCAGATGCTGGGGTCTGTATGAAAAACAAAAAAACAGACAAAAAACATTTTTTTTGGCTGGAAATCAGATGAATGATCCACATCATCAGAGCTAATATCCTTCATTACAATTGTATTAATCCCTTCTTTAACCAGTAATGCTACCCCAACTCCCTTTCCTTTTTGCCTATCTTTCCTGAATATCGAATACCCCTGGATGTTGAGTTCCCAGTCTTGGCCATCCTTGAGCCACGTTTCCGTAATCCCAACCAAATCATATTCGTTTACCTCTATTTGCGCAGCCAATTCGTCCACCTTATTACAAATGCTCCTCGCATTAAGACACAAAGCCTTCAGGCTTGTTTTTTTAACGCTCTTAGACCTATTAGAATTATTATTTACTGTGGCCACGTTTGATTTAAACCGTTGATTTCTCTGACTGCCACTTTTCTTTTTCTCCTTCCTATCTTTTGCTTTTATCCCTGTTTCCCTTTCCTCTGTCTCCCTGCTCAGGTTCCGAACCCCCTGCCATTTTAGTTGAAACCCTCCCGAATAGTGCTAGCAAACCTCCCCGCAAGGATATTTGTCCCGCTCTGGTTCAGGTGCAACCCGTCCGACTTGTACAAGTCCCACCTTCCCCAGAAGCAGGCCCAGTGATCCAGGAAACTAAAGCCCTCCCTCCTGCACCAACTCTTTAGCCATGCATTCATCTGCTCTATCCTCCTATTCCTATACTCACTAGCACGTGGCACCGGGAGTAATCCAGAGATTACAACCTTTGAGATCCTGCTCTTTAATCTGCTACCTAGCTCCCTAAATTCTTGCTGCAGGACCTCATCCCTCTTCCTACCCATGTCATTGGTCCCAATGTGAACCACGACCTCTGACTGCTCCCCCTCCCCCTTCAGAATGCCCTGCAGCCGTTCAGTGACATCCTTGACCCTGGCACCAGGGAGGCAACAAACCATCCTGAAGTCACGTCTACGGCCACAGAAACGCCTATCTGTTCCCCTTACGATAGAATCCCCGACCACTATTGCTCTCTTGTTAGGGTATTACAATATCCATTTCACAGAGGTCATTCTAATAAACCCTGAAAATGCAATATACTCAACATGTTCCTAACCATGAACAATTTAAGACTGGGAGGTCAATTTTGAATAGCATTCGAGTATGGCTGCACGATTGACCCTGGTCATTCTCCTTGGACGGTAGGTGAAGCCAAATACTAATTTCTGTACAGAAAAATACTTCAGGGGGTCTGTGGAATTTTTATAACATTCAGAAGCAAAAAGGTTGAGAACCCCTGATCTACAATAAGGTTGTGGATGGCAAGGACCTTTCAAGTGAATGGACATACTGGAAGAAAATGCAAAGAGGGACTGTGATTGTTGTTCTGCAGTGTTGAAGAGGGCAGTAGTAGGTGGGATGAATAGAGGCTGCATATAATAACATCACTATTCCCGTCCAAATTGGAGATGATTGAATAATTGCCCTGTCAATCACACACTAGTGCAAGTGACTGGGATTGATTTTACGCACATAATTTGTATGTAAGTCCAAAGATGTGCGGGGTTAGGTTGATTGGCCATGATAAAAAAAAAAAAAAAATTGACCCTTAGTGTTAGGGGGATTAAATACGTGGGGTTACGGGGATAGGGTGGGATATGTGTTGGTGTAGGGGTTACGGGGATCGGGTGGGATATGTGTCGGTGCAGGCTCGATGGGCCGAAATGGCCTCTATCTGTACTGTGAGGTTTCTGTGATTCTGTGAACTATCCTCTATTCACTGCATCTTGCTGGAGAAATCACCTTGCTTTTATTGGGGGAAGTTGCTGTAATTTCGGTCATGAGTTCAGTTTCCTCTAGTTAGTAAAGACTCTTTTAAAATAGACTCAGTAGACTCTATGCTGTAGTGTGCTGTTTAAATAGACTCTTGTGTGCTGAGTAAATAGACTATGTTTGCTTTGACGTTTGCTGAGTAGATAGACTTTGCTGTAAAATAGATTGTTTGCTGTAAGTCCCACCCTGCCTGCAACCCATTGGCTGACACAGTGGTGTTAACACAGTTTGGCGAACAGGATGGGAAGGAGCTTGGTGGTTAGTTCCAGAAGATACACTGAATTGGAAGGTTGGCAAGAGAAGGAGATAGGGCAGTTAGAGTTGCAGCTTGTAAGGAGGAAGTGGCGGGTGCCTCAATGGGCCCTTTAGAGAATACCAATGAAACACAAAGGATAGCCATAGGCTTATTCAAGAGGGAATCCAAGCCTGAGATAAAGACAGGAAAGTAGAAAGGCAAAAGAATAGTGATAGGTTGGGATAAGAAGTGGGAGGGGACAAAGTATTTGAGAAGAGTGAAATGAAAGGTGGCATGGCCAGATAACAGGAAGGGTAGGTGAGAGGAAAAAAGAGAGACAGAAGTAATGGACTCCAAAGTATCACCTATAATTCATTTGTGAGTGGACACAAAGGGAATTCAGATCATATAAGTATGGCAGAGATTTGGTGAGATATGTTGTGGTCATAAACAGCAAAGAGACAATGTGAAACAGTCCAAAGATGAAGTTTGAGGCCCTGTGGTGGAATGAAGTTGACTTGTAGAAAGTTTTGTGTATCCACGAACCAATGTCCAATTCAAAGTCAGTTGCGGAGTAGAAATGAATCCAGGAGTCCTTAAACAACAACAAAAATTTGCACATAGTAAAACATATGTAAAACATAGTAAAACATCTCAATGCGCTTCACAGGAGCGTAATCAGACAAAAATTGACACTGAGCTAAAGAAGAAGACATTAGACAGGTGGCCAAATGCTTGATCAAAGAGATAGCTTTTAAGCAATGTCTTAAAGGAGGAGAGAGAGGTGGGAGCATAAGAGGTTTTGGGAGGGAATTCCAGAGCTTAGAAGCTTGAAGGCACAGCCGCCAATGCTGGGGTGAAAGAAGTGGGGGATGCACAAGAGCCCCCCAAGAGTCCCCCTTAGTTTTTTGTTGTTTCGGAAATCATACAACTTTTTCCAGACCTTTTACCAGCTCCCCCAGGTTGTGGATACCAAGTTGACATGTCTATTTCATATCTCCATGGCCCCCTGGGGGAAAAATTTGGTACCTTTGTATCTCCCATTAGTGCCAGCAGATGGCGCTAATGCGGCGCTACAGCATTATCATCGGGGTGAGGCAAATCCAATGCCGCACGCCAAATCCCGCAGCGCCGCCGCTAACAGTTATTGCCGGGAGCCTCAATGGCAGGTGGATCGTGATGTCTGTCAGTGTGCAATGCTCACTGACTGCCCAATCTGCAAAATTGATTGTCACCACCTACCTTAGCGCCTGGAGGAAACAGCGACAGGGAGAGCTGGCGTGAAGCAACAGGGACGTTATTTAAAGGGATCATCAGTAATGAGTCACAGCTGTAGGTTATTGGAGTTTCAGTGCTTTCTTGTCAGTTTCACATAGTGCAACAGTCTCATTCTGTAATTTCAACGTTATTTAGTATCAGGGGTGTTGTGGCAACTAAAATGTAGCTACATTTATTCTTAAAAATATCAAACTGCTACACTTGGTTATATTAATGGGCGCTGTAATAGCAGTCGACCTCCAGGATCTATGGCAGAGGGAGCGACGGCAGCAAGAAAGACTGGAACATGTGGCCAGAGGGAGGAGGAGGGCCATCAGGGCTCTCAGTAGGAGGACTTACCCTCTGAGGGTATTCCGAGAGCACTTCTCCTACCTTCAATTAAGCGAAGAGCAGTGTCTTAGAAGGCTCTTCTTCACCAAGGAGGTGGTCACTGAACTCTACCACCTCCAGCCTCAGATCAGGGCGACCACGGCTCTCTCATGGCAGTCAAGGTCATCGTCGCCCTCAATTTCTTCGCCCGCATATCCTTCCAGTCTGCAATAGGAGACATAGCTAACATCTTGCCGTTCGCCGTCTATCACTGCATCCAGGAGGTCACAGAAGCTCTCTACAGTAGGAGAAGGGACTACATTTCCTTCCCCATCACCAGAGAGAAGTAGGACGAGCATGCACGTGGCTTTGCCAGGATAGCGGGATTCCCCATGATATAGGGCGCCATTGACTGCACCCACATAAGCCCCCTGTCTTTTTGAGGAGCCCTCTTTCCCAAGTTCTACTATTTTTGATTGCACAATACATTAGGACTGTCCATGTAACAGACTTTAGGACCTTGCCACTCTGCCATTTTGCAAAAGTATTGTGCACTCCACTGGATTCATTAACTTTTTGTCATTTATAACAGTTATAATAGGCTTAAGAGCTGCTTGAGAAGCATTCAAAATAAATCATTATTATAGCTAAGTCATGATTGGCTGATTTAATTGCTGTTCCTGGCAATGAAACTGAATTCAACAAAACTGAAACCTTCAACATTGTGTGCATTTTGTTAGCAGGTTGTAAATAACTATAAAAAGGGTTCTTAACTGTTTTTTGAATAAATAGAAAAATAATGAACTTTTAATCAAATGACAGAAGGCACTTTGTAAAGAATAATTCAGCAGAACCCTGGCCCTTGTCAGCAGCAAAAGGAGATCAATTTGCCTTTTGGTACTGTATTGATTCAAAACTCTCATCTGTCTGCTTTTGATGCAAATCAATCCAGGCAGTCAATAGTCCTTTAACAGCTATGAGTCTTTTGGGCTATAAACTGGTCTTCTAATTATTGAGAGCCATTCAATTTTACTTGTACCTTCTTTGTATCAACTTCAGCTAATGGGAGCTACGTACCATCTTATCTGACAAGAACAAGACTGACCTTTAATTTACTATAGCCACAGCCCATATTGCAATTTTACCGTTTGACCTTACTTTCTATGAACTATTAGGATACATTTCCAGGGACTCTACTCTTTTGACAAGAAAACAGAGCGCATTTGGAGTGGACCTTCTGAAAATTGACTTCATTGTACAAAGGGCAACTGGCACCTTGATTATCCTGATTTTTCAGTCTTTATGATCTACTAGTTGCCTAGATTCTTTTATATTTAGGTTTTGGGAGTGAAATGCCTCAATGTCAGCTAAAAGTTAGCATGAGATTGTGTTCTTATGTTATTTTGTTATCTGGGCTCCCAATAATTGAATGATGAAGGATAAATAACTACATTTATTTTGGTTGAATATAGCTTTACGCTATCATACAACCTCCATATTGCAGGCCTACTCCTTTTCCTGGGTCTAACCTATTAATAAGAACATAATAATTAGGAGTGGGAGTAGGCCATACGGCCCCTTGAGCCTGCTCCACCATTCAATAAGATCATGGCTGATCTTCGACTTCAACTCCACTTTCCCGCCCAATCTCAATATCCCTTGCTTCCTCTAGAGTCCAAAAATCTATCGATCTCAGCCTTGAATACACTGAGCATCATTCCAAAGATTCACAACCCTCTGAGTGAAGAAATTCCTCCTCATCTCAGTCTTAAAAGGCCAGCCCCGTATCCTGAGACTATGCCCCTAGTTTTAGACTCTCCAGCCAGGGCAAACAACCTCTCAGCATCTACCCTGTCAATTCCCCTCAGAATCTGATATGGTTCAATGAGATCACCTCTCATCTTAATAAGCTCCAGAGAGTATAGTCCCAATCTACTCAATCTCTCTTCATAGGACAACGCTGTCATCCCAGTAATCAATCTAGTGAACCTTAGTTACACCACCTCTAAGGCAAGCATATCATTCCTTAGATAAAGAGACCAAAACTGTTCACACTACTCCAGGTGCGGTCTTACTAAAGCCCTGTACAAAGCTTCCTTACTCTTGTACTCCAACCCCCTTGCAATAGAGGCCAACATGCTATTTGCCTTCCTAATTGCTTGCTGTATCTGCATGCTAACTCAGTGTTTCTTGTACTAGGACACCTAAAACTCACTGAACACCAACATTTAATAGTTTCTCACCATTTAAAAAATATTCTGCTTTCCTATTCTTCCTATCTAAGTGAATAACGTCACATTTCCCCACATTATTCTCCATCTGCCACCTTATTGCCCATTCACTTACCCTGTCTATATCCCTTTGCAGGCTCTTTGCGTCCTCCTCACATCTTACTTTCCCACCTAGCTTTGTATCATCAGAAAACTTGGATACATTGCACTTGGTCCCTTCATTTAAGTAATTAATATGCAGCACCCCATTAGTTACAGCCTGCCAATCTGAAAATGATCCGTTTATCCCTACTCTGTTTTCTTTCCATTACCCCAACCCCGTGTGCCCTTATCTTGTGTAACACCCTTTTATGTGGCACCTTATCGAATGCCTACATCCACTGGTTCCCCTTTATTTACCCTGCTAGTTACCTCCTCAAAAAACTCTAATAATTTGTCAAACGTGATTTCCCTTTCATAAAACCATGTTGACTGTAGCTGATCATGTTATGATTTTCTAAGTGCCCTGTTACCACTTCCTGAATAATGGATTCCAGCATTTTCTCAACGACTGATGTCAGGCTAACTGGCCTGTAGTTCCCTGTTTTCTCTCTCCCTCCTTTCTTGAATAGCGGGGTTACGTTTGCTACCTTCCAATCTGCTGGGACTGTTCTAGAATCTATGGAAATTTGGAAAATCACAACCAATGCATCCACCATCGCTGCAGCCACCTCTTTTAGAACCCTAGGATGTAGGCCATCAAGTCCAGGGGATTTGTCGGCTTTTAATCCCATTAGTTACCCAAGTACTTTTTCTCTACTGATATTAATTACTTTAAGTTCCTCACTCTCAACAGCCCCTTGGTCCCTCACTATTTTTGGTATACTTTCTTTGTGTCCTCTACTGTGAAGACAGATACAAAATATTTGTTTAAATCTGCCATTTTCTTGTTCCCCAATATAATTTCTCTTTTCTCTGCCTCTAAGGGACCAATGCTTGCTTTTGCTATTCTCTTCCTTTTTACGTACTTTTAGAAGCTCTTACAATCTTTTTTATATTTCTTGCTAAATTACTCTCATTCTATTTTCTCCCTTTTTATCAATTTTTTTGCTTAATTACAATTATGTTACAGCACTTACTAGTGTTGAATTCAAATTATTACCTAATTTTGTTTTATACTCCCACTGATTTTTATTGCTAAAATTATTTCCAGGGGGAATTTCACCACTTTCGCAAGCTGTTCTTGAAACCGAAAAGGCATAACCCTTCCATCGCATTTCTGCCGTAACTCTACGAGTGCAGTAGAAAGGCTGTGAAATAGGCTAGGACCTGACTACTCTGGATCCTGACAATCCACCAGAGTTTTTGTTTGTGGCAGAGCCTGACCCTGTTCCAAACAAGATGAGTAGTGTAGAAGAGATATGGATAAGCACAGGGACACCCAAGCTGTGAGTTCCTGCAGCTCCAGACTAGGATACACCAGGGATGGTGTGCTGAACTTCGAGGTCATTGTGGAAGTGAGGCCCACTTGGGGGCCCAAGCCTGGATTGTAGCCCAGAGATGAAACAAATTTTTAGAAGCTTTTTGGCACAGTGTGCCACAGAACCTGATCACCTAATGTCACACATACTGAATGTGTGCTGAAAGATTTAGTGATGTACTGGACTACTTAATGTCAGTTTTATAGAGCGCAGTTTCTCTCTTTGTGCACAGTGATTGCACCTATAGAAATGATTAGGCAATCCAATGTTCCTGGGAAGAATCAGCACTTGCAGGGAGATTCATATGTAAAATGGACAGCAAACCAGCAATTTCCTGACCTGTGCTCTCTGCGACCACTGCTCCTCGCTGGAACTGGCAAATTGTGGAATCACCCCTAATATATTTTGAAACAGATACCATACTTCCTTTAAATTAGCTATCAGACACCACAGACTATGCTATTACCCGCCCTTCTTCCCACTATATCCTTTTTTGTGTGGGTTTATACATGTGGCTCAGTGGGTAGCACTCTTGCCTCTGAGTCAGAAGGTTGTGGGTTGAAGTTCCCACTCCAGAGACTTGAGTTCCTGACACACCAGTGCAGTGCTGAGGGAGTGCTTTGCTGTTAGAGGTGCCGTCTTTCAGATGAGATATAGATGGGTTGGTCAGATGAGCGGAACAGTGGCAAATGGAATTTAACCCTGAAAAGTGTGAGGTGATGCATTTTGGAGGGACTAACAAGGCAAGGGAATACACAATGAATGGTAAGACCCTAGGAAAGACAAAGGATCAGAGGGACCTTGGTGGGCATGTATATAGATCCCTGAAGGCAGCAGAACAGGTGGATAAGGTGGTTAAAAAGGCATATGGGATACTTGCCTTCATTAGCCGAGGCATAGAATATAAGAGCAGGGAGGTTATGATGGAGCTGTACAAAACGCTGGTTAGGCCACAGCTGGAATACTGTGTGCAGTTCTGGTCGCCTCACTATAGGAAGGATGTGATTGCTTTGGAGAGGGTGCAGAGGAGATTTACCAGGATGTTACCTGGGCTGGAGCGCTTCAGCTATGAAGAAAGACTGGACAGGCTGGGGTTGTTTTCCTTGGAGCAGAGAAGGCTGAGGGGGGACCTGATTGAGGTGTACAAAATTATGAGGGGCATAGATAGGGTAGATAGAAAGGAACTTTTTCCCTTAGTAGAGGGGTCAATAACAAGGGGGCATAGATTCAAGGTAAGGGGCAGGAGGTTTAGAGGGGATTTGAGGAGGAACTTTTTCACCCAGAGGGTGGTTGGAATCTGGAAGTCACTGCCTGAAAGGGTGGTAGAGGCAGGAACCCTCACAACATTCAAGAAGCATTTGGATGAGCACTTGAAATGCCATAGCATACAAGGCTACGGACCAAATGCTGGAAAATGGGATTAGATTAGACAGGGCTTGATGGCCGGCGCGGACGCGATGGGCCGAAGGGCCTCTTTCTGTGCTGTATAACTCTATGGGGGAGAAATTGGGTGAGTAGCGCCACCTGTTAGCGTCTAAAGAGGCAGTCAGTGGCTGTAGCGCCACTGGCTGCGTCTCCCGCGATATTCAGTAGGGGCGCTAATGGTGGCGTTAGGCATTTGTGCTGCGCCGCCACCGATGACGTCATCGGTGTGCGCAGCGCCCCATTCGTGCCCCGTTCGCGATATTTGGTAGCGAACGCCGCAGTTGCGCTGTTCGCTACCCGCGCTCGGTTCACGGGGCCTTACTGTGCCGACAGCGGCGCAAGTTAAGGTGGAGGTGCGGGGCGGCCGCTTCTTCGGCGGCCGCCTGCCAGCACCTCCGTCCCCGGCCTCCTAACCGCCCTCCCCCGCGGCATTGCCAGCTGTTTCCCGAGAGCCCGGCACTTCTCCTTGGTGCTGGGCTCATTTGCCGGCACTCGCGAGCGGGGATCGCGCTGTTGCAGGCACCTCCCCCTTAACAGTGGGAGGAAGGCCTGCAGTACTGCAGCGTGCCGTGCCGCAGCATGTGGCGCTGCGGCACGTTGCGCTGCGATAATCAGTTTCAGCGCCCTAAGAGGGACGCGGAGCACCTCGAGCCTCGCCCCGTGTCCCTCGAGGGGCACTGAAACTGAATTTCTGGCGATCGGTATCACTCTGATCGCTGCGCTAAATCCTGCGCTCAGGCGACTTTTGCGGCACTTTGGCGCCCCAACCCAATTTCTAGGCCTATGACTCTATGAAATGTTAAACCGAGGCCCTGTCTGCTCTCTCAGGTGGACGTAAAAGATCCCATGGCGCTATTATGAAGAAGAGCAGGGGAGTTATCCCCGGTGTCATGGCCAATATTTATCCCTCAATCAACATAACAAAAACAGATTATCTGGTCATTATCACATTGCTGTTTGTGGGTGCTTGCTGTGCACAGATTGACTGCCGCGTTTCCTACATTACAACAGTGACTACACTTCAAAAGTATTTCATTGGCTTTAAAGTGCTTTGGAACGTCTTGAGGCGCTATATAAATGCATGCGTTGCTGTCCTGCAACATAAATGAGACTGCTCAGTGAAACAAAAGGCAGCAATTTTGAAATTAAAGCCAGATTGTGGCACTTTTAACATTAGTGGTGTATTTCCCCACCGTCTCCGAGGTATTTACTGTGCAGGAAATGAACAGGAATTTTTTTGCAAGGAAATTCTGGTGAAAGTTGTTTCTGCTGGTTGTGCACTTTTAAAACACTTCCCCTGAGTTTCCTCAATCTATTTGAGCCTTCACATGATCTGCCCACCAAGTCACCAGACCTTATTTGCATATACCAGAGTCAGACTAAATAGTGTTGCAGCTGTGAGTTTCCTGGTTTTGAGCACTGGGTAACTTAGACTGAGATAAATAAGG
This sequence comes from Somniosus microcephalus, assembly GCF_052327205.1. Classification (NCBI taxonomy): domain Eukaryota; kingdom Metazoa; phylum Chordata; class Chondrichthyes; order Squaliformes; family Somniosidae; genus Somniosus; species Somniosus microcephalus. The sequence goes on from NC_140988.1 coordinate 70,161,966, forward strand.
TACAGCAGCGGCCAGGTTTACCTAATGAAGACAGAAGTGAGGAGTTTGTGAGCCTGAAGTGTCTGGAAACTTTGTATAGTGATTTCTGCAGCTTGGAAATGCTTTTCAAACAATTTGCTTTGCATCTTTTTGATACCAAGCCCTACACTTGAATCTGATTGCATCGTACAGCATCAGCCCATCATGCAATTTTTGGACCTCCTTGCCCCCTCGCATTCTGGGCACCTGATGCCACTATAGCCTTCCCCATGGCATACCACTCATTATAATGGAGGAGGAGAATGGAAGAACGGAAAGTTAGACACTATTCCCAGAAGGATGCAGCACACCAGATATTACCCTCCCTCTCCAAAAAATATTCAGGCAATTCAAGGCCACATGACCAGCTTTGCATAAGAAGGGTTTGCATTTCAAGAATGGTCACAACTTGACACGGTTGAGGAGGAGGCCCTGGCACTGGTCAATCCAGAACTACATGGAGCAGACCATCAGAATGACATGCATTCAGAGCAGTCCTCGCTGACTGCTGCAAGGGAATCAAAGGACAGATTCTCTCAGAAGTCTTTTCTGTGTAACTCAGTCTACCTTGAACACCACCACCTTCTCCCCCACTTGCAAATAAAGAAATATACCCTCAAGCCAGAAGCCCTCCTACCGTATGACAGCAATCAGCCCTCTTTGGCCCAACATGACCCTGCCAGTAGACATCACCTACCAGTCAGCACCAAATGAGTGCATCCTTTCCTGTATGACTGGAATCTCCCTGAACAACAAAGCACAATGTTAGTACACAGCCTGTTTTAATAGAAAGGGATTATTTTTCATCTTCATAATGATTGGTAATCTGATGGAGTGGATCCCCTGCCCGTTATAGACCTCATCTGATATTCATTCGATCTGTGAAATTATTTTTTGCATAAGCATTTATAAACAAAAGAAAATGTGAAAGTAATAAACATATTTGGCCCAATTAGGATCTCGCACAATTCCCAACCAACTTTTTTTCTCAAACTATCATACCAAACAAATTTCTCAAAAAAATTAAAGTCTTAAGTATCTATATACACAGAATAGAAACTGCTGCAGTAAATGTTACAAAATGGAATAATTTTACATAAATCATAAATCTGTAACTTGGGAAACCGAGCAGGTGAGAAGTTAAAATCGCCCAAGTTACTGACCCACTTTAGAGATGCCAGGAGAGACCCTTTGGACCATCGTGTCTGCGCCGGCCATCAAGCCCTATCTATTCTAATCCCATTTTCCAGCACTTGGTCCGTAGCCTTGTATGCTATGGCGTTTCAAGTGCTCATCTAAATGCTTCTTGAATGTTGTGAGGGTTCCTGCCTCTACCACCCTTTCAGGCAGTGAGTTCCAGATTCCAACCACCCTCTGGGTGAAAAGGTTTTTCCTCAAATCCCCTCTAAACCTCCTGCCCCTTCTCAGGAACTTGCCTCAATTTGGTGTCAGTCTGTTTCTTTGGTCCCAATCTTGACTGGGGCAGGTTTTTTGAGTGGGGGCGGAGGGCGGGAGAGGAGTTGTGTTCCCCTTTGTATAAATGTGCTTAGTCTGTACCCAAACTAACTCCTACTTGAAGGCCTCCTATTGCTCATTTACCGTTTTACCTGCCAATCCTTGTTTCCAATCCACCTAAGCCAGTCTAGCCACATTCCTATGAGAGGGAAAGGAAGGGCTAATGCTAGAGCTCCCAGGATGACCAAACAAATTGAGATTAAAATGAAACAGAGAAAGGAGGTTTATGATAAATGTCAAGTTAATAATATGGTAGAGAATGAAACTGAACAAAGAAAGTGCAGAGGATAACTGAAAAAGGAAATAAAAGAATGTATGAGAAAAGATTAGCGGGTAACATAATAGGGAAGTCTGAAGTCCTTTCTAATCATGTAAATAGTAAAAGGATAGTCAAAGGGAAGGTGGAGCCAAATAAGGACCTAAAACAAAATCTTCTTGTGGAGGCAGAGGGTATGGCTGAGGTACTTAATGTGGACTTTGCATCCATCTTCACTAAAGAAAAGGATGCTGCCGATGTTGTAGTAAAGGAGGAGGGGATAGAGAAATTGGATAGTATAAAAATAAATAAAGAGGAGGTACTTAAGCAGTTGGCATTGCTGAAAGTAGAAAAGTCAAATGGATGCATCCCTGGTTGCAAGAGTGAAAATAGCAGAGGCTTTGGCAACAATCATTAAATCCTCCTTAGATATTGGAGTGGTGCTAGAGGACTGGAGGGTTGCAAATGTTACACCACTGTTCAAAAAATGGGAGGGAGATAAACCAGGTAACTACAGGCCAGTCAGCCTAACGTCAGTGGTATGGAAACTTCTAGAGACCATAATCCAGAGCAAAATTAATTGACACTTTGAAGAACATGGGTTAATAAACAACAGCTAACATGAATTTGTTAACGGCAAATTTTGTCCAACTTATTTGATTAAGTTCTTCTATGAAATAACGAAGAGAGTCCAAAGATGTGCGGGTTAGATTGATTGGCTATGATAAATTGACCCTTAGTGTTAGGGGGATTAAATACGTGGGGTTACGGGGATAGGGTGGGATATGTGTTGGTGTAGGGGTTACGGGGATCGGGTGGGATATGTGTCGGTGCAGGCTCGATGGGCCGAAATGGCCTCTATCTGCATTGTGGGGTTTCTGTGATCTTCTGTGATCAGTTGATGAAGATAGTGCAGTTGATGTTGTGTATGCAGGAAACTTTCGATTTACCGGCACCTAAATAACCGGAAATCTCAGTTAACCGGAAAAATTCAGGAGTAGGTTCAGGTAACTTTTATTACTTTTTTTACTCCATTTGTTGCTGTGCAAGGGTGTGGCTGCAGCTGTTGCTAAGCTACAGAGATGCTTGAATCTTGTGCCCATTGTTCTGAAGCTCAACAGGGTTTGTTGCTTTATACGGAGCTCTCAGCTCTCGTATCTTTTACTATAGCGTTCGGTTATCCGTAATTTTTGATGAACCGGCACCATGTCGGTCCCGTCCGTGCCGGATAAAAAAAGTTTCCTGTATATGGACTTTCAAAAGGTGTTTGATAAAGTGCCACATAATAGGCTTGATATGCAAAAGTGAAACCCATGGGATTAAAGGGGCAGTGGCAGTTTGGCTATGAAATTGACTATGAGGCAAAAAGCAGAGAGTAGTGGTGAATGGTTGTTTTTCAGACTGGAGGGAAATATATAGTGGTGTCCCCCAGGCATCAGTATTAGGACCATTGCTCTTTTTGATATATTTTAATGATCTGGACTTGGACATAAAGGGCATAATTTCAAAGTTTGCAGGTGACACAAAGCTTGGAAATGTCATAAAACATGAGAAGGCTAGTAGCAAAAAGGAAATAACTTATGAGGACATAGGCAGAATGGTGAAATGGGCAGACATATGGCAGATTAAATTTAATGCAGAGAAGTGTGAAGTGATGCATTTTGGCAGGGAAAATGAGGACAGGCAGTATAAACTAAATGGTACAAATTTAAAGGGTTGTAGGAACAGAGAGACCTTGGGGGTTCACATATACAAATCTTTGAAGGTGGCAGTACAATTTGATAAGTCTGTTAATAAAGCAGACAGGATCCTTGGTTTTATAAATAGAGGAATAGAGTACAAAAACAAGGAAGTATAATGAACAGTGAGGAGGAGTGTGATAGACTTCAGGAAGACATAGACAGGCTGGTGAAATGGGCAGACACGTGGCAGATGAAATTTAACGCAGAAAAGTGCAAAGTGATACATTTTGGTAGAAAGAATGAGGAGAGGACATATAAACTAAAGGGTACAATCCTGAAGGGGGTGCACAAACAGAGAGACCTGGGGGTATGTGTGCACAAATCATTGAAGGTGGCAGGGCAGGTTGAGAAAGCAGTTAAAAAGGCTTATGGGATCGTGGGCATCATAAATAGAGGTATAGAGTACAAAAGTGTGGAAATTATGATGAACCTGTATAAAACACTGGTTCGGCCCCAACTAGAGTAATGTGCCCAATTCTGGGCACCACACTTTAGGAAGGGTGTGAAGGCCTTAAAGAAGGTGCAGAAAAGATTTACGAAAATGATTCCAGGAATGAGGGACTTCAGTTACATTGCTAGACTGGAGAAGCTGGTGTTGTTCTCCTTGGAGCAGAGAAGATTTGATACAGGTGTTCAAAATCATGAGGGGTCTGGACAGAGTAGATGGAGGGAAACTGTTTCCATTGGCCGAAGGGTCGAGAACCAGAGGACACAGATTTAAGGTGATTGGCAAAAGAACCAAAGGCGACGTAAGAAAAAACTTTTTCACGCAGCGAGTGGTTAAGATCTGGAATGCACTGCCTGAAACGGTGCTGGAGGCAGATTCAATCACGGCTTTCAAAAGGGAGTTGGATAAGTATCTGAAGGAAAGAAATTTGCAGGGCTACGGGGAAAGGGCGGGGGAGTGGGACTAGCTGAAGTGCTTTTGCAGAGAGCTGGCATGGGTTCGACGGGCTGAATGGCCTTCCATGCTGTACCCATTCTATGATTCTATGCTAAATCATTGTCCCAGAAATTCGGGTCAGCTGTTGTGATGCGGGCCCCCGTGGAATTGCGATCCTGGGCCTCCTCCAACTGCCGGCGCGCAGTGCTTGCATATCCCAGGGGTGCAGTTAGTTCGATGCATCCCCTGGGATCACGTGGGCCATGGGGAGCCAATCGGAGCAGGGAATGCTTCATTCATAAGTTTGACAGGAAGGGCTGTCAAACTTATAAATACTATAAGCCCCAAAACATCACTAAATCTTCAAATAATTTTTTTTTTAAATCACATTTTTTAAATAAACTATAAATTACACGAAATAACTATTTTAAACAATAATTTAAATTTTTGAAAAAAATAGTTTTATTTTCTAATGGGGCTAAAAATAAACTTACCTTTCTTTAAAGTATTTAAAAATAATAAACCTGTGGAAAAAATGTTTTAATTTTAATTAATTCACCACTTACCTTGTAAAAAGCAGGCCTTGCGACTGCTTTTTAAATGTCTAACTTCTGGAGACGTACCCTCCTGGGAAAACCTGCAAAAAAAAACGTAAGTTCGATGCGCACGCGCAGCCTCTCCTGCGCACGCGTTCGAACTCTGAACCCCGTCTTTCAGGGGAACGGAAGTGCCGGTTTCCCGTGCATGCAGGAAACCGGCACTTCCATTGGGCTTACGGGTGAGTACCCCGTGCGTACTCACCCGTGGAGACCCGAATTTCTGGGCCATTTTAAACCACTGGTTAGACCTCAGCTAGAATATGGGGGGAAAAATTCGGTGTAGCCCAGTTTGGGGCGCTAACATTTGAAAAGTTGAAAAATTAGGACATCTTACATCAATGAAAAATTTAAAACTTTGTGCAGGCACCAAACTGATACAAATAGTAAAGGTTGCGCTAGCTGATAAGCATTCCCTTTAATTATCGCTCCCGAAGCGGCTAGCTGAGTTCACAATGCCTCCTCTCGCTGGCATTTTCGGCGTGGGGCGAGGCGAGTGAACTTTCCATCTGGGGCGATAACGGTGTGCTGCGCACTTTATGACGTCACGATCTGCGAAGCACTAGAGGCCCAGGCGCCAAGAGTTAACGCCAGTGCCAAACCGGCACTGAAGTTCATGGGTATTGCTGCATTCGCCGCACCTGGGCGCTAACCCCTTAGAAAATATCATAAAACTATTTTTATCTTTATTTTTGTAGAGAAGGAGGAGCATTTCTTTGTCCACACAAAAAAAGAATCTGTTCCTCTGCCATCCCGCTCAAGCCTATTCTCCCCACACCCGATCTGACCTTCCGGCTGCCTTAGCATGGAAGCTAGCCAATTTATCTGCCGTTTCACAACCAGCAAGCTGATGCAGGGTTTTGGAGCCTACAGCTTGGCAACAGCAATGAAATGACGCCCGAACTGAAAATGATTCAGGCCTCCTAACAACAGTATCAGTCGAGTGGTGCAGCCCACTCAGCCGACTTCACACACATTTCAGCTGGAGGTTGAAGATCGGACCCAATGAGTCTGATCATAAACTATTGCTCTGAATGTCCCTTTCTGTGAATTAAAACAACTTAATGATTCGTATCTTACCAAATGTTCTCTCAGTCTGCTTTCAAAGAGGTTGAATAATATGAATATTCAGTTCTGGGTTATACTACCGTATACATGTCTCTCTTAGGCAGTCCCTCGGAACCGAGGATGACTTGCTTCCACATTAAAAATGAGTTCTCAGGTGACTAATGAGTCCAATGCGGGACCTACAGTCTCTGTCACAGGTGGGGCAGACAGTGGTTGAAGGGGCGGGTGGGTGGGGTGCTTGGGTTGACGTGGCCTCCTTGTGCTGCCTGCGCTTGGCTTCCGCTTGCTCCCGGCGAAGAGACTCAAGGCGTTCGGCGCCTTCCCAGATGCTTCTCCTCCACTTTGTGCGGTCTTGAGCCAGGGATTCCCAGGTGTCGGTGGGGATGTTACACTTTTTCAAGGAGGCTTTGAGGGTGTCCTTGAAGCGTTTCCTCTGCCCATCTGGGGCTCTGTTGCCGTGCCGGAGCTCCGAGTAGAGCGCTTGTTTTGGGAGTCTCGTATCGGGCATGCAGACAATGTGACCCATCCATCGGAGCTGATCGAGCATGGTCAAAGCTTCGATGTGGGCCTGAGCAAGAACACTGATGTTGGTGCGCCTATCCTGCCAATGGATTGGCAGGATCTTGCGGAGGCAGCGTTGGTGGTACCTCTCCAGTGCTTTGAGGTGCCTGCTGTACATGGTCCATGTCTCTGAGGCATACAGCAGGGCAGGTATCACTGCTGCTCTGTAGACCATGAGCTTAGTGTCGGGTTTGAGGTCCTGGTCTTCAAACACTCTCTTCCTCAGGTGACCGAAGGCTGCACTGGCACACTGAAGTAGCATGTAGTTAGATATTGGGTGTTACAGACACACTCTTAAATGTAAGATTCTCAGGCCACTTATGGGATTGAGTAGTATTGCTGTACCCAAGGGAATATCTAAGGCAGAGCCCCAACAGTAAATTACCGACTTTGAAATGCTGATGGGGAATCTTGCCCACCAGTAGCACATATCGGAAATTCAGCTGTGCTGCACATGATTTTCTAACCATTTAAATGGTTGGTAAATCATGCATATCATCTAAGTTGGAAAATCGTCCCAAATATATCAACAAATCTAGGTTTAACAAGCAAAGCACATCATTCTGTGTTGTTCATTCATATCTTGACTTGTTTAACTTTACGATCACGTACCTAAAGTTTGTCTTGTGGTCCATGTGATATTTACTTGCATATTACAGGAATTTAATATAACTATTTACATTTTTTTTCACAGGCCTCTGAGTTCTCTGATACAGACCTTGGATAGATCTTCTATTGGAAAAAGCGCACGTTCCAAAACAGCAGAACCTCGGTACTTAGGGACATTAAAAATCTTGGACACAAATTCTTCCGGAAATGCAACCTCTAACCTTGAAGCTGCAGACACAATCAGAGCATCCATTTATCAGGTGATCAATAAGATGTGATGTACCAGGGGATTAGAAATAGTCGCAGTTATTTCTAACACCAGATTTCTGATTGGTCACATTGGAGGACAAGAAACACATAGCAGTTTCTCTGGAATGTGTAATTAGATACTGCCTGCCTAAGTAATGAATTACTTAATGTAATTCCAGCCATTCTGACTGCCAGGCTGCAGACAGAACAGAGCTCACACAGAACAGGGATCACCCTCGAGGGTTAAGACCTTCTCCCACACCCCCAAACAAGTTCCTCCCCCCCACCAACAAGTTCCTAACCTCCTCCCCCGCCCAATTTCCTGACCTCCGTCCTCGCCCAAGTTTCTGAACTCCTCCCCTGCCAAAGTTCCTGACCTCTTCCCCCCCGCAAGTTCCTGACCTCCCCGCCCAACTTCCTGACCTTCTCCCCCGCCCAAGTTCCTGACCTCCTCCCCCACACAACTTCCTGACCTTCTCCCCCGCCCAAGTTCCTGACCTCCTCCCCCGCCCAACTTCCTGACCTCCTCCCCCGCCCAAGTTCCTGACCTCCTCCCCCGCCCAACTTCCTGACCTTCTCCCCCGCCCAAGTTCCTGACCTCTTCCCCCGCCCAAGTTCCTGACCTCCTCCCTGCCCAAGTTCCTGACCTCCTCCCCCGCCCAAGTTCCTGACCTCCTCCCCTGCCCAAGTTCCTGACCTCCTCCCCTGCCCAAGTTCCTGACCTCCTCCCCTGCCCAAGTTCCTGACCTCCTCCCCCGCCCAAGTTCCTGACCTCCTCCCCCGCCCAAGTTCCTGACCTCCTCCCCCGCCCAAGTTCCTGACCTCCTCCCCCGCCCAAGTTCCTGACCTCCTCCCCTGCCCAAGTTCCTGACCTCCTCCCCCGCCCAAGTTCCTGACCTCCTCCCCTGCCCAAGTTCCTGACCTCCTCCCCTGCCCAAGTTCCTGACCTCCTCCCCCGCCCAAGTTCCTGACCTCCTCCCCCGCCCAAGTTCCTGACCTCCTCCCCCGCCCAAGTTCCTGACCTCCTCCCCCGCCCAAGTTCCTGACCTCCTCCCCCCGCCCAAGTTCCTGACCTCCTCCCCCCGCCCAAGTTCCTGACCTCCTCCCCCGCCCAAGTTCCTGACCTCCTCCCCTGCCCAAGTTCCTGACCTCCTCCCCCGCCCAAGTTCCTGACCTCCTCCCCCGCCCAAGTTCCTGACCTCCTCCCCGCCCAAGTTCCTGACCTCCTCCCCGCCCAAGTTCCTGACCTCCTCCCCGATCAAGTTCCTGACCTCCTCCCCGCCCAAGTTCCTGACCTCCTCCCCCGCCCAAGTTCCTGACCTCCTCCCCCGCCCAAGTTCGTGAACTCCTCCCCTGCCCAAGTTCCTGACCTCCTCCCCCGCCCAAGTTCCTGACCTCCTCCCCCGCCCAAGTTCCTGATCTCCTCCCCTGCCCAAGTTCCTGACCTCCTCCCCTGCCCAAGTTCCTGACCTCCTCCCCCGCCCAAGTTCCTGACCTCCTGCCCCGCCCAAGTTCCTGACCTCCTCCCCCGCCCAAGTTCCTGACCTCCTCCCCCGCCCAAGTTCCTGACCTCCCCCGCCCAAGTTCCTGACCTCCTCCCCCGCCCAAGTTCCTGACCTCCTCCCCGCCCAAGTTCCTGACCTCCTCCCCTGCCCAAGTTCCTGACCTCCCCGCCCAAGTTCCTGACCTCCTGCCCCGCCCAAGTTCCTGACCTCCTCCCCCGCCCAAGTTCCTGACCTCCTCCCCCGCCCAAGTTCCTGACCTCCTCCCCCGCCCAAGTTCCTGACCTCCTGCCCCGCCCAAGTTCCTGACCTCCTCCCCCGCCCAAGTTCCTGACCTCCTCCCCTGCCCAAGTTCCTGACCTCCTCCCCCGCCCAAATTCCTGACCTCCTCCCCGCCCAAGTTCCTGACCTCCTCCCCCGCCCAAGTTCCTGACCTCCTCCCCCGCCCAAGTTCCTGACCTCCTCCCTGCCCAAGTTCCTGACCTCCTCCCCCGCCCAAGTTCCTGACCTCCTCCACCGCCCAAGTTCCTGACCTCCTCCCTGCCCAAGTTCCTGACCTCCTCCCCCGCCCAAGTTCCTGACCTCCTCCCCCGCCCAAGTTCCTGACCTCCTCCCTGCCCAAGTTCCTGACCTCCTCCCCCGCCCAAGTTCCTGACCTCCTCCCCTGCCCAAGTTCCTGACCTCCTCCCCGCCCAAGTTCCTGACCTCCTCCCCCGCCCAAGTTCCTGACCTCCTACCCCGCCCAAGTTCCTGACCTCCTCCCCCGCCCAAGTTCCTGACCTCCTCCCCCGCCCAAGTTCCTGACCTCCTCCCCCGCCCAAGTTCCTGACCTCCTCCCCGATCAAGTTCCTGACCTCCTCCCCGCCCAAGTTCCTGACCTCCTCCCCCGCCCAAGTTCCTGACCTCCTCCCCCGCCCAAGTTCGTGAACTCCTCCCCTGCCCAAGTTCCTGACCTCCTCCCCCGCCCAAGTTCCTGACCTCCTCCCCCGCCCAAGTTCCTGATCTCCTCCCCTGCCCAAGTTCCTGACCTCCTCCCCTGCCCAAGTTCCTGACCTCCTCCCCCGCCCAAGTTCCTGACCTCCTGCCCCGCCCAAGTTCCTGACCTCCTCCCCCGCCCAAGTTCCTGACCTCCTCCCCCGCCCAAGTTCCTGACCTCCTCCCCCGCCCAAGTTCCTGACCTCCTCCCCTGCCCAAGTTCCTGACCTCCTGCCCCGCCCAAGTTCCTGACCTCCTCCCCCACCCAAGTTCCTGACCTCCTCCCCCGCCCAAGTTCCTGACCTCCTCCCCCGCCCAAGTTCCTGACCTCCTCCCCCGCCCAAGTTCCTGACCTCCTCCCCCGCCCAAGTTCCTGACCTCCTCCCCCGCCCAAGTTCCTGATCTCCTCCCCTGCCCAAGTTCCTGACCTCCTCCCCTGCCCAAGTTCCTGACCTCCTCCCCCGCCCAAGTTCCTGACCTCCTGCCCCGCCCAAGTTCCTGACCTCCTCCCCGCCCAAGTTCCTGACCTCCTCCCCTGCCCAAGTTCCTGACCTCCTCCCCGATCAAGTTCCTGACCTCCTCCCCCGCCCAAGTTCCTGACCTTCTCCCCCGCCTAAGTTCCTGACCTCCTGCCCCGCCCAAGTTCCTGACCTCCTCCCCGCCCAAGTTCCTGACCTCCTCCCCTGCCCAAGTTCCTGACCTCCTCCCCTGCCCAAGTTCCTGACCTCCTCCCCCGCCCAAGTTCCTGACCTCCTCCCCTGCCCAAGTTCCTGACCTCCTCCCCTACCCAAGTTCCTGACCTCCTCCCCTGCCCAAGTTCCTGACCTCCCCCGCCCAAGTTCCTGACCTCCTCCCCCGCCCAAGTTCCTGACCTCCTCCCCCGCCCAAGTTCCTGACCTCCTCCCCCGCCCAAGTTCCTGACCTCCTCCCCCGCCCAAGTTCCTGACCTCCTCCCCTGCCGAAGTTCCTGACCTCCTCCCCTACCCAAGTTCCTGACCTCCTCCCCTGCCCAAGTTCCTGACCTCCTCCCCTGCCCAAGTTCCTGACCTCCTCCCCTGCCCAAGTTCCTGACCTCCTCCCTGATCAAGTTCCTGACCTCCTCCCCTGCCCAAGTTCCTGACCTCCTCCCCCGCCCAAGTTCCTGACCTCCTCCCCTGCCCAAGTTCCTGACCTCCTCCCCCGCCCAAGTTCCTGACCTCCTGCCCCGCCCAAGTTCCTGACCTCCTCCCCGCCCAAGTTCCTGACCTCCTCCCCCGCCCAAGTTCCTGACCTCCTCCCCTGCCCAAGTTCCTGACCTCCTCCCCGATCAAGTTCCTGACCTCCTCCCCCGCCCAAGTTCCTGACCTTCTCCCCCGCCTAAGTTCCTGACCTCCTGCCCCGCCCAAGTTCCTGACCTCCTCCCCGCCCAAGTTCCTGACCTCCTCCCCTGCCCAAGTTCCTGACCTCCTCCCCTGCCCAAGTTCCTGACCTCCTCCCCTGCCCAAGTTCCTGACCTCCTCCCCCGCCCAAGTTCCTGACCTCCTCCCCTGCCCAAGTTCCTGACCTCCTCCCCTGCCCAAGTTCCTGACCTCCTCCCCTGCCCAAGTTCCTGACCTCCTCCCCTGCCCAAGTTCCTGACCTCCTCCCCTGCCCAAGTTCCTGACCTCCTCCCCTACCCAAGTTCCTGACCTCCTCCCCTGCCCAAGTTCCTGACCTCCTCCCCCGCCCAAGTTCCTGACCTCCTCCCCCGCCCAAGTTCCTGACCTCCTCCCCCGCCCAAGTTCCTGACCTCCTCCCCCGCCCAAGTTCCTGACCTCCTCCCCCGCCCAAGTTCCTGACCTCCTCCCCTGCCGAAGTTCCTGACCTCCTCCCCCGCCCAAGTTCCTGACCTCCTCCCCCGCCCAAGTTCCTGACCTCCTCCCCCGCCCAAGTTCCTGACCTCCTCCCCTGCCCAAGTTCCTGACCTCCTCCCCCGCCCAAGTTCCTGACCTCCTCCCCCGCCCAAGTTCCTGACCTCCTCCCCGCCCAAGTTCCTGACCTCCTCCCTGATCAAGTTCCTGACCTCCTCCCCCGCCCAAGTTCCTGACCTCCTCCCCTGATCAAGATCCTGACCTCCTCCCTGCCCAAGTTCCTGACCTCCTCCCCCGCCCAAGTTCCTGACCTCCTCCCCTGATCAAGATCCTGACCTCCTCCCCTGCCCAAGTTCCTTACCTCCTCCCCCGCCCAAGTTCCTGACCTCCTCCCCTGATCAAGATCCTGACCTCCTCCCCTGCCCAAGTTCCTGACCTCCTCCCCCGCCCAAGTTCCTGACCTCCTCCCCTGATCAAGATCCTGACCTCCTCCCCTGCCCAAGTTCCTGACCTCCTCCCTGATCAAGTTCCTGACCTCCTCCCCTACCCAAGTTCCTGACCTCCTCCCCTGCCCAAGTTCCTGACCTCCTCCCCTGCCCAAGTTCCTGACCTCCTCCCCCGCCCAAGTTCCTGACCTCCTCCCCTGCCCAAGTTCCTCACCTCCTCCCCGCCCAAGTTCCTGACCTCCTCCCCCGCCCAAGTTCCTGACCTCCTCCCCGATCAAGTTCCTGACCTCCTCCCCGCCCAAGTTTCTGACCTCCTCCCCCGCCCAAGTTCCTCACCTCCTCCCTGATCAAGTTCCTGACCTCCTCCCCGCCCAAGTTTCTGACCTCCTCCCTCCCAAGTTCCTGACCCTCTCCCCGCAAGATTCTGACCTCCTCCCCCCCACCCCAACCACGTTTCTGACCTCACCCCGCCCAAGTTCGTGACCTCTTCCCCCGATCAAGTTTCTGACCTCCTCCCCCGCCCAAGTTCCAGACCTCCTCCCTCGCCCAAGTTCCTGACTTCCTCCCCCGCCCAAGTTTCTGACCTCCTCCCCTCCCAATTTCCTGACTTCCCCCCCCGCCCAAGTTCCTGACTTCCTCCCCCGCCCAAGTTTCTGACCTCCTCCCCTCCCAAGTTCCTGACTTCCCCCCCCGCCCAAGTTTCTGACCTCCTCCCCTGCCCAAGTTCCTGACCTCCTCCCCGCCCAAGTTTCTGACCTCCTCCCCTGCCCAAGTTCCTGACCTCCTCCCCGCCCAAGTTCCTGACCTCCTCCCCCGCCCAAGTTCCAGACCTCCCCTACCCAAGTTCCTGACCTCCTCCCTCGCCCAAGTTCCTGACCTCCTCCCCCGCCCAAGTTCCAGACCTCCTCCCCCGCCCAAGTTCCTGACCTCCTCCCCCGCCCAAGTTCCTGACTTCCTCCCCCGCCCAAGTTCCAGACCTCCTCCCCCGCCCAAGTTCCTGACTTCCTCCCCCGCCCAAGTTCCTGACCTCCTCCCCCGCCCAAGTTCCTGACCTCCTCCCCCGCCCAAGTTCCTGACCTCCTCCCCCGCCCAAGTTCCTGACCTCCTGCCCCGCCCAAGTTCCTGACCTCCTCCCCCGCCCAAGTTCCTGACCTCCTCCCCCGCCCAAGTTCCTGACCTCCTCCCCCGCCCAAGTTCCTGACCTCCTCCCCCGCCCAAGTTCCTGACCTCCTCCCCCGCCCAAGTTCCTGACCTCCTCCCCTGCCCAAGTTCCTGACCTCCTCCCCCGCCCAAATTCCTGACCTCCTCCCCCGCCCAAGTTTCTGACCTCCTCCCCTGCCCAAGTTCCTGACCTCCTCCCCGCCCAAGTTCCTGACCTCCTCCCCTGCCCAAGTTCCTGACCGCCTCCCTGATCAAGTTCCTGACCTCCTCCCCCGCCCAAGTTCCTGACCTCCTCCCCCGCCCAAGTTCCTGACCTCCTCCCCCACCCAAGTTCCTGACCTCCTCCCCGCCCAAGCTCCTGACCTCCTCCCCCGCCCAAGTTCCTGACCTCCTCCCCGCCCAAGTTCCTGACTTCCTCCCCCGCCCAAGTTCCTGACCTCCTCCCCGCCCAAGTTCCTGACCTCCTCCCCCACCCAAGTTCCTGACCTCCTCCCCCACCCAAGTTCCTGACCTGCTCCCCCGCCCAAGTTCCTGACCTCCTCCCCGCCCAAGTTCCTGACCTCCTCCCCGCCCAAGTTCCTGACCTCCTCCCCTGCCCAAGTTCCTGACCTCCTCCCCCGCCCAAGTTCCTGACCTCCTCCCCCGCCCAAGTTTCTGACCTCCTCCCCTGCCCAAGTTCCTGACCTCCTCCCCCGCCCAAGTTCCTGACCTCCTCCCCCGCCCAAGTTCCTGACTTCCTCCCCTGCCCAAGTTCCTGACCTCCTCCCCCGCCCAAGTTCCTTACCTCCTCCCCCGCCCAAGTTCCTGACCTCCTCCCCGCCCAAGTTCCTGACCTCCTCCCCCGCCCAAGTTCCTGACTTCCTCCCCTGCCCAAGTTCCTGACCTCCTCCCCCGCCCAAGTTCCTTACCTCCTCCCCCGCCCAAGTTCCTGACCTCCTCCCCGCCCAAGTTCCTGACCTCCTCCCCCGCCCAAGTTCCTGACTTCCTCCCCCGCCCAAGTTCCTGACCTCCTCCCCTGCCCAAGTTCCTTACCTCCTCCCCCGCCCAAGTTTCTGACCTCCTCCCCTCCCAAGTTCCTGACTTCCTCCCCCACCCAAGTTCCTGACCTCCTCCCCCGCCCAAGTTCCAGACCTCCTCCCCTCCCAAGTTCCTGACTTCCTCCCCCGCCCAAGTTTCTGACCTCCTCCCCTCCCAAGTTCCTGTCCCTCTCCCCACGTTTCTGACCTCCTCCCCCCCACCCCAACCAAGTTTCTGACCTCACCCCGCCCAAGTTGCTGACCTTCTCACTGCTCCCATCCCCCCTCCCAGAGTTCCTGACCTTCTCTCCCCCGAGTTCCCGACCTCCTCTACCCTCCCATCTGATCCTTTCCCCTCCCCTCCGATCTCTCTCTACCCCTTTGGTCCTCTCTCTCCCTTCGATCCTCTCTCCTCTCCACTCTCTCTCTCTCTCCCCTCCCCTCTCTCTCCCCTCCTCTCTCTCCCCTCCTCTCTCTCACCCTCTCTCTCTCCCCTCCCCTCTCTCTCCCCTCCTCTCTCTCCCCTCCTCTCTCTCACCCTCTGTCTCTACCCCCCCGATTTGCTCTCTCCCCCTTTGATCCCCCTCCCTCTCTCTCCCCTCTGATTCCCTCTCACTCCCTACCCGCTCCAATCCCCTCTCTCTCCCTACCCGCTCCAATTCCCTCTCTCTCAATTCAATTCAATTCAATTCAAATCGCTTTATTGGCATGACAAGTTACATCTTATGTTGCCAAAGCATCGAAAAACATTCATGTTTGTACACATAAATACAGATCTATCCATACAGTGTATAAACAGATATATCCCTGAGTGTATAAATATACATTCATATATTTTATATATACTCTTTTCTTATATTTAGTGGTTGTCCCTCTGTTTATGGCAAGTGTAACATAGTGTGCCGCTAGTGTTACACAATTTCTCTCTTCCCCTAGTAGGTATGGGAGTTTTTGGTCGTCATTCAAATTTCTGAATTCCGGGCATATTTTTGTGAATTTTGGGTAGAAATTCTCCCTTATGCCCTGATATTTTCTACAATATCTCTCTCTCCCCTCTCTGTCTCCCCCCTCTGATTCCTTCACTCTCTCCCCGCTCCGATCCCCTCCCTCCCCCCTCCAGTTTTCTCTCTCCCCCTTCGATCCTCTCTCTTCCCTCCCTCAGCCACCAACGGATCCAGTCACCTTGTCCCATGGAGCTGAGGAAAGCGTGGCCCACGCTGCAGGCCACAACTGTTGGGTACTGTGCATGAGTGGCTTCGGTAAACAGCATGCATGCGTAGAAGGGGATCAGGTTTGCATGCATGATTCCAGGACGCCTATGCATGCGCAGAAGGCCACAAAAGCAGATAATCACTCCGATTTGAAATATATACCAGTGAATTTTCTATTGCTCAAAGTCAGAGGAAGTGTTTGTCTTTGAACTGTTTTGTTGTAACAGATTGAGAGACATTACAGCATCATCTCTAAAGCAAGTAAGAATAGCAGACATTATCATTATAGTGTTACTGATGTAATGGGATTATTACAAAATTTCAACCTCCAGGAACTGAATATATTACTATGGCATTGCTCACAGTAAATTAGAAGATATGGGACGCAAAATTCAGCAGTACCCCGTTTCAGGGCGGTAACGCTGGTGAGGCAAGACATCCTGTGCCCGGCGAGGACGTCCCGCCCCGGCCGTGAAATTCGCCTTACCACCCCGCCCAGGAAGTGGAGCGCAATGTCGGGGGCTCCACTTCCAGGTGGGGCGGTAACCGAGGCGATGTCGGGGTGTGATCAGAGTGCTGCCGCATTTCAACAACCCTCCCCTTCAGTTAAAGGGGAGGGCCACTGCGCACTCTGCAGGGCCTCCAATAGCCCCAACTAGGCCATCAGGGCAGCGTGGTGCCATGGCTGCAGCCCAGCACCGAGACGTGGTGCCGGGCCGCGCGATGGTGGCCAGGACCATGCCATGGCCCACCATGGAAGGCCGACCTAAAAAAATTAAATGGTCGCACATGTCACAGCCGCGCCTCCACTTTAACTACCGGCTCGTGAGTGGAGGTCAGCCAGGCTCACGACCCGCGGGGCGCTAAGGGGTCACCACGCATGGCGATGACATCATCGCTGGAGGTGCGACGACCCGGATGCTACCGGTGGGGGCGCGCACTACCGGATTGTGCTTCAGCAACGTCCCAACTAATTTTGCGGGAGGTGCTTTTTTAACCCCCCCACCGGCGCTAACCCCTTTGCGCCCTGTTAGCGCCCCTCCATTGGCGCAAACGGCAGGCGCAAAGGAGCCGAATTTCGCCCAGGGCTCTTTTCTGACCTGTCTCTGATTGTATCTTTCCTCTCCCTTTCTTTTTTCTGGTTCTCTCCTTCCTTCTATGGACAGTCCGGGCACTCGAGCAGCAGGCAGTCAGAGATAAAGGTTAAGGGAGAGGGGCAGCAAGGGAATTCTAGCCTGGAACAACAACAAGAAAGTAAGAAGACAGAGGACTAGTGATAGTTTGGGCTAGGGATTACGAGGGGGAAAAGTACCCACTCCTGACGATGACAGAGTGAAGCAATTGAAGATGGCTGGGCCAGGGACGCATTCCTGATGAACTACAACGGCAATGTCCTTAGGCTGTGATAACTGATCTCCCACAATTACAGCCATTTTTTTGTGTCAGGTGTGACTACAGACACTGATGGCTTTTTCCCTTGACCCCCCTTGGTCTCAGTTTTGCAAGGGCTCTTTGGTAACATACTCAGTAAAATTCTGCCTTCCTGTCTAGGGCAGTTACTCTCACCTCTCCTCTGGTGTTCAGCTCTTGTATCCCGGGTGTTAAGGATTGTTTGGGCGCCGTGGATAAAGGAAAATTGAGCCAGGAGGATTGCATGCTCTTTGATTTTTCTCTATGTGCTGTGGCCAGGTGATCCCTTACCCCCAAGCATAATAAGAGGAAAATCTGCCCTATCGAACGTTCAAAGGTGCTTCGCATTCAATTAATTATTTTTGAAGCAGTCACTGTTGTTATGTAGACAAATGTGGCAGCAATATCCTCCAAACAGCGAAGAACAAAAATGATTAGCTAATTTGTTTTTGATGGTAGTGGTTGAAGAAGGAATGTAGGCTAAGACAGCAGTCATGCTTCATGGTCTTTTTCACTAAGTGTCATGGGATCATTTACATCCACCTGCGTTGGCAACGGGGCCTCAGTTTAACACCTCGCGTGAAAGATGGCACTTCCAACAATGCACCCACTCCCTCAGTACTGCATTGATAATCGGGGGCAGTACTGTGTGGCGGGGGCAGGTTGGTAGAGGACCTTTGTCTTACAGATGTTTAGTGTAAGGCCCATGCTCTCGTACGCTTCGGTGAAGGTGTTGACGATGGTTTAGAGTTCGACCTCTGAGTGAGCGCAGACGCAAGCGTCGTCTGCATACTGTAATTCGACGACAGAGGATGGGGCAATCTTGGATCTGGACTGCAGGCGACAGAGGTTGAACAGTTTCCTGTTTGTTCTGTAAATTAGCTCCACTCCAGTGGGGAGCTTATTGAGGGTGAGATGGAGCATTGCAGCAAGGAAAATCGAGAAGAGCATTGGTGTAATGACACAGCCTTGCTTGACCCCGGTTCGTATGTGAATTGGGTCTGTGGTGGAACCATTGGTCAGGATCATGGCTTGCATGTCGTCGTGAAGCAGGCGGAGGATGGTGACAAACTTTTGAGGTCAGCCGAATTTGAGGAGGACACTCCATAATCCCTCATGGTTGACAGTGTCGAAGGCCCTTGTGAGATCAAAGAAGGCCATGTACAGCGGTTGGTGCTGTTTCCTGCATTTCTCTTGTAATTGACGTGCGGCGAAGATCATGTCCATTGTGCCCCTTAGTGGGCGGAATCCACATTGCGAATCCAGGACAAGGCCCTGGACAAAGTGAACCGCTTTCCATACCTCGGGAGCCTACTGTCAACAAGGGCAGACGTCGATGACGAAGTCCAACACCGCCTTCAGTGTGCTAGTGCAGAAGAGAGTGTTTGAAGACCAGGACCTCAAACCCGGCACTAAGCTCATGGTCTACAGAGCAGCAGTGATACCCGCCCTGCTGTATGCCTCAGAGACATGGACCATGTACAGCAGGCACCTCCAATGGACGGGACACATTGTCCGCATGCCTGATACGAGACTCCCAAAACAAGCGCTCTACTCGGAGCTCCGGCACGGCAAGAGAGCCTCAGGTGGGCAGAGGAAACGTTTCAAGGACACCCTCAAAGCCTCCTTGAAAAAGTGTAACATCCCCACCGACACCTGAGAATCCCTGACCCAAGACCGCACAAAATGGAGGAGAAGCATCTGGGAAGGCGCCGAATACCTCGAGTCTCTTCGCCGGGAGCAAGCGAAAGCCAAGCGCAGGCAGCGCAACCCAAGCACCCCACCCACCCGCCCCTTCAACCACCGTCTGCCCCACCTGTGACAGAGACTGTAGGTCCCGCATTGGACTCATCAGTCACCTGCGAACTCATTTTTAGTGTGGAAGCAAGTCATCTTCGGTTCCGAGGGACTGCCTAAGAAGAAGAAGAAGATCACAATCCTTTGTGCATTTCTGCATAACAGAAGCCTCTGCGGCTCTATACACTCTGAGGAATGACTATATGTCATTCCCTATTGGCAGAGAAGACCAGAGGCAGAGGGGGGCTCTAGGACTGGATTGCGGGATCCCTCATGTTCCAGGGAGCCACTGACTGCACACGTGCCTATGCAAGCCCCTCAGGGGAGACGAGTATCGTGAGTGGCCAGGCCAGGCTGGTGGTGGAGCGAGTGTATGTTGAAAGTGGTGCATGGGGTGCCAATCAAGTGGGCTGCTTTGTCCTGGATGGTGTCGAGCGTCTTGAGTACTGTTGGAGTTGCACTCATCCAGGGAAGTGGAGAGTATTCCATCACACTCCTTACTTGTGCCTTGTAGATGGTGGAGTCAGGAGGTGAGACACTCACCACAGAATACCTAGCCTCTGACCTGCTCTTGTTGCCACCGTATTTATGTGGCTGATCCAGTTATGTTTCTGGTCAATGGTGACTCCCAGGATGTTGATGGTGGGTGATTCAGTGATGGTAATGCTGTTGAATGTCAACGGGCGGTGGTTAGACTCTCGCTTGTTGGAGATAGTCATTGCCTGGCAATTCTGTGGCGCGAATGTTACCTGCCACTTATCAGCCCAAACCTGAACGTCGTCCAGGTCTTGTTGCCTGCAGGCATGGACTGCTTCATTATCTGAGGAGTTGTGAATGGCACTGAACACTGTGCAGTCATCAGCGAACACCCCCATTTATGATCTTATGTTGGAGGGAAGGTCATTGATGAAGCAGCTGAAGATGCTTGGGCCTAGGACACTACCCTGAGGAACTCCTGCAGTAATGTCCTGGGGCTGTGATGATTGACCTTCAACCACCACAGCCATTTTCCTTTGTGCTAGGTATGACTCCAGCCAGTGGAGAGTTTCCCCCCCCGATTCCCATTGACTTCAGTTTTACTAGGGCTCCTTGATGCCACACTCAGTCAAATGCTGCCTTGATGTCAAGGACAATCACTCTCACCTCACCTCTGGAATACAGCTCCTCTGTCCATGTTTGAACCAAGGCTGATTACAGAATATTCTTGTTGCACAGTTGCTGTTCTTTCTCTATCTCAGGAATAAAGCTTTCACATTAATTTACATTGGGCAGTCTGAACCCTGTTCCAAGTGAATGTAAGTCCACAGCACAAAACAACCATATTTCAAAATTATTTGGACAGACAATGGGGCAAATTTTCATTTCCAATATACCTCATAATGATCAAATGGGCCAAAACAGAGCACTAAATTAGGCAGAACTTTTTCAGCGCCCCTCAAACTTCTGGTCAGATCTGCAGTGGCCAATGAAAGTTCTTGTCCAAAGCAAGCAGGAACTGCATTCAAATATAATAAAGGCTGCATGAAAGTCCTACATGTGTTTTTCTGGCATCCTGCCAACAAGACCTGCCCAGGAAGCATGACATCCAGACCTTCTAGAAGCAGACCTTTCAGGCAGGAGGTTTGTTTAAAAGGAATGTTAAAGGTAAGTGTTTTTAGGCCATTTCTGGCCATTTTTTCTGGGGTTTATTTTCTGCAGGCACTTAGGTTGTCGTGAGCCTTTGCTCCAGTTGCCCTAATTAATACTTTTTACCCTAGCACCATTACTAACACCAAGGGATTTCCCAATACGCATTTTCAAGCTAATTTGTTGGGAAGAAGAGGGAGGTCAGGCTGCCCAAGAGGTGCTTCATGCCCTTTCCTCACTACTCGCATCTGCAAAGAGAAATGAAATTACCGAGTGTTAGCGGAGACTCCTCTTCTCAAAGGAAGCTATATCAGCAGATCCCTGATGGTGTCACGACCATATGTGATTGCCTGACTAAGCATTATGCTGAGCCACCTCCTCTACTCCCTCTTCACCCACGACTGTGTGGCTGTTCATGGTTCCAACACCATCGTCAAGTTTGCGGATGATACCACGGTGGTAGGCCAGATCACCAACAACGATGAGTCAGCCTACAGAAAGGAGGTCCAGCATCTCGTGAAGTGGTGCGCTGATAACAACCTGGCCCTTAACATCAAGAAAACCAAAGAAATCATTGTGGACTTCAGGAAGTCTAAAGGCGGAAGTCACACCCCCATCCACATCCATGGGGCTGTGGTGGAAAGGGTGGACAGCTTTAAGTTCCTCGGAGTCCACATCATGGAAGACCTCTCCTGGTCCCTCAATACCTCCTCTCTGGCGAAGAAGGCCCAGCAGCGCCTATATTTCCTAAGGAGGCTGAAGGGATGTAACCTGTCACCCCTGATCCTCTCTAACTTGTACCGCTGCACAATAGAGAGCATCCTGACGAACTGTATCACAGTATGGTATGGCAGCTGTAGCTACTATGACCGGAAAGCCCTGCAGCGGGTAGTCAAAACTGCCCAACGCATTACCGGCACCCGGCTACCGACCATAGAGCACATATACCAGAAACGCTGTTTACGGAGGTCATGGACCATCATCAAAGACCCTACCCACCCCAGCCACAGTCTGTTCGCCCCCCTGCCATCTGGGAGACGCTACAGATGCATTCGCACCCGAACGACCAGATTTAGGAACAGCTTCTTTCCCAGGGCTTTCATCCTACTGAACTCCACAAATAAACTCTAAAGCCTGCACATCTGTCAATGCACTTTATTATGTTTATGTTAATGTATTACAAGCCAAATGAATGTTGAATGTTTAAATGTCTTAATCTAAATGTACACTCTCGGGAGCCGCAAGCCTACATTTCGTTGTACTGCACTTGTGCACTAACAATGACAATAAAGTTGATTATGATTATGATTATGAGAAGCACCCCAATCACAGCATCTCATGCTTTAGATGATACCACATGAAAGAAGGCATGTCAGCACGATCAAAACCCAATGTAGACTGGATTGGAACATAGGAACAGGAATAGCCCATTCAGCCCGTTGAGCCTGTACTGCTATTCAGTTAATTCATAGCTGATCTGTACCTTAACTTCATCTTCCCTCTTGGTTCCAGATCCTTTAATTTCCTTGCCTAACAGAAATCTATCAATCTCAGTTTTGAAAGTTTCAATTGATCTACCTCAACAGCTTTTTGGGGGAGAGAGCTCCAGATTTCCACTACCCTTTGTGTAAAGAAGTGCTTTCTGACATCGCCCCTGAACGGCCTATCTCTAATTTTAAGATTATGCCCCCTTGTTCTGGAAGCCCCCACCAGAGGAAATAGTTTCTATCTAGCTACCCTATCAAATCCTTTAATCATCTTAAACACCTCAATTATGTCCCCCCTTAATTTTCTATATTCAAGGGAATACAAGCCTAGTCTATGCAACCTGTCTTCATAATTTAACCCTTTTAGCCCCGGTATCATTCTGGTGAATCTGCGCTGCACCCCTTCCAAGGCCAATATATTCTTCCTGAGGTGAGGTGCCCATAACTGAATGTAGTACTCCAGATGATATCTAACCAGAGCTTTATACAACTGTAGCATAACTTCCATCCCTTTGCTTTCCAGCCCCCTTGAGATGAAGGCTGACATTCATTTATCCTTTTTAATTACTTTTTGCACTGATCCACTAGCTTTTAGTGATTTCTATACTTGAACTCCTAAGTCTCTCTGCTCATCCACAAGTCCCAGCTTCTCGCCATTATGAAAATACTCTGATCTATCTTTCTTAGGTTCACAGTGGATGACCTCACACTTTCCCACATTGAACTCCACTGTCACAGTTTTGTTTACTTGCTTAATCTATCAATCTCCTTTTGCAACTTTCTGCTCCCATCTACAGTACTTACTGTGTCACCTAACTTAGTGTTGTCAGCAAACTTAGATATGTGGCTCTCTATTCCTTCATCCAAGTCATTTATAAATATAGTGAAAAGCTAAGGCCCTAGTACAGATCCCTGAGGGGGACCTCTATCGCATCCTGCAAATTTCACTATACATATATTATTTCTACTCTCTGTCCCCTACCTCCTCACCAATTCCATATCCAAGCCAATAGGTTGCCTCCAATTCTATGCGCTCTCGTTTTTGTTAACATTCTCTTATGTGGAACCTTATTGAATGCCTTCTGAAACTCCATATAAATTACATCCATAGACGCTCCCTTATCTACCACGTTTGTTACCTCCTCAAAAAATTCAACTAGGTTCTTTAGACATGACTTAACCTTTACAAATCCATGCTGGCTCTCTCTGATCAGCTCATATTCGATGGTTGAAACCATCAGGTCCTGGGGATTTGTCTATCTTTAATGTCATTATTTTCTCCATCACCATTTTTTAAACTTATGTTGAATCTACTTGGTTCCGTCCCTTGATTTATTTTTCGTTTTCCTGGTATCTCTTGTACTTTATCCTCATCCTCTACTGTGAAGACCGATACAAAGTAGCTCTTTAGTAAGTCTGCCATTTCCTGATTTTCAATTACAATATCCCACCAAGATGCCACCAACCATTGTGCAAGTCCTGGGGAACTGTCTTCTTATGATCTGGGTCAATGGAGAGGCGGTGGATTCAGAGTTGTGGCTTTTGCTGCAAGGACACCTGCAACAACCATGCAGAATGGAGCTGGCACATGCAGGGACAGTAACGGTCAGATGTGGCCTGAAACTTCTCATGACATTTTCCAGCACAAGAGAAAGCCAGTCAGCCCATCGTGTCTGTGCCAACTCTCTGAAAGAGCTATCCACTTATTCCTCCTATTCCCTTGCCCTTACCCCATACTCTTTTAAACTTTCCTTTTCAAGTATTTATTAATTTCCCTTTAAAAGCTATTTCCACCACTGTCTCTGATAAACCACTCCATAGTCTAACAACCCTCTGCATAAAAAGTATTCTCCTAACCTCTACCTTTGATCCTTTTGTTATGACCTTGAACTTATGCTTTGGGGATATTTGTCTTATACCTTCTTGCAGGCATGTTATATTGCTAACCTATTGGGCTAGCACCATGGAGGGCAACCTTCCTCACAATCACCTCATACAGCAGCACTTTGACTTTAGCAGGCATTATAAAGCATGTCTGCTTCTAAATGGTCTTTCCTTCATTGTTGACTGCTGCTTTTTAATCTCCTGCCATCCAGCCTTGAGGAAGACAGCAAATGGATTGAAATGGCTTTTGAATTTTGCCCTCGTATTGTGAAACTCACTATTAATTGCCCCTGTCCCTTTAAATTTGGCTTACATGCAATTTTCCTCTCCCACAGTTAGTGTCCTCTCTAAACCCATTTTAACGTAACTGGTGCTGTGAATAATTACGTAGGTTAGAGAATTGAATGCTATTTGCACTTGATGTTTCAGATGGAATTTCCACCAGTTCTTAACCATTTAGAACTGACTGAGACCTGTATACAAAAATTGGCCCCAATATCTGCCAGAAGGATGAAATGGAGAATAGGGAAGAAAATGTCACACTGGTGTAGAGGTGTGTCAGCCATGGCTCAGTGAGTAGCCAAATTTAAAGGTTGTGGGTTCAGGACCCATTCCAGATACTTGACCACAAAAATGTAGGCTGACATTCCAGTGCAGTACTGAGGGAGTGATGCACTGACAGAGGTGCCATCTTTTGGATGAGACGTTAAACCGAGGCCTTGTCTGCTCTCTCAAAGGAACGTAAAAGATCCGATGGCATTATTTCAAAGAAGAGCAGGGGAGTTATACCCGGTGACCTGGCCAATATTTATCTCTCATTCAACATCACTGAAAAACAGATTATCTTTTTTTATTTGTTCCTGGGATGTGGGCGTCGCTGGCAAGGCCTGCATTTAGAGTCATAGGGGGCGATTTTCTGGCCGCCGTCAGGCAGCTTTCCAGGCGGCCGGGGGCCGAAAATCAGTGAAAAAGCGGGTCGGGACCCCCCCCCGCCTGATTCCCCGCCCCGTCCGACTTTCGGACCGCCGTTTCTACGCGACCCGCCTCAGTCCCGGCCGCCGCTGGCGGGACTGGTCGTCGGAGCAGTAATGAGCAATTATCTCCTTGTTGAGGTAGATTTTCCGGGGCCGATGCGACTTTGGGGCTTTCCCCACATCAAACACGCCTGCGGGGAACCCCGCTGATGAGAGCTGGCGTGAAAACAGTTGGCTTGCTTGCTGTCAGCTGCAGGTCAATGAGGGCTGAAGAGATTTAAAGAGGCAGCATTTGCAGGCTGCAGGACCTTGTTGATGAAGGCTTGGGGGAACTTTTTGAAGGCTTAGGAACAGCTGTAGAAAGTTGGAGCCTCACACAGTTCTCCAGTGTGAGCTCCTGGGAAGCCCCTCTCACCACCCTAACTCAGCGCCCCCTCAACGGAGGCATCTGCCAGAAACATGGGAGGCCTTTGGTACCTTCCCTTCCTGGCATTAGAATATCTCCAACAGCAGAGGCGGCAGCAGCAGAACCAAGAACAGCAGGATGAGCACCAGGAGCACCAGACTGCTGCTTACTCACCTGAAGCTGCACAGGCCAGAAGGGGCCAGCGCTTGGAAGTGGCTTGAGAGCACCTTGCTGCGCTTTAGGGGGCCAGTGGGACCCGTTTCTGCACTGGCAGTCCTACTCAGAAGGACTTCCATGAAGATCTGGTTTCTCTGTTCAACAGATGGCCAACGCTCCTCAAGAGATGTCATTCTCTTATGAGCACTCACCATGTTTTCCGTACCCTGGCGAGTTATCTCCTGCATGGTGGTTGCCAACCTTTCCATGGTGATGCGTTCATGCGCCAGTGACTCCACAAAGGCTCTGCTCATGGTCGCTATGGACTCCCCCATTCGCTCCACACTCGCAGCGACCCTGGAGACAAAACCTGCCAGAGACTCCTGCATCTGTGCATGGAGATCCATCACCTTTTCTCTTGTGGATGGACCCAGAGACAGAGGGTCGACATGCAGCGAAGCTGAGCTGAGCTGGCAGAGTCCTGCGCCCTCCGACGAAGACTCTCCACTGCTGTCCCTGTCTCCAGAATGTGCTGAAGCTCACTTGTGAGCTGTGAAACACCAGGTGACAACACTACTCTGTCCCGAAGGTCCCCCCGAGGTGTGAGTGTCTGCGCTGGTGCTGGGTGCGCTTACTTCTGCTGACGTTGCGCCCTCAGAGGTTGGAGCTTCCTCTGAGGAGTCTGGCTGCACAGCCTCTTCCTCCTCCACAGTGAGGACGGGGGCTCTGGATGGTACTGTGGGGGAGTAAAGGAAGGAGTTAGAGATGTAATGCCAAGGTTCTTCTGGTGACTCCCAGCGAGTTGGCATCTTCTGACACCTGCATCCATACAGCATTGGTCTCAGTGGGAGGCCTCTTCCTCCCTGACCTAGGGAAGAGGACCTCCCTGTGGGCCCTTACCCCATCCAACAATGCCTGCAGTGAAGCCTTGTTGAATTTGGAGGCAGCTCGGGGTCTGGCACTGGCCACAGCTGCTGCAGGCTCCTCTGCCATCCTGTATGGTTCGTTTGGAAGCCTTCAGAGGATGCAGTGCTTGCTATGGACCTTGAAAGCACCACGAATGATGACATCATACTGTGGGGATTTCTGACTCGAATTGGACAATTAGCAAGGCTTCCCACATGCTGGGAATTAATTGGCCACTTGAGGGAAAATTGCGTGGAGCTGGCTGACACTTTTTTGTGTGTCAGAAACCCCACATTCGGGGAAACCCGACCATTTCCCACACAAGCCGAAAATCGGGGCCTATAGAGTTGTACAGCACAGAAAGAGACCCTTTGGCTCATTGTGTCCACGCCGGCCATCAAGCCCTGTCTATTATAATCCCATTTTCCAGCACTTGGTCCATAGCCTTGTATGCTATGGCGTTTCAAGTGCTCATCTAAATGCTTCTTGAATGTTGTGAGGGTTCTTGCCTCTACCACCCTTTCAGGCAGTGAGTTCCAGATTCCAACCACACTCTGGGTGAAAAAGCTTTTTCTCAAATCCCCTCTAAACCTCCTACCCCTTACCTTGAAACTATGCCCCCTGGTTATTGACCCCTCTACTAAGGGGAAAAGTTCCTTTCTATCTACCCTATCTATGCCCCTCATAATTTTGTACACCTCAATCAGGTCCCCCCTCAGCCTTCTCTGCTCTAAGGAAAACAAACCCCGCCTGTCCAGTCTCTCTTCATAGCTGAAGCGCTCCAGCCCAGGTAACATCCCATGCACCTGCTGCCCTTGTCCTTCTAGGACGATAATATTTATTGCCCATCCCAAATTGCCGTTGAGAAGGTGGCGGTGAGACCTTCTTGAACCGCTGCAGTCCCTGTGGTGAAGGTACTCCCAGGGAGGGAGTTCCAGGATTTTGACCCAGCAATGATGAAGGAACGACGATATATTTCCAAGTCAGGATGGAGTGTGACTTGGAGGAGAACTTGGAGGTGATGGTGTTCCCATGCGCCTGCTGCCCTTGTCCTTCTAGGTGGTAGAAGTCGCTGGTTTGGGAGCTACTATCGAAGAAGCCTTGGCGAGTGGCTGCAGTGCATCTTGGAGATGGTATACATGGCAGCCACGGTGCTCCAGTGGTGGAGGGAGTGAATGTTTAAGATGGTGGATTAGGTGCCAATCAGGTGGGCTGCTTTGTCCTGGATGGTGTCGAGCTTCTTGAGTGTTGTTGAAGCTGCACTCATCCAGGCAAGTGGAGAGTATTGCAACACACTCCTGACTTGTGCCTTGTAGATGGTGGAAAGGCTTTGGGGAATCAGGCCACAGCAACCCAGCCTCTGACCTGCTCTTGTAGCCACAGTATTTTTGTGGCTGGTCCAGTTAAGTTTCTGGTCAATGGCGACCCCCAGGATGTTGATGGTGAGGATTCGTCAATGGTAATGTCGTTGAATGTCAAGGGGTGATGGTTACACTCTCGGGAGCCGCAAGCCTACATTTCGTTGTACTGCACTTGTGCACTAACAATGACAATAAAGTTGATTATTGTTATTGTTGGAGATAGTTATTGCCTGATACTTGTGTGGCACAAATATTACTTGCTACTACAGCCCGAACCTGAATGTCGCCCAAGTCTTGCTGCATGTGGGCATGCACTGCTTCATTATCTGAGGAAACATAGAAGATAGGAGCAGGAGTAGGCCATTCGGCCCCTCGAGCCTGCTCCACCATTCAATGCGATCTTGGCTGATCATCCAAATTCAGTACCCGGTCCCTGCTTTCTCCCCATACCCCTTGATCCCTTTAGCCTTGAGAAATATATCCAACTCCTTCTTGAATATATTTAATGAATTGGCCTCCACTGCCTTCTGTGGTAGAGAATTCCACAGGTTCACCACTCTGTGAGTGAAGAAATTCCTCCTCATTTCTGTCCTAAATGGCCTACCCCTTATCCTTAGACTGTGACCCCTGGTTCTGGACTCCCCGACCATCGGGAACATTCTTCCTGCGTCTAGTCTGTTCTGTCCTGTCAGAATTTTATACGTTTCAATGAGATCCCCTCTCATTCTTCTAAACTCCAGCGAGTACAGGCCCAATCGATCCAATCGCTCCTCATCCGTCATTCCTGCCATCCCAGGTATCAGCCTGGCGAATCTTCGCTGAACTCCTTCCATGGCAAGAACATCCTTCCACAGATAAGGTGACCAAAACTGCACACAATACTCAAGATGTGGTCTCACCAAGGCCCTGTACAACTGCAGCAAGACATCCCAAAATCAAATCAAATCAAATCAACTTTTATTGTCATTGTTAGTGCACAAGTGCAGTACAACGAAATGTAGGCTTGCGGCTCCCGAGAGTGTACATTTAGATTAAGACATTTAAACATTCAACATACATTTGGCTTGTAATACATTAACATAAACATAACCATAATAAAGTGGATTGGCAGATGTGCAGGCTTTAGAGTTTATTTGTGGAGTTCAGTAGGATGACAGCCCTGGGAAAGAAGCTGTTCCTAAATCTGGTCGTACGGGTGCGAATGCATCTGTAGCGTCTCCCAGATGGCAGGAGGGCGAACAGACTGTGGCTGGGGTGGGTAGGGTCTTTGACGATGGACCGTGACCTCCGTAAACAGCGTTTCTGGTATATGTGCTCTATGGTCGGTAGCCGGGTGCCGGTAATGCGTTGGGCAGTTTTGACTACCTGCTGCAGGGCTTTCCGGTCATAGTAGCTACAGCTGCCATACCATACTGTGATACAGTTCGTCAGGATGCTCTCTATTGTGCAGCGGTAAAAGTTAGAGAGGATCAGGGGTGACAGGTTACATCCCTTCAGCCTCCTTAGGAAATATAGGCGCTGCTGGGCCTTCTTCACCAGAGAGGAGGTATTGAGGGACCAGGAGAGGTCTTCCATGATGTGGACTCCGAGGAACTTAAAACTGTCCACCCTTTCCACCACAGCCCCATTGATGTGGATGGGGGTGTTACTTCCGCCTTTAGACTTCCTGAAGTCCACAATGATTTCTTTGGTTTTCTTGATGTTAAGGGCCAGGTTGTTATCGGCGCACCACTTCACGAGATGCTGGACCTCCTCCCTGTAGGCTGACTCATCGTTGTTGGTGATCTGGCCTACCACCGTGGTATCATCCGCAAACTTGACGATGGTGTTGGAACCATGAACAGCCACACAGTCGTGGGTGAAGAGGGAGTAGAGGAGGGGGCTCAGCACACATCCTTGTGGGGCCCCCGTGTTCAGGGTCGGGGGGGGGAGGTGTGGCTACCTAATTTGACAGACTGGGGTCTGTTTGTTCGGAAGTCCAGGGTCCAGTTGCAGAGGGAAGTGTTCAGGCCAAGAGTTTGGAGTTTGGTGGCCAGCTTGTTGGGGATGATAGTGTTGAATGCTGAGCTGTAGTCTATGAACAGCATTCTGATGTAGGTCTCTTTACCATCTAAGTGATTCAGTGCCGAGTGTAGAGCAGTTGTGATTGCATCCTCCGTTGATCTGTTTGCACGATAGGCAAACTGGTGTTGGTCAAGAGAGGCGGGAACACTGGCTTTGATGTGAGCCAGGATCAGTCTCTCGAAACACTTCATTATGATGGGTGTGAGTGCGACAGGTCGATAGTCGTTCAGGCATGTCACAGCCGTTTGTTTGTTCCTGTACTCAAACCCTCTCGCTACGAAGGCCAACATACCATTTGCCTTCTTAACTGCCTGCTGCACCTGCATGCTTACCTTCAGCGACTGGTGCACAAGGACACCCAGGCCTCGTTGCACTTCCCCTGCCGTCTGCCTTCCTGTTTTTGCTACCAAAGTGGATAACCTCACATTTATCCATGTTATATTGCATCTGCCATGCTTCTGCCCAATCACCCTACCTGTCCAAATCATCCTGGAGTTTCTCAGCATCCTCCTCACAGCACACATGCCCACCCAGCTCTGTGTCGTCTGCAAATTTGGAGATATTACATCAAGTTCCCTTGTCTAGATCATTAATATATATTGTGAATAGTTGGGGTCCAAGGACCGATCCCTGCCTGCCACTCGGAAAAAGACCCATTTATTCCAACCCTTTGCTTTCTGTCTGCCTACCAGTTCTCTATCCAAGTCAGTACCTTGCCCCCAGTCCCATGTGCCTTAACTTTGCATGCTAATCTCTTATGCGGGACCTTATCGAAAGCCTTCTGAAAGTCCAAATACACCACATCCACTGGTTCTCCCTTATCTATTTTACCAGTTACATCCTCAAAAAATTCCAGTAGATTAGTCAAGCACGAGTTGCGAATGGAACTGAACACTTTGCAATCATCAGCGAACATCCCCATTTCTGACCTTATAATGGAGCGAAGGTCATTGATGAAGCAGCTGAAGATGGTTGGGCCGAGGACACTGCCCTGAGGAACTCCTGCAGCGATGTTCTGAGCCATTAAAACTGACAGCTCCCCCAATTTTGGCACAATTGCCCAGATGTTAGTGAGGAGGACTTCGCAGGGTCGACTGGGCTGGATGTGCCTTTGTTGTGTCCGAAGCCGGTGCCGAGGTCAATGCCGGGTGTTCCATCCGGTTTCATTCTTATTAATGTTTTCCATCGCAGTTTTGTACAACTGAGTGGCTTGCTAGGCCATTTCAGAGGGCAGTTAAGAGTCAACCACATTGCTGTGGGTCTGGACTCACATATAGGCCAGACCAGGTGAGGATGGCTGATTTTCTTTCCTAAAGAACATTAGTGAACCAGATGGGTTTTTACGGCAATCCAGTAGTTTCATGATCACCATTACTGATGTGGTCTCGTCATTATCACAGTGCTGTTTGTGGGAGCTTGCTGTGCACAAATTGTCTGCCGCATTTCCTACATTACAACAGTGACTGAATTTCAAAAAGCACTTCATTAGCTGTAAAGTGCTTTGGGACATGCAGTGGTCACGAAAGGTGCTGTATAAATGCAACTCTTTATTTCTTGCTTCCCTCTTTGAAAAGGTCGAAGGGAGGTGGAGGAAGAAATATGCAAACAAATTAGGGAAATGAGTAAAAAACATAGAATAATGATCATGGGGGATTTCAACTACTCCGATATTAATTGGACAGAAGAGGTAGGTAAAGGGGATAAGGGAATGGAGTTCCTACAATGTGTACAGGACTTCTTTCTAAACCAATATGTAAAAAGCCCAACAAGGGAGGATTCGCAACTGGATCTAGTAATGGGGAATGAACCAGAGCAGATAAGAGAAGTAAAAGTAGGGGAACATCTAGGCAATAGTGACCATAATATAATACGCTTTAAGATGATAATTGAGAAGGACATAAGTATGACGAAAACCAGGGTAATAGATTAGAGAAAAGCTGAATTTGAGGGGCTGAGAATTGAACTTGGGAAAGTAAAATGGGCAACAATATTGGCAAACAACGATTTAGAACAGCAATGGGAAACATTTAAAACGGTGTTCAACAGAGTGCTGGAACAATGGCCTAGAAATTCAGTAAGGCCCCGCCAGCTCGCTTGCGCCCAAAAGTTAGCGCTGCGCGCGGAGCCAGTTGCGACCGTCAGAAATTCAGTTTTTGCACCCCAAGTCGGAACCGGGCGCTATTCCAGGGTGTGCCCGCCCCCGCTTGGGGCGCTGAAACTGAATTTCAGTGCTGTAGGTGCCGCTGCGCCACCCGCTGCGGAGCGGCAGGCTGCGGTACTGCAGGCCTCCTCCTTCTCTTAAGGGGGAGGTGCCTGCAACGGGGAGATCGCCGCTTGATAGTGCCGGCAAATGAGCCCGGCACCACGGAGAAGTGCCGGGCTCGCGGAAAGCAGCCGGCAATGTCGCGGGGGGGGCGGGTGGAGGAGGCCGGGGAAGGAGGTGCGGGCAGGCCGCCGCCGAAAAAGCGGCCGGCCGCACCTCCGCCTTAACTAGCGCCACTAAGGCTGCAGGACGGCCACAGTTGCAGAACGTTGTTTGCGGCCGCTGCGGAAGAGGCGGCCGCAACTAAATATGGGGGTCGGGCCGGTATCGGGGCGGAACCGGGGCACTGCGCACACCGATGACGTCATCGGTGCCGGCGCAGCGCTACCGGCTACCGCCACCATTACCGCTGCGCTGAATATCAGCGCAAACTCCTCTATTGGCGCAGAAGCCCTCTTTGGGCGGTAACTGGGCGCAAAGCTGGCGGGGCCTTACTGAATTTCTAGCCCAATATATTCTGCTAAAAGGAAAGAACAAACTAAACACTAATGAGACTCCATGGATGAATAAAGCCATAAGGGAACAATTGAGTGTAAGGAAAGAAGCATACATTAAGTACATAGACAGCAGGGGAGTGCATGATAAGGGAGAATACGAAGAGATTAGGAGAGAAGTCAAAAAAACAATTAGGAAGGCACAGAGGAACTATGAAATTAAATTATCAAGGAACATAAAATAATATAGTAAAATATTTTACAGGTACATCAATAAAAAAAGTAAGGTTGGGATGGGATTTGGGCCATTAAGGGATAGACAGGATAATACCACAGGTAACAATAGAGAGATGGCAGAAATATTAAATAATTATTTTGCTTCAGTATTTACCAGGGAGATAGAACAGGTGGACATGACATTAGATGATGAGATTAGTAATGAGATAAGTGCATTTAAAATAAAAAGAGGGGATATATTAAATAAACTAATCAAACTCAAAGAGGATAAAACCCCTGGATGGATTGCATCCACGCATTTTCAAAGAATCTAGGGAAGAGATAGCAGAGGCATTACTACACATATTTAATAATTTGTTAGAAAAAGGTGTGGTGTCATAGGACTGGCAGATAATAATACCTATATTTAAGAAGGGGCATAGAACATGTCCAGTAAATTATAGACCAGTCAGTTTAACATCGGTGGTAGGAAAAATAATGGAATTCCTACTGAAGGAGAAAATAGAAGAACATCTAGAAACCAAATACATAGTAATGAATAGATGGATTTCAAAAGGGAAAGTCTTGCTTGACCAACTTCATTGAATTTTTTGAAGCGGTAACAGAGAGAGTAGACAATGGTAATGCAGTAGATGTAATTTATCTAGATTTTCAAATGGCCTTCAATAAGGTACCCCATAATAGACTGATGAACAAGGTGAGAGAATGTGGAGTTGGGGACAAGTAGGAGAATGGATTGCTGGCTGGCTTCAGGACAGAAAGCAGAGAGTAGGGGAAAAAGGTAGTTATTCACAGTGGCAGAAGGTGGGTAGTGGCGTTCCACAAGGATCAGTACTGGGACCACTGTTGTTCACAATTCAAAATAACGATTTAGACTTTGGAATCAAAAACACAATTTCGAAATTTGCGGATGACACCAAATTGGGGGGGGGAATAGTCAATACTGAGGAGGAATTTAACAAATTACAGGCGGACATTAATAAACTTGCAGAATGGGCATATAATTGACAAATGAAGTTCAACACAGATAAATGTGAGGTATTACATTTTGGTAAGGAGAATAGGGTGGTCACTTATTACTTAGAGGGTGCGAGTCCAGGTGGGTTAGAGGAACAAAGGGATCTCGGAGTACAAATACACAAATCACTAAAAGTTGCGACACAGGTAAGCAAGGCCATAAAAAAGCAAACCAAGCACTAGGGTTTATTTCTAGTGGCATAGAATTGAAAAGTAGGGAAGTTATGCTAAACCTGTATCAAATCTTGGTTAGCCCACACTTAGAGTATTGCGTACAGTTCTGGTCGCAATATTATAAAAAGGATATAGGGGCACTGGAGAGGGTGCAGAGAAGATTTACAATGATGATACCAGAAATGCGAGGGTATACATATCAGGAAAGGATGAACAGGTTGGATCTCTTCTCTTGAAAAAAGAAGGCTGAGGGGTGACCTAATAGAGGTCTTTTAAATTATGAAAGGTTTTGATAGAGTGGATACAGAGAGAATGTTTCCACTTGTGGGGAAGAGCATAACTAGAGGCCATCAATATAAGATAGTCACCAACAAATCCAATAGGGAATTCAGAAGAAACTTCTTTACCCAAAGAGTGGTGAGAATGTGGGACTCACTACCACAGGGAGTGGTTGAAGCTAAAAGTATAGGTGCATTTAAGGGGAGGCTAGACAAGCATATGAGGGAGAAGGGAATAGAGAGTTATACTGATAGATTTAGATGAGAAAAGACAGGAGGAGGCTCGTGTGGAGCATAAACACCGGCATGGACTGGTTGGGCCGAATGACCTGTTTCTGTGCTGTACATCCTATGTAAAGTTTTGGGAAGTGCAAAAAAGTCTTGCATCTGACATGCCCTGCTTAATACCTGGTCCGGATGGCACCTAATTAGCAGGCTTTAGTGCCTGATAATACAGTGTACTAGCACCTTATGCAGTCTCAAAATTTCTGCAAATATAATTTATTTCTAAAATTTACGTGCAAAACAGCATTTTATGTACTTAAAAGCACAGAAAAATAACTGAGGCCTCGATTTTGCAAATGGATGCCGCTTGGGAGCAGGACAGCTGGTTTCCGGGTTCCAGTCCCGCCCCCAGCTGCATCGGGCCCACGGATGTGATTTTCCCTTGCTTGACCTTGTTAAGCCTGCCCCGCAGGCTTGCCAGCCAATTAAGAGGAAGCCAGTCAGATGACGTAATTTGATGACGCGTCATCTGCCGGTTTTCTTAAAGGGACCACGCACAACTTTTTTTTGACAGCTCATTTCTCAGTGTTTGACAGCATTGAGGTGCTGCAAACACTGACAATGACTGTTCAGAGGTGACCTCTTGCACCCAGACTCTCCAGTGACTTCCTCCTTAGGCTAGAAGGGGTATGGGGAGAGAGCAGGAACATGGTATTGAGATAGAGGATCAGCCATGATCATAATGAATAGCGGAGCAGTCTCGAATGGCCTACTCCTGCTCCTATTTTTCTATGTTTCTATCTTCTAGAACAGATGGCAGCTGCAGGTGAGGTTACATAAGCGAGCTGTCACTGGTGAGAGAGGTTCTCCCAATGAAGTGGGACTAGACATCCAATTCAAAACTTGTTACCTACAGAAAAGTGTAAATGCATTAAAAATGATTTTCCCAACATTTTCTTACCTCTGAAACTCACCAGTGCACCGTTGGATCATTCACACCACTTCTGCAGCTGTCATCAATGCAGAAACAGTACAGCAGATTCACAACACGCCACACTTAACTGGCGTGGTGTCCGGACGTCGGGAACCCCGAGGCAGAAACGGCAAAATGGAAAAAGAGCCTGTTAACTACTATCAAGTACCTGTTAACAGGCAGGTAATTGGCTTTAATCCTCTTCCCGCCGCTAGGTGTCGGGTCCATGTGCAAATCGGGGACCCGACCCTTGGGAAGATTGATTGGAGGTGGGTTGACAGTGGATTTCCTACCCGCTGTCAATCTTTCCGATTTTGGCAGCGGTCCACCTCCAAACCCGTCCTCTGTACACCGGCAAAATCCAACCCTAAGTGCCTGGAGCTGTTAGGGCATGGAGGAAAAATAGTGGAAAAATTAAGCTTTCTACTAAGGAATCCCATTTGTAAAATTGAAATGCAGAATTACCCTTGTCAAGTTAGCCTGTTCTACTTGTAAAAGTTTATTTCAAGCCATAGAGCTGCAAAATCAGTTTGAAAGTCATAGGAGCTGATTTGAATTTCAGAGAAAGACTCAGGAGGAAAATTTATCAGACCATGGTTTAGGCTACAAATTACCAGAAAGATTTATGGTCCAAAATTCTCCATGCTTCCACCAGTCTCCCACTGTAACTACAGGAATTTCTAATTTGCCTCTGCTCGCTACTTACAAGGCAAATGTAGGTGGAGACGGACAGCCTGGGGTAGGGACTGCCTACACTGAGAATTCCTGCTCAGTCAGGACTCTGCATTTCTGTGGAGGTTGATACAGCCAGTGAGGTGAGGAGCCTGTACCAGGCTGAGCAGGTGTGGGCCCCACCAGTGGTGTGAAGGTCACTTCCCTAGCCGGGAATCCAAATTATGTTTGTTAAAAAATAAATTCCGGATAGGCCCCCTTATGTAGGCGGCAGAGAGGAATGTGGTCGGGGGTCAGATTTGCTTTGAGCAACCTCCTTTCCCCACACTCCCTCGCCCCCACCCCCTGCCCGTGACAGGCGAGCACCAGAGTTTATGGTCACATGGAGCAGGCAGGTGCCAGAGGTGCACCTTTAATGACGCTTGCATGTGCTTGTCTCACTGATCCAGCAGACTCTGGGTGTGCATGGTCCCAGCATTAACACCAGGATCACGTTCCAAGGGTCCTTGTTAGCAATAGTAATGACAAACAGTAGATTTACAGGAATATACAAACTTAACTATTCCTCTTCAAAATATAAAAAACAACAACCAGTCATTTCTCCTGTACTAAAATTCAGTATAAACCCGGACCTAAAGCAAGATCCCTGGTCATAGGGGTAGCTCTGATTCTCCAACTCTGTGAGCATGGCTCCCTACTGGGATTACAGAAGCGGAGAACTACCCCTCGTAACTTTACATGTGGGTTTGTTTCTAATGTTCCATAGAGCCCTCTTGCCTGCTGTCCCCCGCTCTCATCTTTCTCTCTCCCGCTCTTTCTCTCACTCAACCCCATCTCTTTCTGATAGATTCAGAATGATCGGAAAATTGACTGTGAACTCCCTGATTCTTTGAACTCAAAATTCTTTGAAGATGAACCAGAAAAAAGGAAATTAAAAATGTATCTCCCAAACTCAAATAGACCTGCCAACCAAATGTATAAGGGCTGACTTTATTTAATCTTAACTTGGGGGAATGCCCATTTCCCTCAGGTGGAAAGGTCATGAAAAATATATGGAGATTCAATTCACCGGGTCTTCCCATTTATGATGACTTGAGATTTCCAGGGCCTCCCTATGGGGTCAGAGCTGGGCCTTTGCCTGCATCAGGCACAGACCCATCACATCTATGAAAATGAGATGGAAGGGAGCATTTCCAGACTCTCGCCTCATTTCCCTGGGACATCGCTTGCGCCTCAGTGCAGGGGTGCCTAGTGAAATCTGGTGCTATGGCCTGCCTCCAGACCCTAACCATTCTTATCTATCCAATCATAGCCAGAGAATCACCTGCAATGGCTTCTCTTTCCGCTCCCGCATTGTTACCTCTGGACTCCCCCAAAGATCTATGCATAGCTCCCTCCTATTTCTCATCTGCAAGCTGCCCCTTGGCAACATCATCTGAAAACACAACGTCAATTTCCACATGTACGCTGACGACAGCCAGCTCTACCTCACCACCACTTCTCTCAACTCCTCCATTGGCTGTAATTTGTCACACTTCTTCCAACTAAATATTGGGAAGACCGAAGTCTTTGGTCCACGCCACAAACTCCGTTCCCTAGCCATCAACTCCATCCGTTTCCCTGGCAACTGTCTGAGGCTGAACCTGACCGTTCGCAACCATGGTGTCGAAATTGACACTGAGATGAGCTTCCGACCACATATCTGCTCCTTCACCAACTTGCATCGCCCAACTCTGCCCCTGCTTCAGCTTATCTGCTGCTGAAACCTTCATCCACGCCTTTGTTACCTCTGTAAGAAGTCACACAACATCAGGTTATAGTCCAACAGCTTTATTTGAAATCACAAGCTTTCGGAGCGCTGCTCCTTCGTCAGGTGAAGTGGAGAAATGCATAAAGACACAGCTTATATAGTCAGAGAATCATGTCAGATGTTTACAGGTAATGTTTCCAACTGCCATTTATCACACCTCGGCAGAGAGATAATCACAGCAATCAAAGGTGTGAATGGTGTCCAAACAGGTCAGTCAGGAAAACATTACATCAAAGAACAATGAGGTGGGGTCACAAGGGGTCAAATATTGCAGATGCTGGGGTCTGTATGAAAAACAAAAAAACAGACAAAAAACATTTTTTTTTGCTGGAAATCACAGCAGGTCCGGCCGCATCTGTGTAGAGAGAACAAGCCAATGTCGACTCGAGCCTGGATGACCCTGCGTCAGGTGGGGTTACATGTAGCGTGACATGAACCCAAGATCCCGGTTGAGGCCATCCTCATGAGTGCGGAACTTGGCTATCAGTTTCTGCTCGACGATTTTGCGTTGTCGTGTGTCTCGAAGGCCGCCTTGGAGAATGCTTACCCGAAGATCGGAGACTGAATGTCCTTGACTGCTGAAGTGTTCCCCGACTGGGAGGGAACACTCCTGACATTCAGCCTCCGATCTTCGGGTAAGCATTCTCCAAGGCGGCCTTCGAGACACACGACAACGCAAAATCGTCGAGCAGAAACTGATAGCCAAGTTCCGCACTCATGAGGATGGCCTCAACCGGGATCTTGGGTTCATGTCACGCTACATGTAACCCCACCTGACGCAGGGTCATCCAGACTCGAGTCGACATTGGCTTGTTCTCTCTACACAGATGCAGCCGGACCTGCTGTGATTTCCAGCAAAAAAAAATGTTTTTTGTCTGTTTTTTTGTTTTTCATACAGACCCCAGCATCTGCAATATTTGACCCCTTGTGACCCCACCTCATTGTTCTTTGATGTAATGTTTTCCTGACTGACCTGTTTGGACACCATTCACACCTTTGATTGCTGTGATTATCTCTCTGCCGAGGTGCGATAAATGGCAGTTGGAAACATTACCTGTAAACGTCTGACATGATTCTCTGACTATATAAGCTGTGTCTTTATGCATTTCTCCACTTCACCTGACGAAGGAGCAGCGCTCCGAAAGCTTGTGATTTCAAATAAAGCTGTTGGACTATAACCTGGTGTTGTGTGACTTCTTACATTTGTCCACCCCAGTCCAACTCCGGCATCTCCACACTTTGTTACCTCTAGACTTGACTATTCCGAAGCTCTCCTGGCTGGTCTCCCATCTTCCACCCTCCATAAACTTGAACTTATCCAAGACTCTGCTGTCCGTATCTACTCACGCCAAGTCCCGTTCACCCTGTTCTCGCTGACCTACATTGGCTCCCGGTCCAGCAACACCTCAATTTTAAAATTCTCATCCTTGTTTTCAAATCGCTCCATGGCCTCGCCCCTCCCTATCTCTGTAACCTCCTCCAGCTCTACAACCCTCTGAGATCTCTGCGCTCCTCTAATTCTGTCCTCTTGCGCATCCCCAATTTTAATTGCTCCAATCATTGCATCCATGCCTCCACCTGCCTAGCCCTCAAGCTCTGGAATTTCCTCTCTAAACCGCTGCTTCTCTACCTCTCTTTCCTTCTTTAAGGCGCTCCTTAAAACCTACCTCTTTGACCAACCTTTTGGTCATCTGTCCTAATATCTCATGTGACTCGGTATCAAATTTTGTTTGATAACGCTCATGTGAAACACCTTGGTATGTTTTGCTAGGTTAAAGGCACTATATAAATGCAAGTTGTTGCTGTTGTTGCCAACCAGAGGAATTGCGGTGGTCTGGGGTCCAGCTGAAGACAGGCTGGTAGGTGCGAGTTTCAAATTGATTTAAAGCGCTCCCCCAGGATGTTTAGGATAATTGGAATCGAACAGCAGCCAGAAGGTTACAGTGTCTGAGAGGCCTGCAGCTGTGCTTAAATTTCCTGCCCCTTCTGGCACTAGTTCCCTCCATAGGTGGGTCGACACAGGGGTGGCCCCAGGCCATGGTAATATTCAAGGACAGGAAATGTAGAGCCACGATTTCATCTAGCTCAGGTCCATTGCGGCCGGGGTCAGTGGCAGGGTGCGACCCCGCTGCTTGCTCCAGCCTGCTCTGTGAAATGATTTTATGCTGATTGGGCTTATTAAGCCCGCCCAGCGCACTTCCCGGCCGCTTGAAGGAAGCGGGTCTGATGACGTCACTTGATGACGCGTCATCAGCTGGTTTCCTTAAAGGGACCATGGCCAAATTGATTTTGACAGTTGTGCTGTCAGTGTTCCACAGCATTGAGGTGCTGCAAACACTGACAAGCACTGCACAAAGGCACAGGGCTGCACCCAGGCTCTTCCATGACGCCATATGCTTATGGAGGGAGTCACAGCACACAGGGAGGTTCTCTTCCCTTCCCATGGGTGGAAGAGACCTCCGCAGGAGATCAATGCAGCCTGCTTGCACACTGCACAGGAGGGCACAAGCAGGGATGTCGTTAGGAGGACCAGGCTGCAGTGACGCAAACCGTTCAATGATCTCAGCATATCATGAAACATTACTGCAAAGCCACACTCTACCTCATCCTGCTGTGCCTCTCACCACATTCCCATCACTAATCCCTGCACATCCTTACTCACACCAACTTACCTTGCACCTTCACCATCCCTCTCTTTCTACATTATCACATCCCCATCTCACTAGCCACCCCTCACACTCACCCTCATCCTAGTCCAATCATACCAAGTAACAACACACAAGGGTAGGTGTTTGGGTGTTTTAGCCAATGTTCATGTGAAGTTTCTGTCAATGTGC
Source organism: Somniosus microcephalus (assembly GCF_052327205.1). Lineage (NCBI taxonomy): Eukaryota > Metazoa > Chordata > Chondrichthyes > Squaliformes > Somniosidae > Somniosus > Somniosus microcephalus. The sequence continues at coordinate 70,202,654 of NC_140988.1, forward strand.
TGTCAAACATTGAAATCTTTATTTTCAACACTTTGCATTCTTGGACAGATTTGTGTGCACCTTTGAAAGTGGCTTAGTGAGTTGCAGTGAATGGTGAGACATAACGGTACCCACATTGGTGATGAGTGTGAAAGGAATGGCTTGGGCATTGTAGGGATGCTTTGTAGTGTTGGTGTGAGGTGGTGCCAACCTGGCGCATCATGTGGCAGCCAGGGTGTACAGCGTCAAGTGAAGTAAATCTGGCAATGGTGAGGCCATCCCTGGCGTCCCGGGCAGCAATGTCTTCTTAGGCAGTCCCTCGGAACCGAGGATGACTTGCTTCCACATTAAAAATGAGTTTGCAGGTGACTGATGAGTCCAATGCGGGACCTACAGTCTCTGTCACAGGTGGGGCAGACAGTGGTTGAAGGGGCGGGTGGGTGGGGTGCTTGGGTTGACGTGCAATGTGCTTGCATGCTGATGCCCTGTGTCCTGTGCAGCATCAGGTGATTGCGGAGAGGGTTGGTGTTGTTGTTGGTGCTGCTGGTGTTGGGGCTGATCGTGGTGGGATTCTGAGGACCAAGGTGAGATAGTTTCAAGGTCACCGATGCAATAGATGGCAAGTGAGGTTGAGATGACAAAAGCGATTTGTCAGTGCTGAGACATTGTTCCAATGAAGTGACACTGGATACAGAGTTCGTTCCAAACACTTGCAAGCTGCAGAAAACTCAATCTGTCTTCCAAATGCAGTAAGCAACAGCTTCTAACCTTGGAAGGTGAACAGCTATGAAATGGGAGCTTTTATAGCACATTTGCAGCTGTCATGTTAAGACACCATCCCATGCTGACACAACACCCAACCTCCTTACCTGACGTGAACCCTGAACAGCAGGGAAGCTGTGGGCGAACTCTTAGGGGGCGATTTTCAATCAGACGTCGGGAAGGAGGCGGGACTGCAACTTTTGGGGTTGTAGTCCCGCCTCCATCGAGATGCGGCCAATCCAAACGATTTTAACTTGATTGACCTTGTTGAGCCCACCCAGCAGGCTCAGCAGGCCAATTAAGGGCCACCCGGCAACAGGTGACGTCACAGACTGAAATTTCATCTGTCAAGACGTTTTGACGGATGAAATATCAGTGTTTCACAGCTGTTTGAAGCTGTCAAACACTGACAGTCTTACTTCTAACCTGAGTCCTTCTACACAGACTCAGTTAGAAATCTCTCCGGCACAGAAAGCTGCAGGCTGTCACTTTTGACACTTCGCAGCTGTTATGCTTTCTGTGCCAGTTAGATGATGGACTCACGAAACCTAGAGGAAGGAAGGCTAAAAAGGTAAGTACAGGTAATTTAAACTTCTTTATATACTTTAGACACACCAAACACACTTACCTTTGCACTCATGGCAGCACGGTGGCATAGTGGTTAGCACTGTTGCCTCACAGCGCCAGGGACCCGGGTTCGAATCCGGCCTTGGGTGACTGTCTGTGTGGAGTTTGCACATTCTCCCCGTGTTTGCGTGGGTTTTCTCCGGGTGCTCCGGTTTCCTCCCACAGTCCAAAGATGTGCGGGTTAGGTTGATTGGCTATGATAAATTGACCCTTAGTGTTAGGGGGATTAAATACGTGGGGTTACGGGGATAGGGTGGGATATGTGTTGGTGTAGGGGTTACGGGAATCGGGTGGGATATGTGTCGGTGCAGGCTCGATGGGCTGAAATGGCCTCTATCTGCACTGTGGGGTTTCTGTGATTCTGTGATTCTGTGATTCATGCACCCATCACTCACCTGAGCACTGACATCTCGACCCCACCAAGTCCTTCAACCTGACTGCCTGGCTCCTCTAACTTGGCGTGGTTTGGAGCCGTCGGGAATCCCACAGCTCAAGATTAAAAATAGGGATTATTTAACAGGCAGTTAATTGTCACTAATCCCTTCCCGCCTCGAGTAGGCGGGTCCCAGTGCGGGTCGGGTACCCGCCTCCTTTGAAACTTACATGGAGGCGGGTTGGGGGCGGGTGGTGTCTGGACCCCCGAATTCGGGACTTTAACCCCCAGCACGCCTCCAATCCCGACTCCACGGGTCAGTTAAAATCGAGGCCTTAAAATCTAAAGGTGAGCTTAAAATAGTTTTTAAGTGCCTGTTATCAAGCACTTAATAATCTAAACTGCCACCCCCGCCGCTTGGCGCCGGGTCTGTTCAGCGATGACAGACCCGACATCTGGGAGACTAGTGTGGGGGCGGGTTTACAGTGGGTCCCCTACCCACTGTCAAAAGAAACATTTTCCCACCCGACCCGCCGCCAAACGCACCCGCTGACCCTCCGAAAAATTCCCCCCTAGGTGTTTCTGGGCTAGAGCGCAAGCAATGTCATTGAATGAATTGATTCTATCCTGTTTCACAGGATTACATGGGATGGATGTACGGCACAGAAACAGGCCATTCAACCCAACCAGTCCATGCCGGCGTTTATGCTCCACATGAGCCTTCTCCCATCTTTCCTCATCTAAATCTATCAGCGTAACCCTCTATTCCCTTCTCACTAATATGCTTGTCTAGCCTCCCCTTAAATGCATCTATACTATTGGCTTCAACCACTCCCTGTGGTAGCGAGTTCCACATTCTCACCAGTCTTTGGGTAAAGAAGTTTCTTTTGAATTCCCTATTGGATTTGTTGGTGACTATCTTATATTGATGGTCTCTAGTTATGCACTTCCCCACAAGTGGAAACATTCTCTCTGTATCCACTCTATCAAAGTTTTTCATAATTTTAAAGACCTCTATTAGGTCACTCCTCAGCCTTCTTTTTTCAAGAGAAAAGAGATCCATCCTGTTCATCCTTTCCTGATATACACTCACATTTCTGGTATCATCATTGTAAATCTTCTCTACACCCTCTCCAGTGCCTATATATCCTTTTTATAATATGGCGGCCGGAACTGTACGCAGTAACATAGAAACATAGAAGATAGGAGCAGGAGTAGGCCATTCGGCCCCTCCGAGCCTGCTCTGCCATTCAATGCGATCATGGCAGATCATCCAAATTCAACACCCTGTCCCTGCCTTCTCCCCATATCCCTTGATCCCTTTAGCCTTAAGAAATATATCTAACTCCTTCTTGAATATATTTAATGAATTGGCCTCCACTGCCTCCTGTGGTAGAGAATGCCACAGGTTCACCACTCTCTGGGTGAAAAAATTCCTCCTCATTTCTGTCCTAAATGGCTTACCCCTTATCCTTAGACTGTGACTCCTGGTTCTGGACTCCCCCGCCATCAGGAACATCCTTCCTGCATCTAGTCTGTCTAGTCCTGTTAGAATTTTATAAGTTTCAATGAGATCCCCTCTCATTCTTCTAAACTCCAGCGAGTATAAGCCCAATCGACCCAATCTCTCTTCATACGTCATTCCTGCCATCCCAGGTATCAGTCTGGTGAATCTTCGCTGCACTCCCTCCATGGCAAGAACATCCTTCCTCAGATAAGGCGACCAAAACTGCACACAATACTCAAGGTGTGGTCTCACCAAGGCCCTGTACAACTGCAGCAAGACATCCTTGTTCCTGTACTTGAACCCTCTCACTACGAAGGCCAACATTCCATTTGCCTTCTTAACCGCCTGCTGTACCTGCATGCTTACCTTCAGCGACTGGTGCACAAGGACACCCAGGTCTCATTGCACTTCCCCTTCTCCCAATCTATTGCCGTTCAGATAATTATCTGCCTTCTTGTTTTTGCCACCGAAGTGGATAACCTCGCATTTTTCCACATTATACTGCATCTGCTATGCTTCTGCCCAATCACCCAACCTGTCCAAATCATACTGGAGTTTCTCGGCATCCTCCTCACAGCACACATGCCCACCCAGCTTTGTGTCATCTGCAAACTTGGAGATATTACATCTAGTTCCCTCGTCTAGATCATTAATATTTATTGTGAATAGCTGGGGTCCTATCCCTGCGGTACCCCACTAGTCACTGGCTGCCACTCGGAAAATGAGCCATTTATTCCAACTCTTTGCTTCCTGTCTGCCAACCAGTTCTCTATCCAAGTCAGTACCTTGCCCTCAATCCCATGTGCCTTAACTTTACATGCTAATCTCTTATGCGGGACCTTATCGAAAGCCTTCTGAAAGTCCAAATACACCACATCCACTGGTTCTCCCTTATCTATTTTACCAGTTACATCCTCAAAAAATTCCAGATTAGTCAAGCACGATTTACCTTTTGTAAATCCATGTTGACTTTGTCCGATCCTGTCACTGTTCTCCAAGTGTTCTGCTATTACATCTTTTATAATGGACTCTAGCATTTTCCCCACTACTGATGTCAGGCTTACCAGTACTCTAAGTGTGGTCTAACCAAACACTTTCAAACACTTTGGATAACCCATAAGATATTTCCTTATCTAAGAACAATAGTAACAATAAATATTTACATAACAAGGCCTTCCTGAACTATATTAACAGACACTTTAGGGCAGAAATTCCATTGTAGAAGTGAGAGAGGTTGGAACCTTTATCTGTTTCTTTGACTTGCCACTGACCTATTCCCAAAAAGCAGGGAATGGGTCCTTTAAATGTAGATGCTCAACATGGGCCCCCAGCCCATGAAGGAGGCAAAACTCAAGACCAGCAATCTGCCACTCTACAAGGTGGAATCCGAGGCTCGCATCCGTTCCAAAATTAGTAAAAAATGTTTTTTACCCCTCTCCCCGACATGCAAGGCAACTTGTAATCGATTCCTCCCACAGATTCAGCAGAAAGTCAACCTATTTTCTAGCACACGGCCCGATTGTACTTTTCGCCTCATATTTCAACACTAGATCAGCATTGCATCCACATGCATGACCAATCTTGAAATGTTGAACACCTCAAGGAGATGTTAATTTAACAAAATTATTCTCAAATAAAACTAATTAAAATAAGTATCGTAAACATAAGAAGATATAGAATCATAGAATGGTTACAGCACAGAAGAGGGCCATTCAGCCTGTCGACCCATGCCAGCTCTCTGCAAGAGCACTTCAGCTAGTCCCACTCCCCCACCCTTTCCCCGTAGCCCTGCAGATTTTTTTCCCCTTCAGGTACTTACCCAATTCCCTTTTGAAAGCCACGATTGAGGTATTAATAGCAGATTTACCAGAACAATGGAGGCACCAAAGCTAACACATCAGCAACTATTAGCAAGGTCACACTAACTATCTGAGATTGTCCAGGTCATCTCACGTTCCTTTGTAAATTCAGACAGGAAACATCAGGTTAAATTGATTAGCAGTTAATCCATCAAGATGGCCATTACGTTAAGGTCTGGAATTGTGGTGTCAATATACATTCTGGGCAAAGTCTCACACATTTCATGCTACCTCTACTCACATATCCTATTCTACCTCTCCGCTTATTGGTCCCATTCTACCTCTACTCTGCTACTATCCTGCTCACTATTTACTACATTACCAAGTTTTGCATCATCCGCAAACTTCAAAATTGTACTCATTATACCCAAGTGCAGGTCATTTATATATAACAAGTAAAGCAATGGTATTAATAACGACGTCAGGGGACCCCATTGCATATTTTTCTCGAGTCAGAAAAACTCTACTCTCTGCCTCCTATCCCATAGCCAATTATGTACCCAAGTTACCATTACCACCGTTCCTTTAATACCATGTGCTTCTATTTTCCGAATAAGTCTGTTATGTGGTACTTCATCAAATGCCTTTTGAAAGTCCATATATACATCTATTGCATCAATCCTCTCTGTTACTTCATCAAAGATCTCAATTATGTTAGTCAGACATGATTTGTTGTCAATAAATCCATGCTGCATATCCCTTATTAATCCATCTGAACCACAGGAACAGATTTAACGTCTCATCCCAAAGACAAATAGGCTGGATATTGTTGGTGGAAGGAAAACACTTGATGAACCAAATTACTTGTTGTCTTAAGTTTTCTTAGTATTACACCAGACATTAGCAATAACTTTGGGGGGAATTTTGCCAGCCCCGGGGAGGCAGGTATGGATGCAGGACTGCCGGGAAAATGGCAGAAACTGGGAGCGGGTACTGACCCTGCTCCTAACCCGCCTCCATGCCATCTTCTTGGCAGGCGGGTCCCCAACTTGCGCAGGAACCTGTCTCCTCGAGGCGGGAAGGGGCTTAGAGCCAATTAACTGCCTGTTAACAGGTAGTTAACAGGCAGTTTTGAGGCTTTTTCCCATTTTACCCTTACAAGTGCGGGCTTCCCGACGGCTGCGAATCTCGCCAGGGTCAACAAGGCGAGCAGTGGGTTTGCGGGGGTGAGAGGGGTCGAAAAGTCCGCTGTGGAGGTGAGTGATGGGTGCAAGTGTGGAGAGGTAAGTATGAGAGGTGAGTGTAAAGTGTTAGAAAAAGTTTACTTACCTTTGCTTCTTCCTGCAGGCTTCAATCCTTTGGGATCCGGAGGCTCCTCATCTCAACGGCAGAGATGACAGAATGGTTGCTGCATTCTCTGATGCAGCAGCCATCTGATTTCTGCTAAGGAAAGTGGTTTGGTGAGTCTTCAGTCCAAGGGCTGACCTTAGAACAGAGATTGTCAGTGTTTGAGTGACAGCTTCTCAAAGCTGTCAAATGCTGACAATTCATCTGTCAAAAATTATTGACAGATGAAACGTCATACGCTGACGTCCTCTGTCACCGGCTTTCCCTTAATTGGCCGGTAAGTCCGCAGGGCGGGCTTAACCAGGCCAATCAAGGGAAAATAGCGTGGGTTGGCCAGACGTTGTTGGGGGCGGGACTGAAACCCGACAACCAGCAGTCCCGCCCCCAACGCCTCCCCATTGACAAAATCCAGCCCTTTGTTTCCAACATTTGTTGGGAGGTAGTGAGAAACTAAAGCTGGAGTTAACATGCACTCAATGCAAATATAAACCCATATGAGACTCATGCCTCACGCATTTAGTACCCTCAATTATCTCTTAGGTTACACCAACACTTTTTCATTGACATGCAGCCAAAACCACTTTCCATTGGATCAAAAGCACTTGTAGAACTGCAGCTTAGTTTAAGATTAAAAAGTGCTTCCCTCCCCCTCCCGCCTTGGTATTGTTCAACTTTAATCAGACAGACATTCATTCACAGCAACAGTTCAGGACTGTCTTTTTGGGTTAAACATCCACAGCTCACCTCTATCTGCATTACACCGCATGAATTGAAACGTGAAACATTAAAAAAAAGTTTGCCTGAAGAGGTTCACCAAGACACTCGCTGTCTAGAGATCGGGATAATTAAAAAAAAAGTTAACCTAACAATAAACATATTCCTAATATAAGAAAATATAACTATTCACTTTCCTGTCCGCCGCACTCATTGAGGTCTCGTAGCCATTTGGTGAAACAACTTCTCTGGATCTATTTAAGAATGGTCCTGGTATAAATTTTTAACGGCCCATATACAACCATTTAACAGTAATGGCGTGGGTACAAACATTTAGAAATGAACAGTCTGGTCATTTAATGAACAGACTACATGCAAACAGTTAACAAATAGTATGAATAATTAACGGTCTAGCTGGACAATATTTTTGAATTCGAAGCTTTTTTTAAATTCTCACACCGATACAGTCCTGGTGTAAAGTCAACCCGAGACATACCATAATAACTCTGCAAATAGACCAGAACGAAGGAGATTAAAACATTCTTCTCTCATAACTGAAGCAAATGGGCAGCCATGAAGACTAGCCAAATACAGACCATTCTCACAGGCTGGGACCTCCTGTGGGTTAGTAGTTTGAATTGAATTTCTTGGCCGGTTAACCATATTATCAAGGCACCTGGCTCCGTAGCAGCTACTTGCAGCCACAGCTGGACCCACTGCCTGTTGTATAACTGCTAGCAAGGGCAGATTTCTTGAGCTGAACCGGGTTTTAACCCCAAGAAACCATCGCAAGAGGAACAAACCCCAAAATACAACACCTGGTTGGCCTGGTTACTGCGGAAGCCTTTTCCTCAACTTTCTCCGATCAATAACCGGCTCTCTAAGTGTGTTCCAAAGTGTGGCCGGATACCGCCTTCCTACACGGAGCATGCAAGGAGCAGGTCCAGGAAACTGAGCGTGGGTAAACGCAGGCCTCAGCAACACTGAGGGGTCGATTTTCATTGACCCGTGGAGTCGAGTTTGGAGGCGTGCAGGGGGTTAAAGTCCCAAAATCGGGGGTCCCGCCACCATCCCGCCTCCATGTAAGTTTCAAAGGAGGCGGGTACCCGCCCCACACTGGGACCCACCTACCCGAGGCGGGAAGGGATTAGTGCCAATTAACTGTCTGTTAACAGGTAGTTAACAGGCAGTTTTTAGCCTAATCCCTATTTTAAAGCTTGAAGTGTGGGATTCCCGATGGCTCCAAACCACACCAAGTTAGAGGAGTTGGGCCGTCGGGTTGAAGGACTTGGAGGGGTCGAGATGTCAGTGTTCAGGTGAGTGATGGGTGCATGAGTGCAAAGGTAAGTGTGTTTGGTGTGTCTAAAGTGTGTAAAGAAGTTTAAATTACCTGTACTTACCTTTTAAGCCTTCCTTCCTCTAGGTTTCGGGAGTCCATCATCTAACCGGCACAGAAAGCAGAACGGCTGCGATCTGTCAAAAGTGACAGCCTGCAGCTTTCTGTGACGGGGAGTCATAGAGTCATAGAGTTTTACAGCACAGAAAGAGGCCCTTCGGCCCATCGTGTCTGCGCCGTCCATCAATCCCTGTCCAGTCTAATCCCATTTTCCAGCATTTGGTCCATAGCCTTGTATGCAATGGCATTTCAAGTGCTCATCCAAATGCTTCTTGAATGTTGTGAGGGTTCCTGCCTCTACCACCCTTTCAGGCAGAGAGTTCCAGATTCCAACCACCCTCTGGGTGAAAAAGTTCCTCCTCAAATCCCCTCTAAATCTCCTGCCCCTTACCTTGAATCTATGCCCCCTTGTTATTGACCCCCCTACTAAGGGGAAAAGTTCCTCTTTATCTACCCTATCTATGCCCCTCATCATTTTGTACACCTCAATCAGGTCCCCCCTCAGCCTTCTTTGCTCCAATGAAAACAACCCCAGCCTGTTTAGTCTTTCTTCATAGCTGAGGCGCTCCATCCCAGGTAACATCCTGGTGAATCTTCTCTGCACCCTCTCTAAAGCAATCACATCCTTCCTATAGTGAGGCGACCAGAACTGCACACAGTACTCCAGCTGTGGCCTCACCAGCGTTTTGTACAGCTCCATCATAACCTCCCTGCTCTTATATTCTATGCCTCGGCTAATGAAGGCAAGTATCCCATATGCCTTTTTAACCACCTTATCTACCTGTTCCGCTGCCTTCAGGGATCTATGTACATGCACACCAAGGTCCCTCTGACCCTCTGTACTTCCTAGGGTCCTACCACTCATTGTGTACTCCCTTGCCTTATTTGTCCGTTCAAAATGCATCACCTCGCACTTTTCAGGGTTAAATTCCATTTGCCACTTTTCCGCCCATCTGACCAACTCGTTTATATCTTCCTGTAGCCTGAGGCTTTCCTCCTCACAATTTACCACCCCACCAATTTTCGTGTCATCTGCGAACTTACTGATCATACCTTTTACATTCTCATCCAAATCATTTATGTAGATCACAAACAGCAAGGGACCCAGCACCGACCCCTGAGGTACCCCACTAGACACAGGCTTCCAGTCACAAAAGCAACCTTCGACCATCACCCTCTGCCTCCTGCCACTCAGCCAGTTTAGGATCCAACGCGCCAAGGCACCCTGGATCCCATGGGCTCTTACCTTCTTGACCAGTCTCCTATGCGGGACTTTGTCAAAAGCTTTACTGAAGTCCATGTAAACCACATCCACAGCATTTCCCTCATCCACACACCTAGTCACCCCCTCAAAAAATTCAATCAGATTTGTCAGACATGATTTACCCTTGACAAAGCCATGCTGACTATCCCCGATTAATCCTTGCCTCTCCAAGTGGAGACTAATTTTGTCCCTCAGAATTTTTTCCAATAATTTCCCTACCACAGATGTTAGGCTCACTGGCCTGTAATTCCCTGGTTTATCCCTGCTACCCTTCTTGAATAATGGTACTACGTTAGCTGTTCTCCAGTCCTCTGGTACATCCCCTGTGGCCAGAGAGGTTCTGAAAATTTGTGTCAGAGCCCCTGCAATCTCCTCCCTTGCCTCACACAACAGCCTGGGATACATCTCGTCCGGGCCTGGGGATTTATCCACTTTTTGGCCTGCTAAAACCGCTAGTACCTCCTCCCTCCTGATGCTAATATGTTCAAGTATGTCACAGTCCCCTTGCCCGATTTCTATGTCTACATCATCTTTCTCCATAGTGAACACAGATGCAAAAAATTCATTTAAAACCCCGCCTACATCATCTGGCTCTACACACAGATTGCCACTTTGGTCCCTAATGGGCCCTACCCTTTCCCTGGTTATCCTCTTGCCCTTAATATACTTATAAAACATCTTAGGATTTTCCTTTATTTTGCTCGCCAGCGTTATTTCATGGCCCCTCCTCGCCCTCCTAATTTCTTTTTTAAGTATGCCCCTGCACTTTTTATACTCCTCTAGGGCTTCCTCCGTCTTTAGTCTTTTGTAACTGCCAAAAGCCCCCCTTTTTTTCCTAATGCATTTTTGTATATCCCTTGTCATCCAAGGTTCCCTTTGCTTGTTGGTCCCACCCTTGACCTTTACAGGAACATGTTGGCGTTGTACTCTCTCTATTTCCCTTCTGAAAGCCTCCCACTGCTTTGATGTGGATTTTCCTATAAGTAGCTGCTCCCAGTCCACTTTGGCCAGATCCTGCCTTATCATATTAAAATCGGCCATCCCCCAATTTAGAACCCTTATTTCCGGGCCGTCTTTGTCTTTTTCCATGACCACCTTAAATCTCACCGAATTATGGTCACTGTCGCCAAAATGCTCTCCTACTGACACTTCCACCACTTGCCCGGCTACATTCCCTAGAATTAGGTCCAGTACCGCCCCCTCTCTTGTAGGACTTTCTACATGATGGCTCAAAAAGCTCTCCTGGATGCACTTTAAGAATTCTGCACCCTCTAAGCCTTTCACACTCTGACTATCCCAATTAATATTGGGGAAGTTGAAATCCCCCACTATTATTACCCTATTATTTTCGCACTTCTCTGAGATTTGCCTACATATCTGTTCCTCTATCTCCCCCTGACTGTTTGGGGGCCTATAGTACACTCCCAGCAAGGTGCTTGCCCCCTTTTTGTTTTTAATTTCTACCCATATGGCCTCATTAGAGGAACCCGCTAATATATCATCCCTCCTTACAGCAGTAATCGACTCCTTAATTAATATTGCAACACCCCTCCCCTTTTACACTCCCCTCTGTCTCTCCTGAAGATTCTATACCCCGGAATATTGAGCTGCCAGTCCTGACCCTCCCTCAACCATGTCTCCGTGATAGCAACAATATCGTACTCCCATGTGTTCAACAACAACTTCAGTTCATCCACCTTATTTGCAAGACTCCTTGCATTAAAATAAATGCCTTCCAGCCTTGCCATATTCCCTTTTGCCCTCACATATTTTCTCTGCCTTCCCAGCTGACTTGTTTTTTCCTCTGTATTTGGCTGTAAATCACCCCCTACTATAGCTCCACTCTGTATCCCATCCCCCTGCCAAGTTAGTTTAAACCCCCCCCAGCAGTGCTAGCAAACCTCCCCGCAAGGATATTGGTCCCCCTCTGGTTCAGGTGTAGACCGTCCGACTTGTACAAGTCCCACCTTCCCCAGAAGCAGGCCCAGTGATCCAGGAAACTAAAGCCCTCCCCCCTGCACCATCCCTTTAGCCACGCATTCATCTGTTCTATCTTCCTATTCCTATACTCACTAGCACGTGGCACCGGGAGTAATCCAGAGATTACAACCTTTGAGGTCCTGCTCTTTAATCTTCCACCTAGCTCCCTAAATTCTTGCTGCAGGACCTCATCCCTCTTTTTACCTATGTCGTTGGTACCAATGTGGACCACGACCTCTGCCTGTTCACCCTCCCCCTCCAGAATGCCCTGCAGCCGCTCAGTGACATCCTTGACCCTGGCACCAGGGAGGCAACAAACCATCCTGGATTCACGTCTACGGCCACAGAAACGCCTATCTGTTCCCCTTACTATAGAATCCCCTACCACTATTGCTCTCCCACTCTTTTTCCTCCCTTCCTGGGCAGCAGGAGCACCCCCAGTGCCAGGAAGTTGGCTGCTGCTGTTTCTAACTGAGTCTGTGTAGAAGGACTCAGGTTAGAAGTAAGACTGTCAGTGTTTGACAGCTTCAAACAACTGTGAAACATTGATATTTCATCAGTCAAAACATCTTGACAGATGAAATTTCAGTCTGTGATGTCACCTGTTGCCGGGTGGCCCTTAATTGGCCTGCTGAGCCCGCTGGGTGGGCTCAACAAGGTCAATCAAGTTAAAATCGCGTGGATTGGCCGCATCTCGATGGAGGCGGGATTACAACCCCGAAAGTTGTAGTCCCGCCTCCAACCCGACTTCTGAATGAAAATCACCCCCTGAGTGTGCATCTCAGGCCTTGAATCAGAGCCGCCAGGGGTCAAACAGGGTCAAAGCCACAGTGACCCCAGACCGATCAGACCTCAGCTCTTCCGAAGGGTTCTACATCTTCTGGAGGTATTTCCGGACATCTTCAGGGATTTTCCCAACACGTAAGAGCAATGGGAAGTCAGTCGGCCAGTACTTGCGACGTCATCAGGCCCGCAGGAGCGGGCATCAATGCGCGTGGCCTGTGCATTGATGCCTGCTCCTGCAAGCCTGAGGATGTTGCTACTGGGACTTGCATCACTCCAAGCGCCTGCGCATTGAAACACGTTCCTGCGGGACTGCGCGAGTTGGCAGCCTGCACGGCACCTCCAAAATTGTTGCACAGCCACGCACCCGTTCTGCTTAGGGGGAACATTGGCTAAGAGGCCCTCCAGAAAGAAGGATGTCGGACAGATCGTCAAGGCCATCACTGCCAGCAGTGTCACCCCCTGTACCTGGCTCCAGTTCCCAAAGAAGTTTCATGACCTCAGATGAGTGGTCAAGGTCAATGAGTGCATCTTCAAAAGCTGTCTCCTACCAACTGCACCACTAGCCTCACACAGTGCTCAACGCACGACCCCTCCATCACTTACCTACCAACAATCTCTACCAAACATGAGGCACAACTCACATTTCTAGCGTCATCTCACCCCCTTGGAGGAATCATAGAACTTTACGGCACAGACGAGGCCATTCAGCCCATCATGTCTGTGCCGGCTGAGAAAGAGCTACCCAACCTTATCCCGCTTTCCAGCTCTTGGTCCGTAGCGTTAGAGGTTACGGCACTTCAAGTGCATATCCAAGTCATTTTTAAATGCGATGAGGGTTTCTGCCTCTACCACGCTTTCAGGCATTGAGTTCCAGACCCCCACCACATTCTGTGTAGAGAAATGTTCTCCTCAATTCCCCTCTAATCTTTCTACCAACTACTTTAAATCGATGCCCCCTGGTTATTGACTTTTCTGCTAAGGGAATGCGTCCTTCTTATCCACTCTGTGTCGGCCCCTCATAATTTTATACACCTCAATTAAGTCTCCCCTCAGGAGACGGTGCTGGTCATTCTTGGCAGGGGCATGGCTGAGCCCTTGGCCAGTGGTGGGGCTGAAAAATACAAGATCCTGGTATCCACATATGTTATCCTCACATCCCACTTCCCCCTCATCCCATAACATCTTCTGATGTACAAGCTGCACATGGTGTAAGCATGCATCTCTTGCTTTTCCACCCTCCCCTCACCACAACCCTACCCTTGTGCCTTACTCATTTCACACACCCAAGAAATCTAGCCAGTGCAGCCAATGGTTGACCAAGAAGAGTGAGAGGAGAGTGAAGAAGAAGAAACACCGTCACTCGATTTCACACTCCCAGCCATCAGCTCCTCGAGGCTGTCCTGCAAGGCCATCTGCAGTGTCCCCCACTGAAAGTCAGCAGCCTTCCACCAGTCATGCTGCAGCCACTGGGGTAGCACTGCATGACATCACTAGGATAGACACTACGGGAATGCACAAGGGTGATTAGTTGATTTTTTGATGTCATATTGGATGCGATTATGCATAAAGTTGGATTGGAAAGTTTGCTTTGTGTGTGGCTTTCATTTCAGCATGGTGGTCAAGAGGACGCTGTAATGGTCAGTAACAGAGGGAAGGTAAGGTTGAAAGGGGAATTGGGGTTGCATTCACTGGTACCGCAGGCGGATGATTCGATCCCGGATATCCCAACCAGAAAGGGGCTGTCTGGGTTGCCTCCTTCCTTCCGCTTCCTCCTCTTCTGCTTCCTCCTCTTCCCTCTGCGAGCAGCTTGTCTCATTTGCTGCCTCTGCTTCATCTCCATGTGATGTTGAGCGCCCAGGACTGTGAGCAAGTGGTCTTCTCAGAGACCTTCCTTTAACATTCCAAGCTTTGCAAGCATCCAGCAGCATTCCCTGCATTCCCTGCATACTTAAACAACTTTTAAATGTATTGCACCAAGCCAGTACTCCAATAAAATATAAAAACAGTGCTGACAGCATCTCTGTAGTACTGTTGCATGCACGTTCTTCCGTAGGTGGTTTGGAGAGGGCAGTGACGTCCAAAATCACAGTTGTGCGTCAATTCAAGCGTTGCACACAGATTGATATCACAATCTGCATATCTACATGTGTATGTACATAGAAGTGTGAGATGATGCATTTTGGCAGAATGAACAGGGAGAAGCAATATACACTTAATGACACAGTTTTAAAGAGTGTGCAGGGACAGAGGGACCTGGGAGATAATGTGCATAGGTCCCTGAAGGTGGCAGGACATATTGAGAGAGTGGTTAACAAAGCGTATGGGATCTTGGGCTTCATAAATAGAGGTATTGAGTACAAAAGTAGAGAAGTTATGCTGAACCTTTATACAGCGCTGGTCAGGCATCCAGTTCTGGTCACCACACTTTAAGAAGGATGTGAAGGCCCTTGAGAGGGTGCAGAGGAGATTTACCAGAATGGTTCCAGGATGTGGGATCTTAGTTACAAGGACAGGTTGGAGAAGCTGGATTTGTTTTCATTAGAGCAAAGGAGGTTGAGGGGTGATTTGATAGAGGTGTACAAGATAATGACGGGTTTGGATAGGCTAGACGGGGAAAGGCTGTTCCCACTAGTTAATGATACAAGAACTAGGGGACACAGATTTAAGGTTTTGGGCAACAGATACAGATGGGATGTGAGGAAAAACTTTTTTACGCAGCGAGTGGTGAGGACCTGGAATTCGCTGCCGACGGAAGTGGTGGAAGTGGAGACACTCAATGTTTTCATGGGGAGACTGGATAGGCACTTGAGGGAATAAACTTGCAGGGCTACGGGGATAGAGCGAGGGAAGGGGACTAACTGGATTGCTCTACAGAGAGCCGACATGGACTCGATGGGCCGAATGACCTCCTTCTGACTCTATGGGGTAAAAATTGGGTAGCGCCCCGCAGCCGATTTTCCCAGGTAGCTCCCCGAGAGGGAGATGGGGCACTACTGGAAGCAGCCGGCACCCTGCAGATGGACTTCACGGAGGCTGGGGACAGCAATGGGGGCAGGTACTGGCAGGTGGCAAGCAACAAAAATGGCCGCCCGCGACCTCCCCTTTAATTAGCGCCGCCCCGGCCACAGGTATGCCCCCCTGACCCCGGCGGACATAGTGTCCGGCAGTAAGTCGGGGGGCGCCACTGCTGCTAACTCCCGCTGAATTTCGGGGTAGGCGTTAGTGGCGCCGCGCCCAAGTACTAGTTGATTTGCGCCCTAAGAGGGCGCTAACGGGAGGCGCAAATCAACCGAATTTAGCCCCCTCTGACTCCATGATTGGTGAGCACAGGCAACGGCAGCGCTACTGACCTCCAATGTTTCCCATAATGTTAAATTTGGATGCGCGGGCCCTTTAACGGGCTGCGTGGCCCATTCAAAGCTTCGTACATTGAATAAGCTGGTCTTGGGCTGCGCGGGACTGTCAGACAGCGCAGCTTAGAGGGAGCATTGCTGATCTCCCCAAAATGGAAGACGCCGCGAAGCCTGGACCTTTACACAGGAACTATGGGCAGGATTTGAATCTGGAGGCGGTGGATTTCGATCGGGAAACCCAGGCGAGTGGGTTTATAACAGCCCCTGCCGAATTTAATGGCCGGGCCTGATTAACATTATTTTCTGTGTTCCCCTTCCCCCCAACCCCGCCCCACAGCAAGCCAGACTGAGCGTCTAACTGGCTGTTGGGCGTGTCGACCTGCGGCAACAGGCCGCAGCCAGGGAACAGAAAGGAGGGAGGGAGGAAGCGGAGGCTGGGATTGGGTGGTGGGTAGGAAGGCCTGGATCTGAGGGTGGGGGGATCTGAGATCAGTGGTGAAGGGGGGGGTCTGAAGGCCGGGATCGGGGTGGGGAGGGGGCACGGTGGTCGGAAGACCAGGATTTGAGGGCCAGAGTTGGGGGTCAGGGGCCGGATCGGAGGCCGGGAGGGGTGGTCGGGGGCCGGGTATCGGGAGGTCAGCGGAGGGGTGGGGGACCAGGGATCGGAGGCCAGAGAAAGGGTGGGGAGCCTGGGGATTGGAGGCCAGAGAAGGGGTGGGGGGCCAGGGATTGGAGGCCGGAGGGGTGGTTGGGTTCCGGGGATCAGAGGTCTCGTGGTGGGGGTTTACAGCCTCTTGTGGGTGTGGGTCGGGGTAGAGATCAGAAGGGTGGGGGGGTGTCCAATCGTGGGGGGTTGGCGAGGCAGGGAGGCTTGATCCAGCAGGTAAGTGGAAAGCAACTTACCAAAATGGAGAATCGAAATGAATCACGCAGCCTCATTATAATATTTAAAGTGCCAACTCGTCTTCTGGGAGGGGGTTGGCCGCCCGCCCGCTCCTGAACCGCCTCCGTGGGTGGGTTGGGGTTGGGCTTCATATTTCTACCACTTTAACCTCCCACCTGAACCAAACCCTCCTGTTTTTGGGGTTAAAATTCCCATGAATCTGGAGGGATTCAGATTACCTGGGATTATTTACCAACAATTTGTTCTGTGTTTATTTATGTCTCACAGGTGTGGCTAGAAAAGAAAAAACAAATTCTTCATGAGGATCAAAAAAAGCAAAAACTGAAAGAACAGCAGGAAAATGAGAAGAGGGAGCAGGTTTCTCCATTTGTCTTCAATGTTTCAGTGCTCTTTTAACCTCATAAATATATACTGCTTTGATAACTTTAGCTTGTTGACTTTTGAAACGTATGAGGCTAGTACAGGAAACTTTCTGGTATCCGGCACTGACGGGACCGAGCTGGCGCCGTCCCATCAAAACTGCCGTAGAAACCAGCGCTAATGTTAAAACATATGGAGCTTCTGAGCACCGTGTGAAGCAACAAACCCTGTTGCTTAGCAACAGCTTCAAAACAGTCGGCGTAGCTTGCAAGCATCTTTGTAGCTAAGCAACAGCTTCAGCTAGACCTTGCAGAGCCACGACTGCAGAAAAAAAGCAACGAAAAGAAAAAAAACTTATCTGAACCGACTCCTGAATTTTGCCGGTGGATAGAGCTTTCCGGACATTTAACCTCCGGATAAACGAAAGTTTCCTGTAAATGACTTTATTCAATTTATCAAATGCTGAAAATGGTTCACTGTAATGTTTTGCAGCTTATTCTATCATGCCTGCAAAAAATGTTGAAACATAAGGTGAACTCTGGATTTCAATTCTATTTTTGATGTCAGTCAATGTGTGTTATATGTGAGAAATTACAGTATTGGCGATGAGAATTTCTCAATGTTACTTAAATTAACTCTCAGTACAGCGCAGATTCATTAAAAGATGATCCCATCTAGATCCATATTATTGCACTGATCTGCTTCAGCATTATGATCAACTGATCTTTTGGTCATAGCAAATATAACAAGCTGAAGCAGGTCCAGGATCCAGTGGTCAATTAGACATGCAGAATGGAGCTCAAAACAAGTGAGGTTTAATCTCCACAGCAGTTGGGTTTTTAAGTGCAGCAATGAACATAGAAACATAGAAAAATAGGAGCAGGAGTAGGCCATTGTGCCATTCGAACCTGCTCCGCCATTCAATATGATCATGTCTGATCCTCTACCTCAATACCCTATTCCTGCTCTCTCCCCATTCCCCTTGATGCCTTTTGTGTCTAGAGATCTATCTATCTCCTTCTTAAATATATTCAGTGACTTGGCCTCCACAGCCTTCTGTGGTACAGAATTCCACAGGTTCACCACCCTCTGAGTGAAGAAGTTTCTCCTCCTCTCAGTCTTAAATGTCCCACCCTGTATCCTGAGACTGTGGACCTTGTTCTAGACCCCCCAGCCAGGGGAAACATCCTCCCTGCATCCAGTCTGTCTAGCCCTGTCAGAATTTTATACGTTTCCACGAGATTCCCGTCTCATTCTTCTAAACTCTAGTGAATGTAGGCCTAGTCAACCCAATCTCTCCTCATACAACAGTCCTGCCATCCCAGGAATCAGTCTGGTGAACCTTCGCTGCACTCCCTCTATGGCAAGTATATCCTTTCTTAGGCAAGGAGACCAAAACTGCACACAGTACTCCAGGTGTGGTCTCACCAAGGCCCTGTATGGTGTGTCTGTGTGTTGATAGAGACACTGAAGACAGGAGTTGGTTTGATAGGTGTTTACTAAACAAAGTCTGGAGGGGAACTAACAGATACAACACAATATACAGGCTTATATAGCCCGAGTGGCCATTACCGGCATTACAGTACACATGGGGCTCTTAAAGGCACGTACACTACAATTCCTCCCCTTTTAGCTAACCAGTACATAATATTTTAAGTAATTATTAATTACATGTTATAAGAAAAATAATATACACATTGCTGCAGTTAATTAATTATAAGTCAGTCTCTCTGGAGGCTTCCTGACTCGGTCCGGATAACGCCTCGGTGGTGTAGTAGTTTCTGGTGGTGTAGTAGGTTCTTTTGGCAAGGCTGATTCGGCTTGAATGCCAGTGTCGGGTTCATCGGGTTCCAGTATCACCGGATCAGAGGTAGATATGGGTATCTCTACTTCATCGTTAGGCGTATAGAGTTGTGGTGTAGGTTGTCCCTTTTCGGATGACTCTATGATCTGGTCAGCATGGCGCCTTATTATGCTTTCTCCAATGTCCACGGTATACATCAGCGGTCCTAGTCGTGTGCAGATAGTTCCAGGCTGCCATTTCTCGGTACAGTAGTCCCGGGCCAAAACTTGTTGACCTATCTGGAAGGTTCTAGTTGGCCTTTCATTCATGCCTTGAAATTGCCGGTTCTCCACGTCCCTTCTGATGTTGGGCTTGATCAAATCCAGCCGGCATCTTAGGCTTCTATTGAAGAACATCATGGCGGGAGTTTGGTTTGTAACCATATGTGTTGCATTCCTGTATGCGAACAAGAAGTTATCCACCTTGTGCTGAAGTTTTATGCCTTCATTACCCATGGCCTTTATGGCCTTCTTGAAGGTCTGGACAAACCTTTCAGCCAATCCATTGGTGGCGGGATGGTATGGGGCGGACGTGTAGTGCTTAACCCCATTGTTTTTTAAGAACTTCCTGAATTCTTCGGACACAAATTGCGGTCCATTATCAGAACAGATCTGTTCCGGCAGCCCATTCCTGGCAAATATGGTCCTTAATACTGTGATGGTTTTTTCCGTGGTGGTGGAGGACATCTTTATTACCTCCGGCCACTTGGAGTGTGCATCAACTGCGATTAAGAACATTGAGTCCATAAATGGACCAGCAAAGTCGATGTGTACCCTTTGCCAGGGAGATGAGGGCCACTCCCATGGATGTAGAGGGGCTTGGGGTGGAGCGTTTTGGACCTTCTGGCATCCTAGGCAGCTCTTGGTCATTTCTTCTATGTCTCCATCGATACCTGGCCACCATACAAACGCTCTGGCTAGGTTCTTCATTTTCACTCCACCCAGATGCCCCTCGTGAAGCTCCTTTAGCACTTTATCCTGGAGTTTGGGTGGAATCACCACTCTGGATCCACACATCAAGGTTCTTCGGCATACTGACAGCTGTTCTCTTCTTTGCGAGAATGCTGGCAACAGTGGTTCGCCATGTGCTGGCCATCCCTTCACCGTTAAGTCGTAGACTCGTGAGAGAGTCGGGTCATTTCTCGTTTCGTTTTCAATGGCAGAATTTGTTACTGGTAGACATTCCACTATGGTTGAGTGGAACATCTCCACTGGGTCTACTGTAGGTGCCTCTTCTACCGTTGGCAACGGTAGGCGCGATAAACCGTCAGCCCCTAGAAAAAGGGACCACCTCTGTAGCCTTTGCGCTGTCATAATGGGAACACCCTTTTTAGGGTTGAATGTGGAGATGAGGGGTTGATGGTCAGTCAACAAGGTAAATTTTTGTCCGTGTAGGTAATGGTTGAATTTCTTCACTCCCCATACCAGGCTGAGTGCTTCCCTGTCGTTTTGGGCATAGTTACACTCAGCTGAGTTCAATGAGCGTGACGCAAAAGCTATCGGCCGTTCCGAGCCATCAGGGAATTTATGCGATAATACTGCTCCTATGCCGTAAGCGGATGCATCGCACGCTAGTCTCATTGGCAGTGATGGGTTGTAATGAGCCAAAACTTGTTTGGACGTGATTAAGTTTTTGCATTTATGGAAGGCACGTTTACAGTCTTCGCTCCATTTCCAAATTACTCCTGTTTGTAGCAGTTCATTAAGAGGGTGCAGAAGAGTTGATAAATTTGGTAAAAATTTATGATAGTAATTTATTAATCCCAGGAACGACCTTAGTTGTGAAACTTTTTCAGGTGCTGGGGCTTTTATGACCGCTTCAATTTTTTCAGGTGACTTATGCAACCCTTCCTTATTAATTATGTGGCCACAATATGATATTTGATTTTGGAAAAATTCACATTTGGGGCGATTTGCTCGTAGGCCCCGTTCTCTCAGCCTAGTGAGCACCTGCTGCAAATTGGCAAGGTGCTCGTTGTCGTTTTCTCCTGTTACAAGGATGTCGTCTAGGTAGCATTGAGTCCCCGGAATCCCTTGGAGGACTTGCTCCATAGCTCTTTGCCAGATAGCTGGAGCGGATGCTACTCCGAAAACCAGTCGATTGTACTGGTACAGACCTTTGTGTGTATTTATCGTGAGATATTTTTTAGAGGCCTCTTCAACCTCCATCTGTAGATATGCCTGTGCCAAGTCAATTTTGGTGAAACGTTTCCCTCCGGACACTGAGGCGAAAATATCTTCTATCCTCGGAAGAGGATACTGTACCGTGTGAAGGATCGGGTTTACCGTCACCTTGAAGTCTCCACAGATGCGAATTTTTCTCTGTTCTTCAGATGTATTATTATTCAATGCTTTCTTCATGACTGGAACGATGGGTGTTGCCCACTCGCTCCAATCTATTTTGGATAATACGCCTGCATTTTCCAAATTCTCCAGCTCTGCCTCGACTGCTGGACGAATTGCTTTAAAAAACTTGGGAATTGCTGCATCTTCCACTTTTATTGAGGCGGTGATGCCTTTCAAGGTTCCTAGTTTCTCTTGAAACACTTCTTTGGCGTTGGCCAAGATGTCTTTTAATCGTTTAAGTATGACGACATCATCGTTTTTTTTCTTACTGGTCACCGTCAGTGCCTGAATGGAGTGCCAGTCTAAACGTATTTTCCTGATCCATTCATGTCCCAACAGCGGTGGGCCACCATCTTGTAGAATGTATAAATACAACTTTTGTATTTCCTTGCCGTTGTATACAACAGGCACCCTTATTTTTCCTTTGGGGTATACTTTCTGCCCCGTATATGTTTTCAAGATAATGGATGTGTCTTTTAAAGCTATATGCGGAAATAGCCGCTCGTAATCCCGTCGATTTATGACGGTCAGAGCTGATCCTGTATCTAGCTCCATTTTAACTGGGGACCCTGCTATCGTGAGGGTAACCCAAATGGTCTGGTAATCATCTTTGGCAAGTACATTATGTAATTTGAGACAGCTTAGTCTCTTGTTTTCGGAGTCGCTATCGCTCTTCTGGTCTTCGGAGCTACTGTCCGTCATCATTTGTACCTTTCTGTACTTTTCTTTATTGATTTTTTTTTTCCTGTTTGTGGATTTATTTTGTCCAGATCGGCATACCCGTGCAATGTGTCCAATCTTTCCGCATTGCCTGCATGCTTTGTCCTTGAACCAGCAGTCCCTCTGGTCATGGGTGGATCTGCCGCAGCGATAACATCTCTCGAAACCCTGTGTCATTTCATGGGTGCCGAAGTCCTGTGTCTTTTGTTGCATCTCTGCAGCTCCTCTTGCGGCTTCTTCGTATGATACAGCCATACTGAAAGCCTTGTCCAGTGTTAAATCCTTTTCAGAAAGCAACCGTTTCTGTGTTCCTTCACTTAAGAGACCGCAGACGAATTTGTCTTGAAGATAATCTGCTAGTCCTGCCCCGAATTGGCAGTGTTTTGATAGCTTCCTTAATTCGGTGAGGTAATCAGCGTTACTTTCATTCTTGTGTTGATTTCTCTTGAAGAATTTGAATCGTTCCGCTATCAGCAGCGGTGTTGGGTTTAAGTGCTCCTGTAGGGTATCAAAAATTTCTTTAAAATTCTTGTCCTTTGGTTTGGCTGGAGTGATTAAATTTCGTAACAGCCCGTATGTCTTTGCGCCCATTAGATTTAGCAGTACTGAAGCTTTTTTTTCATCTTCTATTCCATTTGCAGTGCAATATACCTCCACTCTTTCCACATATGTGGTCCAATCCTCAAACTCGTTATCAAATGAATGAATATTGCCAGACTTAGGCATCTTAGAAAAGATATGGCGCTTCCCGCGCTTTTCTTTCTTTTCTGCAGAAAAGATATGGCGCTTCCCGCGCTTTCCCGCCGCTGCTGCCGATGACAACGCTGTTTCCCGCGGTTTCCGTTCTTTTTTTTTATATTTATTTACAGTTGGAGACTCGTTCCCGCCGGACTTTTTCTCTCTAGGTCTGAACGCCGACCTGCTTGCAGCGCCGGCCATCTCCCGAGTGCTCCCTCCCCGTCTGTTACTGCTTGCCTCTGCTTTCGCTACTTGGCCCAGCTGTAGAGCCAGCCGCTGGAGCCCCAGCCTGACGCCCAGGAAGGATTAGCGCAGTACCTGCCACCAGCTTGGCCAGCTGGTGAAACCACGGTTTCTTTCACTTTCTTGATTCTTCTGGACGCCAGAGGAATCGATGTCCTTGAGGTGCTGCCGAATTGCAGGTAAGTCCGTTTCCACTTCGTCGCCACTGTTGTGTCTGTGTGTTGATAGAGACACTGAAGACAGGAGTTGGTTTGATAGGTGTTTACTAAACAAAGTCTGGAGGGGAACTAACAGATACAACACAATATACAGGCTTATATAGCCCGAGTGGCCATTACCGGCATTACAGTACACATGGGGCTCTTAAAGGCACATACGCTACACTGTATAACTGTAGTAAGACATCCTTGGTCCTGTACTCAAATCCTCTTGCAATGAAGGCCAACATACCATTTGCCTTCCTAACTGCTTGCTGCACCTCCATGTTTGCTTTCAGTGACTGCTATACAAGGACACCCAGGTCCCTCTGTACATCAACATTTCCCAATCTATCACCATTTAAATAATACTCTGCCTTTCTGTTTTTCCTACCAAAGTGGATAACTCCACATTTATCCACGTTATACTGCATCTGCCATGTATTTGCCCACTCACTCAACTTGTCGAAATCGCCTTGAAGCCTCTTTGCATTCTCCTCGCAACTCACAATCCCACCTAGTTTTGTGTCATTAGCAAACTTGGAAATATTACATTTGGTTCCCTCATCCAAATCATTGATATATATCTTGCGAATAGCTGGGGCCCAAGCACTGATCCCTGCGGTACCCCACTAGTCACCGCCTGCCACCCCAAAAAAGACCCATTTAATCCTACTCTCTGTTTCCTGTCTGTTAACCAATTTTCAATCCATGCCTGTATATTACCCCCAATCCCATCTGCTTCAATTTTGCACACTAACCTCTTATGTGGGACTTTATCAAAGGCCTTCTGAAAATCCAAATACACCACATCCACTGGTTCTCCCTTATCTATTCTACCAGTTACATCCTCAGAAAACTTCAGTAGGTTTGTCAAACACGATTTCCCTTTCATAAATCCATGTTGACTTTATGTAATCTCATTGATATTTTATAAGTGTCCTGTTATCACATCCTTTATAATAGACTTTAGCATTTTCCCTACTACTGATATTAGGCTAACCGGCCTGTAGTTCCCTGTTTTCTCTCTCCCTCCTTTTTTAAGTAGTGGGTGTTAGATCTCTTAATTTCAGTGGACCACACTAATCTGAGATCAACGCATTAAAATAAAAGATTTTGAGTCCGGTGGTAGTTTTTAAATAGTCGATTTATTGCAGCACTGACTTACAGTGTTTGACTTCCTTTGTTGAACTGAACTGCATGTTAAAATGGCTGGCTTTTTATACAGCATCAGATTACAGCAAATGCACCTGCCCCTTTACTACCATTGGCTCAGCAGCATGCATGCAGAGCTATGGTTAGTTCAACTAAATCGGCCAATGTGACGTTACCACACTGTGATTGGATCTATGGTTCATCACCCCATGTCTTTGTTCGACAGTCTTACACATGGTCCTGTTTTCTGTGGCTGTTTAAGCACAATCAGCACTTTCAGTCATTAGTTTAATTTATTAAAATCTATGTTATAAAAAAAATATATATATATCTATATATCCCCTAACACTCCCCCCTTTGATTCTTTCAAAAACTGAATCATAAAAATAATGAGTCAGATAAAAATATAATCAATCATTGCTGTGTTTTGCCACTGTCCGGATCAGTGGCTCTGCACAAATTTACATCAACCAGGATTTTACCGTGGCCACAGTAAAAGCCTGGTTTTAACAGGTTAGTTGATTTCATGATCTCAAATTAATTAGTGCATCTTAAAAGGGGGATGAGCTCCCCTCAGAAAAATAAAGATTAAAAAGTAAAAAAGGTAAATAACATGCCCCTTTAAGATGTAAAAATGGTCTGCGGCGACCTGCAAGGCGTCTTTCCCGCGGGGCAGCAGCCGCCTGGTGGCAAGCACATTTAATCAACAGAAACACACAATTTGATCCCCATCCTATTGTACAAGGCCTCCCTCTTATCTTTCTGTGGAATGTTTGGTCAAGTTTCTTCAAGGGCATTTTATGGCATCGTGGCTCTTTGTTATCTAGCAGGTGCTACCCTCCCTGTTTCCTTGCATTTTACCATTCCCTTATCATTTCTATTTGTCTTTTGATGCTTGATATTTGACCTTGCTGGCATTTATGCTATCTTTTTCCGCTTGCCTGTTGTCAGTCCCTGGTCTAAGAATTAAAACCCATCTTTGAATCTAACAGCTAATTCTTACAATTCCCTTTTTTGAGAAGGAAATATCCTTATTGACTTCTCACAATCGGCTTTTGACTAATCTAGCTAGCTCTTATTGCTCTCTCAACTTGGGCGTTAGTTAGTAGGGAGTCTTGAAGATTTCTCCCTTCCTTACAGTCCATTCCTTTGAGGGGAAGGAGCAACCTCTGACCCCTTACTCAAATTCAATTCACTGTTCCGGTGTTCCAATTCTGCCCCGCCTGGGGTATCATCTGTTTCTCCTATCTTTCCTGATGTTACCCCACCTGGGGTCTCCTCTACATTGCTTCGGATCTTCTATTTCGGTGTGCTCAATTAATTTGTTAGTGCTTGTCAGTCATGGGCATGAGTACCCAATTGGCTTATGTATCAAAGTTTTACTACACACGTTACATATATCAAATGCACTATCATTACAAGTTGGATAACTACCAGAGCATGTGAAATAATACAAACCTAAGTGTGTGCTGATGTATTAAGCCTAACATCCCACCAATGTGAGTTGTCCCCTATGCTGTCAATTTCAATATCTATTCTCGAGTTGTCTTGCTCCAAAACATTAAAATGCTTTAGGGAGGAGTTCAGTCGCATCATGAGCTCACTGAAACCCACAAACAACAGGGGAATGTCGTATCCGAGTATTCGAATTGTGCCACATAATTGTGTTGCTCATACTTAAAAACGTGTTGGTTGATGGGACAGGTTCTGTTAGACCCGTAAAGCATGGTAATTGCAGTAGTAGTGACACGGGAGGCACCACCAAAATCACCTCATATTGGATTCGCACTGGTTTTTCCCACGCTCTGTTACTTACAAAACACAATTATTACAGTCACAGTTAAATTCAGTCTTACAATCATTTCAAGCGACATTACAGTTTAACATCTAATCAACAAATCATGGATTTAAAAGATTCTCCAGATCTCTTTTACTCGTATCCATCTTGTGGATAATTCTTACAAAACATGATTTCTCCTTGGCCCTCAATTGTACCAATCTAGATTCCATGTAACTCTCCACTTCAACTTCAATTTCAAACCCTCTAACAGGTACCAGTGCGTTTAACTCTATTCTGATTGTTTCATTAATTAAATAGTTTCTCGATGGAGTATGTGTCAATGCTTTAAAAGTTGTCTCGCTCTCCTGAGCCACATTAACCATTTCATGTTTTGCTATTGTCAAGTAACTGAGCATGTCTGAGACCCATTCTTCAGTGCAAATTCACCATACATTCCTGGATGATAATTGCCTCATATGTACCGAATCACATTTGCAAACTCATACCGGTATCTCAATATCATGCCACACATGCCATCCGATACAAGCCTTTCTCGGGCTTTCAGGTATCTTATCGAAAGATTGTAGTCATCTGGAGATCTTTGCTCATCTTCCTCTGCATGGTCCCGATGTCTTGGGTAATGGCCAGGCTATCAAATTCAGTTTTCTTAAAAGTTCATTAAAGGCAGGGACACAAATGTCTCCAAGAGAAAGCTATCAATTTACTGTTCTTAACTAAACTTTCCTGACTTTCACTAGAAAATTTTGAAAATTCCCATTCAGTAGTGTAATTCTCCTGTTTCAATTTAAACCCTCAATCACTTTCCTTTAATTACCATTCATATCTCATTCATGAGTCCTGGAGAAACTTTACTGTCCAGTACAATATTTAAGATAGAAAACATAGATCAAATGTTCTCACTTGATCCAAGTTATTAACACATTTTATTATCATTATTTTTAGAGGATCTTTTATTTTCCCAAAAGTAACCAAATATATAGTGCCTGAGTCCATTTTGTCATTTCAAAATTATCCCAAAATCCAAACAGCAGTATTATGAGCTATCTCTTACTTTTGTTATCAGTGTGGGAAAGTATTTTCCAGCAGAGACATGGCTAGCTGGACAAAGCCACATTGAATTGTGCAGCTGGCTGAATACTTCTTCAAGGTCTTACTTGCTGCTATTTCTTAATTGTGCCTTTGTATCCTTATCTCTTCCAAGAGCAGGCTCTTTCTAAATAGTTACCAGGCTGTAACTACAAGCAACATTTCAGAATGTCAGCTAATTTCTGCTTATGTTAGTCTAAAAGGGTTAATATAGCCAAGTATCCCATCGTGCTTTGCGTTTGTTTTCCAACTAACAAGACTAAATGGTACCTTTCAGATAGTTTTATACTGGTCAAATATTGAGGACCCCTTTATATCTCCCCTTTTATATGCACCTTACCCCGGTATATACTACTCCCGGTACCACTCAGACGTGTCCTTTGTTGAGGTCAAAGAGGCACTGGGGACATTCTCACCCAGTCCCTGCTTTACTGCCTTGGCCAACCTTTTCATCCTCTACTTACGACATTTATTACAGGCCATGAAAATCAAAAAGCACATCACAACAAACTGCACTACTACTAATACATGTGAAATTAATCTAATCCAAGGATGGATCTGTATATTCAGTCTCCAACTCCAAAGGTCATCCCACCAAGTGGTGACTTTAATTTGATCAATGTCATGCTTAATGTTTTTATTGTTCTGTTGTAGGTTATAATAAACCTTCTGGGAGAGGTGTATCTGTAAAGTCTGTGGGTTGTGCAGTTAATAAATACACAGACTTCAGAAGTAACAAACAAACAGGTCTTTACTATTCGAAGGTCCGGGCGAATCTGCCCTAGTTATCCTGCCACAACACTTATATACTGGTGTGGTCACTGTCGGTATTACAGTATACAGAAGCCAAACAAGTAGTGCCACACCTAAAGTAGTTCTCTTAAAGGTGAACGGTTACATTCAATAGTTCCCTTAAAGGTAGACGGGTACATACACTACAGTATCTCCATTTGCAATTTCAGAAACAAGTGATTCTCAGGCTAGGTGGCTTACACAGTGTTTTAACATTAGAGACAGAAGTGCTGCAATTAGTTTACAAGGTAACTTCCATACAACAAAAGAAAGAAGGGAATCCATTGTGACTCTGCTTAGAGCCCAAGGGGTTAATTTATCAAATCATAATTTTCCTTCTGTCACTGTGGGGAAATATTAACTTAAAATTAAGAAACTTAAATTTAATAATGTCCAATATCTTTAAATTTCATACTAAAGTTGTTGCTTCAGATTCAGATTAGATTTATTTGCCATATGTATCAAGTACAATGGAATGCTTGTTCCCCGTAGGGACGCGTCAGCTATACATACAGCGCCGCGTTCAGAGTCAATACAATGGCTTCCCGTGGCAGTGGGAGCACGATGTCTCTCAGCCGCTCCGTCCTCCTCTTCACCGCGGCCTCCTCCTCACTGTTGCCGCGTGTGGTGGCCTGCTTCTCCCGCTCTGGCCACCATGCCCGGCTCCCCTCCCGAAATGGTGAACTTAAACAGCTGTCAGTGGGAAGGGTTAACTCCTTTGCAGGTTTTTAAGAAGGTGGAGCGAAACATTATCAGGCGCAATTGCGTCACTTCACGTAAATTTAAAAAACTTCCCCGATCGAAAAAGACAGTTGTGTTTTCACACTTTAACTAAACACGAACAGAACAGATAAAACAAAATAGCACATTCTTGCAGAAAACAGTAAATTATGTCATATTTCTTATTGTCCTTTCTTCAGATGTCTTTCCAAAATACTGTAAAAACATTGAATATAACTGGAGAAAAATTAGTTTTTCACATTTAAACAAAGCAAATCAAACTGCTTTAGAAGATTTCACCATAGCAACCGCGACTCCAAGGTTAAATCTTAGGCTGAAAATTAATCTTTTGTTAAACAAACTTTTTGTTGCTCTTCTCAGTTTTTACATACCAGCTTAACTTAAATTATTTCAAAGTTTTGTTTTTCCAATTCTTGGGGCACAATCTTATTCGCACATTCTTAAAACTTCCAAAATCCAAGACAAGACAAAAGATTTAAACGCTTTTAACACAGAGAAGTGGGTGGAGCTAAAACACATAACAGAATCTTTTAAAGAACATCTAATCACACAAAAGAAATACTGTAACTTCTTAAACATTCATAGTCAGGAAAACTTTCACACTTTAACACACACTTTCACACAAACTGAAATTCCAGCATTTTATTTTTAAGGTTCCTTTCACTCAGCAAATCTTGTGTTTTATTTGTCTCAGCACAGATGTTAATAACTTCCATGTCAGTAAAACTTTAAGTTTCTCTTTTTTTCCTCTTTTTCCATCGGTGTCTCAGTAGCTTTTCCTGGCTTTCTAAATCCCTGTTTTTTTCCTTCCTTTGCTGAGTTTTCAGATTGGTTAGCCTGCAAATTAGATCTTTTTCCTTCTTTATCTCTCCTGTGTTCAGCCCTGAGTGTTCCAACCAGTTAGTTTTAAATCGCTCGTCGTACTCTAACACTTCCTCCATCCCTTTCTGTTGACAGGCTATGATCTTTCCCCAATCCGTTTTTGCAGGGCTAAACACTTGTAACCACTGTTGGATCACATCCCATCTGGCATCTATATCTTGCTCATCATTTCCCAGGCCAGTCTTTACTTTGCTGTGTAACTTATTTCCCTCTCTCCTGGGTATCATTACAGTCAGAATTTGGACTCCGTCCCACGGGTGGAGTTGGTACTTCGCCCTTTCTTCCCCATTTTCTTTCTTCTCATACTCCTTTTCTACTCTTTTCCTCTTCTTTCTCAACGGGGCCAAATGGGGTCCTATTTTCTCTTCTTCGCTTTCACTAACATTACTAGAGGATTCTGAGTCGGTCTCTTGACCTGCTTTTTGTCTTTGTCTCCCACGACCTTCCTCCTTTATTTCATTTAGATCTGGGTATCCCTTCCAGTTCCCGACACATTTTCCCTTTTCTTGGACTACCGGTTGTTTATCCAATTGTTTTTTACATTTCTTAACTTCACCTTTAAATTTTTTAACTTCCACTTCTAACTTTTCAAGCTCAGTTGTTTTCTTTTTCAATTGTTCATAAATCGCATCTTTCTGCTCTTTTGCATTGGTCAAATCATGGTTATGTTGGGAGTGTGTCTTAATTTCATTTCGGTGTCGGATCTGGCCCATAACTGCCAAGGACCATCTGATCCGTCTTTTATCTTTCATATGGGTCGTTTTTCCCCAGACCCTTTTTATGTCTTCCAAAGACCATTGTCCGGAGGAGGTACTGTACTTTTGTTCGATTTTGGAATAGGTTTTAGGTAAGTCAAACTGTAATTCTATATAGTCTTTCAACTGCTGGAGAATTTCATTTTCCGAAATCTCAGGTGGGGCCCGCCCACCCTTAATAGTCGTAGGTTTATCGAGTGGTGCCATAAAATCGATTTCTTTACTTGGGGGTCTCGAGTCGTAGGCTTTTCAGCCGGGTCGGTAATTAATTAAATAACACCGCCGTAGTTAGAGCTCTATATGGGACCTCGAGCCGTCTACCAACCGGTTTGCTACCCGGAGGTTTGCGGAATCACGTGGAGGGGAGCTGACTAGACAACCGACCGAGTACTTTTATAGAGAGGAGTCCTTACCTCCAAATAGGTCCGGTGTCCCAGATTCAGTCTCTTCCCTCAGCGATCCTGCTGACTATGCCAAATTGTTAGATCTCTTAATTTCAGTGGACCACACTAATCTGAGGTCAATGCACTAAAATAAAAGATTTTGAGTCCGGTGGTAGTTTTTAAATAGTCGATTTATTGCAGCACTGACCTACAGTGTTTGACTTCCTTTGTTGAACTGAACTGCATGTTTAAATGGCTGGCTTTTTATACAGCATCAGATTACAGCAAATGCACCCGCCCGTTTACTACCATTGGCTCAGCAGCATGCATGCAGAGCTATGGTTAGTTCAACTAAATCGGCCAATGTGACGTTACCACACTGTGATTGGATCTCTGGTTCATCACCCCATGTCTTTGTTCGACAGTCTTACACGTGGTCCTGTTTTCTGTGGCTGTTTAAGCACAATCAGCACTTTCAGTCATTAGTTTAATTTATTAAAATCTATGTTATTAAAAAAATATATATATATCTATATATCCCCTAACAGTGGGGTTACATTTGCTACCCTCCAATCTGCAGGAACTGTTCCATAATCTATAGAATTTTGGAAGATGACAACCATGGCTACCTCTTTTAGTACTCTGGGATGCAGATTATCAGGCCCTGGGGATTTATCAGCATTCAGTCCCATTAATTTCTCCAGCACTATTTTTTACTAATACTAATTTCCTTTAATTCCTCCTTCTCACTAGACCCTTGGTTCCCTAGCATTTCTGGGAAGTTATTTGTGTCCTCTTCCGTGAAGACAGAACCAAAGTATTTGTTTAATTGCTCTGCCATTTCCTTACTCCCCATTATAAATTCTCCTGTTTCTGACTGTAAGGAACCTACATTTGTCTTCACTAATCTTTTTCTTTTTACATACTTGTAGAAGCTTTTACAGTCTGCTTTTATGTTGCTTGCAAGTTTACTCTCATACTCTATTTTTCCCCTCTTAATCAATCTCTTGGTCCTTATTTTCTGAACTCTAAGCTGCTCGCAATCCTCAGGTTTGCTACTTTTTCTGGCAACTTTATATGACTCCTCTTTGGATCTAATACTATTCTTAATTTCTTTTGTTAACCATGGTTGGACCGCTTTTCCTTTGTGTTTTTGCGTCAGAAAGAAATGTATAACTGTTGCAATTCATGCATTTGTTCCTTAAATGTTACCCATTGCCTATCCACCGTCATGCCTTTTAATGAAGCTCCCCAATCTATCATAGCCAACTCACTCCTCATACCTGTGTAGTTTCCTTTGTTTAGATTTTGGACCCTAGTTTCGGATTGGACTTCTTCACTTTCCATCTTCATGAAGAATTCTATCATGTTATGGTCACTCTTCCCTAAAGGACCCCGCACAACAAGATTATTAATTAACCCCTTCTCATTGCACAATACCTAATCTAGGATAGCCTGTTCCCTAGTTGGATCCTCAATGTACTGGTCTAAAAAACCATCTTGTACACACTCCAGGAATTCATCCTCCACAGTATTATTGCTGATTTGGTTTGGCCAGTCTATATGTAGATTAAAATCACCCATGATTACTGTAGTAGCCTTGTTACATGCATCTCTAATTTCCTGTTTGATGCTATCCCCTACATTACCACTACTATTTGGAGGCCTATAGACAACTCCCACTAATGCTTTTTGCCCCTTGGTGCTTCTTAGCTCCACCCAGACTGATTCTACATCTTGATTTTCTGAGCCAATATCCTTTCTCACAAAACAGTAACAGACATTACTTTCCAGTATATACTCGCTCCCTCTCTCTATGATCATTCTGACATTTTATACATTCTTTTGAAGTTGTACCCCTGCAGAAACATAGCATGTTACTGCACAGAAAGGAGGCCATTCAGCCTATCATTCTTGTGCCAGCTCTTTGTAGGAGCTATCCAATTAGTCTCACTCCCCTACTCTTTCCCCATAGCCTAGCAAATTTTTCCTTTTCAAGTATTTATCCAATCCCATTTGAAAGTTATTATTGAATCTGCTTCCGCCACCTTTGCTGGCAGATCATAACAACTCGCTGCATAATTTTTTCTTTCCTCATGTCACCTCTCGTTCTTTTGCCAATTAGTTTAAATCTGTGTCCTCTGGTTACTGGCCATTCTGCCACTACAAACAGTTTCTCCTTATTTACTCTTATCAAAACCCTTCAAGATTTTGAACACCTCTATCAAATCTCCCCTTAACCTTCTCTGTCTAAGGAGAAGTACCTCAATTTCTCTAGTCTCTCCATGTAACTGAAGTCTTTTATTACTGCTACCATTCTAGTAAATCACCTCTGCACCCTTTCAACAGGACTAACATCCTTCCTAAAATGTGGTGCCCAGGATTGGCCACAATACTCCAGCTGGGGCCTAACCAGTGTTTTATAAAGGTTTAGCATAACTTTCTAGCTTTTGTACTCTACTTCTCCCTATATCTGTAATCTTTTGCAACCCCACAACCCCCCGAGATATTTGCGCTCCTCTAATTCTGGTCTCTTGAACATCCCTGATTTTAATTGCTCAACGATTGGTGGTCGTGCCTTCAGCTGCCAAGGCCCTAAGCTCTGGAATTCCCTTCCTAAACCACCCCCCCCCAGCCTCTCTACCTCTCTTTCCTCCTTTAAAATGCTCCTTAAAACCTACCTCTTTGACCATCTACCCTAATTTCTCCTTATGTGGCTCGGTGTCAAATTTTGTTTAATAATGCTCCTGTGAAGTGCCTTGAGACGTTTTACTATGTTAAAGGTGCTATATAAATACAAGTTGTTGTTGTTAAAAAGCCAAAGATCCTGTATGCCTTTTTAACAGCCTTCTGAACTGGTCCTACCACCTTCAAAGCCTTGTGTATGTACACCCCCAAGGTCTCTCTGTTCTTGCACCCTCTTTAAAATTGTACCATTTAATATATATTGCCTCTGCTTAGTCTTCCTAGCAAAATGAATCATTTCACACTTCTCTGCGTTAAATTTCATTTGCCATGTGTCTGCCCATTTCACCAGTCTGGCTATGTCCTTCTGAAGTCTGTTACTGTCCTCCTCACCTTTTACTACGTTTTCGAGTTTTGTATCATCTGCAGACTTTGAAATTATGCCCTGTATACCCAAGTAAGGTCATTAATATATATCAAGAGTAGTGGTGCCTACCCCAACCCCTGGTGGACACCATTGCACACTTCACTCCAGCTTGAAAAACAAAAGTTCACCACGACTCTTTGCTTTCCGCCTCTTATCCAATTTTGTATCCATGCATCTTCCACTGCCCCTTTAATCCCATGGGCTTCAATTTTGCTAATAAATCTATCATGTGGTACTTTATCAAACACATTTTGAAATTCCATATACAAAACATCAACCACACTAACTTAATCAACCCTCTCCGTTACTTCTTCAAAGAACTCAATCAAGTTAGTCAAATATGATTTGGCTTTAACATCTATGCTGGCTTTCATTTATTAATCCATGTTTTTCCAAGTGCCAATTAATTTTGTCCTGGATTAATGTCTCTAAAAGTTTCCCCATCACTGACGTTTGGCTGTTTGCCATGTAATTACCAACTTTATCCCTCTCCCCCTTTTTGAATGGGGTGTAACATTTGCTGTCCTCCAGTCTTCTGGCACCACTTCCATACCCAAGGAGGATTGTAAGATTGAGGCCAGAGCCTCCGCAATATCCACCCTTACTTCCCTCAGCCACCTAGGATGCATCCCAGCCGGACCGGGTGAATTTTCTACTTTTGCCAACCTTTTAATTACCTCCTCTTTACCTATTTTTATCCTATCCAATTTCTCTACTACTTCCTCCTTTAGTGTGACATTGGCAGCATCATCTTTAGTGAAGACAGATGCCAAGTACTCATTTAGTACCTCAGTTATGCCCTCTCCCTCCATAAGTAGATCTCCTTTTTGGTCCCTAATCAGTCCCACCCTTCCATTTTTCTGTTTATAGGGGCTGCAGAGCTCTCAAAAGCCTATGACTCACATATCATCCCTCTCTCACTCTGTTACACAAAGAAAACATGTTACAATGTCCCTGGGCTAGAGAGGGAAAAAATCTGCCAGGATTCCCACTCATGATTCCCATCCCTCTTTTCTTATCAGAATTGCACATGTGTGGATGTCAGATGAGGACAGCATCACATCTAGCTGCAGTGCTTCCATGGTCAAATAGTTATTGACATTCATTGTCAAGATTTACACTGATGTGTAAGGCTGCTGCCATCCATAAAACTGCAGCTCAGCACATGTTTTGTCCTTCAAGGGAAGAGGCATAAAGGAACAAAATTTGAAGGAAAATAAATAGAAAACACAGAGCTATAGAGTAAATTCAAAATGTATTAATCACAGTGCTTATTGCCTGTTCATGTGCTCCTGTAAGGCGTGCTGTTCACAGGGAATGCTGGTTGGAAAATCGTGTATGAAATAATTTGCAATGGTTTTTTGATTTTTTTAAATTGTGTTATCAATGACGTTTGAATGTTTTAGCTGAAGGTTGCTTTGATTCTTTTAAAGGAGAAGATTCAAAGCAAAAAAGAAGCAAATGCTTCATTTGAGGCCTGGAAGGCAAAGAAGAAAGATGCACTTAAAGAAACCTGTAGCAAGAAAAAAGAAGAGGAAAAGAAAAAGCAACAAGCAGAAGCAGAGAATGAAGAGAGGAAGGAAGTAGCAAAAAAGGCAGTGAGAAATATTTGTTTAGATCCATTATGAAACATATTGGGGGAGAAATTCATTGTTGCCCAGGAATGGGCGCTTACTTTGGTAATGTTTGGGATTTAGCGCCAGACGCTAATGAATCTCACTGCATGCAAACTTTAGTGTCATCGCTCAAAGAAAGGATGGGAGTGCGAAATCAAGCACTAACGGCCTAGCTCAGTGGCGTTACACTCAAAGCGCTAACCAATATCAGGTGCAGTCTAATCGCAAGTCATCATTGCCACAGGCTCTTTCCAGTTCTTAAAGGGGAGGTTCATTCATGCTGCAGAACCTCATTCTCAGCATTGCTGGCTGTGAACCTGTCAACAAGGAGCAGGCCAAGTCCAAGGAGCCGGACGACTCAACCAGCTGCCTTCTCCTTCGTTCCTATTCCTCCTCTTCCTTCTCCTCATCTTCCTCTTCATCCTTGTCCTCCTCCTCCTCATCTTCCTCGTTCTCCTCATCCTCTTCAACTATCTCAAACTGACAAGGAAGTACTGAAACACCACTATCCTGACAGCTGCAACTCATTACTAATGATTTCTTTACGTAGCGCCCCTGGAGCCGGCTACCAACTGCTTCACGCCTCCTCTCCCTGTCATTGTCGGGGCGAGGTGCTAAGGCAGGAGGCGATACTCAATTTGGCAGATTGGGCACTCAGTGAGCCTGGTGCTGAAATCCCCGGCACTACCTCGTAAGCAGTGCTACGGAGGGGCTGAATTTGATGTACGGCACTGGATTCGCCTCGCCGCGGCGCTACTGCTTCAGCACCCCCATCAGGCACTAACTGGAGGCGCTAAGGTACCGAATTTCTCCCCCATTGATTCAAATGTTGTAATTACTGTATTAAATATGACTGAAAATTGTACCTGGTCCTCAAAAGGTCACCAGTACTTTCCTAATCAGAAATATCTAACATGATAGGGCAGTTCATCTTTTTCCAAACCATTTTTACCTGTATGTAGTCATACAGGAGTACCCAGAGATATGTTATTGTAGTAGTTATATAAACAGTAATTGAACTAAATGTTCTTTCTCTGGTAGGCATTTGAAAAATGGAAAGAAGAAAAGGATAAGTATCTAAAAGAAATGCTTAAGAAGCAAAAACAAATTGAAAATGAGAAGGAAAAGGAACAAGTAACAGAAAAGAAGAAAGAAAATGCTACAGCATTTATAAAATGGTAGGCAAATTGTGTCCTTGTATTATATTAAAACTGTACATTAGTGCATTGCACATGCAGATATGAACAGGTTACTTTTCATATATTAATGCTGTTGCCTGCAAATTATTCTGTAATATTGTAACTATTTAATTGTGGGAAATATTCATGGAGTCCAGTTCAATGTTCCCTTTAAGCTGTGTGGCCGTGCAGATGGCTGCATCTCCCGCACAGGCTGCTTACCAGCTTTATAATAGGAAAAACAGCACATGCGCGGGAATTTGAATGGACCCCCAAAACGAAATTAAAGGGAACTTTGGTCCAGTTATAGCTTAGTCCAGTTATGTACCTCAGCTTGGATTGTATTAGATAGTAGCATTTCTGGGCAACCCAGACTTTTTAATTAAAATTTCTGTTAAAAATAGCTTTATATATTATTTCACTTATTAGGGTAAGGGTCATCAAGTACGAAGGCAAAGTGTAATATTAAAGCTATAATAATGGCTGGAATAATAGAGCCAATTACACACTCGCATGCACCCAGAAGTGCAGCACAGGAAATGGCAGATCACAGAATCACAGAATCACAGAAACCCCACAGTGCAGATAGAGGCCATTTCGGCCCATCGAGCCTGTGCCGACACATATCCCACCCGATCCCCGTAACCCCTACACCAACACATATCCCACCCTATCCCCGTAACCCCACGTATTTAATCCCCCTAACACTAAGGGTCAATTTATCATAGCCAATCAACCTAACCCGCACATCTTTGGACTGTGGGAGGAAACCGGAGCACCCGGAGGAAACCCACGCAAACACGGGGAGACTGTGCAAACTCCACACAGACAGTCGCCCGAGGCCAGATTCGAACCCGGGTCCCTGGCGCTGTGAGGCAACAGTGCTAACCACGATGCCACCACATGTTTTCTATCCCTTAAAATTAACAGATAGAAAATCAGAGGCTTGGCACCATATTTCCTGCAGTGGACTTCCTGTTGGTGCTGCCATCCTGCTGGGAGTGCAGGAGCACAAATTCAGTCCTGTTGTGTCCAATTTTGGGCACCCTACTTTAGGACAAATGTCAAGGCCATGGAGAAGATTCAGAAGAGATTCACTAAGGTGATGCAGAGAATAGAGGTTTTAGTTATAAGGAAAGAAACAGAGTCTTTTTTTCAGTAGAACAGAAAAGGTTCGGAGGAAATCAGATAGAGGTGTTCAAAATTATGAGATGCTTTGGTAAGCTAAATAGGGACGAACTATTTCCACTGATTAATAAGTCACTGACTAGAGGGCATCAATTGAAGTTCAAGATCAAAAGAATGAAGGGAGAGGTTATGAGATTTCTTTTATCATAGAGAATTGTTTCAATATAGTGTTGAAAGTAAAATCAATAACAGCTTTTAAAAGGGAAGGGCAAAACTATAAGAAAACATTTTTTTAAAGTGTCTGGAGAAAGGATACGAAAGTGGGACTATGTGGAAAGCTCTTTCAGAGAGAGCCAAAACAGGCACAATGAATGGAATGGCCTTCTTCTATGCTGTAGAATTCTAGTGGGGAGGAAACCATTATTTCAATCACATCTGCTTTTTCTTCAATTTCATTATTAATATAATTAATAATTTCCTGATAAATAGTTTTGAATATCTACATATTTACTAGAAACATAGCAAAATAGGAGCAGGAGTAGGCCATTCATCCCTTTGAGCCTGCTCTGCCATTCAATATCATCGTGGCTGATCCTCTATCTCAATACCATATTCCCTCTCTCTTCCCATACCCTTTGATGCCTTTTGTGTCTAGAAATATATCTACAGTATCTCCTTCTTAAATATATTCAGTGACTTGGCCTCCACAGCTGTCTGTGGTAGAGAATTCCACAGGTTCACCACCCTCTGAGTGAAGACATTTCTCCTCATCTCAGTCCTAAATGCCCTACCCCATATCCTGAGACTGTGACCCCTCGTTCTAGACCCCCCAGCCAGGGGAAACATCCTCCCTGTATCCAGTCTGTCTAGCCCTATCAGAATTTTATACGTTTCCATGAGATTCCCGTCTCATTCTTCTAAACTCTAGTGAATATAGGCCTAGTCGACCCAATCTCTCCTCATACAACAGTCCTGCCATCCCAGGAATCAGTCTGGTGAACCTTCGCTGCACTCCCTCTATGGCAAGTATATCCTTTCTTAGGCAAGGAGACCAAAACTGCACACAGTACTCCAGGTGTGGTCTCACCAAGGCCCTGTATAACTGTAGTAAGACATCCTTGGTCCTGTACTCAAATCCTCTTGCAATGAAGGCCAACATACCATTTGCCTTCCTAACTGCTTGCTGCACCTGCATGTTTGCTTTCAGTGACTGCTATACAAGGACACCCAGGTCCCCTGTACATCAACATTTCCCAATCTATCACCATTTAAATAATACTCTACCTTTCTGTTTTTCCTATCGAAGTGGATAACTTCACATTTATCCACGTTATACTGCATCTGCCATGTATTTGCCCACTCACTCAACTTGTCTAAATCACCTTGAAGCCTCTTTGCATCCTCCTCACAACTCACAATCCCACCTAGTTTCGTGTCGTCAGCAAACTTGGAAATATTACATTTGGTTCCCTCATCCAAATCATCGATATATATAAATCGGTACTTCTGTCATTCTGTCTTTCTATCTGTCTATCTGTCTATCTGTCTATCTGTCTGTCATCGCGTGTGCGTTGCGGGTATGCACTCGAAAGTTACAGGGCGTACCTATGCGCGCGTTACCTCCAAAGAAAGCTTACGCTTCCGAGACGGTTTTAAGCGTATTTACGTTTCGGCCGGGCTAAAATTGCGCCCGCGGTATCCCAAAAACCTTCAACATTCCGCTCATTAGCATCTCATTATCCGCTCATTAGCGACAGAGTGACCTCGAGCTCGACCAATCGTACGCCGGGTTGCTGGCGTGTGCCGCCGGGCCAATCGGTGCGCGTGTGGCCGGGCTTTATCGTTCTGAACCGAGGTGAGTCGCCGCCATCTTGATTCCAAACTTTTCCTTTCTTTTTCCCGCTTTCTGCGTCTTAAAAAAAAACGTTGCTTTTAAAACACATATTGTTTTTTTAAAAAATGATTTAGAAAGTAATTAACTTATCTAATCTCATTAATTTTCCTACCTTTCCCCGTTTTTCCAGGTAGGCCTAGAAGCCTCGGCGTCTCCTCCGCACCCACGCCCGAGCTAGGCACCTCCCGGCCCCACTCGAAGGCTGGAGGGCCGAGCCTCAGCCCAGCGCCGCTAGGGTGCGCGCGCAGCAGGAGCTGAGACGTCTCTCTCTGCCGGGGCTTGCTGAGCGTCCAGCGTTACCCTGGCAACGGGCGCAATCGGCGGTCTTCACCTCGGGGGGAGGGGGGGGCGGCCGCGACCCTCAAGGGGGGGGGGCCACGACCCTCGGGGGGGGGCCGTGACCCTCGGGGGGGGGCCGCGCGCGCAGCAGGAGCAGCTGAGACGCGGCGTCTCTCTCTCTGGCTTGGTCAGCGTCCCGGTTGCCCTGGCAACCGGGCCCGCCGGCCGAGAGAGACGCCGCGTCTCAGCTCCTGCTGCGCGCGCAATCGGCGGTCTTCACCTCCGGGGGGGGGGGGCGCGAACCTCGGGGGGGGGGTCACGACCCTCGGGGGCCGCGACCCTCGGGGGGGGGCGCCCGCCGCCCTCCCTCCCCTCCGCCCTCCATCCCCCCCTCCCCTCCCCCGCCCTCCCTCCCCCCCTCCCTCCCTTCCCCTCTCTCCCCTCCCCCCCGCCCTCCCTTCCCCTCCCCTGCCCTCCCTTCCCCCCTCCCTCCCTTCCCCTCCCCTGCCCTCCTTTCCCCCCCTCCCTCCCTTACCCCCTCCCTCCCTTCCTTCCCCCCGCCCTCCCTTCCTTCCCCGCCCTCCCCCCTCCCCCGCCCTCCCTTCCCCTCCCCCTCCCCTCCCCTCCCTCTCTTCCCCCCACCCCTCCCCTCCCTCTCTTCCCCCCAGTCGCTCTCTCTCTTCCCCCCAGTCGCTCTCTCTCTTCCCCCCAGTCGCTCTCTCTCTCTCTTCCAACAACAACATGCCCTCGAAAAAGCCTCGGCACCGCCGGGCACTTCAGCTAGTTGATATGTATTGTGAATAGCTGGGGCCCAAGCACTGATCCCTGCGGTACCACACTAGTCACCGCCTGCCACCCCGAAAAAGACCCATTTAATCCTACTCTCTGTTTCCTGTCTGTTAATCAATTTTCAATCCATGCCAGTATATTATCCCCAATCCCATCTGCTTCAATTTTGCACACTAACCTCTTATGTGGGACTTTATCAAAGGCCTTCTGAAAATCCAAATACACCACATCCACTGGTTCTCCCTTATCTATCCTACCAGTTACATCCTTAAAAAACTACTGCAGCCATGTCTCTGTAATTGCAATTATATCGTATCCGTTTACATCTATTTGCACTGTTAATTCATCTACCTTATTACGAATGCTTCGTGCATTCAGATACAGTGCCTTTAGATTTATTTTTTTAACATTTTTAAACATCTTAACATTTTTTTGTACTATGGCCCTATTTGTCATTACCATTTTTTCGTACCCGGACCCTATTTGTT
The DNA here is from genome assembly GCF_052327205.1 of Somniosus microcephalus. Taxonomy (NCBI): domain Eukaryota; kingdom Metazoa; phylum Chordata; class Chondrichthyes; order Squaliformes; family Somniosidae; genus Somniosus; species Somniosus microcephalus. The sequence continues at coordinate 70,243,970 of NC_140988.1, forward strand.
AGTGCACTCCTTTGTTTGTATGCTCTGCCCCTTCTTGACACAATCTGGTTATCCTTACCCCAATCACTTTCCTGCACTGCTTCCTTGTCTTTTCTCTTCAGCATTCTAGATTTCCCCCCACCTTATTTAGTTTAAAGCCCTATCTACCTCCCTAGTTATTCAATTCGCTAGGACTCTGGTCCCAGCATGTTCAGGTGTGGTCCGTCCCAACAGAACAGCTCTCTCTTTCCCCAGTACTGGTGCCAGTGCCCCACGAATCAAAACACACTTCTCCCGCACCAATCTTTGAGCCACGCATTCATCTCCCTGATCCTATTGACCCTATGCCAATTTGCTCGTGGCTCCGGTAATAATCCAGAGATTATGACCTTTGTGGTTCTGCTTTTTAATTTAGTCCCTAGCTGCTCAAACTCTCTCAGCAGAACTTCTTTCTTAGTCCTACCTATGTCATTGGTACCTACGTGAACCACGAAAACTGGATCCTCCCCCTCCCACTCCAAGTTCCTCTCCAGCCCGGAGGAGATGTCCTTTACCCTGGCAACATAGCCTTCGGGACTCATGCCCCATGGCTGCAGAGAACAGTGTCTATCCCTCTAACTATACTGCCGCCTACTACAACCACCTTCCTTTTTACTGCCCCCACTTGAACAGCTTCCTGTACCACGATGCCGTGGTCAGTTTGCTCGTCCTCCCCGCAGTCCCTGCACTTGTCCACAAGGGTTGCAAGAACCTCGAATCTATTGGACAAGTGCAGGGACTGAGGCTCCTGCAATACTACCTAATGGATCCCCATACCTGCCTCATTCGCAGTCACACCCTCCTGTCCCTGACCACATGTCAATTTAATCTAAGGGGTGCGGCTGCCTCCTGGAGCAAAAGGTCCAGGTAACTTTCTCCCTCCCTGATGTCTCGCAATGTCTGCAGTTTGGACTCCAGCTCCTCAACTCGGAGCCAAAGTTCCTCGAGCCGCAGACACTTACCACAGATGTAGTCGCCCTAGACAAAAATGCCCACAAGCTCCCACATATTGCAGCAGCAACACATCTCCTGTTCTCCCATTATTTTATTTATTTAATTAATTCGTTTAATGTTAATCAAATTATTTACCAAGTTTAGTTTATTAAATTAACTTTTTAAGTTTAGTTTTAAAAATTTAGTTATATGTTATATGTTAACTTAAAACTTAGCCCACAGTCACTACCAATGACTTATCTGCCTTACCTGTGATGTCACACTGCCATTTTCTCTTGTTGATGCAGTTCTGCTGATACTTTTATCTCCGCTCTTGGGCCTCGGTCTGCTCTCGCTCAGGTCCGCTGCTGGTCTGCAGGAGAAGTTAGGAAAAGTAAGCACCTCCTTCTCCCACATCACCGCACTCCCACACTTACCAAACTCCCAGTTGTTCACTCTGTGCCAAGCTGCACTCCATGACAAACTGCACTCCAACCTCCCTTATTTATACTGCTGAGATTTATGAGTCAGCTCTCTAGCAGTTGCAGAACCAGATTAGAATAGCTGGGGCCCAAGCACTGATCCCTGCGGTACCACAGCCTGGAAGAAATTTAAAACTTAAAACAGTAAATTTAAATTAAATGCTAATTGCAAGCACACAAGATTAGATTTTATCAAAAAGATATTACCCTTACGATTCACTCCCACACTTACCAAACTTCCAATTATTCACTCTGTGCCAAGCTGCACTCCGTGACTATTTGACTATGTAGGGATAAAAAGCGCAGTGTGATATTAATCTTCAGTTTGGGAAAGTGCCTTTCAATCTCACACAATTTTATTTTCATAGAATCATAGAATGGTTACAGCACTGAAGGAGGCCATTCGGCCCATCGAGCCCATGACGGCTCTCTGTAAGAGCACTTTAGCTAGTTCCAATCCCCCGCCTTTTCCACATAGCCCTGCAATTTTTTTTCTTTCAGGTACTTATCCAATTCCCTTTTGAAAGCCACTATTGAATCTGCCTCCACCACCCTTTCAGGCAGTGTATTCCAGACCATAACCACTCACTGCGTAAAAAAGTCTTTAATCAAATCAAACCAAAATCAAATCAACTTTTATTGTCATTGTTAGTGCACAAGTGCAGTACAATGAAATGTAGGCTTGCGACTCCCGAGAGTGTACATTTGGATTAAGACATTTAAACATTCAACATACATTTGGCTTGTAGTATATTAACATAAATATAACCATATAAAGTGCATTGGCAGATGTGCAGGCTTTAGAGTTTATTTGTGGAGTTCAGTAGGATGACAGCCCTGGGAAAGAAGCTGTTCCTAAATCTGGTCGTACGGGTGCGAATGCATCTGTAGCGTCTCCCAGATGGCAGGAGGGCGAACAGACTGTGGCTGGGGTGGGTAGGGTCTTTGATGATGGACCGTGACCTCCGTAGACAGCGTTTCTGGTATACGTGCTCTATGGTCGGTAGCCGGGTGCCGGTAATGCGTTGGGCAGTTTTGACTACCCGCTGCAGGGCTTTCCGGTCATAGTGGCTACAGCTTTTGGTTGTTTGGCTTTGGTTGTTCTACCAATCAGATTAAATCTGTGTCCTCTGATTCCCGACCCGTCTGCCAATGGGAACCGTTTCTCTCTATCTACTCTGTCTAGACCCCTCTATCAAATCTTCTCTCAACCTTCTCTGCTCTAATGAGAAAAACCCCAGCTTCTCCAGTCTATCCATGTAACTCAAGCCCCTCATCCCTGGAACCATTCTTGTAAATCTTTTCTGCACCCTCTCTAAGGCCTTTACTTAAAGTGCAGTGCCCAGAATTGGACATAATGGACTGGATTTTCTCAATGGAGTTGGAGGCGGGACTGCTGCTTGTCATGTCAATGTCCCGCCTCCATCATCGTCTGACCAACCAGAGCAATTTTCCTCTGATTGACCTTGTTAAGCCCACCCTGCGGCCTCAGCACTGACATTCTCTGTAGTTTGATGAGCCCTGTGTTCAGGACTCATCAAACCTTTCAAATTTGTTGATTTCAGATGGCTGTTGGTTCAGAGGATCCAACAACCAGTCTGTGAAATCGATAAGGTAGATGTCAGGTCTCCCGATCCAGGGTGGATGAAGGCTATAGGAAGAGAACAAGGTAAATGAACATTTTTAAACACTTATCACTCACCTTACATACTTACTTGCACCCATCACTCACCTCTACATCTTACTTCCAGGTGCCTCTGACCCCCGCAGACCTCCTTCACGTCTCCTCCAACCCGGCAGGGTTCTCCGAGGTCGGGAAGCCTTCACCTGAGAAGGCAAACTGGCACTAATCCTTTTTTTCTGCCTGTTAACAGGCAGTTAAAAGGATTCAATGCCTTTCCCACCTCCAGGATACGGGACCCGAATCAGCACATCTTCCCGCCTCCTGGCAAAAGAACACGGAGGCGGGATGGGGGCGGGTTTGCCATCCGCCCCCACTTTCTGCTACTTTACCAGCAGTCCCGCCTCCATGCCCGCCTCCTCGGGGCTGAGAAAATCCAGCCCAATACTCCAGTTGAGGCCAAACCAGTGTTTTAAAAAGGTTCATCATAACTCCCTTGCTTTTGTACTCTATGCCTCTGTCTACGAAGCCCAGTATCCCGTAAGCTTTCTTAACCGATTTCTCAACCTGCCTTGCCACCTTCAATGATTTGTGCACATATATCCCCAGGTCTCTCTGTTCATGCACCCCCTATAGAATTGTACCCTTCAGTTTATATTGCCTCTCCTTGTTCTTCCTACCAAAGTGTATCACTTCACACTTTCCTGCGTTAAATTTCATCTACCACGTGTCCGCCCATTTCACCAGCCTGTCTATGTCCTCTTGAAGTCTATCACTATCCTCCTCACTATTCACCTAATTTCCAAGTTTTGTGTCATCTGCAAATTTTTTAAGTGCCCTGTACACCCAAGTCCAAGTCATTAGCATATATCAAGAAAAGCAGTGGTCCTAGTACCGATCCCTAGGGAACACCTCCAGTCTGAAAAACAACTGTTCACCACTACTCTCTGTTTCCTGTCACTTAGCCAATTTCATATCCATGCTGCCGCTGTCCCTTTTATTCCATGGGCTTCAACATTGCTGGCAAGTCTATTAGGTGGAACTTTATCAAACGACTTTTGGAAGTCCATGTACACCACATCAACCACATTTCCCTTATCTACCCTCTCTGTTACCTCATCAAAAAACTCAATCAAATTAGTTAAACACGATTTGCCTTTGACAAATCCGTGCTGGCTTTCCTTAATTAATCCACACTTGTCCAAGTGACTGTTAATTTTGTCCCAGATTATCATTTCTCCACTACCGAGGTTAAACTGACTGGCCTGTAGTTGCTGCGTTTATCCTTACACCCTTTTTTGAGCAAGGGTGTAACATTTGCAATTCTCCAGTGCTCTGGCACCACCCCTGTATCTAAGGAGGATTGGAAGATTATGGCCAGGATCTCCGCAATTTCCACCCATACCTCCCTCAGCATCCAAGGATGCATCCCATCCGATCCAGGTGACATATCTACTTTAAATATAGACAGCCTGTCTAGCATCAATCTTTACCAATTTTTATCTCATTCAGTATCTCAACTACCTTCTCTTTCACTATGACTTCGGCAGCATCTTCTTCCTTGGTAAAAACAGATGCAAATACTCATTTAGTACCTCAGCCATTCTCTCTGCCTCCGTACGTAGGTCTCCTTTTTGGTCCATAATCGGCCCCACCCCTCCTCTTACTACCTGTTTATTGTTTATATGCCGATAGAAGACTTTTGGATTCCTATTTACGTTAGCTGCCAGTCTATTCTCATATTCTTTCTTTTGCCCCTCATATTTCCTTTTTCACTTCCTTTTTCGCTTTCTATATTCAGCCTGGTTCTCACTTATATTCTCAACCTGACATCTCTTATATGCCCCCTTTTTCTGCTTCATCTTATTCTCTATCTCTTTTGTCATCCAGGGAGCTCTGACTTTGGTTGCCCTACCTTTCCCCCTCATGGGAATGCACCTCGACTGTACCCGAACCATCTCCTCTTGAAAGGCAACCCATTGTTCGATTACAGTTTTGCCTGCCAATCTTTGATTCCAATTTACCCGGGCCAAATCCGTTCTCAACCCACTGAAATTGGCCCTCCTCCAATTAAGTATTTTTACTCTAGATAGCTCCTCATCCTTTTCCATGACTAATCTAAATCTTATGATATAATGATCACTGTTCCCTAAATGTTCCCCTACTGACACTTGCTCCACTTGACCCACCTCATTCCCCAGGATCAGATCCAGCAATGCTTCCTTCCTCGTTGGGCCGGAAACGTACTGATCAAGAAAGTTCTCCTGAACACACTTCAGAAATTCTTCCCTCTCTCTTCATTATTACTATTCCAGTCTATATTATGACAATCAAAGTCGCCTATTATCACTACTCTATAGTTCTTGTACCTTGTACACATGGGAGTACGATATTGTTGCTATCACGGAGACATGGTTGAGGGAGGGTCAGGACTGGCAGCTCAATATTCCGGGGTATAGAATCTTCAGGCGAGACAGAGGGGGGTGTAAAAGGGGAGGGGGTGTTGCAATATTAATTAAGGAGTCAATTACTGCTGTAAGGAGGGATGACATATTAGCGGGTTCCTCTAATGAGGCCATATGGGTAGAACGTAAAAACAAAAAGGGGGCAAGCACTTTGCTGGGAGTGTACTATAGGTCCCCAAACAGTCAGGGGGAGATAGAGGAACAGATATGTAGGCAAATCTCAGAAAAGTGCAAAAATAATAGGGTAATAATAGTGGGGGATTTCAACTTCCCCAATATAAATTGGGATAGTCAGAGTGTGAAAGGCTTAGAGGGTGCAGAATTCTTAAAGTGCATCCAGGAGAGCTTTTTGAGCCAACATGTAGAAAGTCCTACAAGAGAGGGGGCGATACTGGACCTAATTCTGGGGAATGTAGCCGGGCAAGTGGTGGAAGTGTCAGTAGGAGAGCATTTTGGCGATAGTGACCATAATTCGGTGAGATTTAAGGTGGTCATGGAAAAAGACAAAGACGGCCCGGAAATAAGGGTTCTAAATTGGGGGAAGGACGATTTTAATATGATAAGGCAGGATCTGGCCAAAGTGGACTGGGAGCAGCTACTTATAGGAAAATCCACATCAAGACAGTGGGAGACTTTCAGAAGGGAAATAGAGAGAGTAGAACGCCAACATGTCCCTGTAAAGGTCAAGGGTGGGACCAACAAGCCAAGGGAACCTTGGATGACAAGGGATATACAAAAATGCATTAGAAATAAAAGGGGGGCTTTTGGCAGTTACAAAAGACTAAAGACGGAAGAAGCCCTAGAGGAGTATAAAAAGTGCAGGGTGTAGGGGGTTTCTCTTGCTCTTTCTGGTCTCCTGCCAGGCTTCGTGCAATAATTACCCTGGAGTGGTTCGACCCACTCCCCCCTACGGTTCTAGACCTTGGACTTAGGTGCAGAGAACAGTAGTGCAGAGAAAGAACTCAATAGACCAGGTTGAATAGCACGAAATGGATGCTTTTATTTTTAAACAGTTTGAAGCATTACAAAATACATGTCATAGGCACAGATTAAAGTTACTACAATCATGCACAAATTTATGAACTTGACTCTATGGAAATGGGGAACACACGGCACATCGAAAAAGGGGAAACACATTACGATTTCCCTTAACTCCCTCCCCTATACCTAAACTAAGTTTCGACCTGGGGAACTTGGGATCATGCTCACCACTCTCGAAATCGCGAGAAAGGGGGTTCGCAGCCTTTTTGGCACCGCTTTCCGTCGTCACGTGGATTTGGAAACTTCTGGCGCAGTCGATATTCTCTCCTCCCTCGAGGCGGTGGGGTAGACCCAGCCTCGATGAGCGCTCGTTAAGGTTGAGATCCACCAAGTCAATTTGGGTTCATGAAGCAGACCCAGATGCAGGCTATGCACTTGGGAGAATCTTGTGGCATCGATCGCCGGTTCTCCAGAGGGTTTCTTCTCCGTCGGCCTGGGTCGTCGATGATCTCCCGACCCCAGTACCCGGGCCACCCTCGTCGTCTTCTCGTCGTGGCCGAGCCTTGTTTTGGCTGAACACCGACCACGTTGTCCTTTTACCGAAACCGTCCGTCTTTAAAAAAAAAACGAAAACGTTTTCATCGATCTGCCGAAGTGGAAGAGGCGCCGATCCGGGCACCGTCCGCCCTTCGTTCGTTCCTCGTAGAAGAAAGTTCTTGAAGAAATGGAAGCCTGAAGTCGCCCAACAAGAAGCCATTGCAGTGAAGAAGAAGTTGTTCAAGTAACCCGGAGTCCGAAGTAACTTAGATGGACTTTCAATCCATAGTTATACTCTTTTGGGACAGTCTTATCTCCCGCCAAATCATAGTCCTGTCTTTGTATTAATTTTGGCGGGCAGAAATCTCTGCAGGGGCGCTTTGTCTTGTAACGGAGCCGGTGATAACTTAAACTGGCCTTCCTGGCTGATAATGTCTTTCAATGTCTTTTGCATTGTCACCGTGGCTCGGTTCGCATATTGATCGGTCCGGACATTTTCCTTGATGGCTGCTAAACGGTTTTTCCTTTGTACGATAAATGGGTATAAGTGTTTTTACATTGTCCGCCCATATCTTGATGGGCCCCATCCTGTACTTATAATCCATTGAATATGTATGCTGTTGCTCTGAGTTTTGGTTCCCAGAGACTGGCTTTCGTGGGCTCACTGTCTTCAATCCACAAGCCTGTCTGGCTTGCAGTAACAGAAATAAAATGGTTCATAAACTGATCACGGGGCCTGGCGGCCATTTTGTATGCCCTTTTATCAAAGGTTTTTCTGTGCAAGCTTACTTTGGTCAATAAACAGTCTTAATTTTATCCAGTTTTCTTGCGTGATTTTTGCTGAAAATTGCGAATCTTACAGGCCCCCCTGTGATACTGATAGCTTGCTTAAAGTATCAATAATCCTTGATGAGCAAATTTTCCCTGATTCCCCACATCCAAACATTCCTGGCACTTAACTATCTATGCCCCTCACGACACATGCAGTTCCCATTTCCGGAGAAAATGAAAATTACCTCATGCACATTTGGAATCATAGACAGCAAAACTTAAACTATAACATCTTCACCTGTCAGATGGGCAGGGGTTGATACCCTTTTGCGCCATCTGCATGCATCTTTTATTAATCCAAAAAACTTACTAACAACTAATAACATAACCATACTTATTTCCTTATAACCCAAAAAAAGCAAAATCAAAAAAAAAAAAAAAATTTTTTTAAATGGAGGGACGCTTAATCTTATACTAGCAGCTTAGAGTGGGGTATCTGCTTCCCCCATCTGCACATAGCGTTCTCTCCATTCTCCTGTGTTCTCGTGCCTCTGGAGGCGTTTGCCTCTTTTGCAATGCACGAAGAGCAAAAATATCACAATCAGAACCTGACATACTACTAGGATATGGGATGCTATTCTAATCCAGGCGGGGACCTCTATGTTGGTGAACAAGTCCCACCATGGTGGGATGGTTATGTCCAATATGTCTTTTCCTATCTCTAAAGTCTTCTGCTCCAGTGTATAGAAATGTTTCTGCGAAACTATAACGGCTTTTAAAACCTTGGTGAGGTGTTCGGGAAGAGGGGGAATGACATAACCAAAATGCGCGACAAATCGTTGTAAGTCTGTGAAATTCTCTTTGATAGTGATGTGTACAGTGGAGGGCGCAGGAATGGGAACAATTCGTTGTTGTGCCACTTGAACCTCGGCCCTGGGTTTGAAACAGAAACTGCTATCACCGACCGAACACCACTCGTGTTGTCCATATCGGTACTGAGGCGCTGCAGTGGTGACGCAGTATGTCCCACCCCCGATATATGCTACCTGTGGGGGCACATGGTCCTCTGCCATTGCCTCCATGGTGCAATTCACCGGCTTCGCGCTAGCGGTTCTGAACCCGCACTGTGGTTTCAAAAAGGCATTCAAGTGCTGGGGACACAGGATGATGTGTGCTCCCCGGCTCCGACATCCCGAGAGGTCGGTGCCTGTCATCGTACGCTCCCATCTGATGACGTAAGGCGGGACCACTGCGTAACGAATGTGTGCGCCCCCCTGAATGACTCCAATGTGCTCTACTCTGTATACCGGGGCGGGCTTTGCTGCGGGACCCAACACCGGCATTCTTACTACTATTCCCATAATAGTGTGATTCGAATGTCCGCAGTCCACTGGAACTGGGTATGCTTCTGCGGCTAGTCTGAGCTGGCACGGGCTTAATGCATTCTCAAAAGGGTGGAGCGCTTGCAAGTGCTTGTTGCTGATCCAGGACGGGACCAAACCCTGTTTTAAATCCTCAAGATTACTGCGGTCCTCGCCCAATAACCACGCCCCGTACAGCACACAGGCCTCGTTTTGCGCAGCTTGATCGGACGCATTCCGATCCTCCTTAATGAGTGCATTTACCGTTCTCGCGTGTTTCTCCAGCTCAGCAATTATGTCCTTAAAGTGTAGTGTCATGGCCTGGTCCTCATGCAACTCAGAACCCACGACCTTGTTTTCGTCTGTCAATATGTTCCTTAACTGGGCTTTTAAACCGTTGATCTGTGTCTGCAGTTCCACGTTATCTAGAGCGTTGACAACAGATGTCCCGGTATTAAAAGCAGTGAATATGTCATTTACAGTACCCCTTCTTTGCCTCCCGACTCGATCCAAAACTTCTGGCGGTGTGGTGTATAATTTGTCTCTGTCGATGTCGGCAAAGTCAAATTCGTAAAATTGTCTAAACATACTGGTTAACAGGACCTGGTATAATTGTTCCGTTTCTTTGGGACACCACTCCGGCAATCTTACCTCAGTGAGATTTAAAATCACTGAGGCCACCGCGTAGTGTACCCCTTGGTACAGCACCTGACCGGTGGGTACCAATACTAAACCGTTCCCGGGTCCCCTGGTGGTGGTTGGGCACCCTCCTTTCTGGGCTAGTGCTACCGGAAGCGTGGGCAGGGGCTTGCGTGGGCGGGTGATGAGTTCAGTGGCGTTCACCGGAATAGGGGAGTATGGGGCTCCGCACGCTCGAGTGCTAACATCCCATCTCATCCCCTTCCCTTCATCCTGCCACTGCCTCTGGAAGAAGATGGACACGCCCTTGGGGCAGACGCGTCTCGAACCCCACATACAGACATATATTCCCTCATCCGGTTCCCACCATTTGTCCCAACACACACGTAATTGTCCGTGAGTTCCCGTAATAGTCCGATGGGTATTATTACCCAGTCGCTCCCACTCGACCGTAGAGTTTCTCATGTCCTTTCCCAGCTTTCGTAGCCACCACCATCGCCTTGGTGGTACGTTCCCATTGCACACCAGACAAATCCTCTTTCCCACGGTGACGCTGACTCTGGGCGCTAGGATCCTCACTCGAGGGCACGTTAATGAAGTTTCTTGGTAGGCAAAACCGAAATTGCTGGAATATTCCGTAGAATTCATTCCCAGCCAACCTGGCCATCTCCCTTGGTGGAAGTAGGTGGCGGTTTCCTCTACCTCTCGCTCCCCCATCCCATCCGTTGCGATGGGGGCCGTGTCCCCGGAGCACCCGAAAATGATGACGTCCTTGGTGCGGCCTCGGTAGGCCCACCCGCACCCGATCGCCATGAACGCGATGACAATCCTTTCCATCGTATCCCAGGTTTCTGTAACCAACAAAATGATGTAGCCGGGCTCCCGATAGGTGCTGGCCTAAATTAATTGGACGCGCGGGTTCCTGGACCCCGCTCCCTAACAAACACACATACCGGGCAGACTTCAAAATTGTACTCTTAACACCATATACTTTACATTCCTTAAACTATGACCATAATAACCTATCTTAACTTATGTACAGCGCCGCCCTCCGTGGGGCGGCTTTCCGAATCCCTGTGAGGTCTGTCGTGTGCCACACCCTGCGATGGGGCTGCATTGATCTTTGGCCTTGATCCCCCGCAGCCTGTCGCTGCTGAACGGGGATCATGTCTTCCTGGGGCTGCTTTAAACCGTGGTTGGGGAGGATGGGGAGAATCTGGCCAAAATTTTCTGGGCTGGGGCGCTCGAGCTGACCTACGAGGGGCTGCTTTGGGTTGGGCTCCCGGGGCCGATGGACCTGGGGTCGTGACTGTTACCGTCACAGCCTGTGGTTCCTCCACAGCTGCCGGCTCCAGCTCCCCTTCCTCAGGCTCCGCCCCCCCGGGGTCGGGATCTGTGGCTTCCGACTCCACCTCACCTGTCCCTACAGGTAACGAGTCTCCACCCCCACTCCCTACCTCCCCCAAGCTTGAGTCGAGGGCGGGACTGCCGTCCTCTGACTCTTCCTCCTCCGTGATTGGGTCTAAAGCGAGGTTGAGCTGTTCGGGCTCTCCCCTGCCTAAATCCCATTCAAAAGATGAGACCTCCCACTCCAATGGGATGGCCTCTCCCTTCACGCAGGCTACTGCTCCAGCCTGTGTGGTCTGTGACTCTGTTACAGGCTGAGGATCTTTGTTCTCAGACCTGGTCCCCTTTGGTGGCCCTGGTGTACCCGGTTTAAACAGTTTACACTGGTTGATGTGAAACCATTTGGTACGTCGGGGCGTCTTCACTGCATAAACCTGGCTTTGTCTACAATGCTGTATGGCCCCATGTACAGTGGTTCAAAACTCCCTACCCTGGCGTAGTTTCGGACCATGACCTGGTCCCCGACTACCCACTCTTGTTGTTTCCGAGGTTCCAACAACAGTTTATTTCCCTGGTGCTGTCTTCCCATGTTCCCAGCCGCCTGCCCATAAATCTGTCTCAGGCGCTCCAAGAGGGTTTGGGCGAATTTGTCCCGTTTCACCTCTCGGAGCTGGCCCTCAGTGAGCACCGGGGCTAGCACATGGGTGGGTGTTCGCATGATCCTTCCAGTCATTAACTCGTGCGGGGAATACCCCGTGCTTTTGGACTGGCTGGCTCGGATCCCCATGAGGACTAAAGGCAGGACCTCCGCCCATTTCTGGGGCGAGCCCATTGTCTCTTTCCTCAGCTTTTCCTTGAGGGTCCGATTCATACGCTCAACAATCCCGGATGACTGGGGATTGTATGCTACGTGCCACTTTCCCTCAATGCCCAAGAGCCTGAGGGCGTTCTGCATTACTTGACCGGTGAACTGACTCCCTTGGTCGGACTCTACAAAACGGGGGAGTCCCCACCGTGAGAACACTTCCCGAATCAAGATCTTAGCAGTACCCAGTGCCGTAGCTGTTCTGCACGGGAAGGCTTCTACCCATTTGGTGAACACATCTACCAGGACAAGGCAGTACTTATAGCCTCCCTGGGCGGCGGGCAGGGGCCCTATGTAGTCGACCTGAATCGACTGCCATGGTCCCTCTACCCTCCTGATGTGCCCCATGGGCACCTTCCTTTTGTGGGGGTCTGGGTTGTTAGCAGCACACACAAGACAGCTTGCGCAGAACTCGCGGACATCGTCCCGAAGTCCCGGCCACCATCCCGCCTGTTCCACCCGTTGCCAGGTGACCTCAGGTCCGGGGTGTCCCGCTCCTGGACCCTCGTGGGCCAATTGCAGGAATTCCCTTCGGTGCTGCTGCGGCACAACCCACTGCTCCTTTCGGAACAGCATCCCTTCTTTGACTGTGAGGGCTGCCGTACTGTACGGACCTTCTACCTGTTTGCCCTCTGTGATGGCTTTTAGGACTGCTTTTAGGGCGGGATCCAGGGTTTGGACGGTCTTTAGGTCTGGGGGCGGTGTCACCCCTGTGTTCCCGGGAATTCCCTCCCTGCCTTGGATCGCCGCCACGGGTCCGGGTTCGTATGGGTCCCAGAGAATGCCGCTGCGGGCACCCTCCCTGGCTAGCGCATCCGCCTGCTGGTTGCCCTGACTGCGGGGTTCTGTAATGGAGTGAGCCTTCACCTTATGGATGAACACCTCTCCTTTCTCCCCCACAGCTGCTAGGATCTTCTCCAGCAAGGGCTTAACTGTTAAAGGCCGCCCGTCCGCGGAGGTGTACCCGCGTCGGGACCAGATGGCGAGGTACTCCGTACACGAATTGCACGTGAACATGCTGTCTGAGCAAATCGTGTATGGGGTTGGGAAAATCTCGGGGTGGGTAACCACGTACACCACCGCGGACAGTTCAGCCTGCTGCGCGCTCATAGTGCTGGGGAGCTTAATTGCCAGGGCAATGTTTGCCGCAGGGTCATAAACTCCACACCCTGTGAGTCGCTTGCCGTCAGCTACAGTGCTAGAACCGTCTACGTAGATCTCGCGGCCCGTGGGATGTATCCCGGCCCGTAAACCTATGTTAACTTCCCATACCCCTTCTACGGAACATTGATGGGCTGTCCCGGGATATGCCATATTGGCTGCGAGCCTTGGCGCGCAGAGGCCTTTAACTTTGAGATCCATCTGGGAAAGGAGGAGGGTCCAGCGCGCAATCCGAGCGCTGCTTACGGTCCCATCCTTAATCCTCCCGTCCAGAAGCATCTTCGTGGGGGTGTGATGGGTGAGGAGCGTAATGGGAGAGGTCCCTGTGAAGATCACTGATCTGTTCACAGCCCAATGCGTGGCCAGGAGATGCCGTTCGCAATTGGAGAAACTCCTCTCCACATCCGTGAGCACCCTGGAGGAATAAACTACTGGTCTTAGCTTGCCGTGCCGCTCTTGGAGCAGTACTGCGCTCAGGCTGTCCCCACTAGCGGCTACCTCCAGAAAGAACTCCTCTTCCCCATCTATGGCCCCTAGGGCTGGCGCGGTCTGCAGATCTCTTTTCAACTTCTCGAATGCTGCCTGGCACCCCCCGTCCCAAGACCACTCGACTCCCTTGTGTAAGAGTCGAAGTAGCGGGGCCGCTGTGGCAGCATAGTCCTCGATGAAATCTCTGCAGTACCCGGTCAATCCCAAAAAGGACCTTACACCCGTTACTGTGTTGGGAATCGGCAGATCTTGTATAGATTCCCGTCTGGCCTTATCTATGGCTCTTTCCCCAGCGCGGATGGCCAGACCCAGGAATTTAACTTCCTGCTGGCCGATCTGGGCTTTCTTTGGGTTTACTTTGAAACCCTTCCTTTCTAACAGTTCCAACAATTCGGCTAACAGTGGGCCGTGCTGCTCCCTTGTATCTGTGAACAGGAGTAAGTCGTCCACATACTGCACTATCTGGTTGGGCTGGCTGAACTCTTTCAAACTCCCCGCCATACACTGATGGAAAATGCTGGGGCTGTTGTGAAAACCCTGTGGTAAGCAGTTCCAGGTGTACTGTTGCCCTTTGAAAGTAAAGGCAAACTTGTACTGGTCCTCCCGCCGCAGCGGAATGGACCAAAAACCGTTCGAGATGTCCAGCAACGTGAATGTGGTCGCCGATGCTGGAATACTCCCTATTAAGTCTGCAACTGCTGCTACCGTGGGCGCGCAGGCTGGGATATTACTATTGAGGACTCTATAGTCCACTGTGGCTCTCCACGAATTGTCCGGTTTCTTTACCGGCCATAATGGGGAGTTCACGTGGGTGGCTATCGTCCTCAATACGCCCTGCTGTACCAATGAAGATATTGCTGTCTCCATGTCGGGTTCTGCCTCCTTGGGGAAATTATACTGCTTTTGGAGTCGGATCATGGGGTCCCCGTCTACGCTGACTTCGAACCCAGTGACTCTCCCGCAGTCGTGCTTGTGGGTGGCGAACGCGGTCAGATTTTCTGACACACGCGCCTGCAAGTCCGTTGGGACGTTTGTTATCATGAGCTCGAGATCGTAACCTCCTGATGGCTTCATAGTGCACAGGGCCCCCTTTTCTTCCTTCCCCGGGATTACGACTACCTTACCTAAACCGCCCTCGGCTCCCCAGAGACAGTGATTTCTCAGGTCCACGAGGATCCCGTGTTCCACCAAGAAATCAGCCCCGAGGATGCCTTTCCCCCCCCCCTCTTTCCACTTCAATAGGATGCACGTCCATGTGGTGTGGAGCGCTCCCAACTGAATGGAGAGCGGGAGGGAGTGCGCGCCAGCCTGTGCTCTACCTGTGAAACCCGCTACTAAATATGGAGCCTGGGCGGACAGAGGTGAGGCAAAAGGTTTGTCCGTGTGGATCAAGGTACACGAAGCTCCCGTATCCAACAGGTAACTACCCCTTTGTTTCTCCACCTCCATCTCCACCACAGGTCTTCTCCAAGCGTCATAGCGGAGCGGACACAAGTAGATGGGCTGCGCGGGCGTCAGTCATTTAGGTGTTTCGGCTGGGGTCTCGGGGGCGATAGGGCTGTTAGCAACCGCTACCTTCCCCTGCCAGGTCATCAGAGACCGCATAGTCTCCAAGACTGACTCGATCGCAGCGGGGTCCACAACCGCACCACCCCCTTCATTCGGGGCAAAGGCTACGGTTGGGTTCTGGACTGGTGTTGGGGCAGCGGCCTGCACTTGTGGTTGTGCTGGTGTTGGGGAAACTCTCGGGCCGTTGGCGACTCGGGCTTGGGCTCGATCTTGGGCTGCGGCGAACTCTCTCTCCCTCTTATCCTTCCAAGGATTCCTACAGTCCTTGCGCCAATGACCCTCCTTCCCACACCCGTAACAACTGCTATTTGCTTGGGGATGGCGATTTCCCTCCTGACGCCATTCCTTTTTAGCAGAGGCTGCGGGTCTCACCTCATGCACCTTTCCTTTCACAACAGGCGTTTTCTTGCCCTTGTTGTTTCTATAACTGATCGTGAGCTGATCTAGTACTACTTCCTCCGTGGAGCGGGCGTTAGTGGGGTCAAACCATGCTTTGGCCTGTTCCTTCACTACTGGCAGGCAACCTGCTACCAGGCACCGAAGCCAGTGAGCCCTTTGTTCGCCATCCAGCCCGGCCCGGGCCGGCCCGCCCGGGCAGCTGCGCCGATACACTGGCCACAACCTGTCGGCGAAAACCCGTGGGGGTTCTCCCTCTAGCTGCACTGTCTTTTCTAAACGGAGGAACGGAGTTCCGTCCCCCTCTCCCATGATCTCCAGAATCTCATCCCGTAGCAACTCATAGTCCCTGTGCCCTCTCTTGCTCTCGTCAGGGAGACACTGGAGGAGCGAACTGTCCAGGGAGAACAGCAGCATTTTAGACTGTTCAACCCCGTCGCAGTCATTGACTGCTGCGGTCTGCTCCACGTCCCTGAAATGCACGGAGGGATCTCCTGACTCGGAGAGTTTTGGGATGTGACTTATCATCTCTCTTAGCTGTCGTGCGCTATGAGGCATTATGATCTGACTCTCAAGGGGTCCGTCATCGCCATTTTCTTCATTTGGACCGATCCTCCGGTGTCTCGTTGGACACATTGGCGCCGACCCCGACTCTACTGTCTGGGGTTGCTCTACCTCAGGGCTCTTTTCCTCTACCGTCTCCGTCTCCTGTCCCGGAGTCCAAGACTCCTCATAGGCAGGAGGCGCAGAAGGTTCGGGGGTTGGTACCCCAACTGCCTCTTGTGGAATCGGTCTTTTGGATTCCTTGGCTAGCAACAGCTGACTCGCTGGTGGATTTATGAGACACACCAACCCGTTTGCCTTCGCTAGGGCCTTTCTCAGGTCCTCTAGCTCCCGGCGGCAAGTGCTGTGGTCGGTGTTCTCAGATCTATCCTCCATGGCCATTTTATATGCTGCCCTGGCTCCCAGGAGCTTTTCCTCTTGGGCATCTACTTGTTTGGCTAGACGGGAACACCTCTCTCTCATTCTACCTTCACTGGCCTTGACCTCCACGACCTGACATTTTAAATATTCTACCCGGGTTTCGTGGCCGCGAATTACAGAGCGGCGTTCCTGGTTCAGCGCGTCAAGCGATTCAATCAGTTTTTGACCTCCCGCAACCTTTTCCTCCACGCCTTTAAGCAAGCCGTTGATCTGGACTGTCTGTGCTGCAACTACCTGGTCCAAAAGCTGGACTTGCTTCTTGTAGCACATCAGCCAGACCGCCTTTTCTACAGATTTCTTATGCTCTCTACCCGCTGTCCACTTGATGGCTGCGTCTAGCGGGCACCTATCCCTTAGTAGATCAG
This sequence comes from Somniosus microcephalus, assembly GCF_052327205.1. Classification (NCBI taxonomy): domain Eukaryota; kingdom Metazoa; phylum Chordata; class Chondrichthyes; order Squaliformes; family Somniosidae; genus Somniosus; species Somniosus microcephalus. The sequence continues at coordinate 70,260,954 of NC_140988.1, forward strand.
ATATCCATTGTTTTGTGAGGTTGACTTTTCCGAAAACATAATCTGCTATTCTTTCATCCATCACATTTCGTCTATTCAGATCTTGATCTAACACACTACTTTCCTGCTGCCAAGGTCCTGCCGTGGTCGCCATTTCTGTAGGGGGTTTCTCTTGCTCTTTCTGGTCTCCTGCCAGGCTTCGTGCAATAATTACCCTGGAGTGGTTCGACCCACTCCCCCCTACGGTTCTAGACCTTGGACTTAGGTGCAGAGAACAGTAGTGCAGAGAAAGAACTCAATAGACCAGGTTGAATAGCACGAAATGGATGCTTTTATTTTTAAACAGTTTGAAGCATTACAAAATACATGTCATAGGCACAGATTAAAGTTACTACAATCATGCACAAATTTATGAACTTGACTCTATGGAAATGGGGAACACACGGCACATCGAAAAAGGGGAAACACATTACGATTTCCCTTAACTCCCTCCCCTATACCTAAACTAAGTTTCGACCTGGGGAACTTGGGATCATGCTCACCACTCTCGAAATCGCGAGAAAGGGGGTTCGCAGCCTTTTTGGCACCGCTTTCCGTCGTCACGTGGATTTGGAAACTTCTGGCGCAGTCGATATTCTCTCCTCCCTCGAGGCGGTGGGGTAGACCCAGCCTCGATGAGTGCTCGTTAAGGTTGAGATCCACCAAGTCAATTTGGGTTCATGAAGCAGACCCAGATGCAGGCTATGCACTTGGGAGAATCTTGTGGCATCGATCGCCGGTTCTCCAGAGGGTTTCTTCTCCGTCGGCCTGGGTCGTCGATGATCTCCCGACCCCAGTACCCGGGCCACCCTCGTCGTCTTCTCGTCGTGGCCGAGCCTTGTTTTGGCTGAACACCGACCACGTTGTCCTTTTACCGAAACCGTCCGTCTTTAAAAAAAAAACGAAAACGTTTTCATCGATCTGCCGAAGTGGAAGAGGCGCCGATCCGGGCACCGTCCACCCTTCGTTCGTTCCTCGTAGAAGAAAGTTCTTGAAGAAATGGAAGCCTGAAGTCGCCCAACAAGAAGCCGTGGCAGTGAAGAAGAAGTTGTTCAAGCAACCCGGAGTCCGAAGTAACTTAGATGGACTTTCAATCCATAGTTATACTCTTTTGGGACAGTCTTATCTCCCGCCAAATCATAGTCCTGTCTTTGTATTAATTTTGGCGGGCAGAAATCTCTGCAGGGGCGCTTTGTCTTGTAACGGAGCCGGTGATAACTTAAACTGGCCTTCCTGGCTGATAATGTCTTTCAATGTCTTTTGCATTGTCACCGTGGCTCGGTTCGCATATTGATCGGTCCGGACATTTTCCTTGATGGCTGCTAAACGGTTTTTCCTTTGTACGATAAATGGGTATAAGTGTTTTTACATTGTCCGCCCATATCTTGATTGGCCGCATCCTGTACTTATAATCCATTGAATATGTATGCTGTTGCTCTGAGTTTTGGTTCCCAGAGACTGGCTTTCGTGGGCTCACTGTCTTCAATCCACAAGCCTGTCTGGCTTGCAGTAACAGAAATAAAATGGTTCATAAACTGATCACGGGGCCTGGCGGCCATTTTGTATGCCCTTTTATCAAAGGTTTTTCTGTGCAAGCTTACTTTGGTCAATAAACAGTCTTAATTTTATCCAGTTTTCTTGCGTGATTTTTGCTGAAAATTGCGAATCTTACAAGGGGCATACTTAAAAAAGAAATTAGGAGGGCGAGGAGGGGCCATGAAATAACACTGGCGAGCAAAATAAAGGAAAATCCTAAGATGTTTTATAAGTATATTAAGGGCAAGAGGATAACCAGGGAAAGGGTAGGGCCCATTAGGGACCAAAGTGGCAATCTGTGTGTAGAGCCAGATGATGTAGGCGGGGTTTTAAATGAATTTTTTGCATCTGTGTTCACTATGGAGAGAGACGATGCAGACATAGAAATCGGGCAAGGGGACTGTGACATACTTGAACATATTAGCATCGAGAGGGAGGAGGTGCTAGCGGTTTTAGCAGGCCAAAAAGTGGATAAATCCCCAGGCCCGGACGAGATGTATCCCAGGCTGCTGTGGGAGGCAAAGGAGGAGATTGCAGGGGCTCTGACACAAATTTTCAGAACCTCTCTGGCCACAGGGGATGTACCAGAGGACTGGAGAACAGCTAATGTAGTACCATTATACAAGAAGGGTAGCAGGGATAAACCAGGGAATTACAGGCCAGTGAGCCTAACATCTGTGGTAGGGAAATTATTGGAAAAAATTCTGAGGGACAAAATTAGTCTCCACTTGGAGAGGCAAGGATTAATCGGGGATAGTCAGCATGGCTTTGTCAAGGGTAAATCATGTCTGACAAATCTGATTGAATTTTTCGAGGGGGTGACTATGGGGGTGGATGAGGGAAATGCTGTGGATGTGGTTTACATGGACTTCAGTAAAGCTTTTGACAAAGTCCCGCATAGGAGACTGGTCAAGAAGGTAAGAGCCCATGGGATCCAGGGTGCCTTGGCGCGTTGGATCCTAAACTGGCTGAGTGGCAGGAGGCAGAGGGTGATGGTCGAAGGTTGCTTTTGTGACTGGAAGCCTGTGTCCAGTGGGGTACCTCAGGGATCGGTGCTGGGTCCCTTGTTGTTTGTGATCTACATAAATGATTTGGATGAGAATGTAAAAGGTATGATCAGTAAGTTCGCAGATGACATGAAAATTGGTGGGGTGGTAAATTGCGAGGAGGAAAGCCTCAGGCTACAGGACGATATAAACGGGTTGGTCAGATGGGCGGAAAAGTGGCAAATGGAATTTAACCCTGAAAAGTGCGAGGTGATGCATTTTGGACGGACAAATAAGGCAAGGGAATACACAATGAGTGGTAGGACCCTAGGAAGTACAGAGGGTCAGAGGGACCTTGGTGTACATGTACATAGATCCCTGAAGGCAGCGGAACAGGTAGATAAGGTGGTTAAAAAGGCATATGGGATACTTGCCTTCATTAGCCGAGGCATAGAATATAAGAGCAGGGAGGTTATGATGGAGCTGTACAAAACGCTGGTGAGGCCACAGCTGGAGTACTGTGTGCAGTTCTGGTCACCTCACTATAGGAAGGATGTGATTGCTTTGGAGAGGGTGCAGAGAAGATTCACCAGGATGTTACCTGGGATGGAGCGCCTCAGCTATGAAGAAAGACTAAACAGGCTGGGGTTGTTTTCCTTGGAGCAAAGAAGGCTGAGGGGGGACCTGATTGAGGTGTACAAAATGATGAGGGGCATAGATAGGGTAGATAAAGAGGAACTTTTCCCCTTAGTAGGGGGGTCAATAACAAGGGGGCATAGATTCAGGGTAAGGGGCAGGAGATTTAGAGGGGATTTGAGGAGGAACTTTTTCACCCAGAGGGTGGTTGGAATCTGGAACTCACTGCCTGAAAGGGTGGTAGAGGCAGGAACCCTCACAACATTCAAGAAGCATTTGGATGAGCACTTGAAATGCCATTGCATACAAGGCTATGGACCAAATGCTGGAAAATGGGATTAGACAGGACAGGGGTGGATGGGCGGCGCGGACACGATGGGCCGAAGGGCCTCTTTCTGTGCTGTAAAACTCTATGACTCTATGACTCTCTGTAATTTCTCTGCAAATTTGCTCCTCTATAGCCTTCCCACTAGTTGGTGGTCTACAGAATACACCTAGCAGTGTAATGGCACGCCTATTGTTTCTTAACTTTAACCAAATAGATTCTGTCCTTGACCCCTCTATGACATCCTCTCTCTCCAGCACTGTAATATTCTCCTAAATCAATGCTGCCACCCCACCTCCTTTCTTTCCTTCCCTATCTTTCCTGACCACCTTATAACCAGGAATATTTAAAACCCAATCCTGCCCTTTTTTGAACCAGGTCTCTGTTATCGCCATGACATCATATTCCCATGTGGCTATTTGCTCCTGCAGCTCACCAACCTTATTTACCACACTTTGTGTGCTTACACACATGCACTATAAACCTATCTTAGACCTTCTTGTATTCTCTCTCAGTCTGACCCCACCTAATACCTTACTATTTCTTATTCTAGTGCTATCTGTCTCTCCCCATCCTTTGTGCACCTTGTTTCTCCTTTCTAATGCTACATCCTAGTGCCCATCCCCCCGTCAAATTAGTATCAACACTCCCCAACAGCACTAGCAAACCCCGTCATGAGGATATTGGCCCCGGCTCTGTTGAGGTACAACCCGTCCGGCCTGTACAGGTCCCACCTCCCCCAGAATCAGTCCCAATGCCCCAGGAATTTAAAGCCCTCCCTCCTGCACCATTTCTCCAGCTATGCATTCATCTGCTCTATCCTCCTATTTCTATATTCACTTGCACGTGACACCGGGAGTAATCCACAGTTTACTACTTTGAGGTCCTGCTTTATAATCTCTTTCCTAGCTCCCTAAAATCTGCCTGCAGGACCTCATCCCTCTTTCTACCTATGTCATTGATACCGATATGGACCACGACCTCTGGCTGTTCACCCTCCCCCTCCCCCCAGAGTGTTCTGCAGCCGCTCAGTGACGTCCTTGACCCTGGCACCAGGGAGGCAACATACCATCCTGGAATCACGTCTGCGGCCGCAGAAACGTGTGTCTGTTCCCCTAAAACTTGAATCGCCTATCACTATTGCTTTCCTCCTTGTACAGCTGAGCCACTCGTGGTGCCGTGGACTTAGATCTGGCTGTACTCCCCCAAAGGACCCATCGCTCTCACCCGACCTGTTATGGAGTGAAATGCACTCAGGACTCCTGCACTATCTGTCTGGTCCTCAAAAGTGACCAAGCTAGATACAGCAACCCTGGGGTGTAGAAAAAATAATGGCCCAGTAATTCCGGGCACAACGCGTGAGTAAGGACGGGGTACTCACGCGTGTGCCCGGAGGAATTGCCAGTTTTCAGCATACACAGCGCATGCACTGAAAACCGGCATTTCCTGTCCTCTGACCCAAGGGGTTAAGAGGCTGAATGCGTGCGCGGTATCGGGCAGCGCGTGCTCCTTGGATTTCCTCTATTTTTAGAGAGTTGCACGTGTGTGTAAAGGCCTCCGGTATTTACGCATTGAAAAACTACACGTAAGTACTTAGTTTTACAGGTAAGTGGTCTATTATACAATTGAGAATTTTTTTTCCCACAGGTTTGTTATTTTTAAAGAATTTACAGTAAGGTAAGTTTAGTTTTAGCCCCGATTTTTTATATAAAAATGTTTTTCAAATTTTAAAATTATTGTTTAAAATAGTTTTTCAGAGTTCTTTATGGTTCATTTAAGTAGTGCAATGTTTTTTTAAATTTTCTTTCAGGTTTACGTAGTGTTTTGGGGCCAGGAGTTTTCATGAGTTTGACAGCTCTTACTGTCAAACTCATGAATGAGCTTTTGCAACCTCCCATTGGTTGCCCTGTGCTCACGTGATCCCAGCCGGCTCATCGCACTAAGTACGCCGCTGGGTCACGCACCTCAAGCGGGCCAGTGAGAGGAAATGCAATGCGGGCCAGAATTAAAATGTCAGCACGCCGGGTAAGTGAACATCGGGGGCTTGCACGCGCGGCAAGCTCCCGATCCTAATTTCAGGGCCAATGCATTGATAAGCGAGGCTATTGAATTAGTGCCTGCAGAAACTAGCTCCCTGGCCTCACTCAATCCCAGAATGAGCTGTGAAAAGGATTTAACTTAATGGTTTCTTTTACCAAAAGAAACTTCAGGCAGAAACCTGAAATTTGTAAAGAAAGCAATCATTTATTATATACTAGACAAAAAATAGACATTTGAATTAAATAACATCTTCGGTTCATGCACGATTTAGGATTTCTTTAACAATGAACAAAACACCATCTGACTTCTCAAATGCTTACCTTTTTGGAAATCAAAGGTCCATTTTAGACTAACACTTTAACGAACGTTTATATTTACGCATGTTTTGCTCAGGCTTGTCAAGGTCCTCTAAATATCTTGATGAACACGGTTTGTGGTATAGAAAATGGTTTTCTCTAGTGGTCAGGTCAGCCATTCCAGAAGCAATCTGTAAATCTGCATCCAGGTGGAAAGCGATCCGTGAGGTAGCAAACCCTTCCTCCACATGGTTAGGATGTTAGTCCTTTTATTTTTGAACTACACCTCTGGGGCGGTTGCTTGCCAACAGTAGGCTTCTTCAAGTAAACCCTAGGTTTGATTGACAGTCCATTTGTTTTCTTTCAGTGTCTTTAATGTAGGTCTTCAGCTGGTCTGGAGCCAGGTTCTGCAAGTTGCTTTGGTGATCTGTTCTTTGTGTCTTTAACAAGGTGCCACTGTTTAGCTCTTTTTTTCTTCAGCCTGCCAGAGCTATTTTCTCATTTACATAACTTTTGTTTATCGTATGTAGTTTTATTACCACTACTTTAATTACTTTGTGCTGCTTTGTTTTATGGCAATGTAAGGAATGAGAAGAAAAAAGTAATATTGAAGCAAAAGATGAAGGAAAATGCAAAGGAAGAACAGAAGAAAATTGAAGAAGAGTACATGAAATACGAGAAAGAAGAAATGTCATTAAAAATGTATGAGAATTGGCTGGTAAGATTTGGAGTGTATGCGGGTAAGATTTTGAGGAAAGTTTAAAAAACTCCAATTCAGTTTGTTGTTTTGATTAAGTAATAATGGAAAACTGAGATTAAATTGGTCGCTCAAAATCACTCCAAGGTGCTAAATGTATGAGCAGTTAAATTCAGTTTAAAGTCTCTTGAGCTGTCAGTGTCTATGTTTGCTAACTGTCAGAATACATCATGGTGTTGATACGTCTTATGTTCACATTGAAGGATTAATGATCTTTATACCATTGTTCATTGAAAAATAAATTACAATTTATCATGGGAAACTTCTGTGACTGGTATATAAGAAAGACTTGCATTTATATAGCGCCTTTCATGACCTCATGGCATCCCAAAGCGCTTTACAGCCAATGAAGTACTTTTGAGTTGTAGTCACTGTTGTAATGTAAGAAATGCGGCAGCCAAATTGCGCACAGCAAGGTCCCACAAATAGCAATATGGTAATGACGAGATAATCTGTTTTAGTGATGTTGATTGGTCAGGCTCTCCTGCTGTTTTTTGAAATAGTGCGATGGGATATTTTATGTACACCTGAGAGGGCAGACGGGGCCTCAGTTTAACATAAGAACATAAGAAATAGGAGCAGGAGTCGGCCATTCAGCCCCTCGAGCCTGCTCCGCCATTCAATGAGATCATGGCTGATCTTCTGCCTCAACTCCATTCATCGGCCTTATCGCCATATCCCTTGACGCCCTTACTAGTCAGAAATCTATCAACTTCTGTTTTGAATATACCCAATGACTGAGCCTCCACAGCCCTCTGGGGTAGAGAATTCCAAAGATTCACCACCCTCTGTGTGAAGAAATTTCTTCTCATCTCAGCCCTGAATGGCCTACCCTTTATTCTGAGGTTGTGGCCCCTGGTTCTAGACTCCCCAGCCAAGGGAAACATTCTCCCAGCATCCACCCTATCAAGCCCTGTAATAATTTTGTATGCTTCAATGAGACCCCCTCTCATTCTTCTGAATACTAGAGATTACAGGCATAGTTTACTCAATCTCTTCTCATACCAACATCTCATCCGAAAGATGGCACCTCCAACAGTGCAGCACTCCCTCAGCACTGCACTGGAGTGTCAGCCCAGTGAGTTCAACTCCTTTGAACCCATAACCTCTGACTCAGAGGCAACAGTGCTTTTTTGTATTTTTTAATATTGGATTTATTCAACATTAAACACATTTGCAACATCGTGATCATTCCTTTGTACCATACAATCATTCCTTCACCAGTTTTTAGCTACAGAAATTAAAGTCATCTTTAAAGACATTGACAACATCGTCATTATTTCCTTTACCATTTATTAGCTTCAGAAATTAAAGTTCAAATTGTCACCCATGACATATATTAATCTACTGAACTTCAAAAAATGCCATCCTTAAATTCTTTTCTGAATAATAAATCCACAAAGCCATACAATGTTCTTTTAGTCTATATTGAAATACTCTTTCAGGTTTATTCTTCGCCCTTTATAAAACAGCATTCCTTAGTTGCACAATTACGAATCTAGCCACACTGAACATTAAATTAATCACTGCTCCGCTAGACTCGGGCAGACTCTAGCCGTCTAACCGAGAGGGTTGATGAGGGCAATGTGGTTGATGTGGTGTACATGGACTTCCAAAAGGCATTTGATAAAGTGCCACATAATAGGCTTGCCAGCAAAGTTGAAGCCCATGGCACAGTTTCAAAATTTGCAGATGACACAAAACTTAGAAGTATAGTGAACAGTGAGGAGGATGGTGAAAGACTTCAAGAGGACATAGATGGGCTGGTGGAATGGGCAGACAAGTGGCAGATGAAATTTAATGTAGAAAAGTGCGAAGTGATACATTTTGGTCGGAAGAACGAGGAGAGGCAATATAAACTAGAGGGTACCCTTATTTAAGGAGGGATATACTTGCATTGGAGGCAGTTCAGAGAAGGTTCACTAGGTTGATTCCTGGGATGGAAGGGTTGTCTTATAAGGAAAGGTTGAGCAGGTTGGGCCTATACTCATTGGAGTTTAGAAGAATGAGAGGTGATCTTATTGAAACATAAGATTCTGAGGGGGTTGGACAGGGTAGATGCTGAGAGGATGTTTCCCCTCGTGGGGGAATCTATAACGAGGGGGCATAGTCTCAGAATAAGGGGCCGCCCATTTAAGACCGAGATGAGGAGGAATTTCTTCTCTCAGAGGGTCATGAATCTTTGAAATTCTTTACCTCAGAGAGCTGTGGAAGCTGATTCATTGAATATATTCAAGGCTGAGATACTCTTCTTCTTAGGCAGTCCCTTGGAACTGAGGTGACATAAAAAATGAGTTTGCAGGTGACTGATGAGTCCAATGTGGGACCTACAGTCTCTGTCACAGGTGGGGCAGACGGTGGTTGAAGGGGTGGGTGGGTGGGGTGCTTGGGTTGATGTGCACTCCTTGCGCTGCCTGCGCTTGGCTTCCACTTGCTCCCAGCAAAGAGACTCGAGTTGTTCGGCGCCTTCCTGGATGCTTCTCCTCCACTTTGTGCGGTCTTGGGCCAGGGATTCCCAGGTGTCAGTGGGGATGTTACACTTTTTCAAGGAGGCTTTGAGGGTGTCCTTGAAACGTTTCCTCTGCCCACCTGGGGCTCTCTTGCCATGCCGGAGCTCCGAGTAGAGCGCTTGTTTTGGGAGTCTCGTATTGGGCATGCAGACAATGCGACCCATCCATCAGAGCTGATTGAGCGTGGTCAGAGCTTCGATGCTGGGGATGTTGGCCTGAGTGAGAACACTGACGTAGGTGCACCTATCCAGCCAATGGATTTACAGGATCTTGCGGAGGCAGCGTTGGCGGTACCTCTCCAGTGCTTTGAGGTGCCTGCTGTACATGGCCCATGTCTCTGAGGCATACAGCAGGGCGGGTATCACTGCTGCACTGTAGATCATGAGCTTAGTGCCGGGTTTGAGCTCCTGGCCTTCAAACACGCTCTTCCGTAGGCGACCGAAGGCTGCACTGGCACACTGAAGGCGGTGTTGGACTTCATCATCGACGTCTGCCCTTGTTGACAGTAGGCTCCCGAGGTATGGAAAGTGGTCCACGTTGTCCAAGGCCTTGTCGTGGATTTTGATAATCGGGGGGCAGTACTGTGTGGCGGAGCAAGTTGGTAGAGGACCTTTGTCTTACGGATGTTTAGTGTAAGGCCCATGCTCTCGTACACTTCGGTGAAGGTGTTGACGATGGTTTGGAGTTCGACCTCTGAGTGAGCGTCGTCTGCATACTGTAATTCGATGACAGAGGATGGGACGTCCTTGGATCTGGACTGGAGGCGACGGAGGTTGAACAGTTTCCCGTTTGTTCTGTAAATTAGCTCCACTCCAGTGGGGAGCTTACTGAGGGTGAGATGGAGCATTGCAGCAAGGAAGATTGAGAAGGGCGTTGGTGCGATGACACAGCCTTGCTTGACCCCAGTTCATACGTGAATTGGGTCTGTGCTGGAACCGTTGGTCAGGATCACGGCTTGCATGTCATCGTGAAGCAGGCGGAGGATGGTGACAAACCTTTGATGTCAGCTGAATTTGAGGAGAACACTCCATAATCCATCACAGTTGACAGTGTCGAAGGCCTTTGTGAGATCAAAGAAGGCCATGTACAGCGGTTGGTGCTGTTCTCTGCATTTCTCTTGTATTTGACGTGCGGTGAAGATCATATCCATTGTGCCCCTTAGTGGGCGGAATCGCATTGCGGCTCAGGGAGGAGCTCTTCGGCCACTGGGAGACGGCGATTGAGGATTTTTGCGATGACTTTCCCTGTGGCCAGCTCCTGCTCCTATTTCTTATGTTCTATGTTCTTATGTAATATCATTTAACAAATACTAATTTCTCAATTTTCTGTTATTTATTATTTATAGGAACAGAAAGAAAAGCAAGAAAAGCATGAAAAGAAGCAAAGGAAAATCAGGAGCATTTTGCATGATGAGCCACCACCTCCTTGGAGCCCCCCTAATAAAACAATACCATTTGGAAAATGAACATTACACATCAGTGATGAAAAAACCTGAAGTTTTGCTTTTTAACTTTACAAATAGAGTAAATTTTGATCTGTATTTTTTAACCCAGAAAAATGTATGTGGAAAATATTTGTATATATTTGCTTAGAATAATGTAAGTTATTATGGAGTGACATAATATTTTATAAAATAAAAATCTGGTTTAAAATAAAGTATAGAGCAATTTTCAAATATATGAATTATTGATCATTTATTTTGCAAATTTAAATAGAAAATTTATGATTTCTGAACCAGGATTTTAGGTTAAACATTTTAAGACAACCTCAAAGCGCTTTAGTCAATTAATTACTTTTGAAGTGTAGTTAATGTTGCAATGCAGGAAATGTGGCAGCCAAATGTGCGCAGCAAGGTCCCACAAACAGCAATGAGATAAATGACCAGATACAAAAGCAAAATACTGCGGGTGCTAGAAATCTGACATAAAAACATAAAATGCTGGAAATACTCAGCAGGTCAGGCAGCATCTGTGTAGAGAGGAACAGAGTTAACGTTTCAGGTCGATGATCTTTCATCAGAACTGGAAAATGTAACAGACATAACAGGTTTTAAGCAATTACAGAAGCAGGGGGAGGGGAGGAAAGAACAAAAGGGAAGGTCTGTGATAGCGTGGAAGGCAGGAAAGATTAAATGACAAAAGGGGTGATGGTGCAATGCAAAAGGAGATGGTAATGGGACAAGTAAAGAAACAAAAGAAGGGTCTAGAAGAGGTGTAAATGGGAAAAGCAGAATCATCAACATCTGTCGCCCAAAAAAATGGGTGCAAAGGTTAGGATCTGAAATTGTTAAACTCAGTGTTGAGTCCAGAAGGCTGTACAGTGCCTCATCGAAATATGAGGTTTTGTTCCTCAAGCTTACGTTGAGCTTCATTGGAACAGTGTAAGAGGTCGAAGACAGAAAGGTCAGAGTAGACGTGGAGCGGAAGGAGCTAGAGCGGAATTTGCGGGGTTGGTGGACAATGAGGTTGGAGCCCATGGAGGGAAGATTTCCAGAGTAGATAAGATCAGTGACAGTCTTGGAAATGATGGCTTGATGTTCAGTAGTGGGGTCATGGTCCAGGGGAGGTAGGAGGAGGTGTCAGAGAGTTGGCGTTCAGCCTCTGCAAGGTAGAGATTGGTCCGCCAGACAACAACAGCGCCACCCTTATCAGCAGGTTTAATGACAATGGCTGGACTTTTCTGAGGTAAGAGCATGTGCGTTGGAGGCGTGGGGGGTAAGTGAAAGTTGAAAAAATGTGAACCCGACCCCAACCCGCCTCCATTCACCTTTCACTCAGGCGGGACGGGGGGGAGATGGGCTGCCAACCCGCTGCCAGGAGGTGGGTTCGCAATTTACATATGACAATGAGGCCTGAAGCCTCTACTTTAACCGACTTTGCAGCTTTTACTACAGGCAGCTGCAATGAGGCAGCCTCAGCCTTGGGGATAAATCCTTGTGGGCTGGGAGGAGCAGGAGTGCTTCCTCTCGGCCCCGCCATCAGCCTGCCCCTTCTCGGGATCAGCCCCCCCACCAGGATCGCAACTCGACTCCGGGGTCAGGGATCACGATTCCAATCGGACCCCCCCTCCAGGGGATCGGACCCTCTCCCCAACATCCTGGGCCCAGCACTTATCTGGTCCTGCGGCCTCCCTCACTGAGTTCCCTGTACGAATGGAAGCCAGTCTGTCAATCAGGCTGTCTTTCGGGCGGGAAACCCACCCCTGACGTCACACACACGCTATTCAGTTAAAACTCCACAGCGTGCCAGGAAACCCAACCTTCCGGGTTTCCAGTCATCTCCAGGGTCCCCTGCACCGTGCGGGTGGGACCCGTGAAAATCCAGCTTGATCTGAGAGGGAGATAGGTTGGAGTGAGTCACTGAGGGGAGCAGAGAAATTGAGACGGCTGATGTCACGCCGGCAGTTCCCAATGAAAAGATCAAGGCCGTGATTTTACTAACCTCGGCGGGTCCGTGGCGGGCAACGTCGGTGGCGGGTCCCGACCCCACTGCTGGCTCCATCCCAGCCTCTGAAATGAACTTCCCTAGATTGGGTTTGTTAAGCCCACCCAGTGCGTTGCCGGCCAGTTAGAGGAAGCGGGTCTGGTGACGTTATTTCATGACTCGTCATCAGCCGGTTTCCTTAGAGAGACCATGTCCAAATTTATTTTGATATTTGTGCTGTCAGTGTTCTGCAGCATTGAGGTGCTGCAAACACTGCCAGAGGTGCAGGGCTGCACCCAGGCTCTCCCATGACTCCCTCCAGTGCACACAGGGAGGTCCTCTTCACTTCCCATGGGCTGAAGAGACCTCCCCAGGAGATCAACACAGCCTGGTTGCACATTGCACAGGCGGGCACTGTAATGTATATACCTTTAAGGGGGGGAACTATCTTTTACAGCTCATGTATACTGCAGTACCGGCAGTGACCACACCTGTATATAGCACTGACTAGTAATCTGTACAGATCAGTTCCAGTGTGAGCCCCGTTGAGTAAACACCTGTTGTACCGTTCTCCTGCAGTCTGTGTCTTATTATACACAGACACAACATTGGCGACAAGGCAAGTTCGAACCTACCTGCAACTCTGCATCACCTCCCGGGGATTCCTTCCTGGAGATCAGTGGATTGGAGGTCAAGGCCAGAGACTCGGGCGTCGACCACGGGCAACTGCCCAGTCATCCAGCAGAGACTCGAGAATTGCGGGGGAGGCTGTCGAGAGCCAGGCTTGGCTTTCCAGTCGAGGTGGTCCAGCGAAACGGGCTGGCAACAGGTAGTGTGCAGAACCTTCCCGGACAGCGGCGGGCTAGAGCCCGACCGAGCGGCACAGCAAAGGGCCGAGCAGCGTCGATGGGGGAGAGAGAGAGAGGGCAGAGCGCACAGGGCACAGCCGGTGTTCAGGGGCTGAGCTGCGTCGAAGAGAGGGAGAGAGAGATGCGCAGAAACCTGCGAGGCGCCGCCATTGCCACGAGGGCCGCCGAGAGCGGCGTTGGCAGCAGCGCAGGAGAAGCGCGCAAAACCTACAGGGTGCCGCCATTGCCACGAGAACCGCCGGGAGCGGCGTTGGCAGCAGCGGGGGAGGAAGAAAAGCGTGGGAGATGCCATTTTAAGCCATTGGGAGATGCCATTTTAAACCACACCCAAAATGCCGAAGAGTGGCAGTATCACCGCATTTGACAATGAAGTCAAAGATTGGACTACATATGTCGAACGAATAGAGGTATACTGCAAGGCAAATGAGGTGTCAGATGACAAGAAAGCGTCGGTATTGTTAAATTTAATGGGTGCAAAGGTGTATGGTTTATTACAAAATCTAGTAACCCCAACGAAGCCAATGGAAAAGAGTTTTGAAGACATAGTAATGATACTACAGGAACATTTAAACCCCACACTGCTGCTGATAGCAGAAAGATTCAAGTTTCACAAACGGAATCAGCATTAGGATGAAAGCAATGCTGATTATTTAACAGAACTGCGCAAACTATCGAAACACTGCCAGTTTGGAGCGGGACTGGCAGATACCTTAAGGGACAAGTTTGTGTGTGGGCTTCAAAGTGAAGGAACCCAGAAACGGCTTTTATCTGAAAAGGACCTTACGCTGAAAAAGGCTTTCAGCATTGCGGTATCATATGAAGCAGCAGCACGGGGCGCTGCAGAGATACAACAGAGACCGCAAGAATATGGCACAAACGAAATGTCATATAGAACAGAGAAGTGCTATCGCTGCGGCAGAACAACACACGACCAGAATGATTGCTGGTTCAAAGACAAAGTGTGCAGATAGTGTGGAAAAGTAGGACACATAGCACGAGTCTGCAGGTCAGGAAAAAAAACCAGCAATAAGAAACCTACCAAAGAAAAGTACAAGAAGGTACATAAGATGACGGAGAATAGTTCAGATGAACAAAAGAGTGATAACGACTCCGAAAGCAGGGAACTGAGTTGTCTGAAACTACATAATGTGATCACAACGGAGGATCACCGAACCATTTGAGTCACTCTCAAGATAGCAGGAGTCCAGGTAAAGATGGAATTGGACACAGGATCAGCCCTAACAGTCATAAACTGACGGGACTACGAGCGGCTATTCTCACACATACCCTTGAGAGACACAAAAATTATTTTGAAGACGTACACAGGGCAAAAAGTCTACCCCAAAGGAAAAATAAAGGTGACCATTATATATAACGGTAAGGAAACACCAAAACTAGACCTGTATGTATTGCAAGATGGAGGACCACCATTACTGGGACGTGAATGGATCCGGAAAATACAACTGGATTGGCATTCCATACAGGCACTGACTGTGGCTGACAAAAAGGATGACGACGTCACACCTGGGCGACTGTCAAAGATCCTAACTGACGTGAAAGAAGTGTTCCAGCAAGGACTCGGAACACCAAAAGGCATGACAGCGACGATTAAAATTGAAGAAAACGCAAGCCCAAAATTTTTTAAGACCTTATGCGATCCGCCCAGCCGTCGAAGCAGAGCTGGAGAGTCTGAAACGTTCAGCTGTACTGCCCAAGGTAGACTGGAGCGAGTGGGCTACACCCATCGTCCCTGTGATGAAAAAGTCGTTGAGCAGCACACCTGGGGAACCAAGGAAGGTTCACATCTGTGGGGACTTTAAGGTAACAGTGAACCCGGTCCTTCACACCGTACAATATCCACTTCCGCGGATTGAAGATATTTTCGCCTCGCTATCTGGAGGGAAACGCTTCACTAAGATTGATCTGGCCCAGGCATATCTGCAAATGGAGGTAGAAGAAGCATCAAAAAAATACCTCACAATCAACACCCATAAAGGTCTCTATCAATACAACCGGCGGGTATTTGGGGTAGCATCAGTTCCGGCTATTTGGCAGAGGGCAATGGAACAAGTCCTGCAAAGGATCCCAGGGACCCAGTGTTATTTGGACGACATCCTGGTCACGGGCGAAAATGACAGTGATCACCTTGCCAACCTGGAGCAGGTGCTCACTAGATTGCAGGAATATGGGCTCCGAGCTAACCGCCCCAAATGCGAGTTTTTTAGAAAACAGATCTCGTATTGTGGCCACGTTATCGATAAAGAGGGGTTACATAAGTCCCCAGAGAAGATTGAGGCAGTAGTCAAGGCTCCAGCACCGGAAAATGTGTCACAACTGAGGTCGTTCCTCGGGCTGGTAAACTACTACCATAAGTTCTTGCCAAATTTGTCTACAATACTATACCCACTGAACACCCTACTGCAAACTGGGGTGCCATGGAAGTGGAGTGACGAATGTAGACGAGCTATCCAGAAGAGCAAAATACTAATCACATCGAAAGAGGTATTAGAGTCATAGAGTCATAGAGTAATACAGCACGGATAGAGGCCCTTCGGCCCATCGTGTCCGCGCCGGCCATCAAGCCCTGTCTAATCTAATCCCATATTCCAGCATTTTGCCCGTAGCCTTGTATGCTATGGCATTTCAAGTGCACATCCAAATGCTTCTTAAATGTTGTGAGGGTTTCTGCCTCCACAACCCTTTCAGGCAGAGAGTTCCAGACTCCAACCACCCTCTGGGTGAAAAAGTTCTTTCTCAAATCCCCTCTAAACCTCCCGCCCTTTACCTTGAATCTATGCCCCCTAGTTATTGACCCCTCTACTAAGGGAAAAAGCTCCTCAGCATCCATCCTATCTATGCCCCTCATAATTTTGTACACCTCAATCATGTCCCCCCTCAGCCTCCTCTGCTCCAAGGAAAACAAACCCAACCTGCCCAGTCTCTCTTCATAGCTGAAGCGCTCCAGCCCTGGTAACATCCTGGTGAACCTCCTCTGCACCCTCTCTAACGCGATCACATCCTTCCTGTAGTGTGGCGACCAGAACTGCACACAATATTCCAGCTGTGGCCTAACCAGTGTTTTATACAGCTCCATCATAACCTCCTTGCTCTTATATTCAATGCCTCGGCTAATGAAGGCAAGTATCCCATATGCCTTTTTTACCACCTTATCCACCTGTTCCGCCGCCTTCAGGGATCTGTGTACTTGCACACCCAGATCCCTCTGACCCTCCGTCTTGCCTAGGGTCTTCCCATTCATTGTGTATTCCTTTGCCTTGTTAGTCCCCCCAAAGTGCATCACCTCGCACTTTTCCGGGTTAAATTCCATTTGCCACTGTTCCGCCCATCTGACCAACCCATCTATATCGTCCTGCAGACTGAGGCTACCCTCCTCGCTATTTACCACCCTACCAATTTTTGTATCATCCGCGAACTTACTGATCATACCCTTTACATTCATATCCAAGTCATTAATGTAGACCACAAACAGCAAGGGACCCAGCACCGATCCCTGTGGTACCCCACTGGCCACAGGCTTCCAGTCACAAAAACAACCTTCGACCATCACCCTCTGCCTTCTGCCACTAAGCCAGTTTTGTATCCAATGTGCCAAGGCACCCTGGATTCCATGGGCTCTTACCTTCTTGACCAGTCTCCTGTGCGGGACTTTATCGAAGGCCTTACTGAAATCCATGTATACCACATCCACTGCGTTACCCTCATCCACACACCTAGTCACCCCCTCAAAAAATTCAATCAAATTAGTCAGACATGATCTTCCCTTGACAAAGCCATGTTGACTATCCCTGATTAATCCTTGCCTCTCCAAGTGGAGACAAATTTTGTCCCTCAGGATTTTTTCCAATAATTTTCCTACCACTGATGTTAGGCTCACTGGCCTGTAGTTCCCCGGTTTTTCCCTACTACCCTTCTTGAATAATGGTACTACATTAGCGGTTCTCCAGTCCTCTGGCACATCCCCTGTGGCCAGAGAGGTCCTGAATATATGTGTTAGAGCCCCCGCAATCTCCTCCTTTGCCTCACACAGCAGCCTGGGATACATTTCATCCGGGCCTGGGGATTTATCCATTTTTAGGCCAGCTAAAACCGCCAATACCTCCTCCCTCTCGATGTTAATATGTTCGAGCATATCACAGTCCCCCCGCCCTATTTCTATGTCTACATCGTCCTTCTCCATAGTGAAAACAGATGCAAAAAATTCATTTAGAACCCCTCCTACATCTTCCGGCTCCACACACAGATTGCCACTTTTGTCCCTAATGGGCCCTATTTTTTCCCTAGTTATCCTCTTACCCTTAATATACTTATAAAACATCTTCGGATTTTCCTTTATTTTGCTTGCCAGTGTTATTTCATGGCCCCTCCTTGATCTCCTAATTTCTTTTTTAAGTATCCCCCTGCACTTTTTGTACTCCTCTAGGGCTTCCTCCGTCTTTAGCCTTTTGTATCTACCAAAAGCCCTCCTTTTTTTCCTAATCCATTCTCGTATATCCCCTGACATCCAAGGTTCCCTGTGGTTTTTGGAACCACCCTTGACCTTTACGGGAACATGTTGCCATTGTATGATCTCAATCTCCCTTCTGAAAGCCTCCCATTGCTCCGATGCGGATTTTCCTACAAGTAGCTGATCCCAGTCCATTTTGGCCAGATCCTGCCTTATCCTATTAAAATCGGCCTTCCCCCAATTTAGAACCTTTATTCCCAGCCCATCCCTGTCCTTTTCCATGGCCACCTTAAATCTTACCATATTATGGTCACTATCACCAAAGTGCTCACCTCCTAGCACTTTTTCCACTTGGCCGGCCACATTCCCTAGAATTAGGTCCAGTACCACCCCCTCTCTTGTAGGACTTTCTACATGCTGGCTCAAAAAGCTCTCCTGGATGCACTTTAAGAATTCGACACCCTCTGAGCCTTTCACACTCTGACTATCCCAGTTAATATTGGGGAAGTTAATGGCCCATTACAACCCGGCATTACCAATTCGGTTGGCATGTGATGCGTCACCCTACGGCATTGGAGCGGTGCTGTCGCACAAATTCTCGGACGGCTCAGAGAGGCCAATAGCCTTTGCGTCATGTTCACTAACCTCAGCCGAGCGTAGCTACGCCCAGATTGACAGGGAGGCCCTCAGCCTAGTGTGGGGAGTGAAAAAGTTCAATCACTATCTGCACGGGCAGAAATTCACCTTGCTGACTGATCACCAGCCTCTTGTCTCCATTTTTAATCTGAAGAAGGGCGTTCCGGTGTTGACTGCGCAACGACTACAAAGATGGTCACTTTTTCTAGGGGCGCACCACTATGAGATTGAATATAAGGGCACGAAACAGCATGGAAATGCTGATGGGCTATCACGCCTGCCACTGCCTACTGCGGAGGAAGCACCAGCAGTGGATCCTGTCGAAATATTCCATTCGACTATAGTTGAATACCTACCGGTAACTAACGCTTGTATCGAAAAGGAAACCCGAAATGACCCGACACTGTCTCGGGTATATGATTTGACGGTGAAGGGATGGCCAGCAAATGCGACTCACTGTTGCCAGCATTCTCGACAAGGAGAGAACAGCTGTCAGTGTGCCGGGGGACCTTGATGTGTGGATCCCGAGTGGTAATTCCACCCAAGTTAAGGGATAGAGTGCTCAATGAGCTTCATGAGGGTCATCTGGGAGGGGTAAAAATGAAAAGCCTAGCCAGGGCTTATGTGTGGTGGCCGGGAATCGATAAACAAATCAAGGACCTGACAAAGAGCTGCTCAGGATGCCAGAAAATCCAAAATGCACCACCACAGGCCCCTCTACACCCATGGGAGTGGCCCTCATCTCCATGGCAACGGGTGCATATTGATTTTGCTGGTCCATTCATGGACTCAATGTTTTTAATAGCTGTGGATGCGCACTCGAAATGGCCTGAGGTCATCAAAATGTCCTCCACCACCACGGAGAAAACTATTGCAGTCCTACGGACCATTTTTGCCAGGAATGGCTTGCCAGAACAGATTTGCTCCGACAACGGACCACAGTTTGTGTCCGAAGAGTTCCGGAGGTTCTTGAAAAAGAATGGGGTAAGGCATTACACATCCGCCCCGTATCATCCAGCCACAAATGGATTGGCTGAGAGGTTCGTACAAACCTTTAAGAAGGCAATAAAGGCTTTGTACAATGACAACATTCTGCTGCAGCACAAGGTGGACAATTTCCTGTTCGCCTACCGGAATGCGACACATGCAGTCACCAACCAGGCCCCAGCCATGATGTTCTTTAACCGAAGGTTAAGGTCTCGCCTGGATTTGCTCAGACCAAACGTACGAAGAGATGTTGAGAGTAAGCAATTCCAGCACATCCATGAGAAGCCAACAAGGAGCTTCAATGTAGGGCAACCAGTCTTGGCCCGCGACTACCGAACAGAAAAATGGCAGCCAGGAACGATATGCACACGGCAGGGCCCACTAATGTACACAGTGGGCGTTGGGGAGAGCATCATGAGATGCCATGCTGACCAGATCCTAGAGTCACAGGAACAAGTCAACCCCATGCCTCGCCCATACGTACCTGGTGATGAACCCGATGTACAGGTCGCATCTACCCCAGAAACAGTAGCATCGGAAGCTGATGAACCAACCGACGACAGGGGCCCGAATCGCCTCCGCACCAAGAGCAAGACACTCGGGAAAGGCGCTATCCAGAAAGGATCAGGAAGCCTCCCCAAAGACTGAATATATAAATAGACTATTTTCAGCTAATGTTGCATTTTAAAAGTGTTAATTGTAATTAGTTTGATATTTAACTGTTAAATGAGTGTTATGGTACTGTTAATCAAAAAGGGGAGGAATTGTAATGTATATACCTTTAAGGGGGGAACTATCTTTTACAGCTCATGTATACTGCAGTACCGGCAGTGACCACACCTCTATATAGCACTGAGTAGTAATCTGTACAGATCAGTTCCAGTGTGAGCCCCGTTGAGTAAACACCTGTTGTACCGTTCTCCTGCAGTCTGTGTCTTATTATACACGGACACAACAGGCACAAGCAGGGATGTGGTCAGGAGGACCTGGGTGCAGTACCGCAAATGATTTAATGATCGCAATGGATCCCAAAGCATTAATACAAAGCCACACTCAACCTCATCACATCCCCATCACTCTGCCTTTATTTTCAACACTTTGTGTTCTTGTACAGATTTGTATGCACCTTTGGAAGTGGTTTAGTGAGTTGTAATGAATGGTGAGACATAACGGTACCCCCCGCAATGGTCATGAGTGTGAAAGGAATGGCTTGGGCATTGTAGGGATGCTTTATGGTGTTGGTGTGGGGTGATGCCAACCTGGTGCATCATGTGGCAGCCAGGGGGTACAGTGTTCAGTTAAGTAAATCTGGCCATGGTAAGGCCATCCCTGGCAGCAATGTGGTCAGGTGCTGATGCTCTGTGTCCTTTGCAGCATTAGTTCATTGCGGAGAAGGATGGTGTTGTTGTTGGTGCTGCTGGTGTGCCTGGTGATGCTGGTGTTGGGGCTGATCGTGGTGGGATTCTGAGGACCAAGGTGAGAGAGTTTCAAGGTCACCCATGCTGATGGAATAGAGTCATAGCCTATCCAGTCTCCCCTTGAAAACATTGAGGGCTCGAATTTCATCAGGCCGTTGAGGCAGGATTGGAGGCGTGTGGGGAGTTAAAATAGCAAAAACTGGCGGGCGGGCCCAACCCCGGCTCCAAGCAATTTTCATTAAATATGTCTACTGGTCCCGCCTCCAAAAGGCGGGATAGGCCGTTAAGGACCTTAACAAGCACTAAATTGCCTCTATAATGCCATTTTGATAGGCCTTTGTGATTTTAACCCTTTTCCCACATGAAGCACGCCTGTTCTGAAACACGACTGTGAAACCTGGCGAGAGCACAGTTGGATTGCTGACTATCAGCTGCAGCTCAACCATTAAATAGGAGATTTGATCAGCCATCATTTGCAGGTGGCAAGACTTTGTCTCAGGTCTGGGGGAACTTTTAGAAGGCATAACCACAACTGTGGAAGTTTGGAGCCTGACACCCATCACCAGTGTGACCTCCTGGGAAATCCCTCTCGCCACCTTGACTGAGCGCTTCCTCAACTGAGACATATACCAGAAGCATGGGAGGCATTTATTTCCTTCCCTTCTGGACATTAGATGAGGACAAAGACCAGCCGCGGCACCAGCAGAACCATGAACAACAGCAGCACCAACAGCAGCAGCACCAACAGCAGCAGCAACAACAGGAGCGCCAAGCTGCTGCTCACCCATCTAAAGCTGCACAGGCCAGAAGGGGCCAGCGCATGGAAGCCCGTCGGCACAGGAGATACCCCCCAAACAGGGTCTACAGACACAGGGTCAGCTACCTCAACATGTCTGAGCAGCAGTGCCAAAGGCGGCTCTGACTTTCGCGAGAGGTAGTGGGTGACATCTGCGCAATGCTGCAACAAGACCTGGAGCCCAGAGGACCAGGTGGACAACCCTTACCAGTGGCCGTCAAAGTCACCACCGCACTCAACTTTTTTGCCTCAGGCTCATTCCAGGGATCAGCAGCAGACATCAGCGACATCTCCCAGGCGGCCGCACACACTTGCATCATGCAGGTAACCGATGCCCTCTTTGCCATCGCGCACAATCACATCCATTCCACAAAGGATCAGGCAAGTGTCACGGCGCGTGCGGTTGGATTAGCTAATCAGGCAGGCTTTCCAAGGGTGCAGGGCGTCATTGACTGCACACATGTGGCCCTTAAGACACCCCATTGCAATCCAGGTATTTTTGTCAACTGCAAGGGCTTCCACTCCCTTAACGTTCAGCTGGTGTGTGACTACAAGAAGGAAATTTTGCATGTTTGTGCCAAGTATCCTGGCAGTTGCCATGACTCCTTCATACTGCGCCAGACTAGTGTGCCGCCGCTATTCAGTCCACCAGACCAACTTAACGGATGGCTACTTGGAGACAAGGGCTATCCCCTGAAGACGTGGCTAATGATGCCGTTGAGGAGCCCATCCAACGAAGCTGAGGAGAGCTACAACTCCAGCCACATGTCCACCAGAGCCATAATCGAGCAAACCATCGGCTTGCTGAAGATGCGCTTCAGATGCCTGGATAGATCAGGTGGAGCCCTGCAGTAAGCAGCAGCCAGGGTCTCCAGAATCGTCGTGGTTTGCTGTGCACTTCACAACATGGCACAACGTCGTGGCTTGCAGATTCCTGAGGACCAAGTGGCTCGTCACATATCCTCCTCAGATGAGGAGGAGAGCGAAAACGAATATCTTGCAGAGGCCTATCAACCAGCGGCAGCAGTACGCGAGAACATTGCTGCCTGGGATGCAAGGAATGCACTCATCTTGGCCAGATTTGCTTAGCCTAGCCAATCAAGCACTTTTGCCTCACAGCTTCTTACCTGAGCATCGACAATGGCCAAGAACCAGCGGATTCCCAGCCATTTGACCACCATACTGACAATTGCAAGTAATACTAAGCCCCATTCGCAAAATGACACACGCCACAATTACAGCAGTAGCCATCAGATTTTTTTATTTACAGTAATCATCTGATGGCTTTTTAACATAAAACATAAAATTTCACCCAAGTGACTACTCTTGTGACTATTTGTGCAGTATCTTTTTCTTACGCGAGCTCCTACGTGGTGCTTCCCCTGTGGCTTCAGCAGATGTGGAGGCCCCTTGCTCACTTTCTTGCTACTCCTGTCTCGACACCTTTGGCGGGCATCCTCTGGGGTTGCGAACCTGTGAGGGCTCGCCAACAGTCTGCTGCTCCTGCGGTTGTGCAGGGTTTGAGATGCCGATCTCAGTTGGGTGTGGACTGTGGTGGGACTCTGACCAAGGGCTCTGCAGTGCCATGGAAGTGTGAGCACATGGAGAGGAGCCCCCACTTCCTTGATGTCTGCCACCAACTTCCCTTTCATGGGTCAGGTCCCCCTCAGCGTTTGCAAGTGGCTTGAGAGCACCTTGCTGCACATGAGGGGGGCCATGGGGACCCATATCTGCACTAGCAGTCCTACTCAGAAGGACTTCCATGAAGGTCTGGTTTCTCTGTTCAATAGATGACCATCGCTCCTCCAGAGATGTCATTCTATACAGAACACTCTCCATGTTTTCTACACTCTGGCGACTTATCACCTCCATGGAAGTTGCCATCCTTTCCATGGTGATGTGTCCATGTGCCAATAACTCCACAAAGGCTCTGCTCATGTTCACAATGGACTCCTCCATTCGCTCCACACTTGCAGTGACCCTGGAGACAAAGCCTGCCAGAGACTCCTGCATCTGTTCCTGGAGTTCCAGCACCGCTGACCTTATGGATGGACCCAGAGGCAGAGGGTCGACATGCAGCTGAGCTGAGCTGGCAGTGCCCTGTGCCCTCTGACTAGGACTCTCCACTGCTGTCCCTGTCTCCACAATCTTCTGATGCTCACTTGTGAGCTGTGATACACCAAGTGACAACACTACTCTATCTCTCAATGTTCCCTCCGAGGTGTGAGTGTCTGCGTTGGTGCTGGGTGCACTGAATTCTGCTGACGCTGCGCCTTCAGAGGTTGCAGCTTCCTCTGAGGAGTCTTGAGGCTCATGCTCTTTCTCCTGGATAGTGGGGACTGGTGCTTGCAACGGTCCTGTGGGGGAGTAAAGGAAAGAGTCAGAGATGTGAGGCCAAGGTTACATGCACATTGCATATTGCAGATGGTCATAAGTCCACCTGTTAGAGCTTCAGAATCATTATCAGCGACTCATGCAATGTCATTGAGAGAGATAGAAAACTATCCTGTCACCAGCTTGCTGTGATGCACCCGTCTGTCCGTCCCCCACTTGGGAATCTTCCTCCACTCCCACAATCTCCAGGACCGCCTCCTCCCAGGCGGTGAGCTGGGCTACTGAGGGTGGCCCTCTTCCTGTCCTCACTCTTTCCCTCTTATTGTGAGCTCTCTTTTCCTGTAATGAGGGAGACAAGTGGAGTTTGAGTGAGAATGAAGGAGTGAGTGTAGGGAATCCATAGCATAGATGCTTAGAAGGAGACAAAGATGGAGTGAGGTGGCAAGACAAAGGGCCCTCCCTGTGTGTTGTAAGTTGTAATTGCATCACTGTGATAAGGAGTGTGAGGGCTGCATAGTCGAATAGTTAGGTGAATGTGACCATAGAGAGAGAGGGAATGGGTAAGGGTGCATGGATGTCAGTGTCAAGTGGGATGTGGAGGAAGAGATTGCTAAAGCTGAGCGCTGGTGAGGAGAGGCAATGGGGATCAGATTGAGGGTGATGGGAAATTCATACTCACTTTTCCAGTGCGTAGAAGGTCATGAAACCTCTTCCTGCACTGAAGCCAGGTTCTGCGGGTTATTGACAAAGAGTTAACCTCCTCTGGCACCTGGATCCACACAGCCTTGGTTTGCTGGGGAGGCTTCTTCCTCCCTGAAGAAGGGAAGAGCACCTCTTTATTTGCTCTTGCTCCCTCTACTAAAGCCTGCAGGGCAACGTCATCAAAGTGGGGTGCAGACCTAGGTCTCTGGCTGGCCATTCTTCCTGCAGGTGCCTCTAACATGCAAGGGCAAAAGCTTGGCAATCTGCAGAAGAAGCAAGGCTTGTTGCAGACTTTAAATACAGCAGCAATGATGATGTAATCGGAGGCGACTTTCTGACTTGAAAAACTCATTGGCCATGGGTTCCCACACATTGGAACTCAAATGGCCAATTAAGTTAAAATGGCATCATTTTCCACATCCATTTAGAATCGGGTGGCTAACACAAAATGCGGATTGCACGACCCCAGCCCGCCCCAGTATCAAAATCCAGCCCTGAGTGTCTCCGCTTCCACCACTTCCATCGGCAGTTCCAGGTCATCACAACTCGCTGCGTAAAAAAGTTTTTCTCACATCCCCCCTGTATCTCTTGCCCAAAACCTTAAATCTGTGTCCCCTAGTCCTTGTACATTAACTAGTGGGAACAGTCTTTCCCCATCTAGCCTATCCAAACCCATCATTATCTTGTACAACTCTATCAAATCACCCCTCTACCTCTTTTGCTCTAATGAAAACAAATCCAGCTTCTCCAACCTGTCCTTGTAACTAAGATCCTCCATCCCTGGAACCATTCTGGTAAATCTCCTCTGCACCCTCTCAAGTGCCTTCACATCCTTCCTAAAGTGCAATGACCAGAACTGGGCGCAATCCTCCAGTTGTGGCCTAACCAGCGCTTTATAAACGTCCAGCATAACTTTTCTACTTTTGTACTCAATACCTCTATTTATGAAGCCCAAGATCCCATATGCTTTACTAACCACTCTCTCAATATGTCCCACCACCTTCAGGGACCTATGCACATTAACTCCTAGGTCCCTCTGTCCCTGCACACTCGTTAAAACTGTGCCATTAAGTGTCTATTGCCTCTCTCTGTTCCTTCTGCCAAAATGCATCACCTCACACTTCTCTGTATTAAATTCCATTTGCCACTTGTCTGCCCATTCTGCCAGCCTTTCTATGTCCTGTTGCAGTCGATTGGTATCATCCTCACTGTTTGCCAAACCCCCAAGTTTAGTGTCATCAGCAAATTTAGAAATTCTACTCTGTATTCCAATATCCAAGTGATTTATATACATGAAAAAAAGCAGTGGCCCCAGCACTGACCCTTGGGGAACACCACTCTCTACCATCTTCCAGTCTGAAAAGCAGCCATTTACCACAACTCGCTGTTTTCTGTCCTTAAGCCAATTCCTTATCCAAGCTGCCACTGACCCACCTATTCCATGAGCCTCAATTTTGTTAACCAGCCTTCTATGTGGTATTTTGTCAAACACCTTCCTAAAATCCATGTAGACAACATCCATTGCATTCCCTTCATCAATCATCCCTGTTACTTCATCAAAACATTCAATTAGATTAGTTAACCATGATCTGTCTTTTACAAATCCATGTTGGCTCTCCTTAATTAGCTTAAACCTCTCCAAGTGCCCATTAATTTTTTCCTTGATTATTGTTTCTAAAACTTTACCCATCACTGATGTTAAACTGACCAGCCTATAGTTACTAGGATTGTCCTTACACCCTTTCTTGAATAATGGTGTCACATTTGCCACTTTCCAATCCTCAGGCACCTCCCCAGCATCTAGGGAAAATTGAAAAATTATGGCAAGCCCTTCCGCTATCTCCTCCCCTAATTCCCTTAGCAACCTGGAATGCAAGCCATCTGGACCAGGCGACTTATCCACTCTAAGCATACCCAATCTTTCTAGTACATACTGTCTTATCAATTTTCACCCCTTCCTTTGCGACTTCTACTGATATTTTGCCAGCATCCACCTCCTTAGTAAACACCGATACAAAGTACTCATTGAGTATTCTAGCCTTGCCCTGCACCTCTAAGCATATATCACCTTCTTTGTTCCTAATAGGCCCCACCCCGCCTCTTACTACCCACTTACTGTTTACATGTCGGTAGAAGCTTTTTGGGTTCCCTTTTATGTTAACTGTCATTCTACTCTCATATTCTCTGCCAATCTTATTTTCGTCTTCACTTCCACTATCAACTTATTGTATTTGGTCTGGTTCTCCCTTTAAGAATTCACCTGACATTCATCATACACCCTCTTTTTTTGTTTCATCATCTTCTCAATCTCCCTCGTCATCCAAGGAGCCCTTGCTTTGGTTCCCTTACCCTTCCCTCTTGTTGGAATGTACCTAGCCTGTACTTGGAACATCTCCTCCTTAAAGCTCACCCATTGTTCCATTACAGTTTTTCCTGTCAGTCTTTGGTTCCATTTTACCTTGGCCAGATCCTTTTGCATCCCATTAAAGTTAGCCCTATTCCAGTTTAGAAGTCCCGCTCTAGATTGTTCCTTGCTCCTCTCCATTGTTAATCTAAATCTTATGATACGATGATCACTCGTACCCAAGTGTTCTCCCACAGACACTTGGTCGACCTGGCCCACCTCATTCCCCAGCACCAGATCCAGCAATGCCTCCTTCCTAGTTGGGCCAAGAACATACAGGTCAAGGAAATTCTCCCGAACACATTTCAGAAATTCCTCCCCCTCCTTTCCCTTTACCCTAGCATTATCCCAATCGATATTTGGTTAATTGAAGTTCCCCAATATCACCACTCTAAAGCTCTTGCATGTCTCTGCGATTTCCCTGCAGATTTGCTCCTCTCCCTCCCTTTCACTATTTGGAGGCCTATACTATCATATCATAAGATTTAGATTAGCAATGGAGAGGAGCAAGGAACAATCTTGAGCGGAACTTCTAAACTGGAATAGGGCTAACTTTAATGGGATGCAAAAGGATCTGGCCAAGGTAAAATGGAACTAAAGACTGACAGGAAAAACTGTAATGGAACAATGGGTGAACTTTAAGGAGGAGATGTTCCAAGTACAGGCTAGGTACATTCCAACAAGAGGGAAGGGTAAGGGAACCAAAGCAAGGGCTCCTTGGATGATGAGGGAGATTGAGAAGATGATGAAACAAAAAAAATGGGTGTATGATGAATGTCAGGTGAATTCTTCAAGGGAGAACCAGACCAAATACAATAAGTTGAGAGGGGAAGTAAAGATGAAAATAAGATTGGCAGAGAATATGAGAGTAGAATGGCAGTTAACATAAAGGGGAACCCAAAAAGTTTCTACCGGCATGTAAACAGTAAGTAGGCCCCTTGCAGTCAGAATCAGGGGAATTTATAATGGGGAACAAAGAAATGGCAGACCAATTAAATACAAACTATGGTTCTGTCTTCACAAAGGAGGACACAAATAACCTCCCAGAGATGCCGGGGAACATAGGGTCTAATGAGAGGGAGGAACTGAATGAAATCAGAATTTGTAGGGAAATGGTGTTAGGGAAATTGACGGGATTGAAGGCCAATAAATCCCCAGGCCCTGATAATCTACATCCTAGGGTACTTAAGGAAGTGGCCGTGGAAATAGTAGATGCATTGCTGGTCATCTTCCAAAGTTCGATAGACTCTGGAACGGTACCCATGGATTGGAGGGTAGCTAATGTTACCCCACTATTCAAAAAAGATGGTAGAGAGAAAACGTGGAATTATAGACCGGTAAGCCTGACATCGGTAGTGGGGAAAATGCTAGAGTTATAAAAGATGTAATAGCAGAGCACTTGGAAAACAGAGACAGGATCGGACAAAGTCAACATGGATTTACAAAAGGTAAATCGTGCTTGACTAATCGACTGGAATTTTTTGAGGATGTAACTGGTAAAATAGATAAGGGAAAACCAGTGGATGTGGTGTATTTGGACTTTCAGAAGGCTTTCGATAAGGTCCCGCATAAGAGATTAGCGTGTAAAGTTAAGGCACGTGCGATTGGGGGCAAGGTATTGACTTGGATAGAGAACTGGTTGGCAGACAGAAAGCAAAGAGTTGGAATAAACGGCTCTTTTTCTGAGTGGCAGGCAGTGACTAGTGGGTTACCGCAGGGATCAGTCCTAGGACCCCAGCTATTCACAATATATATTAATGATCTAGACGAGGGAACCATATGTAATATCTTCAAGTTTGCAGACGACACAAAGCTGGGTGGGCGTGTGTGCTGTGAGGAGGATGCTGAGAAACTCCAGTATAATTTTGACAGGTTGGGTGATTGGGCAGAAGCATGGCAGGTGCAATATAATGTGGATAAATGCGAGGTTATCCACTTTGGTGTCAAAAACAGGAAGGCAGATTATTATCTGAATGGCAATAGATTGGGAGAAGGGGAAGTGCAATGAGACCTGGGTGTCCTTGTGCACCAGTCGCTGAAGGTAAGCATGCAGGTGCAGCAGGCGGTTAAAAAGGCAAACGGTATGTTGGCCTTTGTAGCGAGAGGGTTCGAGTACAGGTACAAAGATGTCTTGCTGCAGTTGCACAGGGCCTTGGTGAGACCACACCTTAAGTATTGTGTGCAGTTTTGGTCGCCTTATCTGAGGAAGGATGTTCTTGCCATGGAGGGAGTGCAGCGAAGATTCACCAGGCTGATACGTGGGATGGCAGGAATGACGTATGAGGAGAGATTGGGTCGATTGGGCTTATACTCACTGGAGTTTAGAAGAATGAGAGGGGATCTCATTGAAACTTATAAAATTCTAACAGGACTAGACAGACTAGATGCAGGAAGGATGTTCCCGATAGCCAGGGAGTCCAGAACCAGGGGTCACAGTCTAAGGATAAGGGGTAAGCCATTTAGGACAGAGATGAGGAGGAATTTCTTCACCCAGAGAGTGGTGAACCTGTCTGTCTCTCTGTCTGTCTCTCTGTCTGTCTGTCCTGCTATACAATCAAAAGTTATAGAGCGTACCTACACATATGTTATATCAAAAGAAAGCTTATCATTAGGGGACTCTCATAGGTGTATTTACTTTTTGGTTGGACAAAAATTGTGCTGACGGTATACAAAAAACTTTCAAAATTCCGCTCATTATCCGCTCATTAGCATCGAGCGACCCAACGGTTGACCATTCGCTGCGTCTCATGGGCAGGTTCATTGCGTGTGCGGGCGGGCCATCCTAGAGTTGAGTGACGTGACGATTGACCAATCCTACACTTCAGTGACCTGATGGTTGACCAATCGGTGCGTGTGTGGGCGGGCCTAATCATTCTGAACTGAGGTGAGTGTCAGCCATCTTCATTCTTAACTATTCATTTCTTTTTCCCATCGGGGTTTTATCTTTTAAAAAAAAAATACAAACATTTCGGCCATTTCCTCCACACTTGCATTGGAAATCAACTTTTTAAAAAAAATTAAAAAACCCAGGGAGCACCTTCCGACAAAGACGTCGCGGTTTTCATTCGGAGGCAGATGTGGGGGGGGGGGGGTGTTGGGGGGAGAACGTTTAATGGAGTTTTCCCCTCTTTAATTACTGACTTTTAAACATTTTACTTCAGTTTTTTCCTCAAAATATAAATAAACTCTCTGTTAATAGCTCCTTATTTCTCTTGGGGTTTTATCTTTTTAAAAAAAAAAAAAAAACATTTCTGCTCCTTCTCCTCACGTCACCTAGCAACAGTAACCAGGGAAGCCTCAGTCCAACATGTCAAGGAACGACTACAACTACCAGCATGCTGTGTGCGTGCTGCACATGCGCATTCAGATTGTAACTGGGCGTGCTCCGACTCACTCGCTCCCTCCCTCCAGTCCCGGGTGGCGTCTCAAGCCCGAGACACAGAGCACGGTAGCGCAGGCCCAGCCGCAATTGGCGGTCTTCAAGCCGGCTTGAGGGGGGGGTCCGGTGCTCGGGAGGGGGGTGCTCGGGAGGTGCTCGGGAGGGCGAGGCTGGTGCTTGGGAGGGGGGGGGTGGCGCCGGAGCTCGGGAGGGCGGGGGGGGGCGCCGGGTCTCGGGAGGGCGGGGGGGGGGCGCCGGGTCTCGGTAGGGGCTGGGGGGTGTGGGGCTCAGGAGGGCGGGGGGCGGGGCTCGGGAGGGGAGGAAGGGTTACCCCGGCAACCGGGCCCGGCCGTCTCTCACAGCCTCAAGCTGGCTCACACCCGTTCCCGGGGCTTGGCTCCATTTGCGGCCGTGGGCCACTCGCCCTCTCTCCCTCCATTCCTCTGTCTCTCTCTGCTCCCCCCCTTCCCCTCTCCCCCCTCCGCCCCTCCCCTCTCTCCCCTCCCCTCCCCCCTCTCTCCCCCCCTCCCCTCCCCCTCCCTCTCCCTCCCTCCCCCCTCCCTCTCCCCCCCACCCCTTCTCCCCCTCTCTCCCCCCTCCTCTCCCCCCCTCCTCTCCCCTCTCCCCCTCTCCCCCTCTCTCTACCCCCCTCTCTCTCCCCCCTGCCTCACCCTCTCTCTCGCCCCTGCCTCACCCTCTCTCTCCCCCCTCTCTCTCTGCCCCCCTCCCCTCTCTCCCCCCCTCCCCCTCTCTCTCTCCCCCTCCCTCCCCCTCTCTCCCCCTCTCTCTCTCCCCCCCTCCCTTCCCCTCTCTCTCTCCCCCTCTCTCTCTGCCCCCTCCCTCCCCCTCTTTCTCTGCCCCCTCCCTCCCCCTCTCTCTCTCCCCTCCCTCCCCCTCTCTCTCTCCCCCTCTTTCGTTGCCCACTCCCACCCCCTCTTTCCCTACCCCCTCCCTCCCCCCTCTCTCTCTCCCCTCTCTCTCTGCCCCCTCCCTCCCCCCTCTCTCTCTCTCTGCCCCCTCCCTCCACCTCTCTCTCTGCCCCCTCCCTCCCCCTCTCTCTCTCCCCGCTCTCTCTCTCCCCCCTCTCTCTCCCCCCTCTCTCTCTCTCCCCCCAGTCTCTCTCTCTCCCCCAGTCACTCTCTCTCTTCCCCCCTGTCGCTCTCTCTTTTCCCCCCAGTCGCTCTCTCTCTTCCCCCCAGTCGCTCTCTCTCTTCCCCCCAGTCGCTCTCTCTCTTCCCCCCAGTCGCTCTCTCTCTTCCCCCCAGTCGCTCTCTCTCTTCCCCCCAGTCGCTCTCTCTCTTCCCCCCAGTCGCTCTCTCTCTTCCCCCCCAGTCGCTCTCTCTCTTCTCCCCAGTCGCTCTCTCTCTTCCCCCCAGTCACTTTCTCTCTTCCCCTCAGTCGCTCTCTCTCTCTCTTCCAACAACAACATGCCCTCAAAAAAGCCTCGGCACCGCCGGGCACACCAGCTAGTCTATATGTATAAACCAGTCTGTCTGTCTTTCTGTCTTTCTGTCTATCTGTCTGTTTGTCTTTCTGTCTGTCTCTCTGTCTGTCCGGCTATACAATCAAAAGTTATAGAGCGTACCTACACACTTGCTATATCAAAATAAAGCTTATAATTAGGGGAGTCTAATAGGTGTATTTACTTTTTGGTCAGATAAAAATTGTTCAGATAGTATACAAAAAGGTTAAAAAAATGGCAACATTCCGCTCATTAGCGTTGAGTAACGTGATGGTTGACCAATCGTACAGGGGATTAACCTGATGGTTGACCAATTGGTGCGTCACGGGGTGCGTTTCATTGCATGTGTGGGCGGGCCTAATCCTTCTGGGCTGAGGTGAGTGGCTGCCATCTTGATTCCTAACTATTCATTTATTTTTCCCACTTCATGTGTGTTTATTTTCAAATATAGATTTCCAGCAAAAAAAATTTGCTTTTAAAACACAATTAAATTGTTTCTAAAAAGAGTGAATTAATTTGGAAATATTTTCTCTAACCTCATTAATTTTCCTGCCTTTCAACCTTTTTTTTCCCTCTTGACTCGCTACCTCCGCCGGGCGCCGCAACCTTCCAGGGTTACCCCGCCTGCAGGCCTCGAAGCCTCGGCCTCTCCTCCCCAGCCACGCCCGAGCTAGGCACCTCCCATCCCACTCAACAAGCGGCCCGCGATAGCTGCCATCTTTGTAAAGGCTGGCGGGGTGGGACTGGGCCGAGCGTAGCCACCGCTGCCATCTTTGTAAAGGCTGGCGTGGCGGTACGGAGCTTCACGGAGCCATCGCTGGCGCTGGGCTCGGGTGCTTTGTGGCCTGTGGCCGAACGGCGGCTGCAGAGCTCGGGCTGCCCGGGGCACTGGGCTCGGCTGGGCCATGTCAGTGCGGGTGCCCGAGGCCCCGGGGCCTAGCCTTCTCCAACCGCCGGCATCGCAACTCTCAACACTGGCAGAGGGGAGAGGGTATGCTGGCTCCCCCCTCCCCTTTCCCCCCTTCCCCCCTCCTTCTCCCACACCCCCTTACCACACCCCTTTCCCCCCCCACACCCCCTTCCCAACCCCCTTTCCCCCCCTCCCACACACTCCCTTCCCCCCAACCCCCCCTTCCCCCCCAACACCCCCTTCCCACCCCCCTCCCACACACCCCCTTCCCCCCTCTCCCCATCCCTTCCCCCCTCCCCCCTTCCCTTCCCCCCTTCTCCCCCTCCCCCCCTTCCCCACCCCCTTCCCTTCTCCCCCCTTTCCCTTCCCCCCCTTTCCCTTCCCCCCTCCCTTCCCCTCCCCACTTCCCCCCCTTCCCCCCACCCCTTTCCCCCACCCCTTTCCCCCCACCCCTTTCCCCTTTCTCTCCTTCCCTCTCTCTCTCCTTCCCTCTCTGTCTCTCTCTGTTCCCCCCGTCTCTCTCTTCTCCTCCCAGTCTCTCTCTTCTCCCCCCAGTCTCGCTCTCTCTCTTCCAACAACAACATGCCCTCAAAAAACCCTCAGCACCGCCGGGCACTCCAGCTAGTTAAATATATTCAAGAAGGAGTCAGATATATTTCTTAAGGCTGAAGGGATCAAGGGATATGGAGCGAAGTCAGGGACATAGTACTGAATTTGGATAATCAGCCATGATCTCATTGAATGGTGGAGCAGGCTCGAGGGGCTGAATGGCCTACTCCTGCTCCTATCTTCTATGTTTCTATGAATACCCCCAATAGTGTAATCAAACACTTTTTGCTCCTCAACTCTAACCAAATGGATTCTAAGAACATAAGAACATAAGAAATAGGAGCAGGAATAGACCACTTGGCCCCTCGAGCCTGCTTCGCCATTCAATAAGATCATGGCTGATTTGGGCTCAAAGCCACTTTCCAGCCTGCTCCCCATAACCTTTTACTCCCTTATCTTGCACTCAAAGACCCTGCTAAGAAAGCCCTATTCAGCCTGCGCCTCACAAACAACCTGCCGACTCCCAGTGATGCAGAGACACAGAGTGCCCACAGCGTCTGGTCTGCACTCAAGGCCTCCATAATCAGCACCTGTGAAGAGACGCTCGGTCACTCGATCAGGGAACACCAAGACTGGTTCGACGAGAACGACCAGGAGATCCAGGAGCTAATAAGCCACAAGCGCAAGGCATTCCTGATCTGGAAACAGCAACAGAACTCGAGAGCAAGAAAGCAGCTCTACAGAAGCCTGAAGGCCAAGGTCCAACAAAAAACTCGCGACCTAAAGAACAAATAGTGGGTGGAGAAAGCGCAGGAGATCCAGCAGCTAGCCGACAACCACGACGTGCGTGGATTCTTTAGCGCAGTCAAGAACATCTACGGCCCAAGCAGCCAAGGCCCTTCCCCACTGCGGGCCAAGAACAGAGAGGTACTCATCAAGGACAGGGAAGCAGTCAGTGCCCGCTGGAAGGAGCACTTCGAAGATCTCCTTAACCACGACTCTGTCTTCGACACGAGTGTCCTCAACTCCATCCCACAGCATGCTACCCGTCACCATCTCAGCACAACCCCAGCCCGGCATGAGGTTGAAAACGCCATCTGACAACTGAAGAACAACAAGGCCTCAGGGGCAGATGGAATCCCCACCGAGGCACTAAAGCATGGCGGAGAAGCACCACTGGCGCGAATTCATGAACTCATTTCTCTTATCTGGAAGGAGGAGAGCATGCCAGGGAATCTCAGAGATGCCGTAATTGTGACCATCTTAAAGAAAGGTGACAAGTCTGATTGCGGTAATTACAGAGGAGTTTCCCTGCTATCTGCCACAGGGAAAGTCATCGCAAGAATCCTCCTCAATTGCCTTCTTCCAGTGGCCGAAGAGCTCCTCCCAGAGT
This sequence comes from Somniosus microcephalus, assembly GCF_052327205.1. Classification (NCBI taxonomy): domain Eukaryota; kingdom Metazoa; phylum Chordata; class Chondrichthyes; order Squaliformes; family Somniosidae; genus Somniosus; species Somniosus microcephalus. The sequence goes on from NC_140988.1 coordinate 70,295,784, forward strand.
CGCAGTGCGGATTCCGCCCACTAAGGGGCACAATGGACATGATCTTCACCGCACGTCAATTACAAGAGAAATACAGGGAACAGCACCAACCACTTTACATGGCCTTCTTTGATCTCACAAATGTCTTCGACACTGTCAACTGCGAGGGATTATGGAGTGTCCTCCTCAAATTTGGCTGCCCTCAAAAGTTTGTCACTATCCTCGACATGCAAGCAGTGATCCTGACCAACGGTTCCACCACAGACCCAATTCATGTACGAACCGGGGTCAAGCAAGGCTGTGTCATCGCACCAACGCTCTTCTCAATCTTCCTTGCTGCAATGCTCCATCTCACCCTCAGTAAGCTCCCCACTGGAGTGGAGCTAATTTACAGAACAAACGGGAAACTGTTCAACCTCCGTTGCCTCCAGTCCAGATCCAAGGTCGTCCCATCCTCTGTCATCGAATCACGGTATGCAGATGATGCTTGCGTCTGCGCTCACTTGGAGGTCGAACTCCAAACCATTGTAAACACCTTCACCGAAGCATACGAGAGCATATGCCTTACACTAAACATCCGTAAGACAAAGGTCCTCTACCAACCTGCCCCCACCACACAGTGCTGCCCCCCGATTATCAAAATCCAGGACAAGGCCTTGGACAACATGGACCACTTTCCATACCTCGGGAGCCTACTGTCAGCAAGGGCAGAAGTTGACGACGAAGACCAACACCGCCTTCAGTGTGCCAGTGCAGCCTTCGGTCACCTGAGGAAGAGAGTGTTTGAAGACCAGGACCTCAAACCTGGCAGTAAGCTCATGGTCTACAGGGCAGACCTGCCCTGCTGTATGCCTCAGAGACATGGACCATGTACAGCAGGCACCTCAAAGCACTGGAGAGGTACCACCAATGCTGCCTCCGCAAGATCCTGCAAATCCATTGGCAGGATAGGCACACCAACGTCAGTGTTCTTGCTCAGGCCAACATCCCCAGCATCGAAGCTCTGACCACACTCAATCAGCTCCGATGGACGGGTCACATTGTCCGCATGCCCGATACGAGACTCCCAAAACAAGCGCTCTATTCGGAGCTCCGGCACGGCAAGAGAACCCCAGGTGGGCAGAGGAAACACTTCAAGGACACCCTCAAAGCCTCCTTGAAAAAGTGTAACATCCCCACCGACACCTGGGAATCCCTGGCCCAAGACTGCACAAAGTGGAGGAGGAGCATCCGGGAAGGCGCCGAACACCTCGAGTCTCTTCGCCGGGAGCAAGCGGAAGCCAAGCGCAGGCAGCACAAGGAGCGCATGTCAACCCAAGCACCCCACTCACCCGCCCCTTCAACCACCGTCTGCCCCACCTGTGACAGAGACTGTAGGTCCCGCATTGGACTCATCAGTCACCTGCAAACTCATTTTTAATGTGAAAGCAAGTCATCCTCAGTTCCGAGGGACTGCCTAAGAAGAAGAAGAGGAGGATCTTACAAAAATTTGTCTATCTCCACTTTAAATGTATTTAATGACCCAGCCTCCACAGCTCTCTGGCACAGAGAATTCCACAAATTTACGACCCTCTGAGAGAAGAAGTTCCACCTCATCTCAGTTCTAAAAGGACAACCCTTTATTCTGAGACTGTGCCCCCAAGTTCTAGATTTCCCCATCCTCTCTGCATCTACCCTGTCGAGCGCCCTCAGTATCTTATATGTTTTGATAAGATCACCTCTCATTCTTCTAAATTCCAATGACTATAGGCCCAGCCTGCTCAACCTTTCCTCATAAGTCAAACCCCTCATCTCTGGAATTAACCTAGTGAATCATCTCTGAACTGCCTCCAATGCAAGTATATCCTTCCTTAAATAAGGAGACCAAAATTGCACGCAGTACTCAAGGTGTGGTCTCACCAATACCTTGTACAGTTGTAGCAGGACTTCCCTGCTTTTATACTCCAACCCCCTTGAAATAAAGGCCAACATTCCATTTGCCTTTTTGATTACTTGCTGTACCTGCATGCTAACTTTTTGTGTTTCATGCACAAGGACCCCCAGGTCCCTCTGAACTGTAGCATTTTGTAATCTCTCTCCATTTAAATAATAGTTTGCTTTTTTAGTTTTCCTGCCAAAGTGGATAAGCTCGCACTTTCCGACATTATACTCCATCTGCCAAATGTTTGCCCACTCACCTAGCCTATCTATATCCCTTTGCAGATTCTTTGAGTCCTCTGCACAACTTGCTTTCCCACCCATCTTTGTATCATCCGCAAACTTGGCTACATTACACTCGATCCCTTCATCCATGTCATTAATGTAAATTGTAAATAGTTGGGGCCCCAGCACCGATCCTTGTGGTACCCCACTAGTTACCGTTTATCAACCAGAAAATTACCCATTTATCTCGACTCTCTGCTTTCTGTTAGTTAGCCAATTCACTATCCATGCTAATATATTATCCCCAGCTCCGTGAGCTCTTATCTTTTATGTGGCACCTTATCGAATGCCTTCTGGAAATCCAAATACATAGAAACATAGAAACATAGAAGATAGGAGCAGGAGTAGGCCATTCAGCCCTTCAAGCCTGCTCCGCCATTCAATGAGATCATGGCTGATCATCCAAATTCAGTACCCTGTCCCTGCCTTCTCCCCATATCCCTTGATCCCTTTAGCCTTAATAAATATATCCAACTCCTTTTTGAATATATTTAATGAACTGGCCTCCACCGCCCTCTGTGTCAGAGAATTCCACAGGTTCACCACTCTCTGGGTGAAGAAATTCCTCCTCATTTCAGTCCTAAATGGCTTACCCCTTATCCTTAAACTATGATCCCTGGTTCTGGACTCCCCATCCATCATAAACATCCTTCCTGCATCTAGTCTGTCCTGGCCTGACAGAATTTTATAGGTTTCGATGAGATCCCCTCTCAATCTTCTAAACTCCAGTGAGTATAAGCCCAATCGACACAATCTCTCCTCTTACGTCATTCCTGCCATCCCAGGTATCAGCCTGGTGAATCTTCGCTGTACTCCTTCCAAGGCAAGAACGTCCTTCCTCAGGTAAGGCGACCAAAACTGCACACAATACTCGAGGTGCGGTCTCACCAAGGCCCTATACAGCTGTAGCAAGACATCCTTGTTCCTGTACTCGAACCCTCTTGCTACGAAGGCCAACATACCATTTGCCTTCTTAACCGCCTGCTGCACCTGCATGCTTACGTTCAGCGACTGGTGCACAAGAACACCCACGTCTCTTTGCACTTCCCCTTCTCCCAATCTATTGCCATTCAAATAATAATCTGCCTTCCTGTTTTTGCCACCAAAGTGGATAACCTCACATTTATCCACATTATAGTGCATTTGCCATGTTTCTGCCCAATCACCCAACCTGTCCAAATCGTACTGGAGTTTCTCGACACCCTCCTCACAGCTTACCCTCCCACCCAGCTTTGTGTCACCTGCAAATTTGGAGATATTACATCCAATTCCCTCGTCCAGATCATTAATATATATTGTGAACAGCTGGGGTCCTAGGACCGATCCTTGCGGTACCCCACTAGTCACTGCCTGCCACTCGGAAAACGACCCGTTTATTCCAACTCTCTGCCTTCTGTCCGCCAACCAGTTCTCTATCCAAGTCAATACCTTGCCCCCAATCCCATGTGCCTTAATTTTGCATGCAAATCTCTTATGAGGGACCTTATCGAAAGCCTTCTGAAAGTCCAAATACACCACATCCACTGGTTCTCCCTTATCTATTTTACCAGTTACATCCTCAAAAAATTCCAGTAGATTAGTCAAGCATGATTTACCTTTTGTAAATCCATGTTGACTTTGTTTGATCCTGTCACTGCTTACCAAGTGCTCTGCTATTACATCTTTTATAATAGATTCTAGCATTTTCTCCACTATCGATGTCAGGCTTGCCGGTCTATAATTCCCCGCTTTTTCTCTACCACCTTTTTTGAAGAGTGGGGTAACATTAGCTACCCTCCAATCCATGGGTACTGTTCCAGAGTCTATCGAGTTCTGGAAGATGACCAGCAATGCATCTACTATTTCTAGGGCCACTTATTTAAGTACCCTGGGATGTAGATTATCAGGCCCTGGGGATATATCGGCCTTCAGTCCCATCAATTTTCCTAACACCATTTCCCTACAAATACTGATTTCTTTCAGTTCCACCCTTTCATCAGGCCCTATGTTCCCCGGCATCTCTGGAAGGTCATTTGTATCCTCCTTTGTGAAGACAGAACCAAAGTATGAATTTAGTTGGTCTGCCATTTCTTTTTTCCCATTATAAATTCCCCTGATCCTGACTGCAAGGGACCTACACTTGACTTCACCAATCTTTTTCTCTTCACATATCTATAAAAGCTTTTACAGTCAGTTTTTATGTTCCCTGATAGCTTACTCTCATATTCTATTTTCCCTTTCTTAATTAATCCCTTTGTCCTCCGTTGTTGAATCCTAAACTGCTCCCAATCCTCAGGATTATTGCTTTTTCTGGCCAATTTATATGTCGTCTCCTTGGATCATATGCTATCCCTAATTTCCCTTGTTAGCCACGGTTGAGTCACCTTTTTTGTTTTATTTTTATGCCAAACAGGGCTGAACAAATTCCCCAATCAATCCTACCCAACTCGCTCCTCAGACCATCATAGTTTCCTTTATTTAAATTGAGGACCCTAGTCTCTGAGTCAACTACTTCATTCTCCATCTTAATGAAGAATTCGATCATATTATGATCATTCAGACCCAAGGGGCCTCGTACAACAAGATTGCTAATTAATCCTTTCTCGTTACATTATACCCAGTCTAAGATGGCCTGATCTCTGGTTGGTTCCTCGACATATTGGTCCAGGAAACCATCCCGTAAACACTCCAGGAATTCCTCCTCCACAGTATTGTTACTAATTTGGTTGGCCCAATCTATATGTAGATTAAATTCACCCATGATGACTGCTGTGCCCTTATTGCACGCTTCTTTAATTTCCCTTTTAATGCCATCCCCAACCTCCGCCTTACTGTTGGGAGGTCTATGTACCACTCCCACTGATGTTTTTTTCCCCTTAGTATTTCTCAATTCTACCCATACAGATTCCACATCATCAGAGCTAATATCCTTCATTACAATTGTATTAATCCCTTCTTTAACGAGTAATGCTACCCCACCTCCCTTTCCTTTTTGCCTATCTTTCCTGAATATCAAATACCCCTGGATGTTGAGTTCCCAGTCTTGGCCATCCTTGAGCCACGTTTCCGTAATCCCAACCAAATCATATTCGTTTACCTCTATTTGCGCAGCCAATTCGTCCACCTTATTACAAATGCTCCTCGCATTAAGACACAAAGCCTTCAGGGTTGTTTTTTTAACGCTCTTAGACCTATTAGAATGATTATTTACTGTGACCACGTTTGATTTAAACCGTTGATTTCTCTGACTGCCACTTTTGTTTTTCTCCTTCCTATCTTTTGCTTTTATCCCTGTTTCCCTTTCCTCTGTCTCCCTGCTAAGGATCCCAACCCCCTGCCATTTTAGTTTAAACCCCCCCGAACAGTGCTAGCAAACCTCCCCACAAGGATATTTGTCCCGCTCTGGTTCAGGTGCAACCCGTCCGACTTGTACAAGTCCCACCTTCCCCAGAAGCAGGCCCAGTGATCCAGGAAACTAAAGCCCTCCCTCCTGCACCAACTCATTAGCCAAGCATTCATCTGCTCTATCCTCCTATTCCTATACTCACTAGCACGTGGCACCGGGAGTAATCCAGGGATTACAACCTTTGAGGTCCTGCTCTTTAATCTGCTACCTTTCACAGAATCACAGAATCCTCACAGTGCAGATAGAGGCCATTTCGGCCCATCGAGCCTGCACCGACACATATCCCACCCTATCCCCGTAACCCCACGTATTTAATCCCCTAACACTAAGGGTCAATTTATCATAGCCAAATCAACCTAACCCGCACATCCCTAAATTCTTGCTGCAGGACCTCATCCCTCTTCCTATCCATGTCATTGGTCCCAATGTGAACCACGACCTCTGACTGTTCACCCTCCCCCTTCAGAATGCCCTGCAGCCATTCAGTGATACACCATATCCACTGACTCACCCTTGTCCACCCTGCTTGTTACATCCTCGAAAAACTCCAGCAAATTTGTTAAACATGATTACCCTTTCATAAAACCATGCTGACTCTGTTTGACTGCAGTATGTTTTTCTAAGTGCCCTGCTACTGCTTCCTTAATGAAGGACTCCAGCATTTTCCCAACGACAGATATTAGGCTAACTGGTCTATAGTTTCCTGTTTTCTGTCTCCCTCCTTTCTTAAATAGGGGTATTACATTAGCGGCTTTCCAATCCGCTGGGACCTCTCCAGAGTCCAGGGAATTTTGGTATATTGCAATCAATGCATCCATTGTCTTTGCAGCCACTTATTTTAAGACCCTGGAATGCAGGCCATCTGGTCCAGGGGACTTGTCGCCTTTTAGTCCCATTATTTTGCTGAGTACTATTTCCTTAGTGATAGTGATTGTCATTAGTTACCCACTCCCTGTGGCCCCTTGATTATCCATTATTGGGATGTTGTTCGTGTCTTCTACAGTGAAGACAGATGCAAAATATTTGTTCAAAGTCTCTGCCATTTCCCTGTTCCCCATTATTAATTCCCCAGTCTCATCCTCTAAGGGACCAATGTTTACTTTACCTACCCTGTTCCTTTTTATATACCTGTAGAAGCTCTTACTATCTGTTTTAATGTTCTTGCCAGCTGACTCTCATAATTTTATTAATTTTTTAGTCATCCTTTGAGGTTTTTAAAAATGTCCCAATCCTCTGGTCGCCCACCAATCTTGGCAACATTGTATGTCTTCGTTTTGAATTTGATACCATCTGTTACTTCCTTAGTTAGCCACGGATGGTGCTCCCTTCTCTTAAAATCTTTCTTTCTCACTGGAATATATTTTTGTTGAGAGTTATGAAATATCTCCTTAAATGTCTACCACTGCATTTCAACTTTCTTACCCTTTAATTTGTTTTTCCAGTCCACTTTAGCCAGTTCTGCCCTCATACCATTATAATTGCCTTTGCTTAAGATCAGGTTTGGGATCCAACTTTCTCACCCTCCAACTCAATTTGAAATTCAACCATGCTATGATCACTCTTTCCTAGGGATCCTTTACTGTGAGATAATTTATTCATTCTGCCTCATTACATAGTACCAGATCCAATATATGTCCTTGTCCCCTCAAGAACATCCTCCTTTTCCATCACTACAATGTCTTCCTTAATCAGCACTGCCACCCGACTTCCCTTTTTTCCTTCCCTATCTTTTCTGAACACCTTGTACCCTTGAATATTAAGTGCCCAGCCCGCACCGTTTTTAAACCTCATTTCAGTTGTTGCCAAAACATCATATTGCCACGTGGCTAATTGTGCTTGTAGCTCACCATCCTTATTCACCACACTTTGTGTGTTTACGTACATGCATTCTAAACCCATTTTTGAATTTTTCGTAGTCTTTCTTAGTCTGCTCTTATCTAATATGGTACTACTTCCGCCTCCAGCACTATCTTGCCCTCCAGTACCATCCAACACACTCACTCTTACATGCACCCCCTTCCTCCCCTCCACTCCTGCATGCTGGTGCCCATCCCCCTGCCAAGCTAGTTTAAACCCTCCCCAACAGCACTAGCAAACCTCCCCGTGAGAATATTGGTCCCGGCTCTGTTGAGGTGTAACCCGCCCGGCTTGTACAGGTCCCACCTTCCCCAGAAATGGTCTAAATGCCTGAGGAATCTAAAGCCCTCCCTCCTGCACCATCTCTCCAGCCAAGCGTTCATCTGTTGTATCCTTCTATTCCTGTACTCACTAGCACATGGCACCAGGAGTAATCCAGAGATTACTACCTTTGAGGTCCTGCTTTTTAGTCTCTTTCCTAGCTCCCTATAGTCTGCCTGCAGGACCTCATCCCTCTTTCTGCCTATGTCCCTGGTACCAATGTAGATGGCAGGTGAAGTAAAGATGACAGAAGCAATCTGTTAATGGTGGGAGAGGTAATGAGGTCAGAACTGGATGGAGACTTGTGTAAAGACTTGCAGCATCCTGAATCTGTAGTGGAAAAGCAGTTTAGAGAAAATGGTCGTTAAGGGAACATGTCACAATCAGCTGGGAGCTTTGAGTTAACATCTGAAACTGTCAACTCATCAGCTGATTCAATGGCCACTGACCTCCCGCCTCAGCATCACAGACAAGGTCTAGGCACTGCGGGAAACCAGTGGGCGACCTGTCAAATCCAAAAAGCTGGGAAAAAAACATTGATAAGTAGCTGTAAACACTTCAGTAATGATTTTAATTGGCTCCCCCGCTGCTGCATGTTGGGTCTGCTCAGCACTGACTGACCCGACATTGGGAAAGGCGCGTGGTGGTGGGTTCACAGCGGGTTCATGACCCGCTGGGGGAAGAAAAAACGCATTCCCACTGACCCTTCACCAATCGCACCTGCTGACCCCCCGGAAAATCCAGCCCCTAGAGAGGGTAAGTGGCCAGAGTGAGTCTTTAGAATTCTCATAATACTTTGTGGACAATCCACACATTTCTGCATTACGTAATATAATTCCAAGTAAGGTGAATTTCAATTAGCTTCTTCCCTCATCCCTTATCAATAACTTTAGTTTTAACAAGTTATTTTTCAATAGCCGGGTACAAACTCCCCTACTTTATTACCTTATCGGTAGTTTTTCTCTTGTTACTATTCCAGCAAGTGGAACTTCTAATTATAAATTTGTACCATCCCATAGCAATCTCCTGCTTCAGGAAGGGATGATGAAGTCCCAGACGTTCACTTCTACAGAATCTGTTATCAACTAATTAAAGTTCTCTGCAGTATGCACTGGAATGTTTTATTTTTATTGGGTTTATTGTCTAAACTGACCATTGCTTTAAGGTCAGTCTTAATGTGCAGTTCAGTGGTCACTGCATCTAAATTGACTTATACTTCCTCACTCGAAGAAAAAGCTGAAAGTACTATAATTGCAATACAAAGAGAAATCAATAGCAATATAACAGTAACATATCTCAGGACAGTCTAATTAACCCATTTCTTACACCATAACCTGCAGTTCCCTGCCCACCACCAATGGAAGCAAGTGGTTGCAGGAACAGGGTCCACAGCAGATTTCTGTCCTGTCTATCCATGATACCGCCACTTCTTGGGGCCATCACGTAGTAGTAACAGCCCTGAGGTCCACTCATGGAAGGCAAGGACCTTGTTATGGTCTGTTCTCACTCCATTCTGGTCCTACTTAGGTCTCTGCCGAGGCCTACAAAGCGGCTGAATTCCTGATGTTCGAAGCACTTCTTCTGCTTTGACTGCCCGGTTTCCTCTCCTGCTGCTGCAGCAATGGTCCCACTGCAACACCACTGCAATTTTGCAACTGAGCAGTGGCAGCTCCCTCGCCAATAGAACTCACACCAGGAACTTGCTGTATATATTGGATGAACCTCAACCCAGGGAGCTGAGTCAGGGTACTAGTGGCTTCTGAGGGGCAGGCAGAAGTCCCATCCCACCCAAACACCACTGCTGGGAGGAAAATACCAGCCAGGAAGTTCTAATCAGCATGGTTCTCAGTTACAGTCCTGCTTATTTTGTCAACTGTATATAATTGCTCCATTTTACTTTCCTGTAGGTAACTTTTCCAACACATTTACTTGTCAGCTAAAAATTAGTCCCATACTCACTTTTGACATTTTTAAAGTTTATGGACAACAGCCCTTCTCTAGGTCACCAGTTTTACAGTCTAGAGGGAAACCAATTAAGAGGGAACCTTAATGAAATAAGGAAATGGCTCAGATAAGGTGTATATGCAAAGAGTAATAAATGCCTGGGATAATCTGCCAAGCATTAAGCTAGGCATATAAGGATAATTTTGCCAGATGAGGTTCCTAATGTGGAATCTTGCTCTCTGAGAATGCAGATTGGAGAATCCAGGTTGGTCTACCCCATTTGTGAACTGACAATTTTCCAGCGCTCCCAATTTTCCTGTCATTAAAATTAACCCTGTAAACTGTAGGGCCATTTGAAATACAGTTAGATGCTAGACTGAGAGAGCTGTAATACAAGAGGGTGAATTTAGCTATGGCTAAACTCAAAACTGGGAAGTTTGCAGAAGGGCTGAGAGGCACCTCCCCTGGCAATTAAGTGCAGAAACACTGGACATGCGTATCCACAAAGTAAGGTAGAAAAGGATTGCACTGTTTGGGTTGCGAGTCACAGACCCCAAGAGAGAGCAGCATGGCAGCAGCTGGCCAGGGCAATGAGTGCCAATATTACACAGCAATTCTACACTGCAGAAAATCAATGACCTTACAGGTATGGTAAGAAGCACTGTACTAAACATGTCAGCCACTTTCAGTGACCTGCCCTCACTATATGTTAAATTGCTTATCATCAATGCCCAGGCAGCAGCATGACTAGGACACCTTGGATGTTGATGAACCCCGGCACTCCAACATTGTACTGTAATTCCCTGAAATGTTGCTGCCAGTTGTTCACGTGGAAATGGATAAACTGGCTTGTTCAAGCAAACAATGCATCTGTGACTTACTTGATGTATCTGTGCGAAACTGATTGGCTAATGTTACTGATATTCCCACTAGCAGGCTAGAATGACCCTGTAGCACAAATGGTAAAGAAGCTTTGGCAGTCACCAGCAATGTGGTGCCTGTGGTGGAAGTGGGCTGCAGTTTACGTTGCAGCATGTGAGTGAACTCATTGATGACTTCCATTGTGAAGCATAGCCTCTGCAAGCACTGTTCCTGAGTCAAATGGAGGTAGGAGCATGTAAGTGTATGTATTATGGAGTTTGATACAGGTGGGTAGGTGCCAAGCACTAGCTGTACTGCCTGATCAGCCTGTCATCATTTCTTTGCTCCTCTTAATCCAAAAGACAAAGATACAGGCCGCGTAATTTGGCACTTTAGTGCCGGTAGTTAAGCCTGGTTAGGAAACAAAATAGCATCTGCCTCGCTTCCGCCTACTTTCGGCAATGGCCCGCGTCGTTCGCCATCTTGTTGAGGGCGATAGTCCGGACAGGTGTGCGAGCGCTGGCGGTATGCAGAGTAGGCAGATTGTGACATCATTCCGCGTGTAATACTGAATACCCTTTCCTAAACACGCACAACCGAACGTGCGTTCAACTGCACGAGGGACCCGCCACCAGTGGTATTTAAAGGGATACATCCAACTTGCAGGTAAGAGACACACCGGCGGCAGCAGCGAGAGCGGCCCTGGGTGGAGACTGAGCGCGGAGACCGAGGAGTTAAAGAGTGGGGTGCAAGAGCGGCCCAGACTCACCAGCGGCAGCAGTGAGAAGTAAAAAGTAATCGAAGTGTGACGTTACCAGAAAGCAGGTACGTGATTGGTTGATGAGTATTTCTCTCTTTCTCGCTTTTTTCCAAACTTAATTTTTGAGGTTTAAAGTTTCTAGGGGCTCTGTTGTGTAGTGGGGAGTGGTAGTAAACAAGCGCCCTTGAGTATATCATTTAACTGTAGTGTAATTAGTGGTATTGATTTGATTTAATTTAATTTGAATTAATTAAAGGGTAAATCATGGCAGCACAGCTCGGTCCCATGGTATGCTCTTCCTGCACTATGTGGGAAATCAGGGGCACTTCCTGTGTCCCTGACAACCATGTGTGTGGGAAATGTATCCAGCTGCAGCTACTGACAGACCGCATTGTGGTGCTGGAGCTGCGAATGGATACATACTGGAGCATTCACGATGCTGAGGACATCGTCGATAGCATGTTTAGGGAGTTGGTCACACCACAGGTAAAGGCTGCACAGGCAGGAAGGGAATGGGTGACCACCAGGCAGCGTAGTAGGCACAGGCAGGTAGTGCAGGAGTCCCCTGTGGCCATCCCCCTTTCAAACAGATATACCACTTTGGATATTGTTGAGGGAGATGGCTTATCGAGGAAGGCAGCAGCAACCAACTTCTTGGCACCATGAGTGGTCCTGCTGCACAGGACGGGAGGAAAAAGAGCGGGTGAGCTATAGTGATAGGGGATTCTATTGTAAGGGGAATAGATAGGCGTTTCTGCGGCCGCAAACGAGACTCCAGGATGCTATGTTGCCTCTCTGGTGCAAGGGTCAAGGATGTCTCGGGGTGGCTGCGGGGCATTCAGCAGGGGGAGGGTGAACAGCCAGTTGTCATGATGCATATAGGTACCGACGATATAGGTACAAAACGGGATGAGGTCCTAAAAGCTGAATATAGGGAGTTATGAGGTAAATTAAAAAATAGGACCTCCAAGGTAGTAATCTCAGGATTGCTACCAGTGCCACGTGTTAGTCAGAGTAGAAATAGAAGAATATTGCAGATGAAAACGTGGTTAGAGGAATGGTGCAAGGGGGAGGGATTCAAAGTCCTGGGACATTGGAACTGGTTCTGGGGGAGGTGAGACCAGTACAAGCTGAATGATTTGCACCTAGGGGGGACCAGAACCAATGTCCTAGGGGGAGTGTTTGCTAGTGCTGTTGGGGAGGGTTTAAACTAAAATGGCAGGGGGTTGGGAACCTGTGCAAGGAGACAGAGGAAAGGGAAACAAGGATAGAAACAAAAGACAGGAAGGAGAAAAGCAAAAGTGGAAGGCAGAGAAATCAAGGATGTAAATCAAACAGGGCCACAGTAAATAAGAATTTTAAAAGGACTAAGAGTGTTAAAAAATCAAGCCTGAAGGCTTTGTGTCTTAATGCGAGGAGCATTCGTAATAAGGTGGATGAATTAGCTGTGCAAATAGATGTAAATGGATATGATATAATTGGGATTATGGAGACATGGCTCCAGGGTGACCAAGACTGGGAATTCAACATCCAGGGGTATTCAATATTCAGAAAGGACAGGAAAAAAGGAAAAGGAGGTGCGGTAGCATTGCTCATTAAAGAGGAGATTAACACAATAGTAAGGAAGGATATTAGCTCTGCTGATGTGGAATCTGTATGGGCAGAGCTGAGAAATACCAAGGGGCAGAAAATATAAGTGGGAGTTGTATACAGATCCCCAAACAGTAAGGCTGAGGTTGGGAATGGCATTAAATGGGAAATTAGAGATGCATGCAATAAGGGCACAGCAGTTATCATGGGTGACTTTAATCTACATATAGATTGGGCTAACCAAATTAGTAACAATACTTTGGAGGAGGAATTCCTAGAGTGTATACGGGATGATTTCCTGGACCAATATGTCGAGGAACCAACTAGAGATCAGGCCATCTCAGACTGGGCATTATGTAATGAGAAAGGATTAATTAGCAATCTTGTTGTGCGAGGCCCTTTAGGGAGGAGCGATCATAATATGATGGAATTCTTCATTAAAATGGAGAGTGAAGTAGTTGACTCAGAGACTCGGGTCCTGAATTTAAATAAAGAAAACTATGATGGTATGAGGCATGAGTTGGTTTGGATGAATTGGGGAATGTTACTTAAAGGGTTGACAGTGGATAGGCAATGACAAACATTTAAAGATCGCATGGATGAACTACAGAATTTGTTCAGCCCTGTTTGGCATAAAAATAAAACAAAAAAGGTGACTCAACCGTGGCTAACAAGGGAAATTAGGGATAGCATAAGATCCAAAGAGAGGACATATAATTTGGCCAGAAAAAGCAGCAATCCTGAGGATTGGGAGCAGTTTAGTATTCAGGAAAGGAGGACAAAGGGATTAATTAAGAGGGGGAAAATAGATTATGAGTAAGCTTGCAGAGAACATAAAAACTGACTGTAAAAGCTTCTATAGATATGTGAAGAGAAAATGATTGGTGAAGTCAAGCATAGGTCTCTTGCAGTCAGAATCAGGGGAATTTATAATGGGGATCAAAGAAATGGCAGGCCAATTAAATACACATTTTGGTTCTGTCTTCTCAAAGGAGGACACAAATAACCTCCCAGAGATGTCGGGGAACATAGGGTCTAATGAGAGGGAGGATTTGAATGAAATCAGTATTTGTAGGAAAATGGTGTTAGGGAAATAGACGGGATTGAAGGCCGATAAATCCCCAGGGCCTGATAATCTACATCCTTGGGCACTTAAGGAAGTGGCCCTAGAAATAGTAGATGCATTGCTGGTCATCTTCCAAAATTCGATAGACTCTGGAACAGTTCCCATGGACTGTATGATAGCTAATGTAACCCCACTATTTAAAAAGGGTGGTAGAGAGAAAATGGGGAATTATACACTGGTAAGCCTAACATCAGTAGTGGGGAAAATGCTAGAGTCCACTATAAAAGATGTAATAGCAGAGCACTTGGAAAACAGTGACAGGATCAGACAAAGTCAACTTGGATTTGCAAAAGGTAAATCATGCTTGACTAATCTACTGGAACTTTTTGAGGATGTAACTAGTAGAATAGCTAAGGGAGAACCAGTGGATGTGGTGTATTTGGACTTTCAGAAGGCTTTCGATAAGGTCCCGCATAAGAGTTTAACGTGTAAATTAAAGCACATGGGATTGGGGGTAAGGTACTGTCTTGGATAGATAACTGGTTGGCAGACAGGAGGCAAAGAGTTGGAATAAACGGGTTTTTTCCGAGTGGCAGGCAGTGACTAGTGGGGTACCGCAGGGATCAGTGCTAGGACCCCAGCTATTCACAATATATATAAATGATCTAGACGTGGGAACTAGATGTAATATCTCCAAGTTTGCAGATGACACAAAGCTGGGTGGGCGTGTGTGCTGTGAGGAGGATGCAGAGAAACTCCAGTACGATTTGGACAGGTTGGGTGATTAGGCAGATGCATGGCAAATGCAGCATAAATGTGGATAAATGCGAGGTTATCCACTTTGGTGTCAAAAACAGGAAGTCAGATTATTATCTGAATGGCAATAGATTGGGAAAAGGGGAAGTGCAATGAGACCTGGGTGTCGTTGTGCACCAGTCGCTGAACGTAAGCATGCAGGTGCAGCAGGCAGTTAAGAAGGCAAATGGTATGTTGGCCTTCATAGCGAGAGGATTTGAGTACAGGAGCAAGGATGTCTTGCTGCAGTTGTACAGGGCCTTGGTGAGAGCACACCTTGAGTATTGTGTGCAGTTTTGGTTGCCTTATCTGAGGAAGGATGTTCTTTCCATGGAGAGAGTGCCGCGAAGATTCACCAGACTGATACCTGGGATGGCAGGAATGACGTATGAGGAGATATTCACAGAATCACAGAAATCACAGAAACCCCACAGTGCAGGTAGAGGCCATTACGGCCCATCGAGCCTGCACCGACACATATCCCACCCGATCCCCGTAACCCCTACACCAACACATATCCCACCCTATCCCCATAACCCCATGTATTTAATCCCCCTAACACTAAGGGTCAATTTATCATAGCCAATCAACCTAACCTGCACATCTTTGGACTGTGGGAGGAAACCGGAGCACCCGGAGGAAACCCACGCAAACACGGGGAGAATGTGCAAACTCCACACAGACAGTCACCCGAGGCCGGATTCGAACCCGGGTCCCTGGCGCTGTGAGGCAACAGTGCTAACCACTATGCCACCGTGCTGCCTATTGGGTCAATTACGCTTATATTCGCTAGTGTTTAGAAGAATGAGAGGGGATCTCATTGAAACTTAAAAAATTCTAACAGGACTAGACAGGCTAGATGCAGGAAGGATGTTTCCGATGGCCGGGGAGTCTAGAACCTGGGTTCACAGTCTAAGGATAAGGGGTAAGCCATTTAGGACTGAGATGAGGAGGAATTTCTTCACCCAGAGAGTGGTGAACCTGTGGAATTCTATGCCACACAAGGCAGTTGAGGCCAATTCATTAAATATATTCAAGAAGGAGTTAGATTTATTTCTTGAGGCTAAAGGGATCAAGTGACATGGGGAGAAAGCAGTGTTATTGGGCCAGAAATTCGCGGCCAGAAGCGTGAGTACGGTCGGGGTACTCACGCATCTGGCCGTTGGAAATGCCGGTGTTCAGCAGGAACAGCGCATGCGGGGAACGCCGGCATTTCCAGACCCGAGGTCTATTCACAGCGCGTGCGACTGCACAGGCAGCGCTTGCGCAGTGAACTTTGTGGATTTCAATGATGGATTCAGTGAGGGTAAGTCCTTAGAAGTTACACTTGAAAAAAGCAAGTGTAAAGTTGTTCATTGGCTGCGGAGGAAGATATATTTTATCGTGGAGCTTCTGAAATGCAATATTTTTGTTTGGGAAAGGGAGGGAAGTTATTTTAAGAAATTTTAAGTAAGTTTTAAAGTTTAAATTTTTTTTTTTTAAAGGGTTTTCAGAACGGTAGGTAGAAGGAGCAATTGTGGCTGTGTGAATGGAATGTGAGAATGAGTTATGTATGTATGTCCACATATATTCCTTTACGTATATGTATGTATGTTTTATATTCCTTTACTAATGTGTATGAATGTATGTTTTTAATTATGATTTTCCAATAAGTTGCTTTCTCTGAAAGTCATAATTAAATAATACATTCATACACATAAGTAAAGGAATATATACATAACACGCAAAGGAATATATACAGACATACATACTTTCATAAGCTCCACGATAATAAATATCTTCCTCCGCAGCCTCTGGAGCAACTGTACCCATGCTTTTTTCATGTGTAAGTTGTAATGACTTGACCTCACTGAAAGCATTAATGAAAGCGGCGAATTATACTGCGCACGCGCTGCCTGTGCAGTCGCACGCGTTCTGCCTCTGAACCCCTTCGTTCAGAGGACAGGAAATGCCGGTTTTCCCCACATGCACTGTGCATGCTGAAAACCGGCATTTCATCCGGCCAGATGCGTAAGTACCCCGACCGTACTCGCGCATTTGGAAGGGAATTACTGGGCCAACATTTTACATGTCAATAAAATGAAAAATTTAACAATTGCACGACTTGCCCCCTCGCATCTGCG
Organism: Somniosus microcephalus; assembly: GCF_052327205.1. Lineage (NCBI taxonomy): Eukaryota > Metazoa > Chordata > Chondrichthyes > Squaliformes > Somniosidae > Somniosus > Somniosus microcephalus. The sequence continues at coordinate 70,312,667 of NC_140988.1, forward strand.
ACTGAGGGTCCAAGGAGGTGCATTGCGCAAAAGGTCATCATCGTACATATCCTCACACTGTTCCCTTTGGGGAACTGTATGAAGTGGTGGAAGGATTTATGGCCGTGATTAACGCTCATTCCGTGACCGTAACCATCTTTGAACCAGCCATTAGGGTGGTTAGTCCTATGGCGGGAGGGTTTTACGGGCTCCCACAACCCATCTGAGGGGGGGGGGGCCACCAACACCCACGGACGCAAGTATCCTGCTGGATGTCCACCCAGAATTTAAAGTTGGAGCTCCGACTCCACTTGCCGGGACTGTCTGGAGTGGGGTTCAAAACCCTACTCCTTCTGGCCCAGCGGCGGGGATGCTTACTGCTACGCAAAAGGCCCACTCCGCACAAAAGGTGACACCCATACGTTTCCTGCGCCTTTTCCCTCCCCGTGACTGGAGCCCTATGGTGCCATTTCACGTTGCTAATCAGATTGGGCCTTTGTCATAGCGGTAGGATCCCCGCCGCTGGGCCAGATCAGGGTAGGGTTTCGAACCCCGCTCCAGACAGTCCCGGCAAGTGGAGTCGGAGCTCCGGCTCTAAATTCTGGGTTGACATCCAGTGGGATATTTGCGTCCGTGGGTGTGGGTGGCCCCCCCTCCTTGTATAGCTTGTGGGAGCCCGTAAAACCCTCCCGCCATAGGACTAACCGCCCTAATGGCTGGTTCAAAGATGGTTATGGTCACGGAATGAGCGTTAATCATGGCCATAAATCCTTCCACCACTTCATACAGTTCCCCAAAGGGAACAGTGTGAAGACACGTATGACGACGACATTGCTAAATAAATAAATGGAATTAAAAAAATTCTTTTAGGGCTTTTAAAAGTCTTTAAATTGCTTTAATTCTCTTTAAAACTACTTCAGATTACTCAAAATAATGTAAACATTTTAAAAAGTTTATAAAAGTTACCAAAATCTTCAAAAAACTTCCAAAAACCTATTTAAACTGCTGCTTTGCATGTAAAAATGCTTAGCAGCTTGAAAGAAACATTGGGGGCGTGTCCAGTGAAACTGAGACCTCAAGGGGCGTGTCTCACTTACACTGCACGCTCCTGGCTTCGCGCTGGCTGCACTCCTGGGCGGCGTGACGTCATACGCTGCCCGGGATTCTTCTTTTTCAAACACCAAGTCCAGGCGTCCCTGGAGCTGATCAGCAGTAGCGCGGGGTAAGTGCATATACGGGGCTTGCACGCGCGGCAAGCCCCGTTCACCAATTTCTGGCCTAATATGTCTGACATTGGTACTCGATTGCCTTGGCCTGAGCACATGGAGTTTGCTAGTGTAAGGGTTGCTCTCTCCGAGGTCGCAGAGGTTTCTCTCGCCAGAGGCCTCTCTCTCTCTTTTGCACAGTAAATCCTTGAGTGGTTCGACCCATTCACCCCTTAGATTCTCGACACTGGACTTAGGTGCAGGAACTACAATGCAGAGAAGACTCTTGTAGACCAAGTTTAATGAATCAAAATGGAATTTTATTGCATAGGGAAAAACAAATCAAATGCAAGCAAATAAGAGGATACATGGGAGGGAAAAACAAATCATAACAGTACAATACTAGTTAAAATAGATACAGGCATACTATACTTTACAAAAGTCATCATGAAATGGGGAAACACACGGAACATCGAGGGACAACAACTCATGTTAATTATACCTAAAATGACCACCCCCTTTAACCTATCTAGATCCGATTATGAAGGGCCAGAAACATGCTCACCAATCCAATGGGAAGAGTATAGAGTTTTGAAACAGGTCTGCGTTTTGATCCTTTCAGGCATCCTGTCTCCACGTGGTTAGTGGAGCCCCAGCGAGCTGTGCCACACCTCTCTCCTGAGGTGGGGGTCGGGGACGGCTGGACACCGGCTGGCCTGGATGTCGGCGGAGATCATCTGCTTGACCACGGTTGGAAGCCCCTAGCTGGCTTTCATATAGGTTTCTTCAGTATTTCTTTTACTACCTCCCATTTCGCCAATGGCCCGGGGTTGGCCGATGATCTCCCGATGTTTCACCCCGGGGCGGGACGCCGGCTCGAACCACCTTCTTCTTCAAGCAATGGTGCCACCCATACGATGGTAGCACCACGATGACTGTCCTTTTCTGCTACCCCCGGGTTCCCCAGATATACTTCTCATCAGAAGCCCTTATCTCACGCCAAATCAGGTTAGTCTTTTTTTAAAATTTTGGCGGGCTGGGAGCACAACGGGATAGTTATTATATTTTAAAATACTTTGGGATGGCCGGTAAAGGGCCATCTCTGGTCTGGAATGACCTTCATTGTTTTTAATGTCCTGGTGATGTCCTTAATGGGTCCTTGATGCTCTTCTCATGAATATGAAACTGTTCCCTTTTGTCTGGGTAAACATTTAGATGGCCTTTATCTACAGGCCGATCTTGACTGGATCTGCATCCAATCTATATGTATAAGTTAAAGTCTGGTTTCGTTTTCTCAGAAACGGCTTCCAGAACCTACTGTGGGTTGAATCCACAAAGCTGTCTGAGGACTGCAGGAACCATTTTAAAGTGTCCCAATAAGTTGGTCACGGGGTCTGGTGGCCATTTTGAATGCCCCTTATTCCTGGGCTTCTTTTAAAACAGTCTTTAAAATCATGGCCTCTTCTGCCATTCGACCTTTATTAATACAATATCAATTTTGCGAATCTTACACTAGTGCTGTTATCGTTGTATTGTGTCTGTCATTGGATATAGGTATTCGATTGCTTTTGCCTGGAAGAGTGTGTTTGGATCAGCCATTAAAAGCAACATGAACTGAGCTCTGCATACGGCCTCTGGATTATCTTTGCAAACGCAACATTTGGCGACGAGGATGGGATAAAATCTCTCTTCCACCACCTCCTCCCTTCCTCGCACTACCCGGTTAGCCCCCGATCCCATGGGTTCACTGGTTACAGTCCTTTGAAACCTACTTCACCACTCTCGGACTAGAAAATGTGAGTACAGCACGGAAAAAGGCACTGTTATTCCATTGCATAGGAGCGGAGGGCCAGCGTGTTCTTGGAACATTAGGCACAGCAGACTCAATTCAAACATATGGGGCTGAAAATTCAGTAGGGTTAGCGCCCATTTTGCGGCGCTAGAGGGCCAAGCACCGCAATGATAGCCGTTTCTGAAATTCACTTCGGCGCTGCCATCGGCGTTAGCCGGTTGCGCTGCGCCGGCACCGATGACGTCATCGGTGTGCGCAGCGTCCCGGTTGCCGTGGCAACGCGCCCGAACGCCGAAATTCAGTTGCGGCCACCTCGCCCGTGGCAGCCGCAACTAAGACTCTGGCAACCGAGTCTTTCACAAGTTAGCGCCGGCGCATTAAGGTCGCGCGGCGGCCAGCCGCTTTCCCGCCGGCCGCCTGCCCGCACCTCCCTCCCCGGACTCCTCCACCCCCCCCCGCGGAACAGATGCGTCTGGCCTGCAAGCCCGGCACTTGTCCGAGGTGCCGGGCTCATTTTTGAAAAAATCAAACGGCCAGCGATCGGGTGAAGGCAGCGCCTCCTTAACGGGAGGAGGCCTGCACTTCCCCAGCCTGCCGCACCGCATCGGGTGCCGCAGCGCCAGATTAGCGCCGCAATGCGGCACTCAGCGCCCATTGGGAGGCACTCACGCCCGCCAGTAGCGCCGGCAGCCGTCTGGGCGCGGCGCTACTGAATTTTTGGCGCGCACAAGGGAATTAGCGCCGGCGCTAAATTTCCGGCACTAAAGCCCTGGCGCGGCGTCAACTCAATTTCTAGGCCATGATGTGGCTGTGGCTCTGTTAAGCACACACTTCTCTGCCCCACAAAGTGCCCCCCTGCGGCGAGTCATTTTTAGAGAGCGTCACCAACTTCCCGGCGAGTCTGTGCATCAATACGTGGCGAATTTGAGGGGGTTAGCTAATTCGTGCAAGTTTGGTGCACTACAAGACGAGATGGTGCATGATCAACGAATAGAGCACACCAACAACGTGAGAGTGCGTGAAAGACTGTTACTCGAGTCCGACGATCTGTCGTTGTCACAGGCAGTTAACATTGCCTTTCAAGTGGAGCCTGCAGCCGAATGTGCAGCAAAACTAGCACACACACCCAGTGACGGTGCCCTCGGCCCCGACAGCCCTGACACTGTAATGCTCACACGATGGCAGCAACGCGCGCTACCGCGGCAACAGTGTGGAAACTGTGGATCTCGTTCACATGCTACCAGAGCGCAGAATTGCCCCACGCGTGGCCAAGCCTGTTGCAATTGTGGAAAACAAAATCACTTTGCCAATGTCTGCTGCTCTGCCCCGGTTGCTACAAATGAACACTCTCAGTCCTCAAGCACTATAATTCACAACGTGAGCTCTGGGCCAGTAGTGGCTTTCAAGTCATGCATAATTAACCTGAATGATGTGTGCATCCCTCTGTTGTTGGATACCGGCGCCAGCGTCTCACTGCTGAATGTGGACACATTCAAACGTTTTTTTCAACTCCCTGCCACTCTCTGTGCCCTCCACTGCCCTTTGCGGGTATGGTAATTCAAAAATTGGACTAGTGGGCTCAGTCAACCTCACTGCACGCTATGGAACAAAAGTTTTGCCAGATTTTTGTTTTCATGTGGCACACCAAGGAGCTAACCTGATGGGACTGGATCTTTTCACTGACCTGGGTATTTCTCTCTTGGACACTGGCGGGTCTGCGGTTCTGCACGTCGCCTCACTGTGGCGCCAAACATGGCCAGCACTCTTCGAGGGTCTGGGCTGCCTGACTGCCTTCACCCACCAGCCCATGGTTGACTCCACCATTACCCCTGTCATTCAGCCACTGCACCGCATCCCGCTTGCTCTCCATGACGGGGCACAGCTGAACTAAAGCAGCTACTGGAAGCTGGCATCATCAAACCAGTTGATGCCTCCCCATGGGTCTCCAACCTGGTGGTCACAATGAAAAAGTCAGGTGGTCTACGCGTCTGTGTCGATCTTCGAGCAGTGAATAAGGCCGTAATCCCTGACAAATATCCACTGCCCACATCAGAGGAACTCAGTGCAGTTCTATGGTTCCATCCTGTTCGCGAAACTGGACCTTTGACAGGGCTATCTACAGGTCCCCCTCCACCCCAGCAGCAGGGACCTCACTGCTTTTGTGACACATGCTGGCATCTTTCGGTACACCAGGATGCCATTTGCACTTAGCTCTGCACCCAGCTGCTTCCAAAAGGTGATGTCCCCTGTGCTCGCGGGCATTCCTGGGGTGGCCATCTACCTGGATGACATTGTCGTGCATGGGCCCTCGACCTCCACTCACGACGAATGCCTTCAGAGTTTTCATGGCTCTAGCAAAACACAAGCTCACACTGAATGGCGAAAAGTGTGTCTTTGCTGTTTCAGAGATCGAATTTGTGGGGTTTCGGTTGTCGGCTGACGGTATATCCCCACACCAGTCAAATGTGGATGCCATTCACAGCATCCGTCCTTGGCCTCTTGTATTGTTCCACAGAAGCTCAACGTAAACTCGAGGAACAGCACCTCATCTTCCGATTAGGCACTCTGCAGCCTTCCGGACTCAATATCGAGTTCAACAATTTCAGATCATAACCTCGGCCCCTATTACACATTTTTTCTTGTAATTTTTCCACTCCTTTCCCCCCCCACCTTTCCTGTTGTTTCTCTCTCAAACCTGGCAGCTAGCTCTTGCCCTGCCAGTACACTTTACATCTAATCTCAGCCTATTACCATCTCGTCTAGCTCTTTTGTTTCTTTCACTTCTTTTGTCCGATCGCAGCCCTGCCTTCGATCTAATTTCTTTTCTTTCCAGTTTTGAAGAAGGGTTCGACCCGAAACATCAACTCAAATTTCTCTCCACGGATGTTGCCTGACCTGCTAAGTTTTTCCAGCATTTTCTGTTGTTATCCCAGAACCCAGCTCTGCAGCACAGGTTGCCTCCTTCCTTGGCATGACTGGGTACTACCTGAAGTTTTTGCCCCAGTACTCAGCCACCACAGCCCCACTGTGCCAGCTCCTGCGAAAGGATGAGCCCTGGGTCTGGTCACAAGCCTGTATGGAAGCTGTTCGCCTCCTCAAATCGCAGCTCACGTCACCTCCAGTGTTGGCTCACTTTGACGTCGCCAGCCCCACCCTCGTCACCTGTGATGCATCTATTATGTCCGTGTGTAATTGAGACACGGACCGCAGGAGTAGGTTACAACAGGTGTTTACTGAGTGGAGACAAAACTGGAACTACTATGCAAAGTTACTACACAGTGGTGGTCACTACTGGTACTGCAGTATAGAGGGGCTGCAGAATATAGGTCCTTCTGCAAAGTACATACACTACAATTCCTCCCCTTTTAGCTAAACAGTACATAACATTTGATTAACAATTAAATAACATTTACAATTACAGTTGCTAGATACATTAGCTGAAGTTAAGCAATTATAAGTTCAGTCTTTGAGGAGGCTTCCTGATTCTGTCTGGATAACGCCTCTTTGGGGTATCAGGTTCTTCTGGCAAAGTTGATTCAGGATCAACGACGTTGTTTGGTTCGTCTGCTTCCAATACCACCGATTCTGAGGTAGATGCAATTGGTACTTCGGTTTCCTCACCAGGTATATTGGATCATGGTGTGGAATTGACATTTTCCAGTGACTCTAGAATCTGGTCTTCGGAACTACTGTCCGTCATCTTTTGTACTTTCCTGTACTGTTCCTTAGTAGCCTTTTTGTTGTCGTTAGTCTTCTTTCCAGACCTGCAAACTCGTGCAATGTGTCCCATCTTTCCACATTGCCTGCATGTTTTGTCCTTGGACCAGCAGTCCTTCTGGTCATGGGTTCTTCTGCCGCAGCGATAACATTTTTCAAATCCCCGTGTCATTTCATGGGTGCCGTATTCCTGTGGCTTTTGCTGTATTTCCGCAGCTCCCCTTGCTGCTGCTTCGTACGATACTGCCAAGCTGAAAGCCTTATCCAGCGTCAGCTCTGAGAGTAACCTCTTCTGGGTTCCTTCACTCAGGAGTCCACAGACAAATTTGTCCCGTAGAGTGTCTGTCAGTCCTGCTCCGAACTGGCAGTGCTTTGATAGCTTGCGTAGTTCCGTAAGGTAATCAGCATTGCTCTCATCTTTATGCTGATTTCTCCTGTGGAATTTAAATCTTTCTGCTATCAGCAGCGGTGTAGGATTTAGGTGTTCCTGTAGGATATCAACAATTTCGTTAAAACTCTTCGCCATCGGTTTGGCTGGAGTGATCAGGTTCCGCAATAGGCCGTACGTTCTTGCGCCCGTTAAGTTTAGTAGTACCGATGCCTTTTTCTCATCGGCTACTTCATTTGCCTTGCAATATACTCCGACTCTTTCCACATACGTGGTCCAGTCTTCTATTGCATTATTGAAGGCAGTGATATTGCCAGTCTTCGGCATCTTGGAAATCTAAGATGGCGCCTCCCGCGCTTTGCCTTCTTCCCCGATTGAACAAAATGGCGCCTCCCGCACTTTGCCTTCTTCCCCGCTGGATTAAGATGGCGCCTCCCGCGCTTTCTGTCTTCTCCGCTGCTGCTAAGCTGTTGCTGGCGTTTTTATGCCTTGATGGCGACGCCCTATGGTCTTCGCGCACTTCCCCATGGCAACTGCAGCTCCTCGCGGCTTTCTGCGCTTCTAATTTCTTTTATTTTCCCGTCGTCAGAGCAAACCCTCCGGGACACTTTCCTCCCTCTTCTCTGGTCTGTACGCTGCCTGGCTTCATAGCACCGGCCGCGCCCTGTGTGCTCCACCCTCTTTCTCTCTCTCCTCTTCCCGATGGCGCTGCTCGGCCCCATTGAAAAGCCACCCGATTGAGCTCTAGCCCGCCGCAGCCCAGGAAGGATCAGTGTACTACCTGCCACCAGCCCGATTAGCTGGAACACCATAGACAGGATTGTAAAGTATGTGTCTATACTTAATCCAATAATGAAGAGACAGCTTGGAAGATTCAACGTAGGTCTTTACTTAATACCAACAGGCGGGAACTGAGGGGAGATCAGTACCCACAGTACTATTTATACCCCTATGGCCAGGAGTGGTACTATGGTATCACTACGCCCTACAAAGTAGTGCCGCCCTGGCCATAGGTTTAAAGTAATATACATATTACATACACAACATTCCTCCCCTTTTAATTAAAATGTACCCGTGCAATTAAGTCAACAGATGCACCATAACTGGGGCTAATAACATTTGGTAACACAATATACATAACATATTTACATCAGAGTTGTCTACCTATATATATATATAAAATGAAACATGTTATAGATTCAGTCTCTGAGGAGGCCTCCTGTCTCGACTAGGATAACATCTTTCTCTAGTCGGTCTCGGTGTAGGCGGCGGTACTTCTGTCACCACTTCATCGCTGGAGTCGTCGGTGTCTGATGGCACATCCTGTGCCGTGGAGATCACTGGAGTGCTGAACTCCTCGCAATCCTGAGATCTCTGTAACGACGTGCTGGGCCGTGATTCCGCTGTAGCAATGTGCTGAGACGTTTGAGGTAGTGAATCAGTTGGGTTTCTGGACTCCACAAGTTGATCAGCATGTCGTCTGATTATGCCGTCCCCTGTATCCACTGTGTACATCAAAGGTCCCTGACGGGCCTTTATCGTACCAGACCGCCACTTTTCATTTCTATAATCACGGGCCAACACTTGCTGCCCCACCTCTAAGCTCCGTGTCTGTCTGTCAGGAGCCCTACGAAATACTCGGTTTTCCACATCTCTCCGGATGTTTGGTCTGAGCAATTCAAGGCGAGACCTTAACCTTCTATTAAAGAACATGATGACGGGGGCCTGGTTGGTCACCGTATGTGCAGCATTATGGTACGCGAATAGGAAATTGTCCACCTTGTGTTGCAGTGGCAACCTTTCCTCCCCCATCGCCTTGATGGCCTTTTTAAAAGTCTGTACAAAGCGCTCTGCCAGCCCATTTGTAGACGGATGATATGATGCGGACGTATAATGTCGCACTCCATTCCTTTTTAGGAATGCTTGAAATTCTTCTGCCACAAATTGTGGCCCATTGTCCGAACAGACTTGCTCGGGCACCCCGTTTCGGGCAAAAATGGTCCTTAAGACTGCGACCGTCTTTTCGGCTGTCGTTGATGACATCTTTATGACCTCCGGCCATTTTGAGTGGGCGTCCACTACAATAAGGAACATCGCATCCAGGAAGGGCCCAGCGAAGTCCACGTGGATCCTTTGCCACGGCGTTGAGGGCCACTCCCACGGATGTAGTGGGGCTTGGGGTGGTACGTTCTGTACCATCTGGCACCCTTGGCACGCTTTTGCTACTTCCTCGATGTCCCTGTCAATGCCGGGCCACCAGACGTAGGCTCTGGCGAGGCTTTTCATTTTGACACCCCCCAGATGACCTTCGTGTAAGTCCCGTAACACTTTATGTTGTAATTTTTGAGGGACCACCACCCTGGCTCTGCACATCAATGTGCCCCGGCAGACGGACAACTGGTCCTTCCTTGCCGAAAACGCCGGCAATGATGCGTCACCCTGCGCCGGCCAGCCTTTCACGGTCAATTCGTAAACCCTTGCCAGTGTCGGGTCGTTCTGTGTTTCCCGCTCGATACATTGGCTGGTGATGGGCAAGTGTTCCATAACAGCCGTATGATATATTTCCACAGGGTCCTGTACTATCTCTTCGATCTCGGCAGGCAATGGTAGCCGCGACAGGCCATCCGCATTGCCATGCTGTTTGGTACCCTTATATTCGATAAGGTACTGGTGTGCGCCTAAGAACAGTGACCATCTCTGTAGCCTTTGGGCCGTCATCAGGGGCACCCCTTTTGTTAGATTAAATATCGACAGCAACGGTTGATGATCCGTCAGTAGTGTGAAACGTTGCCCATGTAGGTAGTGGTGGAATTTTTTTACACCCCACACCAGACTGAGGGCCTCCCTGTCGATTTGCGCATAGTTTCTTTCGGCTGTAGTTAACGACCTTGAGGGAAATGCTATTGGCCTCTCCGTCCCATTGGGAAATTTGTGTGACAACACTGCCCCTATACCATACGGGGAGGCGTCACATGCCAACCTCATTGGCATTTTTGGGTCAAAGTGTGCGAGCACTTCCTTTGATGTAATGAGTTGTTTACCCTTTTTAAAAGCAGCCTCACACGCTTCATCCCAATTCCAGGAGACTCCCCTTTGCAGCAATGAATTTAGTGGATGTAAAATGGACGATAAGTTTGGGAGGAACTTATGGTAATAGTTTATAAGGCCTAAGAATGATCGTAACTGAGATACATTCTCAGGGGGCGGGGCCTTCACTACTGCCTCGATCTTTTCCGGGGACTTATGCAGGCCTTCCTTGTCTATAATGTGACCACAGTATGAGATACGTTCCTGGAAAAACTCACATTTCTGCTTGTTCGCCCTGAGTCCGTATTGTAACCACAGAAGTACTCGCTCCAGGTTAGCGAGGTGGTCGTTATCCGTTTGTCCTGTCACCAGGATGTCATCCAGGTAGCATTGCATTCCTGGAATGCCCTGTAAGACCTGTTCCATGGTCCTCTGCCATATTGCCGGGGCGGACGCCACACCAAATACCAGGCGATTGTACTGGTACAATCCCTTGTGTGTGTTAATCGTTAGGAGTTTTTTCGAGTCCTGTTCCACCTCCATCTGTAAATAAGCTTGACAAAGGTCAATCTTCGTAAAGTGTCTACCCCCAGCTAACGATGCGAATATGTCCTCTATCCGCGGCAGCGACTACTGTACCGTGTGCAGGACTGGGTTAATAGTTATCTTAAAATCCCCGCAAATGCAAACCTTCTTTGGTTCCCCCGGTGTGTTATTTGCAGATTTCTTTATAACTGGGACGATGGGCGTGGCCCACTCACTCCACTCAATCTTTGTAAGGACACCTGCACTCTCTAAGGCATCCAGTTCTGCTTCCACAGCTGGCCGAATGGCGTAAGGCACCGGTCTGGCCTTACAAAACTTGGGGTTTGCGTCTTGAGCAATAGTTATTTTTGCTCTAATGTCCTTTAAGGTCCCCAGCCCTTGTTGGAACACCTCTGGCGTTTTTGCCAATATTTTCGACAGCCTGCTTGTAATGGTTGTATCATCCTTGGTGGTCTCTACTTTTAACTCGTGTATCGACTTCCAGTCGAAATGGATTTTTCTTATCCATTCCCTACCCAAAAGTGGTGGTCCACCATTTGGTAGGACGTATAAATAAAGTCCTGGCACTTTTCTGCCGTTGTATTTAACTGTTACTTGCATTTTTCCCTTCGGGTAAACTTTTTGTCCCGTATATGTTTTTAATTTAATTTCTGTATCCTTTAAGGGAATGCGTTTGAACAGCCTGTTATAATCTTGTTCATTAATTACTGATAGGGCTGAACCCGTGTCCAGCTCCATATTAACTTCGACGCCTGCTACCTTCATATTAACCCATATTGTGCTGTGGTCCTCCGTTTTGTCTACACCATATAACTTGAGACATCCCAGACCTTTAGGCTCTGCTTTTGTGCCTTCCTGTGACTCGTCTGAGCTACTGTCAGACATTTTATATATTTTTGTCCTTGCCTTGGTACTGCTCAGACTGCCCCCACTATTGGGTTTCGTACCCGACCGACAAACTTTCGCTATATGCCCCTTTTTCCCACACTGCCGGCATATTTTATCACGAAACCAACAATTACTTTGGTCGTGGGTGGTTTTGCCACAACGGTAGCATTTACCTTTGTGAAATGTCACCTCATGGGTGTCATAGCAGGTTGTGTTTTGTCGCATTTGAGCAGCACCCTGTGCTGCTGCTTCATGGAACGATGCTATTTCAATCGCCTGATCTAGGCTGAGCTGTTTCTTGGCTAGCAACCATTTTCGTGTACTCTCCTCATTTAACATGCCACAGACAAATCTGTCTCTGATCGCGTCCGCCAAAAAGGCTCCAAACTGGCAATGTTTGGACAACCTTCTGAGCTCAGCCAAATAGGCTGCCTGCGACTCATCATTCCTTTAGACGCGTCTGTAGACGTGGTACCTTTCCGCTATAAATGGTGGCTTAGGGTTTAAATGTTCCCTTAACGTATCAACAATTTGGGCATACGTTTTGTCTGCTGGCTTTTCTGGAGTAAGAAGATTCCTCAGCAGACCGTATGTTTTTGCCCCCATAAAATTTAATAAGGTTGCTGCCTTTTCGTCATCTTTCACCTTGTGTACTATGCAATAAAGTTCATGCCTTTCGACATAGGCATCCCACTCTTCTGCGTCCTCAACAAATTCTGACAACCAACCTTCTTTTGACATTTTAAAGTGCTAAGAGCTTTTCCCGCCTTTGTCCACTAGATGGCGTTTTTTAATTTATTTTTTATTTTAAACTGCTGAAGAGAAAAACTTTTCCCCTTTGTCCACTAGATGGCGTTTTTCCCACCTTTTCTCCTGCTGCTGCTAACGACCTCTCTCCAGCGTCGTTATTTTTGGCCCTTGCAGCTCCCGTTATTGCCACCACCGCTATTAACAACGACCTTCCCCTCTCGTGGCTTGCTAGTCCTCGTGGCTCCGTTTGTTCCCCAGATCGCCTGCCCGTTCTGGCCCTTGCAGCTCCCGTTCCCCGGGAAGGATTTCAGTTTACCTGGCCCTGGGTGGACTTTTGCCCTGTGGCTGGAGCGCCCGTTCAGCCTCTTCTCTCAGCTGCTGCAGCTTCTGTTGGAACCCTCTCTCTCTCTCTCTGTTGCTGCTGCTCCTCCCGAACCTGCAGTGCTGGGCGGTTTCCTTTGGTCGACGCTGGACTCTGCAGGCTGGCTGGTAAGAAGCCTCTCTCCTTCTCTCTCCGTACTGCTGCCGTTCCTTTGTTGCACCGTGCACTGGTGAGTTCGAACCTTACTCATCGCCAGTGTAAAGTATGTGTCTATACTTAATCCAATAATGAAGAGACAGCTTGGAAGATTCAACGTAGGTCTTTACTTAATACCAACAGGCGGGAACTGAGGGGAGATCAGTACCCACAGTACTATTTATACCCCTATGGCCAGGAGTGGTACTATGGTATCACTACGCCCTACAAAGTAGTGCCGCCCTGGCCATAGGTTTAAAGTAACATACATATTACATACACAACAAGGATAACCAAGCCCCGCTCTCGACAGCCTCTCCTGCAAATCTTCAACTCCGATGAATCAGAGGCGGTTGTCCACAATCGACGCCCATTTCTTCTGTTTGTTTTTTTTCTTTCTTCCTTCTGGCCTCGACCTCCAACAACTTCGCTTCAGGGATGGATCCCCATGAGGTGGTGCAGAACTGTAGGTAAGTTCGGATCTGCTCGTCGCCAGTATTATGTCCATGTGTAATTGAGACATGGACTGCAGGAGTAGGTAACAACAGGCGTTTACTGAGTGGAGACAAAACTGGACTACTATGCAAAGTTACTTCACAGGCTTATATACAGGGGTGGTCACTACTGGTACTGCAGTATACAGGGGCTGCAGAGTATAGTTCCTTCTGCAAAGTACATACACTACAGCACCCACTGCAGCTGTGGGGGCGGTGTTATCGCAGATACAGAATGGAGTGGAGGAACCAATCGCCTTTGCCTCCCGAGCCCTTAGCCCCACTGAACAGAAGTACTCAGTAGGCGAGCGTGAGGTGCTGGCGTGCGTCTGGGCATGTGAGCAGTGGCACCTGTACAAGTATGGCCGTGCCTTCACCCTTCGAACCGATCACCAGGCTCTCACTGCCCTGCTGTCAACATCCGACATGGGCCACAGACCACTGCGTCTACACCGCTGGTCTGACCACCTCCGCCAATACAATTTCAGTCTCCAGTTCACATCAGGACGTGACAATGTTGTTACAGATCTGCTTTCCCGCACTGTCTCTGCCCCAGCCCCACTCGTCGGGTCTGAACATGTGGAACAGGATATCGTCCAGATGCTGCACACGCCTCTCCAAACCACAGTCTCTCTCCAGGAGCTCAAAGAGGCCTCTGAACAGGATCCGGCCCTCTCCCAGCTGTGCACCTTCATCAGAGATGGCTGGCCTCGCAAGGTGCCTGAGGAACTGTCTGCCTACTCCAGAGTTAAAGAGGAGCTCTCCTGCAGGAATGACTCCTGTGTTGCACGTGGGCTCTGCACTGTGGTCCCAAGTGCCCTTGTGCGCGTGTTTTATCCATGGCACACGAGGACCACTTGGGCATAGTGAAGCTCAAACAACGATGCCGAGACCTAGTGTGGTGGCCGGGTATCGACAGGGAAATCGAGGCCCTGGTCAAGGACTGTGCAGCCTGCCTTGTAAGTGGCAAGACTGGCCACCAAGCTCCTCCACCCCGCAACCCCTTGCCTGGCCCTCTCAGCCCTGGGAGCAGCTGCAGCTCGACGTCTGTGGGGAGATCCATGGTGTCCCCCACCATCAACGGTTCCTAGTGGTGACCTATGACCTGCACTCAAAATGGCCAGAGGCCACTGCCGTGGGCTCCGTCACCACTCGGGTCATCATTGATAACCTTGAGTACCTCTTCTCCCGCTGGGGGCTTCCAAAGGCCATCACCACAGACAATGGCCCCCAAATGGTCTCTTACCTTGAGAGCAAGGTTACCCGTCACATACGCACAGCGTACTACCACCCCGAGTCAAATGGGGGGGGGGTGGAGCGTTTTAACCAGACACTGAAAAATGGCCTCAGAGCACACCTATCCCAGGGGCGTGCATTTGACAAGGCCCTCCTCCACACACTGCTGCACTACAGAGCCTCCCAGCATTCCACTACAGGGGTCTCACCCGCATCCCTCATGCTAGGCCGTGAGCGCATGCTGCCCCTTGGCGGGCTCTGCCCCTCGCTAGCTCAGAGCCCTGCTCCACGGGCTCAAGCCACAGTCGCTAGACAGCAGGAGAAGATGAAACTCTGCTTCGACCAGTCGAAAAGGGCCAAGGCACCCAACATCTCAGTCTCCAATTGGGTCAGAGTCCGCAGGCCTCACCGCAACAATAAGATGGCCTCATTCTGGTCCTCCCCTCTCCAAATCAGCCGCCAACTTGGACCAGCCACTTTCTGCCTCACTGACGGCTCTCGGTGGCATGCCAGCCACCTTCGGAAGGTGCCAGCACCCCCAAGTCTTACCCCCAGAGTGGCGGGATGCTCATGTGGCTCAGCCAGCCAACCCTCAAGCAGATATTGTGCCTCAGCCTGCCCCTCACCAGTCCCCACTTCGGCCTGCTCTTCACCAGTCCGCACCTCAGCCTGTTCGTACACGTTCTCGCCCTGGCCACCTACAGGACTTGGTCACTACATTTTATGTTTGAAATTCTGTGAGGGGGGAGGAAATGTTTTGTCTGACATTGGTGATAGGTACTCGATTGCCTTGGCCTGAGCACATGGAGTTTGATCGTGCTGTTATCGTTGTATTGTGTCTGACATTGGATATAGGTATTCCATTGCTTTTGCCTGGAAGAGTGTGATTGGGTCAGCCATTAAAAGCAACATGAACTGAGCTCTGCATACGGCCTCTGGATTATCTTTGCAAACGCAACAAGTGTACTGAATTTGGATGATCAGCCATGATCTCATTAAATGGTGGAGCAGGCTCGAGGGGCCGAATGGCCTACTCGGGCTCCTATCTTCTATGTTTCTATATTTCTTGTACTGGCTCTTGCAGAGTTTATATGAATACTGGGTTGCTGGAAAACTTTGATGAAATGATTAAAGTGTGCAGGGAGTGTTGCTGGACGTAGGAAACGCATTGGCTGCCACTGGAATGCCCCTGAGTACATCACTTGCTTCCAGTCATGAGGGCTCTACTTGCTGTCACCCTCGCACTGCAGCATGACAGGGAGATGGAACAGAGGCAGCAAGGAAGACAAATTGTTCACAGAGGGGGGAGGGGGGCACTCAATAGGAGGCCTTATCTACCTAGGGTCTTCAGGGAGCACTTCTCTCCTACCTGCACCTAAGCCAAGAACAATGTATTCAGTGGCTCTGCTTCAGCAAGGGGGTGGTCACATAACTTTGCCAGAACCAGACCTGCTCTGCCAGTGGCCCTCAAGGTAACCGTGGCCCTGAATTTTCTCGCCAGCGGATCCTTCCAGGCTGCAATAGGCAGCATAGCAAACATCTCGCAGTTCACCATCCTTCGCTGCATCCAGGTCACAGAGGCTCAGTACTCTAGGAGAAGGAAATTCATTGTCTTAGAATCATAGAATGGTTACAGCACAGAAGGAGGCCATTCGGCCCATCGAGCCCATGCCGGCTCTCTGCACAAGCGCTTCAGCTAGTCCCACTACCCCGTCCTTTCCTTGTAACACTTCAGGTTCTTATCCAATTCCCTTTTGAAAACCAACAGAGAGAAGCAGGAGGATCGTGTACGTGGCTTTGCCAGGATATCGGGATTCCCCATGGTACAGGGTGCCATTGACTGCGCGCATGTGTTTTTGCAGGAGTGCATATCAATGGTGAGGCGTACCGTAACGGCAAAGGATACCACACACTTAATGTGCAGTTGGCGTGCAACCACGCCTAACGCATCATGATGGTGAATGCCTGCTATCCTGGCAGCTGTCATGATGCTTTCATCCTGTGCCAGTCCGCTGTGCCAGCAATTTTCCAGCCACCACATTGAAACCGAGGGTGGCTGCTAGGTGACGAGGGCTATCCACTCTATACCTGGCTGATGACTCCCCTCCGCAGCCCCACCACTTGTGGCCAGCAATCATATAATGACAGCTATGCTGCCACAAGGACAGTCATCGAGTAGACCATCGGGGTGCTCAAACAACGTTTTGCTGCCTTGACCGCTCGGGCGGGGCTCTCCAGTACAGATGGTGTCCCATTTTGTGGTGGTCTGCTGCATCGTCCTTAACTTGGCCATCATGAGAGTGCAGCCCTTGCCATTATGGGTTCCGTAACCACCTCAGGAGGAGGAGGAGGAGGAGGAAGAGAAGAGGCAACCTGAAAATCCCCGTTCCGGAAGGGCTGTCCATGAGTGCATCATCAGATTCCAATTCCCCTGAATGAAACCCCACATCCCCTTTGCTCAACACTTCCCCACCTTACCATCCCTCTGCCACAGAACATCTTGGCCACAATGCTGAAATGAAAGGCACCGCAAACGTTCCAAACATAATTTAGAAATGATTAATTCTAAAACTACATAACAAAGTCAACTATTCACCCTTGTGCATTCCCTTAGTGCTTGCCTGTTGTCTGCCTTTGCCTATTCTAGTGCTTCTATGAAGTGCTACCCCAGTGACTGCAGCAAGTTGGTGGAAGGCTGCTGGCTTTCCGTGGGGGACACTGCAGATGGCCTTGCAGGATGACCTCAAGCAGCTCTGGGCCTAGAAGGCCTGGCTATAGACTGCACCACCTTGGCATGGGCAGCAGCAGTCTGGGCTGGCTTGCTGACAGGCAACAGCAAGGACTGTGGTGGAGTGGAGGGGTGGGAGCACAAATGCTATCAGCCTGAGAGGGGACAGCAGGTTCCTGCTCCATGGAACAACTGCCACTCCCCCAGGAGGCACCTCAGCAATCCTTGTAATCTGTTGGAGGACAGATTGCTGGACTGCTCTGACACCCTGGAAGCTCCTTTGAACATTGGTATCCAGAGTCATGATAATAGCAGTCTGAGCTTCCACTGCAGCACTCAGATGTTGGGTGGCTATTGCTTGTGTTCCAATGGAAGCGGAGACATCGGCCAACGGATGCTGCATGATCGTTGGTCTACAAGTATGTTGATGGAATTGGCCACCACTTCCATGTTGGAAAGGATGGGCTCCAAGCTCTGCACAAAGCCCTGTGCCAAGTTGGTGCTAAGTTGGTGCTGGAATCTTCCTTGCTCTTTGACATTGAACAAGCTTCCCAATGCACCAAGTATTTCGGCGTGTACACCCATCAGCCTTTTTCTGTAGCTTGGCTCATCGAAGTCCTTATCTGAGTCCTCTGCAACAGAACTCGTGTGCGTCCTGGCCCTCCGGTGAGCTGGCACCTGCGCTATTCTTTCCCCCACCCTGGCTGCAGCGCACTGGTGTCTCACCACATGCAGATCCCACCTCTATGCTATCCTCTAAGATATGCGCAGTGTCAGTATCTGAGCTGGTGGCTGCGAGTGTGAAATCGAGTGACGGTGTGTCTTCATCATCACTATCTTCTTGGTCTTCCTCCACTGCCTGGGCAGGTTGCAGTTCTTGGGTATCTGAAAGGAAAAAGGAACAAGGGTAAGGTTGTGGTGAGGGGAGAGGAGAAAGTGCATGCTTACCCCCTCTGCAGCTTGTAAGTCAGGAGAGATTGTTGGATGAGGGGGAAGTGGGATGTGAGAAGAAGGATTAGGTATCAGAATACCATCATCTTCAATGGATTCAGCCTAACCTGTGACCACAGCCTCAGTAATGGCCCTTCTCATAATGGCCAGCACCATCTCCTCCATGGGGGTTAGAACATGCAGGCGCACCTCTTCCCCGCCGGTTAGTTCCTGCTGCCATCGTGTGCGCCACCTTCTCCTGCAAGAGAGAGGGAAGTGTGCCGGTGAATGTTGTGCAATATGTTTGAATGATGTGGCTGTCATTGTTGAATAGCTGGCAGTATGTGCAAGCTGTGAGATGTGGGTGTGAGGCTTGCAACAGTGATAAGTGTGTGAGGGTGAGGTAAAGCTATGAATTTGAGGTATGAGTCCTGATTGATAGAGATTGTTGGTAGATGAGTGATGGGGATGTGGTGAATTGAGCAGTACCTGAGGCTGGTGATAGAGTTGGTAGAATATGACATTTGAAGAGGCATTCACTGACATTTACCATGCGTGAGAGGTCATTAAACTTCTTGCGGCACTGCATCCAGGTCCTTGGGGCTAAACTCCTGGCTACCTTCACAGCTATCTGTTCCCACTGCCATCTCATTGTGTGTCCTGAGGTCCTCTTGCTCCCCTGCAGATACAGGACATCTCTCCACATCCTCCACCAAGGCCTCCAGTGCAGCATCTGAAAACCTTGGTGCATCCTCTCTCATAGTCAACCATTGTTGCTTGTTGCACAGTACACTACCCCCAATGATCTCAGCACCTCCAGCAACCACAACGCACCTTCCCTCTAAGAGGTGCAGGCTAGCTTTAAACAGTGCAGGAAGTAACCATATTGGCCCCCCTGCTGATGCGTGCAGCCAGTGAACGTGATTCGCGCTGGCTGCATGCAGAAACCATTATAATGTGCAGGCAACATGAAGTTGGCGCACTGCATGCATTACATTGAATGGGCATGGGGTTATCGTGCATACCGTTTCCCGTGCCTATTTTCAGGGGCTATCCAATTTAAACCCCACTGATTTTGGAGTCTAGGTTAGAAAAGGTATCTGCACATGTGGAGGAGCTGGGGCAGGGGGATAGGATGCCACAGGTGCCAGTTCGCATACTCGGATGAAGTTGCATACTAGTTATGCTGTAGAGGATGCAGATGCTGACTTCGATGGGCCAGGCTACCGAAGGAGATTCATGGACATACACCAGGAAATACTTGATGCACTGGCCAGCCTGCTGGGGAGCTTGTGAACAATGCACGGAGGAGTCCAACTCCAGCTTACCACAAGGCTTTGTACACAGCATCAAGATAATTTTGTCCAATATGAATCAAGTGGTCAGCTCCACCAGCAACACAGTGGAACCCACTATGATGGACATCTCGTGCAACTCAGCTTTCATGGCAGAAGCTGCTACCATGGAAGTTCAGACGGTTGCCACCTTGCTTTTGGGGGCCACTGTTGAAAGGGGATTCCAGGCTATCACATCACTCCAGCACTCTATTCTCAAGCGGAAGACTAAGAGTGGCATTCGTTCCATGGAAGAGGCACTTGCTGTCCCCTCTCAGGATGACAGCATGCCTGTTGCCCTGCCAGCCACTTTGCCAGTGCCTTTGCTGTTGTCCCTTGCTACCCAGACTACTGCTAACCACACTGAGCTGGTGCAGTCTACAGCCAGGCTCTCTAGAGCTGTTCGAGACCATCCTCCACTGCCATCTGAAGTGTCCTCAATGGAAAAACAGCAGCCTTCCACTTCCCAAGCTTTAGCCACTGGGGAAGCACCTCGTAGGAGCACTAGGACAGGGAAAGGAACATGGAAGACAGGCACTAAGGGCTTGCAGAAGGGTGAATAGCATTTTTTTTATCAGTGCTGGCATGATTTGTTTTATAAGTTTATTTTTGGATTTGGATTTTGTGTTAGTGTTTGTCTTCATAGTGAAGAAGGCAATTGGATGGTGTTTGTAAGAAGAAAGGTAAGGATTTTGGGACTGTTGGTCAACGGGAATGGGAGGGCTGTCAGTTGAAGCACTCCTCGATAAGCTTGTCTCTGACAGCTCTGACTGATAGGGGCTCTGCCTCTCCTCCTCTTCCTTCCCATCCTCTTGCTCCTATACTTGTTACAGACTAGGTGCTGGTAAGGGCTGGTCCCTCAAAATGGCAAAGTTGTGGAACATTCAACAGACGATGACAAATCTGGATACCCACTCGGATGTAATGTAAGCCTCCTCCAGAATGGTCCAGGCAGCGGAAGTGTTGCTTGAGGACACCAATTGCTGCTCGATAATGTTCCTGGTAGCAGCATGGCTCTCACTGTAGGCCTGCTCTGCAGCTGTATGTGGGTTCCTGACTGGAGTCATGAGTCATGTCCAGAGGGGATAACCCTTGTCACCCAATAACCAGCCTGTAAGTTGGTGGCTGGTTTGAAGAAAGGCGACTCAGAGACCTGGCTCTGGATGAAAGGGTGATGACTGCTGCTGGGATAGTAGGCACACACCTGTATGATGTGCTGCCTGTGGTCACAAACCTGTTATACATTGAGGGAGTGGAATCCCTTTTAATTGGTAAAGATGCCAGGCTAGTGATAGGGAGCACACAAGCCAATGTGTGTGCAGTTAATGGAACCTTGCACCATGGGGAAGCTTGCCATCCAAGTGAAGCCTAATTTGCTTCGCTCTGTCAATTGGAACGGAGATGTAAGTATTTCTTCCGGTGTGGAAATCGGCTGTGTGGTTGATACTGAAGAAGGAAGCTGTAGACTGCAGGAAGATATTAATAAATTGGTCAGGTGGACAGAACAGTGGCAAATGGAATTCAATCCGGAGAAGTGTGAGGTAATGCATTTGGGGAGGGCTAACAAGGAAAGGGAATACACATTAAATGGTAGGACACTGAGTAGTGCAGAGGAATAAAGGGACCTTGGAGTGCATGTCCACAGATCCCTGAAGCTGGCAGGCCAGGTAGACAAGGTGGTTAAGAAGGCATATGGGATACTTTCCTTTATTAGCTGAGGCATAGAATATAAGTGCAGGGAGGTTATGCTTGAACTGTATAAAACACTAGTTAGAACACAGCTAGAATACTGCGTGCAGTTCTGGTCACCACATTACAGGAAAGATGTGATTGCACTAGAGAGGGTACAGAGGAGATTTACAAGGATGCTGCCGGGAGTAGAGAATCTTAGCTAGGAGGAAAGACTGGATAGGCTGGGTTTTTTTTCCTTGGAACAGAGGTGGCTGAGGGGAGACCTTATTGAGGTGTATAAAATTATGAGGGGCCTAGATAAAGTGGATAGAAAGGACCTATTTCCCTTAGCAGAGGGGTCAATAACCAGGGGGCACAGATGTAAAGTAATTGGTGGAAGGGTTAGAGGGGATTTGAGGGGAAATCTTTTCACCCAGAGGGTTGTGGGGGTCTGGAACTCACTGCCTGAAAGGGTGGTAGAGGCAGGAACCCTAACCGCATTTAAAAAGTACTTGGATGTGCACTTGGGATGCTCTAACCTGCAGGGCTACGGACCAAGAACTGGGAAGTGGGATTAGGCTGGATAGCTCTTTGTGGGCCAGCACGGACACGATGGGCCAAAATGGCCTCTTTCCGTGCTGTAACTTTCTATGATTCTATGTTTCTATGGAGAGAGCCTTGATGACATCCCTGGTGCACTGGAACTATGAGATGTTGCTGAAGTTCACATGTTGCAGCCTGAAAGGAGCCCGTGGCATAAAAGTTGAGTGTGATGGTGAACTTGATAACCACAGGCAGTTATGTCCATGCCCTAGTTTGTGACTGCAGCGGATGACATATGTCAGTAACAACTTGCTTGGTGAAGTGAAGGCACCTCATGCATTGTTCATCAGTCAAGCTGAGGTAGGAGAAGTGCTCCCTAAAGACCCTCTGTAGATATGGCCTTCTGTTCATTGACCTGCCCCTCCCTCTTCTGACAGCTTGTCCAGCTGTGTGGTGTCTTCCGTGCTGCTTTCAATTGTCCCATATTCCCAAAAGCAGTCCTACCAGACCAACCATGTTTGAAGCCAGATTCTTTGTGCAAAAGCGGCAAAGTCTCTCCCTCTGAAATCAAAGTGACTTTTAAGAGTGCTAGAACACAGCAAAAAGAAATCAAGCATTAGCAAGAAATAGTAAAGCAGCAACTAACTAGTGAGTACTGCATGATCCCTTTAAATAGCGCTGGCGATGGAGCCTTCATGCCGGTTACATAAGTACATAAGAAATAGGGGCAGGAGTAGGCCATTTGGCCCCTTGAGCCTGCTCCGCCATTCAATAAGATCATGGCTGATCTGATCTTGGCCTCAACTCCACTTTCCTGATCTCTCCCCATAACCCTTGACTCCCCTGTAGCTCAAATATATGTCTATCTCCGCCTTGAATATATTAAATAACTCCGCCTCCACAGCTCTCTGGGGAAGAGAATTCCAAAGATTCATGGCTCTCAGAGAAGAAATTCCTCCTCATCTCCATCTTAAATGGGTGATCCCTTATCCTGAAACTATGACACCTAGTTCTAGATTCCCCCACGAGGGGAAACATCCTCTCTGCATCTACCTTGTCAATCCCCCTCAGAATCCAATATGTTTCAATAAGATCACCTCTCATTCTTCTAAACTTCAATGAGTATAAGCCCAAACTGCTCAACCTTTCTTCATAAGACAACCCCCTCATCTCAGAAATCAACCGTGTGAACCTTCTCTGAATTGCGTCCAATGCAAGTATATCCCTCCTTAAATAAGGAGAAATTAACATCACTTTGTGCTGAACGAGGTCAGCGCGTAGCGAGTGAGGCACCGGGTCAACTTAAAATGGAAAACCGCTCCTGCAAGAAACACAGGACCCTAATCTGTATATGTTAATTCCCACTAACAATGTTGCTGGCATGCACTCCTGATGCAAGCACGACCTCCTGAACAAATATGATGGGCGGCGCACTTCTGGACGGAATTTTGCACACGCTTTCTGCTTGCCATTTTGGGGACTTTGTATCCTAGAATCATAGAAAGCTACGGCACATAAGGAGGCCATTCGACCCATCGTGTCTGTGCCGGGCAAAAAAAGAGCTATCCAACCTAATCCCACTTTCCAGCTCTTAGTCCATAGCCTTGCAGGTTACGGCACTTCAAGTGAATATCCAAGTACTTTTTAAATGTGATGAACTTTTCAGCCTCTACCACCCTTTCAGGCAGTGAGGTCCAGACCTCCACCAGCCTCTGGGTGAAAAAGATCTCCTCAACTCCCCTCTAATCCTTCTACACATTACTTTAAATCTGTGCCCCCTGGTTATTGACCTCTCTGCTGGGGGAAATAGTTCATAAGAATATAAGAACATAAGAAATAGGAGCAGGAGTAGGCCAATCGGCCCCTCGAGCCTGCTACGCCATTCAATAAGATCATGGCTGATCTGATCCTAACCACCAATCTACTATCACAGAACCATCTCCTGAATCTAACAGAATTAGACATATGAAATAGGAGCAGGATCAGGCTACACGGCCCCTGGGCCCGCTCCGCTACCCACAGGGCCATGACCGATCCGAACCTAGACTCATGTCCAAATTCCTGCCCGCTCCCCGTAACCCTTAATTCCCTTTACTACTAGGAAACTGTCTATTTCTGTTTTAAATTTATGTAATGATGTAGCTTCTACAGCTTTTTGGGGCAGCATATTCCATGGACCTACCACCCTCTGAGTGAAGTAGTTCCTCCTCATCTCAGTTTTGAAAGAGCAGCCCCTTATTCTAAGACTATGCCCCCTAGTTCTAGTTTCACCCATTATCGGGAACATCCTCCCCGCATTCACCCGATCCAACCCCTTCACAATCTTATATGTTTCAATAAGATCGCCTCTCATTCTTCTGAACTCCAATGAGTAGAGTCCCAATCTACTCAACCTCTCCTCATATGTCCATCCCCTCATCCCCGGGATTAACCGAGTGAATCTTATTTGTACTGACTCGAGAGCAAGTATGTCCTTTCTTAAGTATGGACACCAAAACTGTACACAGTATTCCAGGTGCGGTCTCACCAATACCTTGTACAACTGAAGCAATACCTCCCTATTTTTATATTCTATCCCCCTAGCAATGAAAGCCAACATTCCATTGGCCTTCTTAATCACTTGCTGCACCTGCATACTAAACTTTTGAGTTTCGTGCACCAGGACCCCCAGATCCCTTTGTACTTCAGTAGTTTCCAGTTTCTTGCCATTAAGATAATAACTTGCTCTACGATTTTTCCTGCCAAAGTGCATAACCTCACACTTTCCAGTATTGTATTCCATCAGCCAAATCTCTGCCCACTTACTTAGCCTGTCTATGTCCCCTTGCAGGTTTTTTATGCCCTCCTCACTCATTACTTTCCCTCCCATCTTAGTATCATCTGCAAACTTTGATATGTTACACTCGGTCCCCTCCTCCAAATCGTTAATATAGATTGTAAAGAGTTGGGGACCCAGCACTGACCCCTGCAGAACACCACTTGTTACTGATTGCCAGTCTGAGAATGAACCATTTATCCCAACTCTCTGCCTTCTGTTAGTTAGCCAATCCTCTATCCATGCCAGAATATTACCCCCAATCCCGTGATTTTTTATCTTAAGCAATAACCTTTTGTGTGGCACCTTGTCAAATGCCTTTTGGAAGTCTAAATACACTACGTCCACTGGTTCCCCTTTATCCACCCTATATATTACTTCCTCAAAGAACTCCAGCAAATTTGTCAAACATGACTTCCCCTTCATAAAACCATGCTGACTTTGTCCTATTAAATTATGATTATCCAAATGTCCTGTTACTGTCTCCTTAATAATGGACTCCAAAATTTTACCTACCACAGATGTTAGGCTAACCGGTCTATAGTTTCCAGCCTTCTGTCTACTGCCCTTTTTAAATAAGGGTGTTACATTAGCAGTTTTCCAGTCTGCCGGGACCTTTGCTGAGTCCAGGGAGTTGTGGAAAATGATTACCAATGCATCCACAATCCCTACCGCCACTTCCCTCAAGACCCTAGGATGTAAGCCATCAGGTCCAGGTGATTTATCTGCCTTGAGTCCCATTATTTTACCGAGTACCACTTCCTTAGTGAATTTAATCGTGTTTAGCTCCTCCCCCCCTATAGCCCCCTGTTTGTCCAGTGTTGGGATATTCTTAGTGTCTTCTACTGTAAAGACTGATATAAAATATTCATTCAGTGTTTTTGCCATCTCCATATTTTCCACCATTAATTTCCCAGTCTCATCCTCTAAGGGACCAACATTTACTTTAGCCACCCTTTTTCTTTTTATATAACTATAAAAACTCTTACTATCTGTTTTTATATTTTTTGCTAATTTACTTTCATAATCTATCTTCCCTTTCTTAATCAATCTTTTTGTTATTTTTTACTGTCTTTTAAAGTTTTCCCAATCCTCTATCCTCCCACTAGATTTGGCTACCTTATATGCCCTTGTTTTTAGTTGAATACTATCCTTAATTTCTTTACTTAGCCACGGATTCTTTTACACCCTTTTCTTCTCAGTGGAATATATATTTTTTGGAAGTTGTAAAATAACTCCTTAAATGTACACCACTGATCATGTATCGTCTTACCCTTTAATCTATTTTCCCAATCCACTCTACTCAATTCCGCTCTCATACCTTCATAGTCTCCTTTATTCAAGCTTAGCATGCTTGTTTGAGATCCAACCTTCTCACCCTCTAATTGAATATGGAATTCAACCATGTTATGGTCACTCATTCCAAGGGGATCCTTTACTAGGACATTTTTAATTAATCCTGTCTCGTTACACAGGACCAGATCTAAGGTTGCTTGCCCCCTGGTCGGTTTAGTTACATACTGCTCAATAAACCCATCCCTAATACACTCAATGAACTCATCCTCAAGGCAGCCCTGCCCAATTTGATTTGTCCAATTAATATGATAGTTAAAATCCCCCATAATTATAGATGTTCCCTTATTACAAGCCTCAACTATTTCCTGATTGATACCCCGTCCAACAGAGTTGCAACTGTTCGGACGCCTATAGACTACGCTCACTAGTGTTTTTTCCCCTTATTATTCCTTATCTCCACCCAAACATATCATTATCCTAATCTTTTGACCCAATATCATTTCTCTGTATTACAGTGATCCCTTCCTTTATTAACATAGCCACCCCACCTCCCCTTCCTTCCTGCCTGTCCTTCCTGATCGTTAAATAACCTGGTATGTTTAATTCCCAGGCATTGTCACCCTGCAGCCATGTTTCTGTAATGGCCACAAGATCATACCCATATGTAGTTATTTGTGCCATTAACTCGTCTATTTTGTTACGAATGCTACGTGCATTCAGATAGAGAACTTTCAAATATGTTTTGTGACACTTAGTTCCTGCTTTTACCCTTTTTATTACCTTACCTTTCACTCCATACCTTCTGCCCCTTCCTGACACGCTCTGGTTTTTAACTTCCCCACTGCTACCTCAGTCTATGACCTTCTCTGTTGTCATTTTTATTATTTGCTCTCTAGGAACCTCCCCCCCACTAGTTAGTTTAAAGCCCTCTCTACAGCCCTAGTTATATGATCCGCCAGGACTCTAGTCCCAGCACTGGCCAAGTGAAGCCCGTCCCAACGGAACAGCTCCCTCCTGCCCCAGTACTGGTGCCAGTGTCCCAGGAAGCAAAACCCATTTCTCCCACACCAGTCTTTGAGCCACGCATTTAACTCTCTAATTTTATTTGTCCTAGCCAAATTCGCTCGTGGCTCAGGTAATAATCCAGAGATTATTACCCTTGTGGTTCTGCTTTTTAATTTGGCCCCTAGCTGCTCAAACTCCCTCAGCAGAACCTCCTTCCTTGTCCTATCTATGTCGTTGGTACCAACATGGACCACGACAACTGGATCCTCTCCATCCCACTCCAAGTTTCTCTCCAGTCCAGAGGAGATGTCCTTAACCCTGGCACCGGGCAGGCAACACAGCCTTTGGGACTCTCGCTCTCGGCTGCAAAGAACTCTATCTACCCCCCTAAGGATATTATCCCCTACCACTTCAACATTTCTTTTAACTCCCCCCACTTGAATGGCCTCCCACTCCACGGTGCTGTGGCCAGGTTGCTCATCCACCCCGCAGTCCCTGTTCCCATCCTCACAGGGAGTAAGAACCTCGAACCTGTTGGACAAGTGCAAGGGCTGTGGCTCCTCCAACACTACCTCCTGGATCCCCGTACCTGCCTCACTTCTAGTCACACCATCCTGACCCTGGCCACGGACTACATCTGAATTAATTAATCTAATTGTTGTGACTACCTCGTGATACACAGAGTCCAGGTAACTCTCTCCCTCCCTGATGTGTCTCAGTGTTTGAAGCTCGGACTCCAGCTCTTCAACACGGAGCCGGAATTCCTCGAGCAGCCAACACTTACTGCAAATGTGATCACCGTGAGCATCAATGGTGTCCACCAGCTCCCACATATTGCAGCAGCAACACATCACCTGATCTCCCATTCTATGTAATAAATTAAATTTGATATTATTTTTAAATACCCTCTGTCCCGATTCTAGATGATGAATATCGCACCTTAGAAACTATAAACCAAAGAGATCTAAGCTTAAAAAGGGAGAAATACTTACCAACCAATCACTTACCCGCTTTCTGGTGACGTCCCACTTGGATTACTTTTTACCTCTCTCCTTCCCTCCGAGTTCCCAGACTGGAGACTGGTACGCCTTACCTGGTCTCTGGGACTTTTATAGCCCCGCTGCTGCCGCTGAAACACCCGCCGACGCACTGAGGCCTTACCTGGTCTCTGGGACTTTTATAGCCCTGCTGCTGCCGCTGAAACACCCGCCGACGCACTGAGGCCTTACCTGGTCTCTGGGACTTTTATAGCCCCGCTGCTGCCGCTGAAACACCCGCCGACGCTGTGAGGCCTTACCTGGTCTCTGGGACTTTTATAGCCCCGCTGCTGCCGCTGAAACACCCGCCGACGCACTGAGGCCTTACCTGGTCTCTGGGACTTTTATAGCCCCGCTGCTGCCGCTGAAACACCCGCCGACGCTGTGAGGCCTTACCTGGTCTCTGGGACTTTTATAGCCCCGCTGCTGCCGCTGAAACACCCGCCGACGCACTGAGGCCTTACCTGGTCTCTGGAGATTAAAAGACAAAGGGAATGATGGTGCAAGGCGGAATGAGATGGTAATTGGACAAGTAAAGAATCAGAAGATGACTCTCGGTGAAGTGTAAATGGCACTGGCAGAATCAACAGCTGCCCTGTGAGAGAAAAAAATATAGGAGCCGAGGTTATAGTCTGAAACTACTGAACTCGATGTTGAGTCCAGAATGCTGTAAAGTGCCTAATAGAAAGATGAGATGCTGTTCCTCGAGCTTATGTTGAGCTTCATTGGAACAGGGTACGAGGCCGAAGACAGAGAGGTCAGAGTGGGAGTGGAGGGGAGAATTAAAGTGACAGGTGACCGGAAGCTCAGGGTCATGCTTACGGACTGAACGGAGGTGTTCCACAAAGCAATCACCCAATCTGCGTTTGGTCTCCCCAATGCAGAGGAGACCACATCGTGAGCAGCAAATACAGTATACTAAATTGCACTGTTGCCTCACAGCGCCAGGGACCCGGGTTCGAATCCAGCCTCGGGCGACTGTCTGTGTGGAGTTTGCACATTCTCCCCGTGTTTGCGTGGGTTTACTCCGGGTGCTCCGGTTTCCTCCTACAGTCCAAAGATGTGTGGGTTAGGTTGATTGGCTATGATAAATTGACCCTTAGTGTTAGGGGGATTGAATACATGGGGTTACGGGGATAGGGTGGGATATGTGTTGGTGTAGGGGTTACGGGGATCGGGTGGGATATGTGTCGGTGCAGGCTCGATGGGCCGAAATGGCCTCTATCTGCACCGTGTGGTTTCTGTGATTTCTGTGATTCTGTGAAGTGCAAGTAAATCGCTGTTTCACCTGGAAGGAGTGTTTGGGGCCCTGGACAGTGGGAAGGGAGAAGGTAAAAGGGCAGGTGTTGCATCTTCTGCACTTGCACAGGAAGGTGCCGGGCGAAGGGGAAGGTGTGTTGGGGGTGATAGAGGAGTGGACCAGGGTGTTGGGGAGGGAGTGGTCCCTTCGGAATACTGAAAGGGGAGTGGAGGGAGAAGATGTGTTTGGTGGTGGGATCATGCTGGAGGTGGCAGAAATTGCAGAGGATGATCCGCTGAATGTGGAGGCTGGTGGGGTGAAAGGTGAGGACAAGGGGAACCCTATCGTGGTTCTGCTGAGAGAGTTTCATGAACTAGGGTCCAAATTATAACGTAGAACCTTAAAGGTAATAATCTCTGTTACCTGAGGCACAGGGGCAAGTGGACCAGATAAATAAATGCATGGCTCAAAGAGTGGTGTGGGAGTAAGGGGTTTTGATTCCTCAGTATTGGTGCCAGTGCACCAAGAACGAGGGAGTGGTCCCATTGGGATGGGCTCCACTTAAACTGGGCTGGGACCAGTGTCCCAGCAAATCAAATGCACACAGCATTCATAACAAGATAGATGAATTAGTGGCACAAATAGAGATGAATGGGTTAGATCTAATAGCTATTACAGCGATGTGGTTGCAAGGTGACAAAGGTTGGGAACTAAATATTCCAAGGTTAAGTCAGGCAGAATGGAAAAGGAGGGGGGTGTTAGCTCTGATATTAAAGGATGGCATAAGGACAGTAGTGAGAAAGGATCTTGGCTCAGAAGATCAGCAAGTAGATGGAGTTAAGAAATAACAATGGGCAGAAAACACTGGTGGGAATAGTTTATAGGCCCCCCTAACAGTAACTATACTGTTGGACAAAGAATTAGTCAACAAATTATAGGGGCTTGTAACAAAGGTAATGCAATATTTGTGGGGCACTTTAATCTTTAAATAGACTGGGGGGCAAATCAAATTGGCAAAGGTAGTCTGGAGGATAAGTTCATGGAATGCCTTCAAGGCCGTTTCCTAGAACAATATGTCATGGAACCAACCAGGGAACATGTTATTTTAGATCTTGCATTGTGTAATGAGTCAGGGTTAATTAGTAATCGCATAGTAAAGGATCCTTTGGGTAAGAGTGATCATAATATGCTAGTATTTCATATTGGATTTAAGAGCGACATACTTAAGTCCAAAACTTGCATCTTAAACTTAAATAAAGCCAATTACAAAGGTATGGGGGCAATTTAGCTAAGGTATTACATTCCATTGAGAAATAAAAACTCCATGGGAAAAGTGATCCATCCATTGCTAACTAAAGAAGTTAAGGATAGTATTAGATTAAAAGAAAAGGTTTATAATGTTGCAAAGAATAGTAGTAAGCCTGAGGATTGGGAGAGATTTAGAAACTAGCAAAGGATGACCAAAAAATTGATAAAAAGGGAGAAAATGGAATATGAGAGTAAACTAGCAAGAAATATAAAAACAGATTGCAAGAGCTTCTATAAGTATGTAAAAAGGAACAAAGTTGCAAAAGTGAGCATTGGTCCCTTAAAGGCTGAGACAGGAGAAAGTATAATGGGGTAATAAGGAAATGGCAGAGACTTTAAACAAAAATCTTGTATCGGTCTTCACAGTAGAATACACAAAAAGCATACCAAAATTAGTGGGGAACCAAGGGGCTAAATGAGAGTGAGGAACTTAAAGTAATTAATATCAAGAGAGAAAATGCACTTGAGAAACTAATGGAACTAAATGCCGACAAATCCCCTGGACTTGATGGCCTACATCCTAGGGTTCTAAAAGTGGTTGCTGAGACATTGGTTGTGAACTTCCAAGATTCCCTAGATTCTAGAATGGTTCCAGTGAATTGGAAAGTAGCAAATGTAACCCTGCTATTCAGGAAAGGAAGGAGAGGGAAAACAGGGAACTACAGGTCAGTTAGCCTGACATCAGTCGTTAGGAAAATTCTGAACTCCATTATAAAGGAAATGGTAACAGGGCACATGGAAAATCATAATATGATTAGGCAGAGTCAACATGGTTTTTTGAAAAGGAAATTGTGTTTGACAAATTTATTTGAGTTTTTTGAGGATGTGACTAGCAGGGTAGATAAAGGGGAATCTGGATTTAGAAAAGACATTTAATAAGGTGCCACATGAAAGGTTCTTACGCAAGATAAGGGCTCATAGGGTTGGGGTAATATATTAGCATGGGTAGAGGATTGGTTAACGGACAGGAAACAGAGTAGGAGAAAAAAAGTTAATTTTTCAGGTTGTCAGGCTGTAACGAGTGGGGTGCCGCAAGGATCAGTGCTGGGGCCGCAGCTATTTACAATCTATATTAATGACTTAGATGAAGGGACCGAGTATAATGTATCCCAGTTTGCTGATGATACAAAGCTAAGTGGGACAGTAAGCTGTGAGGAGAACACAGAGAGCCTGCAAAGGGATACGTCTGTGCGGAGTTTGCACATTCTCCCTGTGTCTGCGTGGGTTTCCTCCGGGTGCTCCGGTTTCCTCCCACAGTCCAAAGATGTGCAGGTTAGGTTGATTTGGCTATGATAAATTGACCCTTAGTGTTAGGGGATTAAATACGTGGGGTTACGGGGATAGGGTGGGATATGTGTCGGTGCAGGCTCGATGGGCCGAAATGGCCTCTATCTGCACTGTAGATTCTGTGTGAGATAGACTAAAGTGGGCAATAAGGTAGCAGACGGAGTATAATGTGGGGAAATGCGAGGTTATTCACTTTGGTAGGAAGAATAGAAGAACAGAATGTTTTTTAAGTAATAAGAAACTATTAAATGTTTGTGTTCAGGGAAAATTAGGTGCCCCATACATGAAACACAGACTTAGCGTGCAGGTACAGCAAGCAATTAGAAAGGCAAATGGCATGTTGGCCTCTGTTGCAAAGGGGCTGAAGTACACAAGAAAGGAAGTCTTGCTGCAATTGTACAGGGCTTTGGTGAGGCCACATCTGGAGTACTGTGCACAGTTTTGTTCTCCTCACTTGTGGAAGGATATGCTTGCGTTAGAGGCGGTGCAACAAAGACTCATTAGATTGATTCCTGGGATGAGAGGGCTGTCCTAGAGGAGAGATTGAGTAGAATGGGCCTATACTCTCTAGAGTTTAGAAGAATGAGAAGTGATCTCATTGAAATGTATAAGGTTCTGGGGGGTTTGACAGGGTAGATGTTGAGAGGTTGTTTCCCCTAGAACTAAGGAACACAGTCTCAGGATAAGGGGTCATTTATTCGAAACTGAGATGAGGAGGAATTTCTTCACTCAGACAGTTGTGAATCTTTGGAATTCTCTGCCCCAAAGGGTTGTGGATGCTGAATTGTTGAGTAATTTCAAGGCTGAGATTGATAGATCGGACCTGCGAGGGAGCAGTGAGGCGAGGTATAAAACCGGCTGATTCAGCGAGGCCCGACCAGAGCATCGGACCTGCGAGGGAGCAGTGAGGCGAGGTATAAAACCAGCTGATTCAGCGAGGCCCGACCAGAGCATCGGACCTGCGAGGGAGCAGTGAGGCGAGGTATAAAACCGGCTGATTCAGCGAGGCCCGACCAGAGCATCGGACCTGCGAGGGAGCAGTGAGGCGAGGTATAAAACCGGCTGATTCAGCGAGGCCCGACCAGAGCATCGGACCTGCGAGGGAGCAGTGAGGCGAGGTATAAAACCGGCTGATTCAGCGGGGCCCGACCAGAGCATCAGACCTGCGAGGGAGCAGTGAGGCGAGGTATAAAACCGGCTGATTCAGAGAGGCCCGACCTGAGCATCGGACCTGCGAGAGAGCAGTGAGGCGAGGTATAAAACCGGCTGATTCAGCGAGGCCCGACCAGAGCATCGGACCTGCGAGGGAGCAGTGAGGCGAGGTATAAAACCGGCTGATTCAGCGAGGCCCGACCAGAGCATCGGACCTGCGAGGGAGCAGTGAGGCGTACCAATTCAGCAGCAGGGGAGAGAGGTAAAAAGTAATCCAAGTGTGACATCACCAGGAAGCAGGTAAGTGATTGGTTGGTGAGTATTTCTTTCTCCTTTTCATTACAAGCTTAAATTCTGCGGTTTATATTTTCTAGGGTCTCTGTGGTGTAGTGGGGTCAGTTGGTAAATAAACGCCCTGGAGTATATCTTTAACTGTTCCTGGGACTAGGGACAGGGTCACGGGCAAGGCTTGTGAAGCTAAGCAGAGCCAGGCCTGGTTAGTACCTGGAGGGGTAACCAAGGAGATGCGGTTGGTGAGAAGGTCACGGAAAGAGGAGCGGCTGGTGATCAGGCCCGGGTGTTGGGCTGAAGATTGTCGGACAGGAAGAATGGTGGAAATGGAATGGCGGCGCGCACCGACGCAGCGGCTTTGCTTCTCCCAGTCATGGGAGCTTGCAAGATCACATTTTGTTGTTCATGTACTTGTGCAATGACAATAAAGTTGAATTATTATTATTATTATTATTATTATTAATAAAATTAATTAAAGGGGGTAAGTCATGCCAGGAGAGCCCAGCCCCGTGTTATGCTCCTCTTGCTCTGTGTGGGAATTCAGGGACGCTGCCAGTGGCCCTGATGACCACGTGTGCCAGAAATGCATCCAGCTGCAGCTACTAACGGGCCGTATTGAGGCGCTGGAGCTGCGGATGGATGGGTTGTGGAGCATTCACAATGCTGAGAGGGTCGTGGATTACACGTTTGATGAGTTGGTCATGCCACAGGTTAGGGCTGCACAGGCAGAAGGGAAATGGGTGACCACCAGACGGAGCAATAGAAGCAGGCAGGTAGTGCAGGGGACCCCTGTGACCATTCCCCTTTCAAACAGGTATACCAATTTGGATACTGTTGAGGGGCATGACTCATCAGGGGAAGGCAGCAGCAGCCAACTTCATGGCACCAGGGATGCTTCTGCTGTTCAGGAAGGGAGGAAAAAGAGTGGGAGAGCAATAGTGGTAGGCGATTCTATCGTAAGGGGAACAGCTAGGCGTTTCTGTGGCCATAGACGTGACTCCAGGATGGTTTGTTACCTCCCTGGTGCCAGGGTCAAGGATGTCACTGAACGGCTGCAGGGCATTCTGAAGGGGGAGGGTGAACAGGCAGAGGTCGTGGTTCACATTGGGACCAACGACACAGGTCGGAAGAGGGATGAGGTTCTGCAGCAAGAATTTCGGGAGCTAGGTAGCAGATTAAAGAGTAGGACCTCGAAGGTTGTAATCTCTGAATTACTCCCGGTGCCACGTGCTAGTGAGTATAGGAATAGGAGGATAGAACAAATGAATGCGTGGCTAAAGAGTTGGTGCAGGAGGGAGGGCTTTAGTTTCCTGGATCACTGGGCCTGCTTCTGGAGAAGGTGGGACTTGTACAAGTCGGACGGGTTGCACCTGAACCAGAGCGGGACAAATATCCTTGCGGGGAGGTTTGCTAGCACTGTTCGGGGGGGTTTAAACTAAAATGGCAGGGGGTTGGGAACCTGAGCAGGGAGACAGAGGAAAGGGAAACAGGGATAAAAGCAAAAAAGAGGTAGGAGAAAAACAAAAGTGGCAGTCAGAGAAATCAACGGTTTAAATCAAACGTGGCCACAGTAAATAATAATTCTAATAGGTCTAAGAGCGTGAAAAAAACAAGCCTGAAGGCTTTGTGTCTTAATGCGAGGAGCATTTGTAATAAGGTGGATGAATTGGCTGCACAAATAGAGGTAAAAAAATATGATTTGGTTGGGATTACGGAAACATGGCTCAAAGATGACCAAGACTGGGAACTCAACATCCAGGGGTATTCGATATTCAGGAAAGATAGGCAAAAAGGAAAGGGAGGCGGGGTAGCATTACTGGTTAAAGAAGGGATTAATGCAATTGTAATGAAGGATATTAGCTCTGACGATGTGGAATCTGTATGGGTTGAATTGAGAAATACTAAGGGGAAAAAAACATTAGTGGGAGTGGTATATAGACCTCCCAACAGTAAGGCGGAGGTTGGGGATGGCATTAAAAGGGAAATTAAAGAAGCATGCAATAAGGGCACAGCAGTCATCATGGGTGACTTTAATCTACATATAGATTGGGCCAACCAAATTAGTAACAATACTGTGGAGGAGGAATTCCTGGAGTGTTTACGGGATGGTTTCCTGGACCAATATGTCGAGGAACCAACCAGAGATCAGGCCATCTTAGACTGGGTATTATGTAACGAGAAAGGATTAATTAGCAATCTTGTTGTACGAGGCCCCTTGGGTCGGAGCGATCATAATATGATCGAATTCTTCATTAACATGGAGAATAAAATAGTTGACTCAGAGACAAGGGTCCTCAATTTAAATAAAGGAAACTACGATCGTCTGAGGAGCGAGTTGGGTAGAATTGATTGGGGAATGGCACTCAAAGGGTTGACGGTGGATAGGCAATGGCAAACATTCAAAGACCGAATGGATGAGCTACAGAATTTGTTCATCCCAGTTTGGCATAAAAATAAAACAAAAAAGGTGACTCAACAGTGGCTAACAAGGGAAATTAGGGATAGCATAAGATCTAAGGAGAGGACATATAAATTGGCCAGAAAAAGCAATAATCCTGAGTATTGGGAGCAGTTTAGGAGTCAACAACGGAGGACAAAGGGATTAATTAAGAAAGGGAAAATAGAATATGAGAGTAAGCTATCAGGGAACATAAAAATTGACTGTAAAAGCTATTATAGATATGTAAAGAGAAAAAGATTGATGAAGTCAAATGTAGGTCCCTTGCAGTCAGAATCAGGGGAATTTATAATGGGAAACAAGGAAATGGCAGACCAACTAAATACATACTTTGGTTCTGTCTTCACAAAGGAGGACACAAATAACCTCCCAGAGATGCCGGGGAACATAGGGTCTGATGAAAGGGAGGAACTGAAAGAAATCAGTATTTGTAGGGAAATGGTGTTAGGAAAATTGATGGGACTGAAGGCCGATAAATCCCCAGGGCCTGATGGTCTACATCCCAGGGTACTTAAGGAAGTGGCCCTAGAGATAGTAGATGCATTGCTGGTCATCTTCCAGAATGCGATAGACTCTGGAACAGTACCCATGGATTGGAGGGTAGCTAATGTTACCCCACTATTCAAAAAAGGTGGTAGAGAAAAAGCAGGGAATTATAGACTGGTAAGCCTGACATCAGTAATGGGGAAAATGCTAGAGTCTATTATAAAAGATGTAATAGCAGAGCACTTGGAAAGCAGTGACAGGATCGGACAAATTCAACATGGATTTACAAAAGGTAAATCATGCTTGACTAATCTACTGGAATTTTTTGTGGATGTAACTCGTAAAATAGATAAGGGAGGACCAATGGATGTGGTGTATTTGGACTTTCAGAAGGCTTTCAATAAGGCCCCACATAAGAGATTAGCGTGCAAAATTAAGGCACATGGGATTGGGGGCAAGGTATTGACTTGGATAGAGAACTGGTTGGCGGACAGGAAGCAAAGAGTTGGAATAAACGGGTCGTTTTCCGAGTGGCAGGCAGTGACTAGTGGGGTACCGCAAGGATCGGTCCTAGGACCCCAGCTGTTCACAATATATATTAATGATCTGGACGAGGGAATTGGATGTAATATCTCCAAATTTGCAGACGACACAAAGCTGGGTGGGAGGGTAAGCTGTGAGGAGGATGTCATGAAACTCCAGTACGATTTGGACAGGTTGGGTGATTGGGCAGAAACATGGCAAATGCACTATAATGTGGATAAATGTGAGGTTATCCACTTTGGTGGCTGAGATACCTATCAATTCCTCCAATGAAAAGCGACGAGTTAAGAAAGTAACTATAGGTTTTTATTGGCTAAATAACAGAGCCCACCCTCGTGGGTGATCGGATCCAACAAGGAGGAATACCAGCCAGTCGACCACCTTTATACCTGGGCAGGTAGGTGGAGCCATGGGCGGAGTCAGCAGTGGTCAGCCCAGGTATAACAGCGTGACAAGAGGCGACCTCGTATAGTGATACAACAGTGTGAACAGTGATAACGATATAACAGTGATAACTATAGTGTAACGATAGTGAACGATAAAAGTGGTTTACCACATTCACCCCTTGTTTAGATTTGAGTCCGGCGGGGTGAAGTGTACTACCAGTTCTGGTAAGCCAGTCTGTCCGGAGGCCTCGTAAGCATTTCTGATCGTCGCAGCGGCGGTGTTGCATTCTCCGGCGTTGATGCTGGTGTCTGCGTGGTCGGCGAAGGCTCGTGGGGTTCCGGCATGCCGTCTACCTGAGCTGGAATTGGGGGGGGGGGGTAAAGGTGGTGTCTCCGGAATGCCCGAGGGTGAGGAGACTGTGTCCTCCCGCCCGTCCGGGTAAGCCACATAGGCGTACTGGGGGTTGGCGTGCAGGAGGTTCACCTTCTCGACCAGGGGGTCCGTTTTATGGGTCCTCACGTGCTTTTGCAGCAGGACGGGCCCCGGGGAGGTCAGCCAGGTTGGTAGTGTGGTTCCCGTATTCGACTTCCTGGGGAAAACAAACATTCGTTCATGGGGGGTGGCGTTAATGGCAGTGCAAAGTAGTGACCGGATGGAGTGCAGGGCTGCCAGGAGGACTTCCTGCCAGCGGGAGGTTGGGAGGCCCTTAGACTTTAAGGCTAAGAGGACGGCCTTCCATACCGTCGCGTTCTCTCTTTCTACCTGGCCGTTCCCTCGGGGGTTGTAGCTGGTGGTCCTGCTTGCAGCAATACCTCTCGCTAGTAGGAACTGACGGAGTTCCTCGCTCATGAAGGAGGAGCCCCGGTCACTATGTATATAGTTTGGGAACCCGAACAAGGCGAAGAGGTCGTTCAGGCATTTGATGACCGTGGTACTGGTCATGTCTGGGCAGGGGAAGGCAAAGGGGAAACGGGAGTACTCATCAACGATGTTGAGGAAATACACATTACGGTCAGAGGACGGGAGGGGCCCCTTAAAGTCAATGCTCAGGCGCTCGAAGGGGCGGGTGGCCTTGATCAGGCTTGCTCTGCCCGGCCTAAAGAAGTGCGGTTTGCACTCGGCACAGGTCTGGCAGTTCCTGGTCATGGTCCTGACCTCCTCGATGGAGTATGGCAGGTTGCGGGCCTTAATGAAGTGGTAAAGTCTGGTGACCCCGGGGTGGCAGAGGTTGTTGTGGAGGGTCTGAAGTCTATCACTTTGCGCGCTGGCGCATGTAATTCGTGACAGAGCATCAGGGGATCGTTCAGCTTACCTGGCCGGTACAAGATATCATAATCATAGGTGGATAGTTCGATTCTCCACCTCAATATCTTGTCATTCTTGATTTTGCCCCTCAGCTTGTTATTAAACATAAAAGCGACCGAACGCTGGTCGGTGAGGAGGGTAAATCGTTTGCCTGCCAGGTAATGCCTCCAGCGTCGTACCGCCTCCACAATCGCTTGGGCCTCCTTCTCGACCGACGAGTGTCGGATCTCAGGGCCCTGTAGGGTCCTTGAGAAGAAGGCCACTGGTCTCCCCTCCTGGTTAAGGGTAGCTGCTAGGGCGAAGTCGGATGCATCGCTCTCCACTTGGAAGGGGATGGACTCGTCCACTGCGTGCATTGTGGCCTTGGCGATGTCTCCCTTAATGAGGGAGAAGGCTGCGCACGCTTCCTCCGTAAGGGGGAAGGATGTGGACTTCATGAGGGGTCTGGCTTTGTCTGCATAATTGGGCACCCATTGGGCATAGTAGGCGAAGAGCCCCAGGGTTCTCTTCAGAGCCTTTGGACAGTGGGGGAGGGGTAGCTCCATGAGGGGACGCATTCTTTCGGGGTCGGGGCCGATGACTCCGTTCTCTACTACACAGCCGAGGATGGCAAGGCGCGAGGTGTTAAACACACATTTCTCCTTATTGTAGGTGAGGTTCAGCCGTTGGGCCGTACGGAGGAATCTCTCCAGATTAACGTCATGGTCCTGCCGGTCGCGGCCGCAGATGGTGACGTTATCTAGGTAGGGGAACGTGGCATGCAGCCCGTTCTGGTCAACCATCCGGTCCATCTCCCTTTGGAAGACCGAAACCCCGTTGGTGACGCCGAAGGGAACCCTAAGGAAGTGGTAGAGGCGGCCGTTCGCCTCGAAGGCTGTATACTGGCGGTCCTCAGGGCGGATAGGGAGTTGGTGATAGGCTGTCTTAAGGTCGATGGTGGAGAATACCCGATACTGCGCAATCTGATTGACCATATCAGATATGCGGGGAAGGGGGTATGCGTCCAGCTGGGTGTACCTGTTTATGGTCTGGCTGTAGTCGATGACCAGGTGGTTTTTTATTGCCGGTCTTAACGACCACGACCTGGGCACGCCAGGGGCTGGTGCTCCCCTCGATGATGCCCTCCTTCAGGAGACGCTGCACCTCAGAGCTAATGAAAGCTCTGTCCCCGGCGCTGTACCGCCTGCTCTTGGTCGCGACGGGTTTGCAGTCGGGGGTGAGGTTAGCGAACAGGGAAGGTGGCGGGACCTTGAGGGTGGATAGGCCGCAGGTGTTACGCGGTGGGCGGTTTAAAATCTGTTGGTTGTCGACTGTGAGTGGGGGGAGGGGTCCGCCGTATGCTAGCGTGACGCTTTGGAGGTGGGATTGGAAGTCTAGCCCTAGTAGGACGGCGGGGCATAGCTGGGGGAGGACGAGGAGTTTAAAATTTTTATACTCCGTACCCTTAACCGATAGGGTCACAACACAGTAGCCGCTGATGTCTGTGGCGTGGGATCTCGATGCCATCGAGATCCGGTTGCGCGTTGGCAGGACAGGGAGGGAGTAGTGGCTCACCGTGTCTGGGTGGATGAAACTCTCCGTGCTTCCGCTGTCGAACAGGCAGGTCGTGGCGTGGCCGTTTACTCTGATGTCCATCATTGACTTGGACAGGTGATGCGGGCGGGCTTGGTCCAGTGAGACGGAGGCTAGTGTATAGCTGAGCGAGTCGTTGTAGTCTGCGGGTGAGGCGGTAGTCGGGTCTAGAGGCACGGTGGCGGTCGAGCGTGGTGGGTAAAATGGCGTCTCCCACGAGGTTGGACAAAATGGCGGAGAAGATGGCTGCCCCCGTAACTCACATGAGGCACTGCTGGTGTCGGTTGCCTGTATCAAAGATGGCCACCCCCATGACTCACATGTCGGGATGCTGGCCTCTGTTGCCTTGAAGGAAGATGGCCGCCCCCACAGCTCGCATGAGGCACTGCTGGCCTCTGATGATCCACCTCTGCAGGCCTTAGCGAAGTGGCCTTTCTTCAGACAGTTTGAGCAGGTAGAGTTCCTGGCTGAGCAGCGCGACCTCGGGTGTTTCGCCTGGCCACAGAAGAAGCAGCTGGCGGCCCGATCGCGGGGGTCCGATGTCGGAGCCGGTACCGGGGGTGGCGGTCTCGATCGGGTCCGGGACGCCGACGCTGAGGTAGGTCCCGGGGGGGTGCTGCGGGGGGTATCGCGGTCGGGGTCGGTCCCAAGTCCCAGGGTCGCGAGTTACAGTACCTTGAGTATGCCTCGAGGTCCCGATGGGCCACTTCTAGAGAGAGAGCGAGTGCTGCAGCTTTGTCCAGGTCGAAGTCCCGTGCTTCCAGTAGTCTTTGCCGTGAGTAGTCGGACCGCAGGCCTTTCACGAAGGCATCGCGGACATTGTCTTCAGTATTTTCTGCCGCCGTTACCGCTTTAAAGTTACAGTCTCTGCCGAGTGCTTGTAGCACCCGTAAAAATTCCTCCACGGGCTCTCCTGGCTGTTGCGGGCGGGATCTTAGGAGGTGTCTGGCATACATGGAATTTACCGGGGTTTGGTACTGTCTTTTCAGCCGGTTGATGGCGTCCTCGTATGTTTTGAGGTCCCGGATGAGTGCGAATACTTTAGGGCTCACTTGGGCGTTCAGAACTCTTAGCATGGATTTCTGAGGCACGCCGGATTCTCCCAGGTAGGCTTCGAAGCAGCTCAGCCAGTGTTCAAAGTCGAGGGCTGAGTTTGCTGCCTGTGGATTTAGGTCCAGGTACGGT
This sequence comes from Somniosus microcephalus, assembly GCF_052327205.1. Lineage (NCBI taxonomy): Eukaryota > Metazoa > Chordata > Chondrichthyes > Squaliformes > Somniosidae > Somniosus > Somniosus microcephalus. The sequence continues at coordinate 70,353,779 of NC_140988.1, forward strand.
GGTCTGAGGGCTCGCAGCCAGGCAGGCTGCTGTGGCTGTTGTAGCTGGGCGTCTGGCTGGTCGCTTGGCTGGTCGTTTGACTGTCCAGGTGTCGACATTTTAAAATTTAGCCAATAAAATTGATATACCTATCAATTCCTCCAATGAAAAGCGACGAGTTAAGAAAGTAACTATAGGTTTTTATTGGCTAAATAACAGAGCCCACCCTCGTGGGTGATCGGATCCAACAAGGAGGAATACCAGCCAGTCGACCACCTTTATACCTGGGCAGGTAGGTGGAGCCATGGGCGGAGTCAGCAGTGGTCAGCCCAGGTATAACAGCGTGACAAGAGGCGACCTCGTATAGTGATACAACAGTGTGAACAGTGATAACGATATAACAGTGATAACTATAGTGTAACGATAGTGAACGATAAAAGTGGTTTACCACAGTGGCAAAAACAGGAAGGCAGATTATTATTTGAATGGCAATAGATTGGGAGAAGGGGAAGTGCAAAGAGACCTGGGTGTTATTGTGCACCAGTCGCTGAAGGTAAGCATGCAGGTGCAGCAGGCGGTTAAGAAGGCAAATGGTATGTTGGCCTTTGTAGCAAGAGGGTTCGAGTACAGGAACAAGGATGTCTTGCTACAGTTGTACAGTGCCTTGGTGAGGCCGCACCTTGAGTATTGTGTGCAGTTTTGGTCGCCTTACCTGAGGAAGGACGTTCTTGCCATGGAGGGAGTGCAGCGAAGATTCACTAGGCTGATACCTGGGATGGCAGGAATGACGTATGAGGAAAGATTGTGTCGATTGGGCTTATACTCACTGGAGTTTAGAAGATTGAGAGGGGATCTCATTGAAACCGATAAAATTCTGTCAGGTCTGGACAGACTAGATGCAGAAAGGATGTTTCTGATGGCCGGGGAGTCCAGAACCAGGGGTCATAGTCTAAGGATAAGGGGTAAGCCATTTAGGACTGAAATGAGGAGGAATTTCTTCACCCAGAGAGTGGTGAACCTGTGGAATTCTCTGCCACAGAGGGCGGTGGAGGCCAGTTCATTAAATATATTCAAGAAAGAATTGGTTATATTTCTTGAGGCTAAAGGGATCAAGGGATATGGGGAGAAGGCAGGGAAAGGGTACTGAATTTGGATGATTAGCCATGATCTCATTGAATGGCGGTGCAGGCTCGAAGGGCCGAATGGCCTACTCCTGCTCCTATCTTCTTCTATGGACTGCTGCAAAACGGACGTGTACACCTCCTTGAATGAATCCAATGTTCTTCACCCTGTATACCAGTGCGGGTCGGGCTGTCCCACCCATGACCGGCATCCTCACTGCTATCCCCATGATAGTGTGATTGGAACATCCACAATCTACTGGGGCAGTGTAGGATTCAGAGGCTAGACGGAGCTGACACAGGCTCAGTGAATTACTAAACAGGTGGAGAGCTGCGAGGTGCTTGTTGCTAATCCAGGAGGTGACTAAACCCTGTTTTAAATCCTCCAGGTTGCTGTGGCCCTCGCCCAGCAACCATGCCCCGTATAGCACACACACCTCATTCTGTGCAGCCTGATCCGAAGCATTCCTGTCCTCCCGTATGAGTGCATTTATTGTTTTAGCGTGTCTCTCCAGCTCAGCAATGATTTCTTTTAAATGGACCATCATAGCTTGGTCCTCGTGTAGCTCTGAGCCTACCAGTGTGTTCTCCTCTGTTAGGATTTTTCGTAATTGTGTTTTTAAGCCATTTATCTGTGTTTGCAGCTCTATGTCGTCCAGGCTGTTTATTACAGAGGATCCTGTATTATAAGTGGTGACAATATCGTTCTAGGTTGCCCTTCTTTGTCTCCCCGTGCCTATAGTATGCTCAGCACTTAAAGTGTACAGCTCTGCTTTTTCTACGTTGGCAAAGTCAAATTCATAAAACTTCCTAAACATTTCCTTTAGTAGTGCCTGGTACAACTGTTCTGTCTCCTTAGGGCACCATGCAGGTAAGTGTACCTCGGTGAGGTTTAGAATCACTGAAGCTACTGCATAGTGTACCCCCTGGTATAGTACCTTTTCGGTCGGCACTAATACTAACCCATTCCCTGTCCACCTCTCTACTATGGTCCATGATGTCATGGTCATGGGCAGGGACTTTCGGGTGCGTGCTACGAGTTCGGTGGCATTGACTGGAATTGGTGAGTGTGGGACTGCACACGCATGCAGGCTAGAATCCCACCCCATCCACTTCCCGGTATCTTGCCATTGTCTGGAGAAGACGATGGATATTCCTGTGGGGCAGACTTTCTCTGACCCCCACATAAAAACATACATTGTCTGTTCCGACTCCCACCACTTATCCCAACACACACTCACTCCCCCATGGGTCCCTGTGATCATCCGGTGGGTGTCTAAGAGCGTTAAAAAAACAAGCCTGAAGGTTTTGTGTCTTAATGTGAGGAGCATTCGTAATAAGGTGGATGATTTAGCTGCGCAAATAGAGGTAGACGAATATGATATGATTGGGATTACGGAAACATGGCTCCAGGGTGACCAAGGCTGGGAACTCAACATCCAGGGGTATTCAATATTCAGGAAAGATAGGCAAAATTGAAAAGGAGGTGGGGTAGCTTGCTGGTTAAAGAGGGGATTAACACAATTGTAAGGAAGGACATGAGCTCTGATGATGTGGAATCTGTATGGGTTGAACTGAGAAATACCAAGGGGCAGAAAACGTTAGTGGGAGTGGTATATAGACCCACAAACAGTAATGCGGAGGTTGGGGATGACATTAAAAGGGAAATTAGAGAAGCATGCAATAAGGGCACAGCAGTTATCATGGGTGACTTTAATCTACATATAGATTGGACTAACCAAATGAGTAACAATACTGTGGAGGAGGAATACCTGGAGTGTATACGGGATGGTTTCCTAGACCAATATGTTGACGAACCAACTAGAGATCAGGCCTTCTTAGACTGGGTATTATGTAATGAGAAAGGATTAATTAGCAATCTTGATGTGCGAGGCCCCTTGGGTCGAAGCGATCATAATATGATAGAATTCTTCATTAAGATGGAGAGTGAAGCAGTTGACTCAGAGACTAGGGTCCTGAATTTAAATGAAGGAAACTACGATGGTATGAGGAGCGAGTTGGGTAGGATTGGTCACACAAAGGGTTGACGGTGGATAGGCAATGGCAAGCATTCATAGATCACATGGATGAACTACAGAATTTGTTCATCCTAGTTTGGCATAAAAATAAAACAAAAAAGGTGACTCAACCGTGGCTAACAAGGGAGATTAGGGATAGCATAAGATCCAAGGAGAGGACATACAAATTGGCCAGAAAAAGCAGTAAACCTGAGGATTGGGAGCAGTTTAAGACTGTAAAAGCTTTTATAGATATGTGAAGAGAAAAAGATTGGTGAAGTCAAGCGTAGGTCCATTGCAGTCAGAATCAGGGGAATTTATAATGGGGAACAAAGGAATGGCAGCCCAATTAAATACACATTTTGGTTCTGTCTTCTCAAAGGAGGACACAAATAACCTCCCAGAGATGTGGGGGAACATAGGGTCTAATGAGAGGGAGGAACTGAATGAAATCAGTATTTGTAGGGAAATGGTGTTAGGGAAATTGACGGGATTGAAGGCCGATAAATCCCCAGGGCCTGATAATCTAAATCCTAGGGTACTTAAGGAAGTGGCCCTAGAAATAGTAGATGCATTGCTGGTCATCTTCCAAAATTCGATCGACTCTGGAACAGTACCCATGGATTGGAGGGTAGCAAATGTTACCCCACTATTCAAAAAAGGTGGTAGAGAGAAAATGGGGAATTATAGACCGATATGCCTGACATCGGTAGTGGGGAAAATGCTGGAGTCCATTATAAAAGATGTAATAGCAGAGCACTTGGAAAACAGTGACAGGATCGGACAAAGTCAACATGGATTTACAAAAGGTACATCATGCTTGACTAATCTACTGGAATTTTTTGAGGATGTAACTGGTAAAATAGATATGGGAGAACCAGTGGATGTGGTGTATTTGGACTTTCAGCAGGCTTTCGATAAGGTCCCGCATAAGAGATTAGCATGTAAAGTAAGGCGCATGGGAATGAGGGCAAGGTATTGACTTGGATAGAGAACTGGTTGGCAGACAGAAAGCAAAGAGTTGGAATAAACGGGTCTTTTTCCAAGTGGCAGGCAGTGACTAGTGGGGTAACGCATGGATCAGTCCTAGGACCCCAACTATTCACAATATATATTAATGATCTAGACGAGGGAACTAGATGTAATATCTCCAAGTTTGCAGACGACACAAAGCTGGGTGGGCGTGTGTGCTGTGAGGAGAATGCAGATAAACTCCAGTATGATTTGGACAGGTTGGGTGATTGGGCAGAAGCATGGCAGGTGCAATATAATGTGGATAAATGCAAGGTTATCCACATTGGTGTCAAAAACAGGAAGGCAGATTATTATCTGAATGGCAATAGATTGACAGAAGGGGAAGTGCAATGAGACCTGAGTGTCCTTGTGCACCAGTCGCTGAAGGTAAGCAGGCAGGTGCAGCAGGCGGTTAAAAAGGCAACTGGTATGTTGGCCTTCGTGGCGAGAGGGTTTGAGTACAGGAACAAGGATGTTTTGCTGCAGTTGTACAGGGCCTTGGTGAGACCACATCTTGAGTATTGTGTGCAGTTTTGTTCACCTTATCTGAGGAAGGATGTTCTTGCCATGGAGGGAGTGCAACGAAGATTCACCTGGGATGGAAGGAATGACCTATGTGAAGAGATTGGGTCGATTGGGCTTATACTCGCTGGAGTTTAGAAGAATGAGAGGGGATCTCATTGAATCTTATAAAATTCTAACAGGGCTAGACAGACTAGATGCAGGATGATGTTCCCGATGACCGGGGAGTCCAGAACCAGGTGTCACAGTCTAAAGATAAGGGGTAAGCCATTTAGGACAGAGATGAGGAGGAATTTCTTCATCCAGAGAGATGTGAGCCTGTGGAATTCTCTACCACAGAAGGCAATAGAGGCCAATTCATGAAATATATTCAAGAAGGAGTTAGATATATTTCTTAATGCTAAAGGGATCAATGGATATGGAGAGAAGGCAGGGACAGGGTACTGAATTTGGATGATCAGCCATGATCTCATTGAATGGTGGAGCAGGCTCGAGTGGCCGAATGGCCTACTCCTGCTCCTATCTTCTATGTTTCTATGTGTCATTCCCTAGTCGTTCCCAGTCGGCTGTACGGTCCCCTATGTCCCTGCTCAGCTTCCTGAGCCACCACCACCTATCCAGGGGAATCTGTCCTTTACATGTAAGGCATACACATTTCCCCTCAGTGACGCTGACCCTTGTAGCAACGACCTGTAACCTGGGGCACGGGATGGGGGCCTCCCCGTATGTGATCCCTGTCTGGCTGCAGTATTGTGTTGAGTTAGACCCCAGCTACCTTGGCCACCTTCCCTCATGGCAGTAAATAGTTAGCTTCTCCACACTCTGTTCGCCACCCCCCGTGGTAATGATTGGTGCTCTCTCTCCTGAGCACCCATAGATGTGAGAGTCCTCCACGTCACCTCGGTCACCGATGCTCACCCCTACCAGGGCGAGCAGGAGCAGAAACTTTCCCATGCCGATTTCCTTTCTGTAGGGACACATGAAACAGATCGCCATGTCCCTAGAAGGTTCTTTGGCTTGACACAGTTACCGAGTCTCGAAAACTTAAACTCATCATAACTAATTAAACAATAGTAAACCTAAAACTATCAAAACTATAAAACACTTAAACTTCAACAGAAAATCTATGTACATCCGCCGCCCGTTTCCAGGCGGCCAGGCTAATTCCTGTTTGGTCTCTGTCTTCTGTGGCCTCTGGGCAGCTTGTACACCTGGGCGTAAGGTGGCATGTACCGCAGGACCAAAGAGTCCTTCTTAATACAACTGGGAGTTTCCCTGAATCCCAGATGATTGGGGGAATGTGCCCTCCTGTACTGCAGCACACTACCCCCTTCGGTGTGGCTGCCAAGTCCCTGTCCTGTCCTGTGGGTTCCCCGCAGTCTGAGGCTGCAGGCTGGGGATCACACTTGCTTTCCTTGCCCAACGCTACCTCTCCTGTGAGTCCTTCACTGATGGAGGCTGCAGGCTGGGGATCCCTGTCCTTAGATTGATCCCTGACCTTGGGCGTTCCTTTTCGGGTTACGACCCCTCTGGGGCTGAACTGTTTAAACTGGTATACCGATGACCATGGTAGTTTAGGCTGTGGTGTGCGAGGAGACCTCCTTAAGTCTGCGGTTACGGGGGGTGTGTCCCAAATAATTGGTGGGATGGCCCCTCCTGTGACACAAGCCACTGCCCCCACCGGTGCGGTCTGTGAGTCTGCCACAGCTGCTGGCTGAGGATCTCTATCTTTAACTTTATCCTCTGCTTCCTGACCCTCCTCTTCCCACTCCACCCGGGTTTCCCCTGGTGCCATTGAACAGACCATGCCTCTGGCCTCAGACAAGGCTTGGGTCAATTTTTTAATCCTTTCTTCACAGGGACCATGATCATAGTCTTCATAACCCCTACTTTATGAGCTATTTTAACGTCCCTTAGCTGACCCTCCAAACCGTCAGCTCTCGCTGTTAATCTTGCATTCTCCTCCCTGGCCAAGCTGGTGACAGGTACTGCGCTAATCCTTCCTGGGCATCAGGCTGGAGCTCCAGCGGCGGGCTCTACAGCTGAGACAGGCAGCGAAATCGGAGGCAAGCAATAACGGACTGGGAGGGTGCACTCGAGAGACGGCTGGCGCGGCAAGCAGGTCAGCGTTTAGACCTCCATCGGGAACGAGTCTCCAACAGTGAATAAACGGAAACCACAGTAAAACAGCGTTGTTATCGGTAGCAGCGGCGGGAAAGCGCGGGAAGCGCCTTATCGTTGCTACAGAGAGAGAGAAAGAAAAAAAAAGCGCGGGAAGCGCCATATCTTTCTGAAATGCCTAAATCTGGTAATATTGAGGCTTTTGATGGCAAAATAGAAGATTGGACCACATACGTGGAAAGAGTAGAGGTTTATTGCACTGCAAATGGAATAACAGATGAAAAAAAAGCTTCAGTACTTCTGAACTTAATGGGCGCGAAGACATACGGGCTGTTACGAAATTTAATCACTCCAGCCAAACCAAAGGACAAGACTTTTAAAGAAATTGTTGATACCCTGCAGGAGCATTTAAACCCAACACCGCTGCTGATAGCGGAATGATTCAAGTTCTTCAAGAGAAATCAACACAAGAATGAAAGTAACGCTGATTACCTAACCGAATTAAGAAAGCTATCAAAGTACTGCCAATTCGGAGCAGGACTATCGGATTATCTTCGAGACAAATTTGTTTGCGGTCTCTTAAGTGAAGGAACACAAAAAAGACTGCTTTCTGAAAAAGATTTAACATTGGACAAAGCTTTCAGTATGGCTGTATCATACGAAGCAGCAGCAAAAGGAGCTGCAGAGATACAACAAGAGACACAGGACTTCGGCACCCATAAAATGACACAGGAGTTCGGAAGATGTTATCGCTGCGGCAGATCCACCCATAACCAGAGGGACTGCTGGTTCAAGGGCAAAGCATGCAGGCAATGTGGTAAGATTGGACACATTGCACGGGTATGCCAATCTGGACAAAATAAATCCACTGACAGAAAACAAAAAATCAATAAAGAAAAGTACAGGAAGGTACAAATGATGACGGACAATAGCTCCGAAGACCAGAATAGCGATAGCGACTCCGGAAACAAGAGACTAAGCTGTCTCAAATTACATAATGTACTTGCCAAAGAGGATTACCAAGCCATTTGGGTTACCCTCACAATAGCAGGGTCCCCAGTTAAAATGGAGCTAGATACAGGATCAGCTCTAACCGTAATAAATCGACGAGATTACGAGAGGCTATTTTCGCATATACCTCTAAAAGACACATCCATTATCTTAAAAACATATACGGGGCAGAAAGTCTACCCCAAAGGAAAAATAAGGGTGCCTGTGGTATACAACGGCAAAGAAATACAAAAGTTGTATTTATACATTCTACAAGATGGTGGTCCACCGTTGTTGGGACGTGAATGGATAAGGAAGATACGTTTAGACTGGCACTCCATTCAGGCACTGACGGTGACCAGTAAGGAAAAAAACAATGATGACATCATACCTGAACGATTAAAAGACATCTTGGCCAACGCCAAAGAAGTGTTTCAAGAGAAACTAGGAGCCTTGAAAGGCATCACCGCCTCAATAAAAGTGGAAGATACAGCAATTCCAAAAATTTTTAAGGCAAGACCGGTGCCATACGCAATACGTCCGGCAGTCGAGGCAGAGCTGAAGAATTTGGAAAAGGCAGGCATAGTATCCAAAATAGATTGGAGCGAATGGGCAACACCCATCGTTCCGGTCATGAAAAAAACATTGAAAAATAACTCTGAGGAACAGAAAAAAATTCGCATCTGTGGGGACTTTAAGGTGACTGTAAACCCGGTCCTTCACACGGTACAGTATCCTCTTCCGAGGATAGAAGATATTTTCGCCTCACTATCCGGAGGGAAACGTTTCACAAAAATTGACTTGGCACAGGCATATCTACAGATGGAGGTTGAGGAGACCTCTAAAAAGTATCTCACAATAAACACACACAAAGGCCTGTACCAGTACAATCGACTGGTTTTTGGAATAGCATCAGCTCCAGCTATCTGGCAAAGAGCTATGGAGCAAGTCCTGCAAGGGATTCCGGGGACTCAATGCTACCTAGACGACATCCTTATAACAGGAGAAAACGACAACGAGCACCTTGCCAATTTGGAGCAGGTGCTCACTAGGCTGAAAGAACGGGGCCTACGAGCAAATCGCCCCAAGTGCGAATTTTTCCAAAATCAGATATCATATTGTGGCCACATAATTAATAAGGAAGGGTTGCATAAGTCACCTGAAAAAATTGAAGCAGTTATAAAAGCCCCAGCACCTGAAAATGTTTCACAATTAAGGTCATTCCTGGGATTAATAAATTACTATCATAAATTTTTACCGAACTTATCAACTATTCTACACCCTCTTAATGATCTTCTACAGACAGGAGTGATTTGGAAATGGAACGAAGACTGTAAACGTGCCTTCCATAAATGTAAAGACTTAATCACATCCGAGAAAATTTTGGCTCATTACAACCCATCACTACCAATCAGACTGGCGTGCGATGCATCCCCTTACGGCATAGGAGCGGTATTGTCCCATAGATTCCCTGATGGCTCGGAACGGCCGATAGCTTTTGCGTCACGCTCATTGAACTCAGCTGAGCGTAACTATGCCCAGATAGACAGGGAAGCACTCAGCCTGGTATGGGGAGTGAAGAAATTCAACCATTACCTACACGGACAAAAATTTACCTTGCTGACTGACCATCAACCCCTCATCTCCATATTCAACCCTAAAAAAGGTGTCCCCATTATGACGGCACAAAGACTACAGAGGTGGTCCCTTTTTCTAGGGGCACACCAATACAACATTGAATACAAAGGGTCAAAACAGCATGGGAATGCTGACGGTTTATCACGCCTACCGTTGCCAACGATAGAAGAGGCACCTACAGTAGACCCAGTAGAGATATTCCACTCTACCATAGTGGAATGCCTACCGGTGACAAATTCTGCCATTGAAAGGGAGACAAGAAATGACCCTACTCTCTCATGGGTCTACGATTTAACAGTGAAGGGATGGCCAGCACATGGCGAACCACTGTTGCCAGCATTCTCGCAAAGAAGAGAACAGCTGTCAGTGTACCGAGGAACCTTGATGTGTGGATCCAGAGTGGTGATTCCACCCAAACTCCAGGATAAAGTGCTAAAGGAGCTTCACGAGGGGCATCTGGGTGGAGTGAAAATGAAGAACCTAGCTAGGGCGTTTGTATGGTGGCCAGGTATCGATGGAGACATCGAAGACATGACCAAGAGCTGCCTAGGATGCCAGAAGGTCCAAAATGCTCCGCCACAGGCCCCTCTACATCCATGGGAGTGGCCCTCATCTCCCTGGCAAAGGGTGCACATCGACTTTGCTGGTCCATTTATGGACTCAATGTTCTTAATCGCAGTTGATGCACACTCCAAGTGGCCGGAGGTAATAAAGATGTCCTCCACCACCACGGAAAAAACCATCACAGTATTAAGGACCATATTTGCCAGGAATGGGCTGCCGGAGCAGATATGTTCTGATAATGGACTGCAATTTGTGTCCGAAGAATTCAGAAAGTTCTTAAAGAACAATGGGGTAAAGCACTACACGTCCGCCCCATACCACCCCGCCACCAATGGATTGGCTGAAAGGTTTGTCCAGACCTTCAAGAAGGCCATCAAGGCCATGGGTAATGAAGACATAAAACTTCAGCACAAGGTGGATAACTTCTTATTTGCATATAGGAATGCAACGCATATGGTTGCTAACCAAACTCCCGCCATGATGTTCTACAATAGAAACCTAAGATGCCGGCTGGATTTGGTCAAGCCCAACATCCGAAGGGACGTGGAGAACCGGCAGTTTCAGGGCATGAATGAAAGGCCAACTAGGGCCTTCCAGATAGGCCAACCGGTTTTGGCCCGGGACTACCGTACCGAGAAATGGCAGCCTGGAACTATCTGCACACGATTAGGACCACTGATGTATACCGTGGACATCGGAGACAGCATAATAAGGCGCCATGCTGACCAAATCATCAAGTCATCCGAAAAGGGACAACCTACACCACCACTCTATACATCTAACGATGAAGTGGAGATACCCATATCTACCTCCGATCCGGTGATACTGGAACCCGATGAACCCGACACTGGCCTTCAAGCCGAATCAGCTTTGCCAGAAGAACCTACTACACCACCAGAAACTACTACACCCCCGAGGCGTTATCCGGACCGAGTCAGGAAGCCTCCTGAGAGACTAACTTATAATTAATTAATATAGCAATGTATATTATTTTGCATATAACATGTAATTAATAATTACTTATAATATGATGTACTAGTTAGCTAGAAGGGGAGGAATTGTGGTGTATGTGCCTTTAAGAGCAATTATGGTGTATGTGCCTTTAAGAGCCCCAGGTGTGCGTAATGCCGGTAATTGCCACGTGGGCTATATAAGCCTGTGTATTGTGTATATCCTTTAGAAACCCCCCCCAGACTTGCTTAGTAAATACCTATGAACCAACTCCTGTCTTCAGTGTCTTTATCTACACACGGACACTACAGTAAGGCTTGCTAATTTAACCTGGCCTCCGTAACCTAGCACCGCAGGTATTCCCCCATATTACGGGAGGTCTCTTCCTGGGCACATCTTTCAAGGGGACACAGGTAGACAGGCTGCGCTGTTTCTAGTCATAGGTCTGGGTTGTGTGGGACGGATGGGGTTAAAACACCAGTGCCGGTGGCTACCTTCCCTGGGCCATTTAATAAAACTTGGCGCACAGCTACTATTGAATCAAGCGTTGGGGGAGAGGTCGGTGTTTCTGTTTTTGGGGCAGGAGCTGGGGAGTTTTTCCCTATGTTATCCTTCCACAGATTCCTACAGTCCCTTCTCCAATGCCCATTCTTCCCGCACCCGAAGCAGTTGCATTTCATATCGGATGGGTTACGCCCTTCCTGGTGCCATTCTTTCTTATTCTGGTTCGGTTTCCTTTCATGAACCTTTCCTTTTAGTGGGTGTTCTTCTATCCCTCTACCATTGTGGTAAGCCAGGGTCAGTTGTCTGACCACTGTCTCCTCAGTGACCTGGGGGCCTTTAGGGTCAAACCACAGCTCAGCCTTGGCTCTGATCCGTGGCAAGCTGTTTGCCACCAGGCTTTGGATCCAGTGGGCCAGCTCATCCTGATTCAGGTGAGCCCGGTTGAGATCCCCATTACAGGCACTCTTGTACACAGGCCACAGTCAGTCTGCGAAAGCCTGTGGGGTCTCCCCTGCTAGCTGTGTTGTCCTCTCCACCCGGGAGAAGGGACTACCATCATTCATAGCCATGGCCTCCAGAACATCCTCCCAGATAGCAGCGTATCCGCCCTGCCCTTTTTTACTCTCCGCAGAGAGGGACTGGTAGAGGTTGCCATCCAGGGAGAAAAGGAGCATTTTGGCCATCTTGGAGTCATCGCACTTGTTGATGCCTGCTGCCTGTTCCACTTCCATGAAGTGGACCGAGTGGTCTCCCTTTTGGGTGAGTTTGTTCAGGTGGCTTATCTAAGCTGTTGGGTACCATGGGGAACCCTGAATTGGCTTTCCAGGGGTCCCTGACCCCCACCACCGCCTTGTGGGCCGAACTTTTGCTGCCGGGCCGGGCACATCGGCCCCGGCCCCGACCTTTCCTGCATTGGTTCGCCCACCTCTCCCTGCTGCCAAACCGAGTTAAAACCCGGTGCCACAGGTGGTGGTGGTGTGCTCTCCCTGCCAGCCTCACAAATTGCCCGTCGCTCCTGCTGCCCAACTGGGTTGGTCCCCGGTGCCACAGGTGACGTCTGAATAGTTTTCCCTTCTACTTCCAGGCCCACCCGGGCCACACCTGGGCTTATTAGGCACACCATGCCTTTTGCCCTGGACAGAGCAAGGTTCAAACTATCGATCTGCTTCTGACAGGGGCTGTGATCTCCCACTTCAAACCCCCTAGTGCTTGCTATCTTATAAGCTGCCTGTACGTCGCTCAACCACTCCTCCTGTTCTTTTACTTGCTTGGCAAGGCGGGCATTCTCTTCTCATAACAGTAGTTCATTACTTTTTGCCTCAGTGACCTGACACTGAAAGTATTCCTGTCTGTTCCTATGCTTTTCCACTATCTGCACCTTTTCCTGGTTTTGGGTGTTTAATTCTTCCAATAATCCTTCCCCTGCTAGAGCCCTTGCTTAAGACAGCTGAGCCTCAATGCACTTATCTAAAAGCTGGATCTGTCGCTGAGAGCAGACCAACCAGATGGCCTTCTCCACCAACTTTTTATGATCCTTGCTCTCAGTCCATTTGGCTGCAGCATCTATGGGACGCTCAGCGCGCAACAGACTGAGCACCCATTTCTTGGTAATATTTACCTTCTCAAATACATAAGAGGAAATCCTCTCTTCCATCTTCGTCCGTTCCTCAAAAACAGTGTCTACTGCATCACATCCCCTTTGCCAAGCTTGTGCCGTGATCGCCATTATGTAAGGGGTGGTGTGTGGGGTCAGCTTCACCTCTGACTTATGAGCGGTTCAAATCGCTCCCACTCCCTTGGTTCTAGATCTTGGACTTATTTTGGGGTTGTGATGAAAGTGCAGTAGACAACTGGTTTGGTGCAAGAACTTTGAATTTTATTTGAGAAAGAAAATACAACACAATAATCTTAACACTCCAATAAAATGGGGAAACACTTTGACATACACGAGGGAATTACAGTACAAAAATACCTCACCCCTCCCAATCCCACCTTACTAGCTAAGTTGGACTCTAAAGGACCAGGGATAATGCTCACCAAACGCAGGAATAGTTTGTAGAGTGGAAAAACTTGCAAATCTTCGGTTTTCTTCCGAGTTGGTTTTCTTTGGTCGTGGTGGCCCAATATTACCCGGTTGGCTGATGGCAATGTTCGGTTGGTTGTTTCATAAGGCCCTTGCTGCCTCGAGGTGTCCGATGGTCACTGAAACTGTTGCTCTGGTTTCTTCTTGTGTGTTACTTCTTCTTCTTCTTCTTCTTCTTCTTCTTCTTCTGCTTCTTCTTCTTCTTCTTTGAGAGAGAGAACTGCTTTGAGATGCTTGCATTTACTGAACTCGAACTTGGAACTTTCTGTACTTCTTGAACTCCCACCTTGCTGAACTGTTTTCAACTGTTTGAACTGTTCTGCTGAAACCTTCCTGACGAGTCTTTCGAACTTCTTGACTTCTCTGTCTTTTAGAAAACAAGCTTTCAATTATACTAAATTGGGGCCTCCTAATCTGATTAAGTTGTTTAAAGTGGTTTTGGGGTGGCTCCATGGGCTGTTGAAGTTTTAAGAATGTGAGAAATAGTTTCAGGATGGTTTTACTGAGTTGTTGAGCTCTTATCTAATTGTAATGAATTGTCCTCAAGCTTTTGAATTTCCTGTGGGGCCTGAGATTCTTTGTAGGTTGGCTAAACAATTTGGTCTATGCATGTTTTTGGATGGGTCTTGTGAGGCTGTTCTTCCGTGGGCCTATTGTTAGCATGTAATTCTCTTGATAGGGGCTGAGTTAATCTTTCCAGTTCCCCCAGACTGTTTGATTACCTCGAATACGCAAAACTGGCTACTGCATAGGTAGATCCCAAATTCTTTGTTACAGCCTTTTTCCCAAAACATGCCTGAACATGTCCTTTTAAAATGCCAAGTCTGATTTCTGATCTTGAATCTCCTTGTTGGGCCCAACATCCCCTTTTATCCTCCTGAAGTTTTTAGCAAGGGTCCAAAATCACTTTAATATGGTTTACTTTCGTAATGGGGGATCTGTACATTTTGCGAATCCTACATATACTAAAACCTCTGATATTTTGTTCACTGATTCTTCTACCTGTATTAGGTGCATGTTATGAGCAAGAGAAATATATGAAGAATGACAGCAAAAGTATTCAAAACCAGTTTGAGATGGAGATAGGTCACGATCGGGTAGTAAGAGGAGGGGTGGGGCCAAATAGGGACCAAACTGGAGACCTATGCGTGGAGGCACAGGGCATGCTGAGGTACTAAATTAATATTTTGCATCTGTCTTTACCAAAGAAGAAGATGCTGCAAATGCCATAGTGAAAGAGGAGGTAATTGAGATACAGGATGGAATAAAAATGGATAAAGTGGAGGTACTACAAAGGTTGGCAGTACTTAAAGCAGATATGTCACCAGGACTGGATGGGACGCATTCTAGGATGCTGAGGGAAGTAAAGGTGGAAATTGCGTAAAAACTGGCCATAATTTTCCAATCCTCCTTAGATACGGGGGTGGTGCCAGAGGACTGGAAAATTGCAATTGTTACACCCTTGTTCAATCGTGGCTTTCAAAGGAGAATTAGATAAGTACCTGAATGAATAAAAATTTGCAGGATTTCGGGGAAAGGGCGGGGGAGTGAGATTAGCTGAAGTGCTCCTGCAGAGAGCCGGCACGGGCTCGATGGGCTAAATGGCCTTCTTCTGTGCTGTAACCATTCCATGATTCTATAAATTTCTATAAGGAATGGAAAACTAGGCACTGCCTGCTAGAATGCCTAAGATTTAGAGGACTAATGTGTTGTTATTAACAGCAAGTTTAAAGTGCGGTTTTGCTTCTAAGAAACATAAAGATAATTAATTTACGGCACAGCTGTTAAATCAGGTCATTTATTTAATTGAACAGAATTATAATTAGAGAAAGCCCTAAAGAATTGCTCACAGATGGGCTGCAGCATACCTCTCAAGCACTACATATTTCATGGAATGTGCCATGAAGCAAGTGGGAATTTTTGTTGTTCTCCACTGAACGTTGTTGTTGAATACTCCATAAGAGAATAAAGACTTGCATTTATATAGCACCTTTCATGACCTCAGGATGTCCCAAAGCACTTTACAGCCAATGAAGTGTTTTTGGAGTGTGGTCACTGTTGTGATCACAGATCACAGAAACCCCACAGTGCAGATAGAGGCCATTTCGGCCCATCGAACCTGCACCGACACATATCCCACCCGATCCCCCTAACCCCTACACCAACACACATATCCCACCCTATCCCCGTAACCCCACGTATTTAATCCCCCTAACACTAAGGGTCAATTTATCATAGCCAATCAACCTAACCTGCACATCTTTGGACTGTGGGAGGAAACCGGAGCACCTGGAGAAAACCCACGCAAACACGGGGAGAATGTGCAAACTCCACACAGACAGTCACCCGAGGCCGGATTCGAACCCGGGTCCCTGGCGCTGTGAGGCAACAGTGCTAACCACTATGCCACCGTGCCACCGTAATGTAGGACACGCGGCAGCCAATGTGCGCAAAGCAAGCTCCCACAAACAGCAATGTGATTTTGACCAGATTTTCTTTTAGCGATGTTGGTTGATGGACACCGGGGAGAATTCCCCTGCTTTTCTTCAAAATAGTGCCATGGAATCTTTTATATCCACAGATGTCTCATCCAAAAGACAGCACCTCTGACAGTGCAGCACTCCCTCAGTACTGCACTGGAGTGTCAGCCTAGATTTTGTGTTCAAGTCTTTGGAGTTGGGCTTAAACCCAGCCTTCTGACTCAGGCAAGAGTGCTCCCACTGAGCCTTGGTATCTGTAGCAGCTATTTGAGTTTAGGTGACTCTGCGACCTATGGCTATAGTATTCATGTAAACAATTGCCTAATCAGAGCACACTTCTGTTTAAAGCACAAAGATAAACCACTAAGTGCCAACTCTCATTCGCAACTCTCCCTAATGATACGGAATGGGGAACTAGCGATGCCGGAGAGCCTGATAAATGAGATACCCCTTGCTTTTGTAGGAGCTTTCGGAAGGAGGATGGTTCTCATCATTAGGTATGTGTCTGATCTTTGCCTGTCTTAGTGGTGACTATGTATATATATTGTCACACATCCATTTAGGAGATTTGCCCGTGTCCTTGAATATTAGGACGTTTGTATATCAGCTTGCTTTAGATTTGGTCTTTAGCTTTTATTTCACTAACATCTAGGCCATCTGCAATCGACACACAAAGTGCTAAATAATTATAACTTGGTTACAGCCCAAACTAAAGCACATCAAACAGCAGTTGTAAACCTAATTTGTGTCAATTTTGCAACTTTAAAAAATGATACTTTGGAATATTACTGTATATAGCAGTTGTAAATAATTTTAATTCTGATAAATCTATAATGAGGTTCTGTTGGCATTAGGGGGAAAATAATAAACAAAATAGCGCTGTAACTTGGATAGATACACCTGCCGGCTAGTCAGTCAGCTTTTCTTCATAAAATAATCATAGGTCTCCAATTACTGCCTGTAATTTGCAAAATGCAATAGCTTTTTACCTTACTTTAAAATGCCTCAATAATTTAGTTTATCAAACACACTCTTTGAACAGACAAATGCAATCTCCTCCCTCGTAGGCTGTCATTAGGCATAATTTCCTTCCACTGTTTTTATGAATCATCTTAAAACAATACATTTTTCTTTTATTGTTTTATTTTCTAGTTCTGCATCATCCTTAATCCTCTAGAGCTATTTCCCATAACAGTGTTTCTATTAAATTACAACTGCTGTGTACAACAGTATAACAATTGGATTTCCTCAGGCAAATCACCTGGGATTTGATAAAACATCTGAAATATGTTAAGAATTAAAACACACAATTGCTCAACTAGACCACATCGAGCTGAATTTTAATGGTAAGGTGGGTTGGGGGTGGGGCTCTGAAGTGGTCGGGAATCCCAGGAGAACGGGTTCCCTGCAGGCCCTGCCGACTTTAAAGGCAGGGCCTGATTTGCATGGGAAGTCTCTGCTTCCCACCCACAGTCAGCCAGACTGAGAGGCTGGCTGGCTCCAGGCAGGTAGGCCTGTGGCAGTAGGCCGCAGAGAAGAGGGAGGGATGGATCGCTTGGAGGCTGGGGGCAGCCAGAGGAGTGGGCGGGGGGGTGGGGGAGGATGGTCAGAGATGGATCGGGGGCTGGGGCCAGCACAGGGTGGTGTGGTCAGAGATGGATCGGAGGCCGGGGCCAGCACAGGGTGGGGTGGTCAGAGATGGATCGGAGACTGGGTCCAGCACAGGGTGGGGTGGTCAGAGATGGATTGGAGGCCGGGGCCAGCACAGGGTGGGGTGGTCAGAGATGGATCGGAGGCTGGGGCCAGCACAGGGTGGGGTGGTCAGAGATGGATTGGAGGCCGGGGCCAGCACAGGGTGGGGTGGGCAGAGATAGATCGGAGGCTGGGGCCAGCAAAGGGTGGGGCGAGTTGGAGATGGATCAGGGGCCGGGTCCAGGGCAGGGTGGGGCGAGTTGGAGATGGATCGGGGGCCAGGGCCAGCACAGGGTGGGGCGAGTTGGAGATGGATTGGGGGCCGGGTCCAAGACAGGGTGGGGCGAGTTGGAGATGGATCGGGGGCCAGGGCCAGGACAGAGTGGGGCGAGTTGGAGATGGATCGGGGGCCGGTGCCAGCACAGGGTGAGGCGAGTTGGAGATGGATCGGGGGCCGGTGCCAGCACAGGGTGGGGCAAGTTGGAGATGGATTGGGGGCCGGGTCCAGGACAGGGTGGGGCGAGTTGGAGATGGATTGGGGGCCAGGGCCAGGACAGGGTGGGGCGAGTTGGAGATGAATCGGGGGCCAGGGCCAGGACAGAGTGGGGCGAGTTGGAGATGGATCGGGGGCCAGGGGCAGGACAGGGTGGGACGAGTTGGAGATTGTTAGATCCGTGTATCTTAATGTTGTGTCCTTCAATAATAAGACAACAGACTGCAGGGAACGATTCAACAGGTGTTTACTGAATGAGGGTTACTCTAGAACTAACTGTACAGATTACTACTCAGGATTTATATACAGGTGTGGTCACTGCCGGTACTACAGTATACAGGAGCTGTAAAAAGTAGTTCTCCCCTTAAAGGTACATACATTACAATTCCTCCCCTTTTAGATTAACAGTACCATAACACTCATTAACAATTAAATATCAAACTAATTACAATTAACACTTTTAACATGCAACATTAGCTGAAAATAGTCTATTTATAAATTCAGTCTTTGGGGAGGCTTCCTGATCCTTTCTGGGTAGCGCCTTTCCCGAGTGTCTCGCTCTTGGTGCGGAGGCGATTCTGGCCCCCTGTCGTCGGTTGGTTCATCAGCTTTCGATGTTACTGTTTCTGGGGTAGATGCTACCTGTACGTCGGGTTCATCACCAGGTACGTATGGCCGAGACATGGGGTTGACTCGTTCCTGTGACTCTAGGATCCGGTCAGCATGGCGTCTCACAATGTTCTCCCCAACATCCACTGTGTACATTAGTGGCCCCTGCCGTGTGCATATCGTTCCTGGTTGTCATTTCTCTGTTCGGTAGTCGCGGGCCAAGACTGGTTGCCCTACATTGAAGCTCCTTGTCGGCTTCTCATTGATGTGCTGGAATTGCTTACTCTCAACATCTCTTCGTACACTTGGTCTGAGCAAATCCAGACGAGATCTTAACCTTCGGTTCAAGAACATCATGGCCGGGGCCTGGTTGGTGACTGCATGTGTCGCATTTCTGTAGGCTAACAGGAAATTGTCCACCTTGTGCTGCAGTGGAATGTTGTCATTGTACATAGCCTTTATTGCCTTCTTAAAGGTTTGTACGAACCTCTCAGCCAATCCATTTATGGCTGGATGATACGGGGTGGATGTGTAATGCCTTACCCCATTCCTTTTCATAAATCTTCGAAAATCTTCGGACACAAACTGTGGCCCGTTATCAGAGCAAATCTGCTCTGGCAAGCCGTTCCTGGCAAAAATGGTCCGTAGGACTGCAATAGTTTTCTCCGTGGTGGTGGAGGACATTTTGATCACATCAGGCCATTTCGAGTGCGCATCCACGGCTATTAAAAACATTGAGTCCATGAATGGACCAGCAAAATCAATATGCACCCGTTGCCATGGAGATGAGGGCCACTCCCATGGGTGTAGAGGGGCATGTGGTGGTGCATTTTGGACCTTCTGGCATCCTGAGCAGCTCTTTGTCAGGTCTTCGATTTGCTGATCGATCCCCAGCCACCACACATAAGCCCGAGCAAGGCTTTTCATTTTCACCCCTCCCAGATGACCTTCGTGAAGCTCATTGAGCACTCTCTCCCTTAACTTGGGTGGAATTACCACTCGGGATCCACACATCAAGGTCCCCTGGCATACTGACAGCTGTTCTCTTCTGGATGAGAATGCTGGCAACAGTGAGTCGCCATGTGCTGGCCATCCCTTCACCGTCAAATCATATACCCGAGACAGTGTCGGGTCATTTCGGGTCTCCTTCTCTATACCAGCGTTAGTTACTGGCAAGCATTCAATTATAGTCGAATGAAATATTTCGACAGGATCCACTGCTGGTGCTTCCTCCGCAGTAGGCAGTGGCAGGCGTGATAGCCCATCAGCGTTTCCATGCTGTTTCGTGCCCTTATACTCGATTTCATATTGGTGCGCCCCTAGAAAAAGGGACCATCTTTGTAGTCGTTGCGCAGTCATCACTGGAACGCTCTTCTTTGGATTAAAGATGGAGACAAGTGGTTGGTGGTCAGTCAGCAAGGTGAACTTCTGCCCGTGCAATAGTGATTGAACTTTTTCACTCCCCACACTAGGCTGAGGGCCTCCCTGTCAAACTGGGTGTAGTTACGCTCGGCTGAGGTTAGTGATCGTGATGCAAAGGCTATTGGCCTCTCTGAGCCATCCGAGAATTTGTGCGACAGCACCACTCCAATGCCGTAGGGTGACGCATCACATGCCAACTGAATTGGTAATGCCGGGTTGTAATGGGCCAATACCTCTTTCGATGTGATTAGTGTTTTGCTCTTCTGGAAAGCTCATCTACATTCGTCACTCCACTTCCACGGCACTCCAGTTTGCAGTAGGGTGTTCAGTGGGTGTAGTATTGTAGACAAATTTGGCAAGAACTTATGGTAGTAGTTTACCAGCCCGAGGAACGACCTCAGTTGTGACACATTTTCCGGTGCTGGAACCTTGACTACTGCCTCAATCTTCTCTGGGGACTTATGTAACCCCTCTTTAGCGATAACGTGGCCACAATACGAGATCTGTTTTCTAAAAAACTCGCATTTGGGGCGGTTAGCTCGGAGCCCATATTCCTGCAATCTAGTGAGCACCTGCTCCAGGTTGGCAAGCTGATCACTGTCATTTTCGCCCGTGACCAGGATGTCGTCCAAATAACACTGGGTCCCTGGGATCCCTTGCAGGACTTGTTCCATTGCCCTCTGCCAAATAGCCGGAGCTGATGCTACCCCGAATACCAGCCGGTTGTATTGGTAGAGAACTTTATGGGTATTGATTGTGAGGTATTTTTTTGATGCTTCTTCTACCTCCATTTGCAGATACGCCTGGGCCAGATCAATCTTAGTGAAGCGTTTCCCTCCAGATAGCGAGGTGAAAATATCTTCAATCCGCGGAAGTGGATATTGTACGGTGTGAAGGACCGGGTTCACTGTTACCTTAAAGTCCCCACAGATGCGAACCTTCCTTGGTTCCCCAGGCGTGCTGCTTAACGACTTTTTCATCACAGGGACGATGGGTGTAGCCCACTCGCTCCAGTCTACCTTGGACAGTACACCTGAATGTTCCCAACTCTCCAGCTCTGCTTCGACGGCTGGGCGGATCGCATAAGGTACCGGTCTGGCCTTAAAAAATTTTGGGCTTGCGTTTTCTTCAATTTTAATCATCGCTGTCATGTCTTATAGTGTTCCGAGTCCTTGCTGGAACACTTCTTTCGCGTCAGTTCAGATCTTTGACAGTCGCCCAGGTGTGACGTTGTCATCCTTTTTATCAGCCACAGTCAGTGCCTGTATGGAATGCCAATCTAGCTGTATCCTCCAGATCCATTCACGTCCTAGTAGTGGTGGTCCTCCATCTGGCAATACATATAGGTCCATTTTTGGTGTTTCCTTGCCGTTATATATAACGTTCACCCTTATTTTTCCTTTGGGGTAGACTTTTTGCCCCGTGTACGTCTTCAAGACAATCTTTGTATCTCTCAAGGGTATATGTGAGAATAGCCGCTTGTAGTCACTTCGGTTTATGACTGTTTGGGCTGATCCTGTGTCCAATTCCATTTTCACTTGGACTCCTGCTATCTTGAGCGTGACCCAGATAGTTTGGTGATCCTCCATTTTGATCACATTATGTAGTTTCAGACAACCCAGCTCCTTGCTTCCGGAGTCTGTGTCACTCTTCTGTTCGTCTGAACTACTCTCCGTCACCTTATGTACCTTCTTGTACTTCTCCTGTGGAGATTTCTTGCTGCTGGTTTTCTTTCCCGACCTGCAGACTCTTGCTATGTGTCCTACTTTGCCACACTGTCTGCACACTTTGTCCTTGAACCAGCAATCATTATGGTCGTGTGTTGTTCTGCCGCAGCGATAGCACTTCACTGTTCCGTATGACATTTCATTTGTGCCATATTCTTGCGGTCTCCGTTGTATCTCTGCAGCACCCGTGCTGCTGCTTCGTGTGATATTGCAATGCTGAAAGCCTTGTCCAGCGTAAGATCCTTTTCTGATAGAAGCCGTTTCTGGGTTCCGTCATTTTGAAGCCCACACACAAACTTGTCCCTTAAATTATCTGCTAGTCCCGTTCCAAACTGGCAGTGTTTCGATAGCTTGTGCAGTTCCATTAAAAACTCAGCATTACTTTCATCTTTATGCTGGTTCCTTTTGTGAAACTTAAATCTTTCTGCTATCAGCAGCAGTATGGGGTTTAAGTGGTCCTGTAGGATTGACACTATGTTTTCAAAATCCTTTTCTACTGGCTTCTCTGGGGTTACTAGGTTTCGTAGTAAGCCATACGTTTTTGCACCCATTGAATTCAACAATACCAGCGCTTTCTTGTCATCTGGCACTTCATTCGCCTTGCAGTGTACTTCTATGCGTTCGACATATGTCGCCCAATCTTCGACTTCATTGTCAAACGCTGTGATACTGCCACTCTTCGGCATTTTTGGGTGTGGTTAGACTGGCTTAAAATGGCGTCTCCCACACTTTCCTTTCTTCCCCGCTGTGGCTTAAAATGGCGTCTCCTGCGCTTTCCTTTCTTCCCCGCTGCGGCTTAATTGGCGCCTCCCGCGCTGCTGCCAACGCCGCTCTCGGCGGTCCTCGTGGCAAATGGCGACGCCCTGTGGGTTTCGTGCACTGCTCCTGCGCTGCTGCCAATGCCGCTCTCTGCGGTCCTCGTGGCAATGGCAGTGCCTCATTTTTTTTTCATTTAGATGGAGAGTGAAGTAGTTGACTCAGAGACTACGGTCCTGAATTTAAATATTGGAAACTACGATGGTATGAGGTGCGAGTTGGCTAGGATGGATTGGGGAATGTTACTTAAAGGGTTGACGGTGGATAGGTAATGACAAACATTTAAAGATCACATGGGTGAACTACAGAATTTGTTCATTTCTGCCTGGCATAAAAATAAAACAGAAAAGGTAGCGCAACCATGGCTAACTAGGGAAATTAGGGATAGCATAAGATCTAAGGAGAGGACATATAAATTGTCCAGAAAAAGCAGCAAACCTGAGGATTGGGAGCAGCTTAGGATTCAGCAAAGGAGGACAAAAGGATTAATTAATAAGGGGAAATAGAGTTTGAGAGTAAGCTTTCAGGGAATATAAAAACTGACTGTAAAAGCTTCTATAGATATTAAAAGAGCAAAAAATTGGTGAAGTCAAGCGTAGGTCCATTGCAGTCAGAATCAGGGGAATTTATAATGGGGAACAAAGAAATGGCTGACCAATTAAATAGATACTTTGGTTCTGTCTTCACAAAGGAGGACACAAATAACCCCCCAGAGATGTTGGGGAACATAGGTTCTAGTGAGAGGGAGGAACTGAATGAAATCAGTATTTGTAGGGACATGGTGTTAGGGAAATTGACGGGATTGAAGGCTGATAAATCCCCAGGGCCTGATAATCTACATCCTAGGGTACTTAGGAAAGTGGCCCTAGAAATAATAGATGCAATGCTGGTCATCTTCCAAAATTCTATAGACTCTGGCACAGTTCCCATGGATTGGAGGGTAGCTAATGTAACCTCACTATTTAAAAAAGGAGGTAGAGAGAAAACGGGGAATTATAGACTGGTAAGCCTGACATCGATAGTGGGGAAAATGCTAGAGTCCATTATAAAAGATCTAATAGCAGAGCACTTGGAAAACAGTGACAGGATCGGACAAAGTCAACATAGATTTACAAAAGGTAAATCATGCTTGACTAATCTACTGGAATTTTTTGAGGATGTAACTGGTAAAATAGATGAGGGAGAACCAGTGGATGTGGTGTATTTGGACTTTCAGAAGGCTTTCGATGAGGTCCCACATAAGCGATTAGCGTGCAAGGTTAAAGCACATGGGATTGGCGGTAAGTTACTGACTTGGATAGAGAACTGGTTGGCAGACAAGAAGCAAAGAGTTGGAATTAACGGGTCTTTTTCCGATGGGCAGGCAGTGACTAGTGGAGTACCGCAGGGATTGGTGCTAGGACCCCAACTATTTGCAATATATATTAAGGCTCTAGACGAGGGAACTAGATGTAATACCTCCAAGTTTGCAGATGACACAAAGCTGGGTGGGTGTGTATGCTGTGAGGAGAATGCAGATAAACTCCAGTATGATTTGGACAGGTTGGGTGATTGGGCAGATGCATGGCAGATGTCGTATAATGTGGAAAAATGCGAGGTTATCCACTTTGGTGGCAAAAACAGGAAGCCAAATTATTATCTGAACAGCAATAGATTGGGAGAAGGGGAAGTGCAGTGAGACCTGGGTGTCCTTGTGCAGCAGTCCCTGAAGGTAAGCATGCAGGTGCAACAGGCGGTTAAGAAGGCAACTGGTATGTTGGCCTTCATAGCGAGAGGATTCGAGTACAGGAGTAAGAATGTCTTGCTGCAGTTGTGCAGGGCCTTGGTGAGACCACACCTTGAGTATTGTTTGCAGTTTTGGTCACCTTATCTGAGGAAATATGTTCTTGCCATGGAGGGAGTGCAGTGAAGATTCACCAGACTGGTGGCAGGAGTGACGTATGAAGAGAGAGTGTGTC
Organism: Somniosus microcephalus; assembly: GCF_052327205.1. NCBI lineage: Eukaryota > Metazoa > Chordata > Chondrichthyes > Squaliformes > Somniosidae > Somniosus > Somniosus microcephalus. The sequence continues at coordinate 70,378,481 of NC_140988.1, forward strand.
GATTAGGCTTATATTCACTAGAGTTTAGAAGAATGAGTGGGGATCTCATTGAAACTTTTAAAATTCTAGCAGGACTAGACAGATTTTCTTATTTCTTATGTTCTTATGTTCCTCCTCCTCCTTATCCTCCTCCTCTCCCCCTTCCTCCTCCTGAGGTGGTCCCGCTATTCCTAGTGGCAACGGCTGGGCCCTCATGATGGCCAAGTTGTGCAGCACGCAGCACACCACGACGAAAAGTGACACCCGCTCTGGCGAGTACTGCAGGGCTTCACCTGAGTGGTCAAGGCAGCGGAACCATTGCTTGAGCACTCCGATGGTCTGCTCGATGATGTTCCTGCTGGCAGCATATCTCTCAATATATGAGTGCTGAGCAGTGTTGGGATTGCGGAGGGGAGTCATGAGCCAGGTGGTGAGCGGATAGCCCTTTTCTCCGACCAGCCAGCCGCGAGCTTGATGTCGTGGCTAGAATAGTGCTGGCACACTGGTCTGGTGCAGGACGATAGGCATTGTGGCTGCTGCCAGGATAGTGGGCATTGACAATCAGGATTCACTGTCTGTGAGTCGCACACGAACTGCACATTAAGTGAGTGGTATCCTTTCCGGTTACGGAATACCTCAGGATTGTTACGGGGAGCCCAGAAAGCCACGTGTGTGCAATCAATTGCGCCCTGCGCCATGGGGAAACCTGCTATCCTGGCAAAGCCACATGCATGCTTGTCCTGCTTCTCTCTGGTCATGGGGAAGGAAATGAAGCCCCTTCTCCTTCTGCAGAGAGCCTCTGTGACCTCCCGGATGCAGCGATGGACAGCGAACTGTGAAATGTTAGATATGTCTCCTGCTGCAGACTGGAAGGATCCACTGGTGTAGAAATTGAGGGCGACGGTGACCTTGACTGCCACTGAGAGAGCTGTAGTGGTCCTGATCTGAGGCTCGGGGTCTGGCTGCAGGAGGTGGCATATCTCTGTGACCTCCTCCTTAGTGAGGCAGAGCCTTCTAAGACACCGCTGACCAGTTAAATTTATGTAGGAGAAGTGCTCCCGGAATACCATGGGAGGGTACAGCCTCCTGTTGACAGCCTGTTGCCTCTCCTCCCTCTGGCCACATTTTCCAATCTTTGTCTCTGCCTCCGATGCCTCCGGCGTTGATGCTGGAGGGTGAGGTCGAGTGCCAGTATAGCCCCCAGTAACATATCCAAGTGTAGGAGTTCAAAATCTCAGCACAATGAAACTGACAAATTTTTAGCAGCCAGGACACTCCTGAAAGTAACAAATGCTTACCTCACTGAAAATGGCTGTTTCTGTATGTCAAACTGAGAAGGCAGCATTGATTGGTGACTAAGATGGCTCCTACAGCAGCCATCAAATGCATCACGCCTCCTCTTCCTGCCGTTGTTCAGGCCAGGTGCTAAGGCAGGGGGCGACAGTCAATTTTGCATCTGGGCCGTTAACCTGCGATGACATCACTATCTGTCAGCCGCTAAAGGTGTAGGCGCTAAATGTTATCGGCAGCGCTACATCCCGGGTGAATGTCGTGTGCGCCGTTGGATTCACCGCCCCCCCGCCCCAGGTGCTAACAGGAGGCGCTAACATGCTGAATTTCTCCCCCATAGGTCCTGAAATTCTGTGGGGTTTCTACCAGTCTCCTGTTGTAACACCGGTGATAGGCCAGTGGAACCCCCAGGGAAACGGTATAACTAGAATTTCAGATCTAGAAAGTCTTTAGAATAGACTAAATAAATATCACATTCAGTAATATAATCCAACACGAAGCAAAATTAAATATTTGGAAAAAATTATAAAACAAAATTAAGAGAAGAGGAAGTCTCCCAAGTTTCCAATATTTTGTTTTAGTTTCAGGTTTCCAGTATCTGCAGTTTTTTGCTCTTTGGGATGAGCTTTGGATTGCTCCGGCAAAAGCTGCCATCGATAGAATGGCCAAATGGCTGTCTTCTGTGATGTAAGATGATATGGTTCTTTCCACCTTTGTCCAGTCTCTACTCACTTACATTCATGACTCCTTTGAACTCCCTCCACTCCCCCAGACAATTTAGTGATCTCAGATTGTCCGACATTAATCGTCTCCTTTCCACAATGGATATCCACTCCATCTCTCTGCACCCTCTGCTGCTTCCATGAATAGTAGCCCAGCTAGACCCCATTCATCACCACCTTCTTCTGCTTGGCTAAATTTTTTCTCATCTTGAACAATTTCTTTTCTAACTCCTCCAAATAAGAAGTATTGCTATGAGAACCCGCATGAGCGTGAGAGCAGGAGCAGCGGCACAAAGAGCGCAGAGATTGGGAGCAGCGGCACAAAGAGCGCCGAGAGCGGGAGCAGCGGCACAAAGAGCGCAGAGATTGGGAGCAGCGGCACAAAGAGCGCCGAGAGCGGGAGCAGCGGCACAAAGAGCGCCGAGAGCAGGAGCAGCGGCACAAAGAGCGCAGAGATTGGGAGCAGTGGCACAAAGAGCGCCGAGAGCGGGAGCAGCGGCACAAAGAGCGCCGAGAGCAGGAGCAGCGGCACAAAGAGCGCAGAGATTGGGAGCAGTGGCACAAAGAGCGCCGAGAGCGGGAGCAGCGGCACAAAGAATGCCGAGAGCAGGAGCAGCAGCACAAAGAGCGCCGAGAGCAGGAGCAGCGGCACAAAGAGCGCCGAGAGCAGGAGCAGCGGCACAAAGAGCACCGAGAGCAGGAGCAGCAGCACAAAGAGCGCCGAGAGCGGGAGCAGAGGCACTAAGAGCACCAAGAGCAGGAGCAGAGGCACAAAGAGCACCAAGAGCAGGAGCAGAGGCACAAAGAGCACCAAGAGCAGGAGCAGAGGCACTAAGAGCACCAAGAGCAGGAGCAGAGGCACAAAGAGCACCAAGAGCAGGAGCAGCAGCACAAAGAGCGCTGAGAGCGGGAGCAGAGGCACTAAGAGCACCAAGAGCGGGAGCAGAGGCACTAAGAGCACCAAGAGCAGGAGCAGAGGCACAAAGAGCACCAAGAGCAGGAGCAGAGGCACAAAGAGCACCAAGAGCAGGAGCAGCGGCACAAAGAGCACCGAGAGCAGGAGCAGCAGCACAAAGAGCGCCGAGAGCGGGAGCAGAGGCACTAAGAGCACCAAGAGCAGGAGCAGAGGCACTAAGAGCACCAAGAGCAGGAGCAGAGGCACTAAGAGCACCAAGAGCAGGAGCAGAGGCACAAAGAGCACCAAGAGCAGGAGCAGAGGCACAAAGAGCGCTGAGAGCGGGAGCAGAGGCACTAAGAGCACCAAGAGCAGGAGCAGAGGCACAAAGAGCACCAAGAGCAGGAGCAGAGGCACAAAGAGCGCTGAGAGCGGGAGCAGAGGCACTAAGAGCACCAAGAGCAGGAGCAGAGGCACAAAGAGCGCTGAGAGCGGGAGCAGAGGCACTAAGAGCACCAAGAGCAGGAGCAGAGGCACAAAGAATGCCGAGAGCAGGAGCAGAGGCACAAAGAGCACCAAGAGCAGGAGCAGAGGCACAAAGAGCGCCGAGAGCGGGAGCAGAGGCACTAAGAGCACCAAGAGCAGGAGCAGAGGCACAAAGAGCACCAAGAGCAGGAGCAGAGGCACAAAGAGCGCTGAGAGCGGGAGCAGAGGCACTAAGAGCACCAAGAGCAGGAGCAGAGGCACAAAGAGCGCTGAGAGCGGGAGCAGAGGCACTAAGAGCACCAAGAGCAGGAGCAGAGGCACAAAGAATGCCGAGAGCAGGAGCAGAGGCACAAAGAGCGCCGAGAGCGGGAGCAGCGGCACAAAGAGCGCCGAGAGCAGGAGCAGCGGCACAAAGAGCGCTGAGAGCGGGAGCAGCGGCACAAAGAGCACCGAGAATGGGAGCTGCGGCACAAAGAGCGCCGAGAGCGGGAGCAGCGGCACAAAGAGCGCCGAGAGCGGGAGCAGCGGCACAAAGAGCGCCGAGAGCAGGAGCAGCGGCACAAAGAGCGCCGAGAATGGGAGCTGCGGCACAAAGAGCGCCGAGAGCGGGAGCAGCGGCACAAAGAGCGGCGAGAGCAGGAGCAGTGGCACAAAGAGCGCCGAGAGCGGGAGCAGTGGCACAAAGAGCGCCGAGAGCGGGAGCAGTGGCACAAAGAGCGCAGAGAGTGGGAGCAGTGGCACAAAGAGTGCCAAGAGCAGGAGCAGTGGCACAAAGAGCACCGAGAGCGGGAGCAGTGGCACAAAGAGCGCCGAGAGCGGGAGCAGTGGCACAAAGAGCGCCGAGAGCGGGAGCAGCGGCACAAAGAGCACCGAGAGTGGGAGCAGCGGCACAAAGAGCACCGAGAATGGGAGCTACGGCAGAAAGAGCGCCGAGAGCGGGAGCAGTGGCACAAAAAGCGCCGAGAGTGGGAGCAGTGGCACAAAGAGCGCCGAGAGCAGGAGCAGCGGCACAAAGAGCGCCGAGAGCAGGAGCAGCGGCACAAAGAGGGCCAAGAGCAGGAGCAGAGGCACAAAGAGCGCCGAGAGCGGGAGCAGCGGCACAAAGAGCGCTGAGAGCGGGAGCAGCGGCACAAAGAGCACTGAGAGCAGGAGCAGTGGCACAAAGAGGGCCAAGAGCGGGAACAGAGGCACAAAGAGTGCTGAGAGCGGGAACAGCAGCACAAAGAGCGCCGAGAGTGGGAGCAGCGGCACAAAGAGCGCCGAGAGCCGGAGCAGCAGCACAAAGAGCACCGAGAGCGGGAGCAGCGGCACAAAGAGCGCCGAGAGCGGGAACAGAGGCACAAAGAGCACTGAGAGCGGGAACAGAGGCACAAAGAGCACTGAGAGTGGGAGCAGTGGCACAAAGAGGGCCAAGAGCAGGAGCAGAGGCACAAAGAGCGCCGAGAGCGGGAGCAGCGGCACAAAGAGGGCCAAGAGCAGGAGCAGAGGCACAAAGAGCGCCGAGAGCGGGAGCAGTGGCACAAAGAGCGCTGAGAGCAGGAGCAGCGGCACAAAGAGGGCCAAGAGCAGGAGCAGCGGCACAAAGAGTGCCGAGAGTGGGAACAGAGGCACAAAGAGCGCTGAGAGCGGGAGCAGTGGTACAAAGAGGGCCAAGAGCAGGAGCAGAGGCACAAAGAGGGCCGAGAGTGGGAGCAGTGGCACAAAGAGTGCCGAGAGCGGGAAAAGAGGCACAAAGAGCGCTGAGAGCGGGAACAGAGGCACAAAGAGCGCTGAGAGCGGGAGCAGTGGCACAAAGAGGGCCGAGAGCGGGAGCAGTGGCACAAAGAGAGCCGAGAGCGGGAGCAGCAGCACAAAGAGTGCTGAGAGCGGGAACAGAGGCACAAAGAGGGCCAAGAGCGGGAGCAGTGGCACAAAGAGTGCCGAGAGCAGGAACAGAGGCACAAAGAGCGCTGAGAGCGGGAGCAGTGGCACAAAGAGGGCCAAGAGCGGGAGCAGCGGCACAAAGAGGGCCGAGAGCGGGAGCAGTGGCACAAAGAGGGCCGAGAGCGGGAGCAGTGGCACAAAGAGCACCGAGAGTGGGAGCAGAGGCACAAAGAGGGCCAAGAGTAGGAGCAGAGGCACAAAGAGGACCGAGATCGGGAACAAAGGCACAAAGAGCGCCGAGAGCGGGAGCAGCGGCACAAAGAGCGCCGAGAGTGGGAGCAGCGGCACAAAGAGCGCTGAGAGCGGGAGCAGCGGCACAAAGAGCGCCGAGAGCGGGAGCAGCGGCACAAAGAGCTCCGAGAGCGGGAGCAGCGGCACAAAGAGCGCCGAGAGCGGGAACAGAGGCACAAAGTGCGCCGAGAGCGGTAGCAGAGGCACAAAGAGCGCCGAGAGCGGGAGCAGAGGCACAAAGAGCGCCGAGATGGGAGCAGCGGCACAAAGAGGGCCGAGAGCGGGAGCAGCGGCACAAAGAGCGCCGAGAGCGGGAACAGAGGCACAAAGAGCGCCGAGAGCGGGAGCAGCACTGGAAGGAGTGGACCTGGTGGGAGCACAGCGAGAGAGCGAGCAGTAAAAAGGAGCAGTCTCGAGCGGGAGCAACTCAACAGAGGCAGTTTTTGGAAAAAGTGGCGTCAGAGTAAAAATGTGATATCAGCTCAAGGGAAGGAGCTGATTGGTGAGTAGCTGGTGAGTGTATTTTTATAAGTTAATAAGTTTATTTCTGCTAAGTTAGTTAATAGCCTATTAAATAGATGGAAAGAGCTGAATGGTGAGTAGCTGTGGAGTGTTTTTTGTTAAGTTTTAAGTTTATTCCTGCTGGGTTAGTTCTTAGTCTATTAAATAGAGCCATGGCAGGGCAGCTCAGTCCCATGGAGTGCACATCCTGTGCTATGTGAGAAGTCCTGAATGCTTTGCGTAGCCTGGATGACCACATGTGCGGGAAGTGTCGCCAGCTACAGCAAATCGAGCTCCAGGTTTCGGAGCTTGAGCGGCGGCTGGAGTCACTGCGGTGCATCCGCGAGGCTGAGAGTTACGTAGATAACATGTTTCTAGAGGTGGTCACCCTGAAGCTTAAGAGTATGCAGCCAGAGAGGGAATGGGTGACCGCCAGACAGAAGAGGAGGACCAGGCAGGTAGTGCAGGAGTCTCTGGAGTGCATCGTGCTCTCCAACCAGTATTCTGTTCTGAGTACTGGTGAGGGCAATGGTTCCTCTGGGGAGTGCAGCCAGAGTCAAGTCCACAGCACCATGGGTGCCTCAGCTGCTCAGTGGGGGAGGAAAATGTGTGGAAGAGCAAGTCGTAGGGGATTCAATAGTTAGGGGAGCAGACAGGCATTTCTGCGGCCGTAGTCTTGACTCCAGGATGATATGTTGCCTCCCTGGAGCCAGGGTCAAGGATGTCACTGAGCGGCAGCAGGACACTCTGGGGGGAAGGTGAACAGTCAGAGGTTGTTGTCCATATCAGTACCAATGACATAGGCAGAAAGAGGGATGAGGTCCTGCAGGCAGAGTTTAGGGAGCTAGTAGAGAGATTAAAAAGCGGCATCTCAAAGGTAGTAATCTCCGGATTACTTCCAGTGTCATGTGCTAGTGAGTACAGGAATAGGAGGATAGAACAGATGTATGTGTGGCTAGAGAGATGGTGCAGGAGGGAGGGCTTTAGATTCCTGAGGAATTGGGACCGTTTCTGGGGAATGTGGGACCTGTACAAGCCGGATGGGTTACACCTCACACGAACTGAGACCAATATTCTCATGGGAAGGTTTGTTAGTGCTGTTGGGGAGGGTTTAAACTAGCTTGGCAGGGGGATGGGCACCAACATATAGGAGTAGAAAAGAGGAATAAGGTGCATAAAAGAGTGATTGTGTTGGATAGTTCTAGAGAAGATAGTACTAGAGGTGGAAGTAGTACGATATTAGATTGGAGCAGACTAAGAAAGACTATGAAAAGTTCAAAAATGGGTTTAGAATGCATGTACGTAAACACAAAAAGTGTGATGAATAAGGTTGGTGAGCTACAAGCAAAATTAGCCGTATGGCAATATGATGTTGTGGCAATAACGGAAACATGACTTAAAAACGGTGAGGACTGGGCACTTAATATTCAAGGGTACAAGGTGTTCAGAAAAGATAGGGAAGGAAAAAAGGGAGGTGGGGTGGCAGTGCTGATTACGGATGTAGGATTCTCAAAATTCCCACATTTCCCAAGTTATTAATAAGGGACCCTGTCGGACAAGTTATCGATAAGGGAACCCTGAAGGAAATGGTTTTTGGACTTTATGGCAAAAACTGCAAGGTTAAAGCAGGGCCCTGCAGACAGCATGTCAAGTTCAAAAACTCAAAACTTGACATGCCCGGGCCTGTGGGAGACAGCTTTGATTTGTTATTTCAAAACCAGACAACTGGAGGAGACAGAACACACATTCTTCCCTTTAAACAAATCAACTCAGGAAAATACTTAATCTTGCACAAACCTAAAGCCCATCAAGACTATGCATATATAATCACTTACAGTTCGAACTAACTACCAAGCCAGGAAGACACTGATTCACATTATGCATAACAAACACCCAAGACATTAAAGCCATTTAGCAACGAGACAACCGCCCAAAAACCAGTTAAGGTGAATGGCTATAATCACCTTAACGAGCCCGCCAAATATCGGACAAAGAACTAACCCTGATTTGGCGTGCAGATAACAAACTCAAAAACAGTATGACTGTAGGCCCACTGGTAACCAAACACGGACGCACACAACACAGCCAGCAGACACCACCCTGCATCTTCATTCGGAAGCCGACAGGAAGGCTCACGGAACATCACAGTGAGGGGACACGGTGGGGCAGGCTCGACCGAAGACAACAAGACCGCAACCGCAGCCCGGCACGAGGACCAACCACGAGCACCGCGGTAACAAAAGGGCTGGGTAAACCATACCTTCAGATCATTACCACTACACAGGTAATGATCTAGGCCATCACGACCGAGTTGACACTGAAGACCGCCAACCGAACCCCAACCACAACAATACTCGACGACCAGACCACCACCGGAAGAACAAAACCTGAAGTTTTCCACTCTACAAGCTAAAGTACCCAACAAAGACTTTATTCCCTATTTCTAAAGGAAGGAAAGTGGGTACTTACCAGACAAATCCACAACCGTGCCCAAACCGCATCAGCGGACTCCACCCAACTGAAGAACCTTTGCAGATTCTAAGACTAGCACCACGTGGGGACGGCAGGCCCCAAAGGACACAAAGAGTGAACCCCAAAAACGCAACCGGCTTAATTGACAGGATTCGAACTGTCAAGAAACCCCTATCTGGCTCTTTTTAGTACAATTTAGTTAGATATTGGGGCTGGGACAAGGGTAGGGGGATTATTAATGTGATTTTCCCTCATTGTGCCGTGTGTTCCCCATTCTTAATTAAGTGTACTGTTAAACGTCTGTAACTACTCCAGTAATCTAAGTGTATAATTTTATTGTGACTCTAATAAACACAGTTTTCTTGTACCAAACCAGTTGTCTACTCCAATTTTGTATCACAGCCTGTACCTAAGTCCAAAGTCTAGAGCCCAGGGGTGTGGGAGTGATTCGAACCACTCACAACAGTCAGGGGCAAAGCTGACTCAACACACCACCCCCTACAGAATGGCGACCGTGGCAGGACTCTGGCAACAGGGGTGCGATACAGTAGACACTGATTCGGAAGAGCAAACTTTAATGGAAGAAAGGATTTCAAATTATCTTTTCAGTAAGGTGAATATCACAAAGAAGTGAATCTGGTAGATGCTGCAGCCAAGTGGACAGAAGGGAAGGATCATAAGAAATCCATAGAAAAGGCAGTCTGGCTGATGTGCTTCAAGAAACAGATCCAGCTTTTGGACAGGCTCGTTGAAGCACAGGCAGTCGAGATACGGGAGTCAGCCCTGGACGCCCAAGCAAGGGCTCTAGTAGGGGAGAAGTTACTGGTAGGATTGCAGGCTCTGAACCAGGAAAGGGTGCAGTTACTGGGGGAGCATAAGATCAGGCAGGAATATTTAAAGTGTCAGGTCACCGAGGCCAAGAACAATGAGCTGAGGTTGCGGGAGAAGAATGCCCGCCTAGCAAGGCAAGTAAGAGAGCAGGAGGAGAAAGTAAGAGACATACGGGCAGCCTATCAGATAGTGAGCGCACAGGGGTTTGAGGAAGCAGATAGAGATTCTGAACCTTGCCCTAAGGAAGGGAAAAGGCATGGTGTGCCTCATAAGCACGAGTGCAGCCGAGGTCGACTTTACAGGGAACCTGGGGAGAACGGTTCAGACACCACGGGTAGTGCCAAGGGACAACCCGGTTGAGGAGCAGGAGGTCCCACGCCCACCACCTGTAGCGCTAGGTTTCAGCGAGGTCTGGCAGCAAGGGGAGGTGGAATTAGGGACAGAAGCTGAGGTGGAAAAACTCCAGCAAGAGAGGCTGGGACCAGGGCCGATGTGCCTGGCCCGGCAGCGAAGGTTTGGCCTGCCCGCTGATGACGGGGAGGAGGGACCCCATCAAAACCAGTTCATAGTTCCCCACAGTACCCAACAGCTTAGGGCTATGGTGAGCCATATAAAAAAACTCACAGAAAATGGGGACCCCTCGGTCCACTTCAGGGAAGTGGAACAGGCAGCAAGCATCAACGAGTGCGATGATGCTGAACAGGCCAAAATGCTGCTATTCTCCCTGGAGAGTAAGCTCTTCCAGTCCCTCTCCAACCAGTGTAAGAAGGGACAATGCAAGTATGGGGAGCACAGAGAGGAAGTTCTTGAGGCCATGGGGATGAATGAGGGAAGTCCTTTCTCCCGGGTGGAGAAAACAGTGCAGCTCGCAGGGGAAACCCCGCAGGCTTTCGCGGACAGGTTGTGGCCGGTGTATAGGAGTGCCTGTACTGGGGCACTTGACCGGGCTAACCTGGACCAGGATCAGCTGGCCCACTGGCTCCGTTGCCTGGTGGCAAACAGTTTGCCACAGGTCAGGACCAAGTCAGAAATGTGGTTTGACCCAAAGCATCCCCTGTCTATCGAACTGACGGTGATCAGACAATTGACCCTAGCTTACCGGAATGGTAAGGGAACCAATGCACACCCACCAAAAGGGAAGGTGCATGAAATAAAACCCGGCCAGGGTAGGAAGGAGTGGCATCAGGAAGGGAATAACCCTTCCAGCACAAAGCTTAACTGTTATGGGTGTGGGAAGGATGGACACTGGAGGAAGGAGTGTAGAAATCCTTGGAAGGATAACAAGGGAAAGAATTCCTAAGCCCCAGCCCAAAAGACAGAGACAGGAATCCCTCCCGCCACAGTCGAGTCATTTTTGGATGCAATGAGGACCCTATTGACTAGCCCAGGGAAGGTAGCAGCCACTACTGGTGCTCTGACCCCATCCGCCCCATCCAACCCACAGCCCTGACTAGAGCCAGCGCAATCTGTTTACCTGTATTCCCTTCAGTATGACTTATAGAAGAGACTCCTCATTGAGATGGCGGTAGAAGAGGTAAAAGGGACCTATCTGTTGGACACGGGAGCATCATGCACCGTGATCCATTCAGCTAACCCCTCTACCTCACCTCTATCTAACGGGGTCCCATACAGTCTGTCGGGATTCACAGGTAGAGAACAGGCCGGCTCATTTTCCATCCCGCTGTCCATTCATTTGGGAACACTCCGCTCTAAGTGGACCTGTGTCCTAATGAAGTGGGAAGTCGATGGTGGAAAAGGGATCCTGGGAGACAACTTTATTGTAGGCCACGGGATCCTAGTGGATTTAAGGAATCACTGCCTATGGGGGGCAAGTACAGGAAAGGAATGCGGAGTAGTAGTCATCCCAGGGAAACAGGGGAAGGGGACCCTGTGCACCATGAAGCCTAAAGAGGGTTATAACCTCGAACTCATGGTCAGTAATACCCCAAGGGAGTTCCAGGCATTTGTGCGAGCCCACCTAGCCACATTTGCCACACACAAGCATGACTGTGGGAGGGTCAACGGGTTCGAGGTCAGCGTAGACGGGAACCCCATGGCCTGATCACAGAAACAGTATAACTTCCCCAGGGAAGCGGAGCCAGACATGGAAGCAGCCATGTCCTCCTTCGTGCAACAGGGAGTCCTGAGACCGATAGCCACCCACGTAAACTCTCCACTGTGGCCGGTTAGAAAACCGGACAACTCCTGGAGGGCCACAGTGGACTATTGGGTGCTCAACAGTAACATCCCAGCATGTGCACCCACGGTAGCAGCAGTTGCCGACCTGATAGGAAGTATCCCAGCATCCGTGACCACTTTCAAGGTGCTGGATATTTCCAATGGGTTTTGGTCCATCGCTTTAAGGAGAGAGGATCAGTACAAGTTTGACTTTACATTTAAAGGGCAACAGTACACCTGGAACTGTTTGCCTCAGGGCTTCCACAATAGCCCTAGCATTTTCCATCAATGCATGGCAAACAGTCTAAAGGGCTTCAGCCAGCCCAGGCAGCTGGTACATTATGTGGATGACCTGCTCCTATTCACCGATTCGAGAGAGGAGCATGGCCCACTACTGGCCGAACTGCTGGAGCTGCTCAGGCAGGAAGGCTTTAAAGTGAACCCAAAGAAAGCGCAGATCGGACAGCAGGAGGTGACATTTCTGGGCCTGACCGTACGCACTGGAGAAAGGGCCATAGATAAAGCTAGAAGGGAAGCAGTACAGGAGTTACCAGTCCCCAACACAGTCAGGGGAGTGAGATCTTTTCTAGGGCTAACCGGGTACTGCAGAGACTTTATTGAGGACTATGCAGCCACAGCAGCCCCCCTGCTCCGACTCCTACATAAGGGAGTGGAGTGGATTTGGGATGAGGGTTGCCAGGCAGCATTCATCAAGCTCAAGAAAGGTCTGCAGACTGCACCAGCTCTAGGGGCCATAGATGGGGGGAAGAGTTCTTCCTGGAGGTAGCAGCCAGCGGGGACAGCCTGAGTGCTGTGCTGCTCCAAGAACGGCATGGCAGGCTGAGGCCGGTGGTCTACTCCTCCAGGATACTCACGGATGTGGAGAAGAGCTTCTCCAATTGTGAGAAGCACCACTTGGCCACACATTGGGCTGTGAAAAGATCGCTGATCTTCACAGGCACCTTTCCCATCACTATCCTCACCCATCACACGCCCACCCAGATGCTCCTGGATGGGAGAATCAAGGATGAGACAGTGAGCAGTGCTTGCATTGCTCGCTGGACCCTGCTTCTCTCACGGATGGACCTGAAAGTAAATGGGCTCTGCGAGCCAAAGCTCGCAGCTAATTTGATATATCCTGGAACAGCCCACCAGTGTTCCATAGAAGGGGTTTGGGAAGTAGACATAGGTTTGCGGGCAGGGATACACCCCACAGGCCGCGAAATCTATGTGGATGGCTCTAGCACAGTATCTGCTGGTGAGCGACTCACAGGGTGTGGAGTTTATGACCCAGCGGCAAACATTGCCCTGGCAATCAAGCTCCCCATCACCATGAGCGCCCAGCAGGCTGAACTGTCCATGGTAGTGTACGTTGTTACACACCCCGAAATCCTCCCTACCCCATACATGATTTGCTTGGACAGCAAGTTCACATGCAATTCGTGTACGGAGTGTAATGATCAGTAACATGTCATTCTAGAATGGTACACTAGGTGGAGCTGTATGTTTAGTAAGGGGCTATCCACAAGGCAGTAGTCAAGATGGATGCCTGTACACTAGTCCACATTGCTGAATAAATGTCTAGCACAAGCTATCTTCATAATGAAAACGTCTATTTATTTATGAACATAACATGGTACCAGGATTGGTAATATCTGCTGAATATTGTGAAACGTGACATGGAGAATTTGAAGCCAGCGGAGGGTTTGAAACTCACGGGGAATGTCGACTGCAATTGGTGGACTTTCAAACAACAATTCGAACTCTACATTGCTGCCATCAGGTTCGGTACGATGCCAGATGCAAGGAAAATAGTGTTACTGCTCATGGTTGCAGGCCCGCAGGCGATAGAGGTATTTAATACGTTTGTATTTGATCAAGAGGAGGACAGAGAAAAAATGGACGATGTGCTAAAGAAGTTTGATACACATTGTTCTCCCAAAAAGAACAAGACCTATGAGAGGTACGTGTTCCGTTCATGGACACAGCAGCAAAATTAGACTTTTGATAGCTTTGTGACCGACCTGAAACTGAAAGCACAGACATGTAATTTCTCTGAACTGAAATCATCCATGATTCGTGACCAGATTGTGTTTGGTATTCATGATAAAAAAGTCAGGGAACGTTTGTTGAGAGAAACCGAACTAACATTGGAGGATGCTGTGAAAATATGCCATGCCAGTGAGCTAGCCCAGAAGCACGCGAAGACTTTCAGTGAAATTAATAATAATGCGACTGTAATGAGTGACTGTGCTGCTGTCAGTGCTGTGTTCTGCAAGGGGAAGAAACATGGGCAGAACAGAAATGCAAAGCAATCGGAGGATGGAACTTTTAATTGTAAACGCTGTGGTTACCAGCACCAGTCAAGACGATGCCCAGCGTTTGGGAAAATGTGCACAAAATGTAATGGAAAGAATCACTTTGCCAAACAATGCTTTTCAAAAGTAAAAACAAAGAAAGGACAACAAGTCAATGTGATTGAGGACACTGATTTAAGTGAGACATTTTTTGTAGGAATGGTGTCATGTGACAATATAGAAAAGGATACAGAAAATGTGCAGCCCTCAGGAATATACAATGCTGAACATAAAGTTAATGCAGTAAAAGAGGACAAATGGATGATGCCACTGCAGGTAAATGGAGCATTAGTTACATTGAAACTAGGCACTGGGGCAAAAGCAAACTTAATCAGTATGAGTGACATTAAAAATATGAAAGAAAAGCCCAAAATACAGAAAAAGTCAGTACTACTGAAGAACTATAATGGACAGAAAATAGATAGCTTAGGTGTATGCAGACTTAAAGTGACAGTCAAAGACAAAGTGCATCATCTCATGTTTTCTGTTGTGGCTGAAGGACTTGATTCACTACTAGGTGACAAAGCTTGTGAGGACTTAGAACTGGTCAAGAGAGCCTACCGTATAAACTGTGCCATAAGCAGACCAGATGACTCGGTGGATTCTGTAGTGAGTAATTTCCAAGATGTGTTTAAAGGATTTGGAGTTCTACCATTCACTTACAAGATCCAGCTAAAGGAGGTTGCTCAGCCAGTGGTACATGCTCCACGGAGAGTTCCAGCACCCCTGCGTGACCGGCTCAAGAAAGAACTGGACAGAATGACCACACGAGGAGTCATCAAGAAAGTCGAAAAGCCAACAGACTTGGTTAACTCCATGGTACGTGTAAAGAAAAAGAACAATGATCTAAGAGTATGCATGGATCCAAAGGACTTAAATGCAAACATAAAACGTGCACACTACCAGATTCCCAAGCGAGAAGAAATCACCAGTGAAATGTCAGGTGCCAGATACTTCACAAAGCTCGATGCCTCACAAGGATTTTGGCAACTAAAATTGGATGAAGAGAGCACCAAATACTGTACCTTCAACACACCATTTGGCAGGTATTGTTTCCTCAGAATGCCTTTCGGGATAATATCTGCATCTGAAATCTTTCATAGAGTGATGGAACACATAATTGAAGGTCTGGAAGGAGTTCAGGTCTATGTTGATGACATCATCATCTGGGGCTCCACACTGAAAGAACACAATGAGAGACTGACTAAAGTGCTACAGAGCATACGCCGGAATCGACTGAAGCTCAACAAAGCCAAGTGTCAGTTTGGCATCCAGGAAGTCACTTTCCTAGGAGATAATCTATCTGGTAAAGGAATAGAGCCAGATATGGAAAAAGTAAACGCCATACTCAAAATGCCCCGACCCACTGACAAAAAAGGAGTGCTACGCATCATGGGGATGATAAACTTCATTGGAGAATTCATTCCTAACTTGTCAGCCAAGACAGCCTGTCTGCGAGACCCGCTACATAAAACAAATGAGTTCGCATGGACAGAAAGACATGAACAAGAGTGGATGAACCTTAAAACAGTGCTGACAACCACACCTGTACTCACCTTCTTTGACCCAACAAAGAGAATCAAAGTGTCAACGGATGCATCAAAAGATGGCCTAGGCGCGGTCTTGCTACAAGCAGAGGGTGAAGATTGGAAGCCTGTTGCCTATGCCTCCAGGTCTATGACTGATTCTGAGTGTCGATACGCCCAGATTGAAAAGGAATGTCTAGGATTGATAGTTGGACTAGAAAAGTTCCATGGCTACATATATGGACTTCCCACCTTCACAGTTGAGACAGACCACTGCCCACTGGTTGCCATCATAAAAAAAAATCTGAATGAGATGTCTCCAAGGATTCAACGACTCATGATGAAGCTGCAAAGATATGACTTTGAACTGATCTACACACCAGGCAAACACATAGGCCTAGAAATTGGGTATAGCCCCGCTTGAGGCGTTAGAACTGGCGATGCACTAAGTTTATAGCCAGACGAGAGTTATCCGCGCCTATGGTGATATTGGGTTGCATCACCCCCAAAGGGGATTGAGGCGCTAAATCAGCCATTGTACGGTGCTCTTAAGGCGCAAAAGGTCAGGCGCTACTCAATTTCGACGCGGACGGGCGCAGCGCAGGTGAACTCAATTACGGCAAAGCACGAGACCTGCAGGCGCCGGCCGGCTCTTAAAGGGGTGGGTCAGTCAGACTGAGCTTCAACACCCAACGCCCTGTAGGCCTCAGATTCGGCGCTCGCCCTTGTCTGGTGGTACAAAGTTGTTCATTATGGAGAAGGTTAGGCAGACAGCAGAGCGCTTCAGCACTGAGGCTCTGGACCACTTGATGGCTGCAGTTGAACACCGTCGACAGGCCCTGTACCCGGATAATGGCAAGAGGCCAAATCAGAAGGCTTATCGACGATCTGGGAGAGAGGTTGCTGTGAGGGTCAACTCCAGCAGCATGGCGACTAGGACCCCTGTTCAGTGCAGGAAGAAATTCAACGACCTCACACGGATCGTTAGGGTGAGTGATGGTTTACCAAACTTGTGCTTCCCTCCATCTGCAGCTGACTTCGGGCACCCTGCTGCAATGATGCGCCACTGGCCATCTGTCAGTATGCACCCATGGCCCTTTCTGGGCAGCCACATGGACAGATGTCTCAAGGCCTCATGTAAGGGCTGTTGCACCGTGGGGGGCATGGACAGATGTCTCAAGGCCTCATGTAAGGGCTCTTGCACAATAGGGGGCATGCGATGATGTCTCAAGGCCTGATGTACGGGCTCTTGCACAATAGGGGGCATGCGATGATGTCTCAAGGCCTCATGTAACAGAACCTCCCCTTCTTTCCCCTGCAGTCCAAGATGGCGCAGATTAGAAAAGAACAGCGTCGAACCGGTGGCGGACCTGCACAAGTGGTCACTCTCACAGATCTGGAGGAGAGAGTGCACCAGATATTTGGAGGACGTCTGTCTGGTCCAGTGACCACTGCATCTGCCGACCCCATTACCGACAGCGAGGCTAAGACTCTCACCTTTTCCACCTGTTGCCTTCCGCTTGGTCCCCCCACCAGCATGCATCCTCAGTGTGCAGCCATGTCAGAGCCATGCCGCAATCTGGCATGCCTTTCAGCAAACCTGTCCTTTTGCTAAAGCCACTCTTCCACCTCCCACTTTCAGATGAAGCAGCACCAACTCGGGCTCAACGCGCTGAAGCTGCTAGTGCCAGTGCCACCGGAGGCGACGACCAGGAGGAATCCGGACCAGCCGTTGCAGAATCCGGGGAGCTGAGACATCTGCAGACTGGGGATAGTAGTCCCCTGGAGGGGAGGGGGGGTGGCTCTGAGGTTGAACCATTTGCCGGACCAAGCGGCATGGAGCAACGCAGGGGGGATAGGCAAGTTCGGCCACAGTCTCCCCGCAGGGCAAGGCAGGTCGTCATGACTGCTGCACAGAGTGCAGATGAGGTCCGTCACCTGGCAGAGATGAGCAAACAGGCCCGGGTCAGACACACGGAGCTGATGGCTGCAGTGGAGAAGATGCCTGAGTCAATAGATTCATTGGCTAGGAGTATGTTGGACTTCGGGGCAACAATGGAGAGGACTCTGCAGGGCTTTGGCGCAACAATGGAGAGGACTCTCCAGGTGTTCGGGGAAACAATGGACAGGTCTATCCAGGGCTTCGGGGCCACAATGGACAGGACTATCCAGGGCTTCGGCCCAACAATGGAGAGGACTGTCCACGGCTTTGAGTCGGCAATGGAAAGGACTGTTCAGGGCTTCGGACAATCCCTGGAAAGGTCTGTGCAGGGCTTGTCCGAGGCAGTGGAGCGGTCGGCTCCTGCCTTGTCCGAAGCCATGGGAAGAACTGTCCAGGCCTTCTCCGAAGCACTGGCACCTGGCACACAGGTCCTCACTGTTGCCACGCATTCACTTGCTGGGCTCCTCCACAGGCAGATTGACGCAACGCGATGTCTCACTGCAGCCACCCTCTCTGCATCAGATAGGATCACCCCAGGCCCTTCCACTCCCGTACAAGGCCAGGAATCCGTGGAGCCTGCGATTGTGGCGGATGAGCCGAGCCGCTCCCCTCAGATAGCCAGTGTGTCGTCCGACCATGGTGCAGGTGTCCTCTCTCGTCAGGAGACCATTGCATATGCCAGCGCTGGGACGCCTGCATTGCAGCTGCCACCACCTGCAGCCCACACTGCTTCCAGCCATGCTCAAAGCAAGCATCCTGCGTCCGCACCCTCCAAGCCCAGAGGTTGGCCAGGCCGTACCTCAGGGGCTTCTGCGCTTCCAGACAGTCGGCAAGCGTCCCCCAGCCTTGAGCCCGCCACTGGGGTACAATTACGTAGGAGCAGCAGGGAGGGAAGGGGCCGGGCGCGAAAGAGAAGTCGTTCTCCCTCAAGGGGCCAGTTGTAGAGGGAGGTGCTGAGATGTTTGTTTGTCCAAATTCAAGGACACCCTCACCTGCTGTTATAGTTGCAGATTTTTGTTGAGTTTTGCTGCTTTGCCGAACAGGTCACATTTATTTTGGAAGTTATGGTTTCTGCTCACTTTACGTTGTTTAGCTGTAATGAAAGACTTTTGTGTCAATAAACAGAAGTTTCAATGTTGCTTGGTGCATGTGACTACTTTCAGTGATGCTGGCATGCAGAGGCCCTCAAACATCCAAAGTGCGCATGAGGTAAGACTCTCATCATTCCGCCACAGGGGTGTCGAGACAAGTCCAGAGGAGCCTCTGACGTATGGACCTTCCACTTTCAGCAGCCCTTCCATCTTCCTCCTCCTCCTCCGCCTGCTCTTCCTCCTCCTCCTCCTCCTCATACTCCTCCTCCTCCGCCTGCTTGTGCAGGGTCCGAGGGAAGGTAATGAATGGACGCGCTCACCTATAAAGGGCATCTGTCACTTGCCGGATGCAACAGCGGACTGCAGCCTGAGCGACAGTCGCATTGTCCCCAATGGCTGACTGAAAGGATCCGTTGGCATAAAAATGGAGGCCTTCAGTCAGTGTAGCCATCACGGACAGAGAGGTTCTGCAGCGTTCACGCGGCTGCAGATCCTGACCAAGCAGGTGGCACAGATCAGTAACAATGTCCCTCCAGATTCGGAGCCTTCGCAAACACTGCTCCTCCGACATGTCAAGGCTTGTCACCTGCTGCCTAAAGACCCTCGCAGCATCCCGTCGGATTGGCCGACCTCCATTGCCCCTCCTCCTTCTGGCCAATCCCGGCCCTCTCTCCCGCCGTCCCTCTGCCCCTTCACAGTGTTGGGCAATGAGGCCGTCGCCCTCCAAACAATCTCCCATTCCGATGCCAGTTGGTCAAAAGGCTTTTAGGTGTAGTGCTGCAAGTGCTTCGGACAGGGTTGAAGGTCCCAAGTACTGTAAAGCTCAAATCCCAGAACTCCGCTCCACATTAGCTCGCCAACTCTCTCTAGCAGCGATCGCAATGAGCAGGCCAAGTGGCAGAAGATTCTGCACTAGAGCTGTCCCCTTTAAATAGCGCTGCCCTACTCCGAGAAGGGCCTGTTAGCCCTCCCTCGAACTGTCACTAATAGCGCTGGGCGCTACGGCTCCGGGCGCCACCCAATATGCGCTCAGGCGCTCCTAAAAGGCGTTGCACACTGAAATGACGTCATGGTTTGCTTGCGCTCGCGGGCGCGCGCAAACACTTAGCGCAGGCGCTAAATGTATAGTCAATTTCTCAGTCGGCGCTATCCTCATAGCGTTCGCCCCAACATAGGGCTTCGCCCCAATTCTAGGTCTCTTTAGGCGCTCAGCGCCGGTGCTACCAACCCAATTTCTAGGCCATAGTGTTAGCAGATGCACTATCCCGAGCACCCACAATGAATCATGTGAGCTCTGCTGAGGAAGACGTGGATGTTCATGTGAGTATGGTCAGTGCTGCACTGCCCGTGTCAGACACAGAATCAAAGCAAATAGCAGAAGAAACAGTAAAAGATACAGGCCTAGAAATTCAGTTGTTTGCGTCAGCCGCTAGCGCCTTAGGAGGAGGAGATGTGGGGCGTTAGGCGGCTAGCGGCCGGGCGCAGCGCGATCTGCGCCTCTCCCCAACTTCAGTAAAGATTTAGCGGCGGCGCAAAGCCTTTGCGCGCACTCAGCTGCGCGCGCAGATCCTGACATCATTTCATCGTGCAACGCCCTTTGTGCACCCCAAACCGGAAATTCAGTGGCGCCGGCCTATTGTGCGCCTGGCGCCCCTAGCGACTGGTAGAGGGGAACGGTTCCCAGTCGCTGCGGGGCATGGGGGGCGCAAATTAAAGGGCACTCCTCCTGCAGTAGAAATGGCAGCCATTTTGCAACACTCCTTCTTTGTGAGAGACGGATCTTTGCAGAGAGACAAAGGTAGAGAGCTTTCTGGTTTGGCTCAACACTCGCACAGGTACTTGTGGCTTCAGGCCACAGCTTTGCACTTGTCTTTAACTTCAGAGCCATAGCATTGATTGGAAACATATAATGGGGGCTGCAATGGGTGCAAACGTTGGCCTTCTCCATTGCATTCAAAGGGCTCAGAGACGCCGTGAGAGAGTGGCAGTCATGGCCAGACGGAGAAGGGGCAACAGGCGTCGGCAAAGGAGGCCTTACCCACCCAGGGTATACCGCCAGCAGTTCTCATATCTGAACATGTCTGACGAGCAGTGTGTTTGGAGGCTGCGATTCCGAAGGGCGGTGGTCACTGAGATCTGCCACCTGCTTCGCGGAGATCTGCAGCCACAGCTGAGGAGCAGGACGTCTCTGTCGGTGGCAGTGAAGGTGACGGTGTCTCTCAACTTCTATGCCACCGGCTCCTTCCAATCCGCTACTGGGGACATTTCCAACATCTCCCAGTTTGCCGTACATTGCTGCATCCGCCAGGTGACCAATGCCCTTTTCAGAAGGAGACGTCAGTTCATCTCCTTCTCCATGGCCGTTGTCAAGCAGCAACAGCGTGCAATGGGCTTTGCAGCATTAGCAGGCTTCCCCATGGTGCAGGGCACCATTGACTGCACGTATGTGGCTTTGCGGGCACCTCTAGAGAATGCCGAGGATTACCGCAACCAGAAGGGCTACCATTCGCTCAACGTGCAGTTGGTGTGTGACCACAGGCAGCTCATCCTAGCTGTCAATGCCCGCTTTCCAGGCAGCAGCCACGATGCCTTCATCCTGCGCCAGACTTCTGTGGCAGACATGTTCCAGGCCCAGCCTCACCCACGAGGATGGCTTCTCGGGGACAAAGGCTATCCTTTGTGCACCTGGCTGATGACCCCACTCCGTGCGCCCAGCACCCCTGCTGAAGAGGGATGCAATGACAGCCATCAAGCAACCAGGAACATCATTGAGCAAACAATCGGCGTCCTGAAGCAACGGTTCCGCTGTCTGGATCATTCCGGAGGAGCTCTACAGTACTCGCCTGAGCAAGTCTCCCATTTCGTGGTCGTGTGCTGCATGCTGCACAACCTGGCTATCTGCAGGACTCAGCCACTGCCACCAGACATTGGAGGACCACCAGAGGAGGAGGAGGAGGAGGTGGAGGAGGAGGACCAGCACAGGAGGGAGGCAGAAAGTGCAAGGGCCGCCCGTCGGCGACTTATTGCACATCGGTTCTTGGCCCCCTCTCAGGGAATGGCTTGTGCCAATGGCACAAGATGAATGGATGAATGTAGCCGCTCCACAAGCCCTCAGCCGAGCAGGGCAACCAGGACTTCCAAAAGAAAGCATGGACAGTGCGATTTAAGAACATTTATTACTTTGATACCTCTGTGCCCTTCCCACATAACAAACTAATGGAGAGAAGCCCCCCTCAAAAACACAAATCGACCAGTCTCGGCCTTTCAAAAAACACAAATCGATCAGTCTCGGCCTTTCAAAAAACACAAATCGACCAGTCTCGGCCTTTCAAAAAACACAAATACACCACTCTCGGCCTTTCAAAAAAAACAAATACACCAGTCTCGGCCTTTTCAAGTGAAACAAAACATTTGGCCACACCTTCTACTTTTTGCCCTGCGAGGGTGATGCCTTTCGCATCCATGACTGGCCCCTGCCCGCCCTGCAGCTCCTCCTCAATGGGACCCTAGTGGCTGCAGCAAGGCTGGGGGAAGGCTGCTGAGGGTCAGACGGCGAGACGGCAGATGCCCTTGGGGGTCGGCCTGGACCAGCTCTGGCCCTGGAGGGGCCGGCTGCTGACTGCTCCAACTCTGCTTGGGCGGCAGCAGTCTGTCCAACGGCTGGTGGCAGCTGCAATGGAGGAGTGGCAGTGTCGGCTGCAGGAATGCTGCCAACCTGACAGATCACAGGTACTCCCTGGTCGCCTGAGACGTTGGCACTCGCACGGGCCAGCACTGCAGCATGCGCAGCAAACTGCTGAAGCACAGACTGCTGGGCTGCTGCTGCGCGGCGAATGCCCTGGTGATGCCTGGCTGATCCAGCGAGGGTGGCAGCAGTTAGTGCCCGTGTGGCCCTGGTCTGTGTCCGCATGACACCAGCCAGTGAATGGACTGAGCACTTGGCTAGAAGCCGCCTGTGCTGCCACGAAGTCCTGCAGACTCCTGGCCTGTGCTGCCCCGAATTCCTGCATACTCCTTGACAGTGACTCTATGGAGTCAGGCATCCTTACCACTGCAGCCATGAGCTCAGTGTGCCTGCGCTCAGCCTGGGCGGCCATTTCCTCTAGGAGCTGCACCTCCTCTGCGCTCACCGTAGCAGGACTGGAGGCCACACTCACCCTCTGGGGAGAAGGCCGCCGAGCTTCCCCACCCCTCCCGCGTTGCTGCAGGCCGCTGGGCCCCGGAGCTTCACTCTCCTCCGACCCTTCCCCCCGGCTCCCCTCCAGGGAAGACATGTCCCCATCATCGCCATGGGCTGCCTCGGCTGAGGGTGGCACTGATGGTCCGGCTTCCTCTTCCTCTTCCTCCTCCTCACCCTCCGATTCACTCACAGTGCCAGGTTGAGGGCCCGCCTCCTCACCTGGCGATTCACCATCTGAAAGCAGGGAGGCACAAGAGTTGCTTTAGAGTGAGGACAGGGCGGCAGTGAGGGAGGCATGAGTGCTGCTATGCACTGCATTGTGCCGACAGTGGCAAAGGATGCTGTTCTGAGGCGCAAGTGGAAAGAGATAGGTCAAAAAGGTGATGCCCTTACCATTGGGGCCCACAACAGGGTCGGCATCTCCACTGGCGACGGGGCCAATCAGCCGGCCTGACATAATGTGCTCCACACGCTGGTCCAGGTCGGAGAGCTGTTTGAGGTCAGGATGGCCTCCCCCGGTCTCACGCTGCTTCCTTCGGTTGTGCGCCACCTTGCCCTGCAAGAGAAAGGACGGCCTCTAAGTACAGTGTGAAGCCCTGATCTTGTCTGCACTGCCTCCCATGGTGGACTAGCCCTGACAGTGTGAAGCCCTGATCTTGGCTGTACTGCCTCCCATGGTCGAATAGCTTTTACAGTGTGTAAAGTGCTGAATGTGCAAGTGATTTTCATGACAGTCCCATAGCTGCTGGAACAGGGCTGGGCATTAGGGCTTTCAGGTCCCTTTGCCCATAAACTGAGGTGCACACGCAGGGATGAGGAGGACACTGGAAAGGGTACTCACCCTGACAACCCGAGTGAGGTCGTTGAACTTTTTTTGGCATTGCACAGGAGACCTGGCAACCACACTGTTGGAGGTCACCCTGTTTGACACCTCCCTCCAGGCTTTCCGATAGACGCTGGGCAGCGGCCTCCTGCCACCTTCAGGGAACAGAACATGGCGCCTGCGCTCCACTGCGCCAACCAGCACCCTCAGGTCACCGTCGCTGAAGCGCTGCGCTCTCTCCCTGGCCTTCTCCATAGTCCTGGGCGTTGTACAGATCAAGCAACAGTGGTCAGGCCTTGCTTCAGGGCTGCAGTGTGCAGGGCGTGGCAGGCAAACAAATCCACCCTCCCCCTTTAAGAGCTCACCGGCACCAGAGTGTCTGCCGTCAATCAGCAACTCGCTGCACCTGCGCTGCGCCCGCCCTCGGGGGTATTGCCCCGGGCCGCCGGCTTAGCGCCTAATGATAGTCGTGCATCGCCTGTTTTAGCGCAGCAGCAACCTCTTGGGGCGATGCCACTGAATATCGGCGAAGGTGGCGCGAAGTTGCGCCGGGCGCAAACTTTAGCGGCCGCCTGGCTGTAGTGCCCCAAACGTGGCTATACTGAATTTCTAGGCCACAGTGTTACAAACAGTAATAGAGAACATTCACCATGGTTGGCCAAAAGGTTCCTGTCCAAAGTACTATCACATCAGGTCAGAGTTAAGTGTTGCAAGTGGGCTATTACTAAAACAGAACAGAATAGTCATTCCACAGGCTCTACGTCGAGACATGCTCAAAAGGATTCATGAGGGACACCTCGGAATTGAAAATTGCAAAAGTAGAGCAAGAGACACCGTTTATTGACCTGGCATAAATAAGGACATTGAGAAAATGATAGGCATATGTGAGACATGTCAGAAACACCAAAACAAACAAGCAAAGGAACCAATGATAGTAGCTGACTTACCAACAGCACCATGGCAAAAGGTTGGTATGGACCTTTTTCATTTGAATGGTAAAGACTATCTTATAATGATTGACTACTATTCTAACTATCCTGAGATGGCGCTGCTCTCAAGCACATCAGCAAGCAGTGTCATAATGCATGTTAAATCCATCTTCGCCAGACATGGAATTCCCAGGATTGCCGTTAGTGACAATGGTCCGTGCTTCAACTGTAAGGAGTGGCAACAGTTTGCAGCACATTATGACTTTCAGCGCATCACATCCAGTCCCCTGTATGCTCAGTCAAATGGTAAGGCAGAGAAAGGTGTTCAAGTTCTCAAACAGCTACTGAAGAAAGCAACAGAAAGCAAGTCTGATCCTTATCTCGCCCTGCTGAGCTACCGAGCTTCCCCTTTAGACTCTGGTTCTTCACCTGCTGAACTCCTAATGGGTCGCAAGTTGCGCACCATGCTACCCTGCTGTGCAAAAGAGAAGCAGAGTAAGCAACTGAGACAGAGACTTCAACTGTTAAAGCTGAAACAGAAATCACACTATGACAAGCCATCCAAAACTCTGAAACTATTGACAAGGGATGATGTTGTCAGGATTGAGGATCCAGATGCATGGAACAGGAAAGCTATAGTTCTTGAGGAAGTAGGACCAAGGTCATACACTGTTAGAACTGAGGAAGGACAGATTCTCAGGAGGAACCGCCGTTCCCTCCTGAAAACACAAGAAACTATCCAAGAGCAAATCGATGACAATGCCGCAACTGAATCTTGTCACTCACCACCAGAACAATCTAACACAAACACACATACAGGCTCTCATGTAAACACATCAGACTTACCTGTGCTGAGAAGATCCACACGTGAAGTAAAAAAGCCTGATAGACTTAATCTTTGAGTACAAAGAAAACTATAATAAAAGAATGAAAAGCTTAGAGTTCATAAAGTAAAGCTTTGAAAATGTGTTGACTGTTGTGAAGATGTTTATGTCGTTATGATTGATTGATATTGATTGATATTGATTTTGTATAACCTCTAAGGAAGGGGGATGTAATGATCAGTAACATGTCATTCTAGAATGGTACACTAGGTGGAGCCGTATGTTTAGTAAGGGGCTACCCACAATGCAGTAGTCAAGATGGATGCCTGTACACTCGTCCACATGGCTGAATAAATGTCTAGCACAAGCTAGCTGTTCATAATGAAAACGTCTATTTATTTATGAACATAACATGGAGTACCTGGCCATCTGGTCCCGCCATGGATACACCTCCACTGACGGGAGACCCCTCACAGTGAAACCCCTGCTGGAGAAAATCTTAGCAGCAGTGGGGGAGGAAGGGGAGGTTTTCATCCATAAGGTGAAAGCCCATTCCTCCACAGAACCCCGTAGTAAGGGCAACCAGCAGGCCGACGTGCTAGCTAAGGAGGGTGCCCGTACAGGCACTTTCTGGGACCCATATGGGTCCAGTCCTATAGCAGCAGTCAGGGGTAGGAATGGGACACAAGGGAGTGCAGGGGTAGATTTAACCCCGGAACTTAAGACAGTCCAAACCCAAGACCCCGTCCTCAAGGCAGTCCTCAGTGCAGTGGCTGAGGGGAAAAGGGTAGAGGGCCCTTACGACACAGCAGCTCTCTCTGTGAAGGAAGGCATGCAGTTTAGGGGAGAACAATGGGTAGTACCACAGCAGCACAGGAGGGAATTCCTTCAACTGGCCCATGAGGTTCCAGGAGCAGGGCATCCCCGGCCTGAGACCACCTGGCAGCGGGTGGAACAGGCGGGATGGTGGCCAGGACTCAGGGAAGATTTCCACGAGTTCTGTGCCAGCTGTCTGGTGTGTGCTGCTAACAACCCTGACCCCCACAAAAGGAAGGTACCCATGGGACACATCAGGAGGGTAGAGGGACCATGGCAGTCGATCCAGGTCAACTACATTGGGCCCCTACCCACCGCCCAGGGAGACTATAAGTATTGCCTAGTCCTGGTGGGCGTGTTCACAAAATGGGTAGAAGCCTTCCCCTGCCGTACAGCCACAGCTCTGGGTACAGCCAGGATCCTGGTCAGGGAGGTGTTCTCGCGATGGGGGGTACCACAGTATGTGGAGTCCGACAAAGGGAGTCACTTTACCGGGCAGGTCATGCAGAATACCTTTATGGTACTCGGCATTGAGGGGAAGTGGCACGTTGCACACAACCCACAGTCCTCAGGGATTGTGGAGAGGATGAACAGGACCTTGAAAGAAAGGCTGAGGAAAGAGACGGTAGACTCACCTAGAAAGTGGGTGGAAGTCCTACCGTTAGTCCTGATGGGGATCCGAGCCAGCCAGTCAAACAGCATGGGGTATTCCCCACATGAGCTGATGACTGGCAGAGTTATGTGGACCCCCACCCATGTACTAGCCCTGGTGCTCACAGAAGGTCAGCTCAGGGAGGTGAACTGGGACAGTTTCGCCAGGAACCTATTTGAGCACCTTAAACAGGTCCATGGGCAGGCAGCTGGGAACATGAGAAGGCAGCATCGGAGTAACCGATTGCTGTTAGAACCCCGAACACACCACAGTGGCATAGTGGTTAGCACTGTTGCCTCACAGCGCCAGGGACCCGGGTTCTAATCCGGCCTCAGGTGACTGTCTGTGTGGAGTTTGCACATTCTCCCCGTGTTTGCGTGGATTTTCTCCGGGTGCTCCGGTTTCCTCCCACAGTCCAAAGATGTGTGCGTTAGGTTGATTGGCTATGATAAATTGACCCTTAGTGTTAGGGGGATTAAATACGTGGGGTTACGGGGATAGGGTGGGATATGTGTTGGTGTAGGGGTTACGGGGATCGGGTGGGATATGTGTCGGTGCAGGCTCGATGGGCTGAAATGGCCTCTATCTGCACTGTGGGGTTTCTGTGATTCTGAGTGGGAGGTAGGGGATCAGGTTATGGTTAGGAATTTTGCTCGGGTAGGAAGCCTAGAACCGTTATACATGGGACCCTACAGCATTGTAGACAAGGCAAGCCCCATGGTATATGCCATAAAGATGACTCGGCGCGTCAAATGGTTCCACATTAACCAATGTAAATTGTTTAAGCCCGACAGAAGGGAACAGCTGGTTAGGGCACGGTCTGGGGATAGAAATCCTCAGTCTGCAGCAGGAGCAAACTCACAGACTGCACAGGCAGGTGCAGTGGCCTGTTTTAAGGGAAGGGCCATCCCACCCACCGTTTGGGACACTCCCCCACTCATCTGGGACTTAGACAAGGTGGGAACTGAAGGCGGAGACCCTCAGCTTGCAGCATCAGGCTGCGCAGAGTTGCCTGCTCCTAACCCAGGTTTAGGAGAGGTGGGATGTGAGGGCGGAGACCCTCAGCCTGCAGCATCAGGCTGTGGAGAGTTGCCTGCCCCAGCACAGGTTTAGGAGAGGAAAAACCTGAGGATAAAACTCCCCAGCCAGTGGTAGTGGAAAGTTCACAGACCGCACAGGAGGGGGCAGTGGCTCGTGTTAAAGACCCACCAGCCAGAAAACCCCCACCAGCCAAAGTCCCTCGAAGGTCCCCACAAACGCCATGGCCGAAGAAACCGTGGTCCCCGGCTCCCCAGTTTAAACGGGCAGCCTCTCAAGTCAGGGATCGATCTGAGGACAGAGGACCCAGCCAGCAGCCACAGGCTGCGAGGGACCAAAAGGACAGGACAGGGCAGCCACACCGAAGGGAGTAGTGTGCTGCAGCCCGAACAGGGATTAGTCTGGCCGCTCGGAGACGGGCGGCGGATGTACATAGCTTCTGTTATTTAATTTTGGGATTGTTAAGTTTGGGTGTTTTAGTTTAATTTTAAACAAGGTGATTGGTAGTTTAAGTGCTATTGTTTAAGAGTATTTGTATTGAGTTGAGGTCGCAAGACTCGACTATGCTTTACCCAAGCCAGAGAATCTTCTCGGGACCTGGCTCTATGCTCTTGTGTCTCCTTACAGAAGGGATTTCGAAATGAAGCGGGGCATACTCCTACTCACCCTGATAGGAATGAGCACTGGGAAGCGAGGTGACGTGGAGGACTCCCACATTTTTGGATGATCAGGAGAGAGAGCACCGGTTGTGACTGCTGGGGGCGGTGAACGAGGCGTGGAGGAGCTCGCTATCTATTCCCATGAGGGAAGATGGCCAGGGTGGCTGGGATCTAACTCCACCCAGTACTCCAGCCAGACCGGGTTCACCTACGGGGAGGCCTCCCTCCCCTGCCCCAGCATACAGGTGGTGGCCACACGGGTCAGGGCCATTGAGGGGAAATGCGTGTGCCTGACCTGCAGAGGACAGATTCCCCTGGGAAGGTGGTGGTGGCTCAGGAAGCTGAGCAGAGACATGGGGGACCGCACAGCTGACGGGGAACGACTAGGGAACGACGCCTACCGGACGATCACAGGGACCCAATGGGGAGCTAGTGTGAGCTGGGATAAGTGGTGGGAGTCAGAACAGGGAATTTATGTCTGTATGTGAGGGTCACAAAGGGACTGCCCCACGGGCATATCCATCATCTTCTCCGCATCATGGCAGGATAAGGGGAAGGGGGTGGAATGGGATTCCCACCTACACATTTTTGCATAGTCCCAAACTCCCCAGCCCCAGTCAAAGCTACTGAACTCATGGCACGCGCCCGAAAGCCCCTGCCCATGACCCAGACATCAAAGACACACATAGAGGGGTGCCCTGCCACCACCAAGGGACCAGGGAATGGGCTGGTACTAGTGCCGACCAAAAAGGTGCTGTACCAGGGGGTACACTACGCGGTAGCTTCCGTGATTCTAAACCTTACACTTACCTGAGTGGTGCCCCACAGAGACAGAACAGCTATACCAGGCCCTGTTAAGAGAAATGTTTAGGAAGTTTTACGAGTTCGATTTTGCCAACATAGACAAAACCGAACTGTACACTACACACACTAAGGCCTAGAAATTCAGTAAGGCGCTGTAAGCTTTGTGCCCAGTTACTGCCTAAAGAGGGCTTCTGCGCCAGTATAGGAGGTTGCGCTGATATTGAGATCGGCGGTAATGGCGGCGGTAGCCGGTAGCGCTGCGCCGGCACCGATGACGTCATCGGTGTGCGCAGTGCCCCGTTTCCGCCCTGATGCCGGCCCGACGCCCATATTCAGTTGCCGCCGCCTCCTCCGTGGCGGCCGTTACTAACATCCGGAGACCAGGGCCTTACTGCAGCCTTAGTGGGGCGCATAAAGGTGGAGGTGCGGGCGGCCGCTTTTTCGGCGGCCGCCTGCCCGCACCTCCTTCCCCGGCCTCCTCCACCGCCCCCCCCGTGGCATTGCCGGCTGCTTTCCGCGAGCCCGGCACTTCTCCGTGGTGCCGGGCTCATTTGCCGGCACAATCCAGCGGCGATCTCCCCGTTGCAGGCACCTCCACCTTAAGAGAAGGAGGAGGCCTGCAGTACTGCAGCCTGCCGCACCGCATCGGGTGGCGCAGTGGCACTTAGAGCACTGAAATTCAGTTTCAGCGCCCCAAGCGGGGGCGGGCACACCCTGGAATAGCGCCCGGTTCCCACTTGGGGCGCTAAAAGTGAATATCTGACGGTCGCACATGGCTCCGCGCCCAGCGCTAACTTTTGGCCGTTAGCCAGCTGGCGGGGCCATAGTGAATTTCTAGGCCTAAGTATTTAGCAACACGGGGAGACAAAGAAGGGGAACCTGGAATGATGTTTTCACTGCATATGACACGGGATCCTCTGTCATAAACAGCCTGAATGACATAGATAAACGGTTTAAAAACACAATTACGAAAAATCTTTTTGGATGAAAATACAGTAGTAGGCTCAGAGCTACACGAGGACCAAGCTATGACGGTCCATTTAAAATAAATCATTGCTGAGTTGGAAAGACACGCCAAAACTGTAAATGCCCTTATACGAGAGGACAGGAATGCTTCAGATCAGGTTGCACAGAACGAGGTATGCGTACTGTATTTTGCATGGTTGCGAGGCGAGGGCCAGAGTAACCTGGAGGATTTAAAACAAGGTTTAGTCCCCTCCTGGATCAGCAACAAGAACCTCGCAGCCCTCCACCCATTTGAGAATTCATTGAGCCTGTGTCAGCTCAGGCTAGCTTTTGAGGCCTACCCTGTCCCAGTGGATTGTGGGCGCTCCAATCACACTATCATGGGGATAGTAGTGAGGATGCCGGTCATGGGTGGGACAGCCCAACCCGCACTGGTATACAGGGTAGAGAACATTGGAGTCATACAAGGGGGTGCACACATCCGTTTTACAGCGGTCCCACCTTATGTCATAAAGTGGGAGCACGCTATGACAGGTACTGACCTCTCGGGTTGCCGGAGCCAGGTGCACACATAATACTGTGTCCCCAACACTTGAACGCCTATTCTAAACCGCAGTGCGGGTTTAAGGCTGCTGGTGCACGACCTATAAACTGTACCATGGAGGTAATTGCACAAGACCATGTTCCCCCACAGGTAGCATATATAGGAGGAGGGACATATTGTGTCACCACCAGTGCACCCCACTACCAGCTTGGACAGCATAACTGGTGTCCGGTAAGTGACAGCAGTTTCTGCTTTAAACCCGAGGCGGAAGTTCAAATGGCCCAGGAACGGATTGTTCCCATTCCTGAATCCTCCACTGTTCACCTCACTGTAACAGAAAATTTTACCAACCGCAAAAATATGTAGCACATTTCGGCTATGAAATCCCCCCTCTACCAGAACATCTTACCAAGTTACTAAAAGCTGTAGAGATATCACAAAAGCATTTCTACACTTTAGAACAGAAAACAATTGAGATAGAGGGAGAGATTCAAGGTATCACAGTCCCACCCTGATGGGACATTTTTGAAAACATAGAGGTCCCTTCATGGGTTAGAATGGCTTCCCACATCCTCGTGGTTTGCCAGCTGGGAATAGTATTGTATCTGTTATGCACTCAGTGCAAGGGAAAAGACAAAACACTAGAATTCCGAAACCAAAGGACTTGGAAGAAGCATTATGTTATGGTGAATTTCTTTATTTTTTGTGTTTCTGAAATAAAGATTGTTGTTTTTGTGTGTTTTGTTATTTTTAATAAAGACTTTGACATGTTATTTTTAATAAAGATGTAAGTCTACCAAGTAGTGCAGGGGTGTTGGACCCCCTCCATGCTTGGATGTATCTAAATAACAGTATTTTTGCCTATGTACACTTATGTACACTACATTCTTAAAGAATGGGGAATGTGTGTGTCATGGGATTTTAGATAGGTAATTACAGGGGAAGATTGGCTATGGAGGGTCAGGAATTTTGCTCACCTTTGTAAGTATGATACTTGAAGCGAGTTTCAGTGTCACGGGGGGAGTGTAGGATTCTCAAAATTCCCACATTTCCCAAGTTATTACTGAGGGACCCTATAGGACAAGTTATCGATAAGGGAACCCTGAAGGAAATGGCTTTTGGTCTTTATGGCAAAACCTGCAAGGTTAAAGCAGGGCCCTGCAAGACAGCATGTCAAGTTCAAAAACTCAAAACTTGACATGCCCGGGCCTGTGGGAGACAGCTTTGATTTGTTATTTCAAAACCAGACAACTGGAGGAGACACAACACGCATTCTTCCCTTTAAACAAGTCAACTCAGGAAAAGACTTAATCTTGCACAAACCTAAAGCCCATCAAGACTATGCATATATAATCACTTACAGTTCAAACTAGCTACCAAGCCAGGAAGACACCGATTTATATTATGCATAACAAACACCCAAGACATTAAAGCCATTTAGCAACGAGACAACCACCCAAAAATCAGTTAAGGTGAATGGCTATAATCACCTTAACGAGCCCGCCAAATATCGGACAAAGAACTAACCCTGATTTGGCACGTAGATAACAAACTCAAAAACAGTATAACTGTAGGCCCACCGGTAACCAAACACAGGCGCACACAACACAGCCAGCAGACACCACACCTGCATCTTAATTCGGAAGCCGACAGGAAGGCTCACGGAACATCACGACGAGGGGACACAGTGGGGCAGGCTTGACCGAAGACAACAAGGCCGCAACCGCAGCCCGACATGAGGACCGACCACGAGCACCGCGGTAACAAAAGGTAAAACATACCTTCAGATCATTACCACTACACAGGTAATGATCTAGGCCTTCGCGACCGAGCCAACACTGAAGACCGCCAACCGAACCCCAACCGCAACAATACTCGACGACCAGACCACCACCGGAAGAACAAAACCTGAAGTTTTCCACTCTACAAGCTAAAGTACCCAACAAAGACTTTATTCCTTATTTCTAAAGGAAGGAAAGTGGGTACTTACCAGACAAATCCACAACCATGCCCAAACCGCATCAGCGGACTCCACCCAACTGAAGAACCTTCGCAGATTCTAAGACTAGCACCATGTGGGGACGGCAGGCCCCAAAGGACACAAAGAGCGAACCCCAAAAACGCAACCGGCTTAATTGACAGGATTCGAACTGTCAAGAAACCCGTATTGGTGAGCATGATCCCTTGCTCTTTTTAGTACAATTTAGTTAGATATTGGGGGTGGGACAAGGGTAGGGGGATTATTAATGTGATTTTCCCCCATTGTGCCATGTGTTCCCCATTCTTAATTAAGTGTACTCTTGAACATCTGTAACGACTCCAGTAATCTAAATGTATAATTTTATTGTGACTCTAATAAACACAGTTTTCTTGTACCAAACCAGTTGTCTACTCCAATTTTGTATCGCAGCCTGTACCTAAGTCCAGAGTCTAGAACCCAGGGGTGTGGGAGCAATTCGAACCACTCAAAACAGTCAGGGGCAAAGCTGACTCAACACACCACCCACTACAAGGAAGACATTGTAGTGTTGGAAAGGGAGGATGTTCTTCAGGGGACAAGGACAGAATCCATTTGGTTAGGGTTGAGGAGCAAAAAGGGCATGATCACGCTATTGGGGGTATTCTATCGGCCTCGAAATAGTGAGAGGGAGGTAGAGGAGCAAATCTGCAGGGAAATTGCAGAGATATGCAAGAGCTATAGAGTGGTGATATTGGGGGACTTTAATTACTAAATATCGATTGGATAATGCTACGGTAAAGGGAAAGGAGGGGGAGGAATTTCTGAAATGTGTTCAGGAGGATTTCCTTGACCAATATGTTCTTGGCCCAACTAGGAAGGAGGCATTGCTGGATCTGGTGCTGGGGAATGAGGTGGGTCAGGTCGAGCAAGTGCCTGTGGGAGAACACTTGTGTATGAGTGATCATCATATCCTATGATTTAGATTAGCAATGGAGAGGAGCAAGGAACAATCTAGAGTAGAACTTATAAACTGGAATAGGGCTAACTTCAATGGAATGTGAAAGGATCTAGCCAGGGTAAAATGGATCCAAAGACTGACAGGAAAAACTGTAACGGAACAATGGGTGATCTTTAAGGAGGAGATGTTCCAAGTACAGGCTAGGTACATTCCAATAAGAGGGAAGGGTAAGGGAACCAAGGCAAGAGCTCCTTGGATGACGAGGGAGATAGAGAAGATGATGAAACACAAAAAGAGGGTGTATGATGCACGTCAGATGAATTCTTCAAGGGAGAACCAGATCAAATACAATAAGTTGAGAGGGGATGTGAAGATGAAAATAAGAAAGGTAGAAGCAATGGAAGGGGTGAAAATTGAGAGACAGGATGTACTAGAAAGGCTGGGTACACTTAGTTCTAGAGTAACCCTCATTCAGTAAACACCTGTTGTACCGTTTCTCCTTTAGTCTGTGTCTTATTATACACAGACACAACAATGGCGATGAGCAGATTTGAACCTACCTGCAACTCTGCATCACCTCCCAGGGATTCGCTCCTGGAGAACAGTGGAAGGAGGTCAAGTCCAGAAGCACGGGCGTCGACCATGGGCAACCGCCCAGTCATCCAGCAGAGATTTGAGCATCGCAGGGGAGGCTCGAGAGCCAGGCTTGGCTTTCCAGTCACGGTGTTCAAGGGCCGAGCAGTGTCAACGGGGGAGAGAGGCACGCAGGAAAACGAGCAGAGCGCAGCCGGTGTTCAAGGGCCGAGCAGCGTCAGCGGGGACGAAAGGAAAGCGCGGGAGATGCCATTTTAAGCCGCAGCAGGGAAGAAAGGAAAGCGCGGGAGGCGCCATTTTAAGCCACTCTAACCACACCCAAAAATGCCGAAGAGTGGCAGTATCACAGCGTTCGACAATGAAGTCGAAGATTGGATGACATATGTCGAACGCATAGAAGTATACTGCAAGGCGAATGAAGTGCCAGATGACAAGAAAGCGCTGGTATTGTTGAATTCAATGGGTGCAAAAATGTATGGCTTACTACGAAACCTAGTAACCCCAGAGAAGCCAGTAGAAAAGGATTTTGAAAACATAGTGTCAATCCTACAGGACCACTTAAACCCCACACCGCTGCTGATAGCAGAAAGATTTAAGTTTCACAAAAGGAACCAGCATAAAGATGAAAGTAATGCTGAGTATTTAACGGAACTGCGCAAGCTATCGAAACACTGCCAGTTTGGAACGGGACTAGCAGATACTTTAAGGGACAAGTTTGTGTGTGGACTTCAAAGTGAAGGAACCCAGAAACGGCTTCTATCAGAAAAGGATCTTACGCTGGACAAGGCTTTCAGCATTGCAGTGTCACACAAAGCAGCAGCACGGGGTGCTGCAGAGATACAACGGAGACCGCAAGAATATGGCACAAATGAAATGTCATACGGAACAGTGAAGTGCTATCGCTGCGGCAGAACAACAGACGACCATAATGATTGCTGTTTCAAGGACAAAGTGTGCAGACAGTGTGGAAAAGTAGGACACATAGCAAGAGTCTGCAGGTCGGGAAAGAAAACCAGCAGCAAGAAATCTCCACAGGAGAAGTACAAGAAGGTACATAAGGTGACGGAGAGTAGTTCAGACGAACAGAAAAGTGATACAGACTCCGGAAGCAAGGAGCTGGGTTGTCTGAAACTACATAATGTGATCAAAATGGAGGATCACCAAACTATTTGGGCCACGCTCAAGATAGCAGGAGTCCAAGTGAAAATGGAATTGGACACAGGATCATCCCTAACAGTCATAAACCGAAGGGACTACAAGCGGCTATTCTCACATATACCTTTGAGAGATACAAAGATTGTCTTGAAGATGTACACGGGGCAAAAAGTCTACCCCAAAGGAAAAATAAGGGTGAACATTATATATAACGGCAAGGAAACACCAAAAATGGACCTATATGTATTGCCAGATGGAGGGCCACCACTACTAGGACGTGAATGGATCCAGAAGATACAGCTAGATTGGCATTCCATACAAGCACTGACTGTAGATGCCAAAAAGGATGACGACATCACACCTGGACGACTGTCAAAAATGCTAACTGACGCACAAGAAGTGTTCCAGCAGGGACTCGGAACACTAAAAGGCATAAAAGCAATGATCAAAATAGAGGAAAATGCAAGCCCAAAGTTTTTTAAGGCCAGACCGGTACCTTATGCGATCCGCCCAGCCGTCGAAGCAGAGCTGGAAGGTTTGGAACGTTCAGGAGTACTGTCCAAAGTGGGCTGGAGCGAGTGGGCTACACCCATCGTTCCTGTAATGAAGAGGTTGTTGAGTAATATGCCTGGGGAACCAAAGAAGGTTCGCATCTGTGGGGTCTTTAAGGTGACAGTGAACCCAGTCCTTCACACTGTACAATATCCGCTTCCGCAGATTGAAGATATTTTCACCTCGCTACCTGGAGGGAAATGCTTCACTAAGATTGATCTGGCCCAGGCGTACCGGCAAATGGAGGTAGAAGAAGCCTCGAAACAGTACCTCACGATCAACACTCATAAAGGTCTCTACCAATACAATCGGCTGGTGTTCGGGGTAGCATCAGCTCTGGCTATTTGGCAAAGGGCAATGGAACAAGTCCTGCAAGGGATTCCAGGGACCCAGTGTTATTTGGACGACATCCTGGTCATGGGCGAAAGTGACAGTGATCACCTCGCCAACCTGCAGCAGGTGCTCACTAGATTGAAGGAATATGGGCTC
This sequence comes from Somniosus microcephalus, assembly GCF_052327205.1. Lineage (NCBI taxonomy): Eukaryota > Metazoa > Chordata > Chondrichthyes > Squaliformes > Somniosidae > Somniosus > Somniosus microcephalus. Next base: position 70,414,848 of record NC_140988.1, read on the forward strand.
CGAGCTAATCGCCACAAATGCGAGTTTTTCAAGAAGCAGATCTCGTATTGTGGCCACGTTATTGATAAAGAGGGGTTACATAAGTTCTTGCCGAATTTGTCTACAGTACTACACCCACTGAACACCCTACTGCAAACGGGGGTACCATGGAAGTGGAGTGACGAATGTAAACGAGCTTTCCAGAAGAGCAAAGCATTGATCACATCAAAAGAGGTGTTGGCTCATTTCAACCCAGCACTACCAGTTCGGTTGGCGTGTGATGCATCACCCTATGGCATTGGAGCGGTGCTGTCGCACAAATTCCCGGACAGCTCAGAGAGGCCAGTAGCCTTTGCGTCTCGGTCACTAACCTCAGCCGAGCGTAACTATGCCCAGATTGACAGGGAGGCCCTCAGCCTAGTGTGGGGAGTGAAAAAGCTCAATCACTATCTGCACGGGCAGAAGTTCACCTTGCTGACTGACCACCAACCACTTGTCTCCATCTTTAATCCAAAGAAGGGCGTTCCGGTGATGACTGCGCAATGACTACAAAGATGGTCCTTTTTTCTAGGGGCACACCAATATGAAATCGAGTATAAGGGCACGAAACAGCATGGAAACGCTGATGGGCTATCACGCCTGCCACTGCCTACTGTGGAGGAAGCACCAGCAGTGGATCCTGTCGAAATATTTCATTCGACTACAATTGAATGCTTGCCAGTAACTAACGCTGGTATAGAGAAGGAGACCCGAAATGACCCGACACTGTCTCGGGTATATGATTTGACGGTGAAGGGATGGCCAGCACATGGCGACTCACTGTTGCCAGCATTCTCATCCAGAAGAGAACAGCTGTCAGTATGCCAGGGGACCTTGATGTGTGGATCCCGAGTGGTAATTCCACCCCAGTTAAGGGAGAGAGTGCTCAATGAGCTTCACGAAGGTCATCTGGGAGGGGTGAAAATGAAAAGCCTTGCTAGGGCTTATGTGTGGTGGCCGGGGATCGATCAGCAAATCGAAGACCTGACAAAGAGCTGCTCAGGATGCCAGAAGGTCCAAAATGCACCACCACATGCCCCTCTACACCCATGGGAGTGGCCCTCATCTCCATGGCAACGGGTGCATATTGATTTTGCTGGTCCATTCATGGACTCAATGTTTTTAAGAGCCGTGGATGCGCACTCGAAATGGCCTGAGGTGATCAAAATGTCCTCCACCACCACGGCGAAAACTATTGCAGTCCTACGGACCATTTTTGCCAGGAACGGCTTGCCAGAGCAGATTTGCTCTGATAACGGACCACAGTTTGTGTCCGAAGAGTTTCGAAGATTTATGAAAAGGAATGGGGTAAGGCATTACACATCCGCCCCGTATCATCCAGCCACAAATGGATTGGCTGAGAGGTTCGTACAAACCTTTAAAAAAGCAGTAAGTGCCATGTGCGATGACGACATTCCACTGCAGCATAAGGTGGACAATTTCCTGTTAGCCTACAGAAATGCGACACATGCAGTCACCAACCAGGCCCCGGCCATGATGTTCTTTAACCGAAGGTTGAGATCTCGTCTGTGTTACGTCCGTGAATAATTGAGACACGGACAGCAGGAGTGAACAAAGTAAGTCTTTACTGGTGGAAGTCAATAGTGAAACTAAAAACACAGAGGCTCAATAGCGCCTTTTATACAGGGGTGGTCACTGCCGGTACTGCAGTCTGAGATCAGTTATTCTCTTAAAGGTACATACACAACAATTCCTCCCCTTTTAGATAAACAGTACATAACATTCACTTAACAACAAAATGATAACTAGTTACAATCACAATTACTGTTGCTAGATACATTGGTTAAGTTTAAGCAATTATAAGTTCAGTCTTTGAGGAGGCTTCCTGATTCTGTCTGGATAACGCCTCTTTGGGGTATCAGGTTCTTCTGGCAATGTTGAGTCAGGATCAATGTCGTTGTTTGGTTCATCTGCTTCCAATATTACCGGTTCTGCGGTAGCTGCAATTGGAACGTCGATTTCATTACCAGGTGTATCAGATCGTGGTGTGGAGTTGACGTTTTCCCGTGACTCTAGAATCTGGTCAGCATGGTGTCTTACAATGCTCTCCCCAACATCCACGGTATACATGAGAGGTCCTTGTCGTGTACAAATCGTTCCTGGCTGCCATTTCTCAGTGCGGTAGTCCCGGGCCAAAACTGGTTGACCTATCTTAAAACTCCTGGTCAGCCTTTCATTCATATTCTGAAACTGCCTGTTCTCCACATCTCTTCGGACGTTTGGCTTAACCAAATCCAAGCGGCATTGTAGTCTTCGATTGAAGAACATCATGGCTGGAGTTTGGTTGGTAACCGCATGTGTCGCATTCCGGTAGGCAAACAAGAAGTTGTCCACCTTGTGTTGTAGGGGTATATCTTCATTACACATTGCCTTGATAGCCTTCTTGAATGTTTGGACAAACCTCTCGGCCAATCCATTAGTGGCTGGATGATATGGGGCAGATGTGTAATGCTTAACACCATTGTTCTTTAAGAACCTCCGGAACTCTTCAGACACAAACTGTGGTCCATTGTCAGAGCAAATCTGTTCAGGCAGCCCATTCCTGGCGAATATGGTTCGTAAAACTGTGATAGTTTTTTCCGTGGTGGTTGAGGACATTTTTATTACCTCTGGCCACTTTGAATGTGCATCCACCGCAATTAAAAACATCGAGTCCATGAAGGGGCCAGCAAAATCAATGTGCACCCTTTGCCATGGAGATGAGGGCCACTCCCATGGATGCAGAGGAGCTTGTGGTGGGGCGTTTTGGACCTTCTGGCATCCTGCACAGCTCTTGGTCATCTCTTCGATTTCTCTATCGATTCCCGGCCACCACACAAACGCTCTGGCTAAGCTCTTCATTTTTACCCCACCCAGATGACCCTCATGAAGCTCATTGAGCACTCTATCCATCAACTTAGGTGGAATTACTGCTCTGGATCCACACATCAAGGTTCCTCTGCACACTGACAGCTGTTCTCTTCTCGGCGAGAATGCTGGCAGCAGTGGTTCGCCATGTGCTGGCCATCCCTTCACCGTTAAATCATAGACCCGTGATAGTGTCGGGTCATTCCGTGTTTCCTTTTCTATGTTTGCATTCGTCACAGGGAGACATTCGACTATGGTCGAGTGGAATAACTCCATTGGATCCACTGCAAGGTCTTCTTCTTCCACCGTCGGCAACGGTAGACGTGACAATCCATCAGCATTTCCATGCTGTTTAGTTCCTTTGTACTCGATGTCATATTGGTGTGCCCCTAGGAAAAGGGACCATCTCTGCAGCTGTTGTGCTGTCATTATCGATACGCCCTTCTGAGGGTTGAAAATGGAGACAAGAGGTTGATGATCGGTTAGTAGAGTAAATTTTTGACCGTGCAGGTAGCGATTGAACTTCTTCACCCCCCACACTAGGCTGAGGGCCTCTCTGTCAATCTGGGCGTAGCTACGCTCGGCAGAAGTTAACGAGCGTGACGCAAAAGCTATCGGCCTCTCTAAACCATCAAGGAATTTATGTGACAGTACCGCCCCAATGCCGTAGGGAGACGCATCACACGCCAGCCTGATTGGCAGTGCTGGGTTGTAGTGAGCCAATACTTCCCTTGAAGTGATTAAGTCCTTACTCTTCTGAAAAGCACGCTTACAATCATCCCTCCATTTCCATGCTACCCCCGTTCGTAGCAGGGCGTTCAGTGGGTGCAGAATTGTCGACAAATTCGGCAAAAACTTATGATAGTAATTCACCAATCCGAGGAATGACCTCAGTTGCGACACATTTTCAGGCGCTGGGGGCTTAACAACCGCTTCAATTTTGTCAGGGGACTTATGTAACCCCTCTTCATCAATCACGTGGCCACAATACGATACCTGTTTCTTAAAAAATTCGCACTTGGGGCGGTTGGCTCGCAGCCCATGTTCCCATAGTCTAGTGAGCACCTGTTCTAGGTTGTTAAGGTGTTCACTGTCATCTTCACCTGTTACAAGGATGTCGTCCAAGTAACACTGAGTCCCCGGAATCCCTTGCAGGACTTGTTCCATCGCTCTTTGCCATATCGCTGGAGCCGATGCTACTCCGAATACCAATCGATGATACTGGTAAAGACCTTTGTGAGTGTTTATCGTGAGCTACTTCCTAGAGGGCTCCTCAACCTCCATATGCAAATATGCTTGTGCTAGGTCAATTTTTGTAAAACGCTTCCCTCCAGACAGTGAGGCGAATATGTCTTCTATCCTTGGAAGAGGATATTGTACTGTGTGAAGGACCGGGTTCACCGTCACCTTGAAATCCCCACAGATGCGAATCTTCCTTGGCTCCCCGGACTTATTGCTTAACGTTTTCTTCATGACAGGAATGATGGGTGTCGCCCACTCGCTCCAGTCGACCTTAGACAACACGCCCGCCTTCTCCAGATTCTCCAGCTCTGCCTCGACGGCTGGGCGAATTGCATGTGGTACCGGTCTTGCTTTGAAAAACTTGGGAACTGCATTCTCTTCTATTTTTATCGAGGCGGTTATGCCTTTAAGCGTGCCCAGTTCTTGTTGAAATACCTCTTTGGCGTTAGCTAAGATTGTTGACAATCGTCCAAGAGTGACGTCTTCATCTCTTTTACCGTCCACCGTCATTGCATGAATGGAGTGCCAATCTAAGTTTATCTTCCTGATCCATTCCTGTCCCAATAACGGTGGTCCACCATTTGGCAGTATGTAGAGATACAATTTCCGTATTTTCTTGCTGTTGTATTCGACAGGCACCCTTATTTTTCCTCTGGGGTATACTTTTTGCGCCGTATACGTCGTCAAGATGATGGATGTCTCTCTCAAGGGTATGTGTGAAAATAGCCGCTCGTAGTCTCGTCGATTCATGATGGTTAGCGCTGATCCTCTATCCAATTCCATTTTAACTTGGTACCCTGCTATCGTGAGGGTGACCCAAATGGTTCGGTGATCCTCTTTTGCGATTACATTGTGAAGTTTGAGACAGCTTAGTCTCCTGTTCCCGGATTCACTATCGCTCATCTGGTCATCGGAACTACTGTCCGTCATCTTTTGTACTTTCTTGTACGGTTCCTTAGTAGCCTTTTTGTTGTCACTGGTCTTCTTCTCAGACCTGCAAACTCGTGCAATGTGTCCCATCTTCCCGCATTGCCTGCATATTTTGTCTTTGGACCAGCAGTCCTTCTGGTCATGGTTAGTTCTGCCGCAGCGATAACATTTTGCAAATCCCCGTGTCATTTCGTGGGTGCCGTATTCCTGTGGTTTTTGTTGAATTTCTGCAGCTCCCCTGGCTGCTGCTTCATACGATACTGCCATGCTGAAAGCCTTATCTAGCGTCAGCTCTTTCTCTGAGAGTAATTTCTGCTGTGTTCCTTCACTCAGGAGTCCACAGACAAATTTGTCCCGTAGGGTATCTGCCAGTCCTGCTCCGAACTGGCAGTGCTTTGACAGCTTGCGTAGTTCCGTAAGGTACTCAGCATTGCTCTCATCTTTGTGCTGAGTTCTCCTGTGGAATTTAAATCTTTCTGCTATCAACAGCGGTGCAGGGTTTAAGTGTTCCTGTAGGACAGCAACAATTTCGTTAAAACTCTTCGCCTTCGGTTTGGCTGGAGTAATCAGGTCCCACAATAGGCCGTACGTTCTAGCGCCCATTAAGTTTAGTAATATCGATGCCTTTTTCCCCTCCGCTATTTCGTTTGCCTCGAAATATACCTCGACTCTTTCCACATACGTGGTCCAGTCCTCTATTGTATTATCAAAAGCAGTGATACAGCCAGTCTTCGGCATCTTGCAAATCTAAAATGGCGCGTCCTGCGCTTTGCCTTCTTCCCCGATTTAACAAAATGGCGCCTCCCGTGCTTTGCCTTCTTCCCCGCTGTTATTAGCGCTGCTTTCCACGGTTTCTTGCGTGTTTAATATTGATTGTTTTTTCTTTTATTATTTTCCCATCGTGGAGCAGACCCTCTGGGACACTTCCCTCCCTCTTCTTAGGTCCGAACGCTGCCCGGCTCCGAAGCACCGGCCGCGCCCTGTGTGCTCCACCCTCTCTCTCTCTCTTTGCTTCCCGACTCGCTGCCCGGCCCCGTTGAAAAGCCACCCGATCGAGCTTCAGCCCGCCGCAGCCCAGGAAGGATCAGTGCACTACCTGCCACCAGCCCGATTAGCTGGGAAACCACAGACCGAGGAACCAAGCCTGGCTCTGGACAGTCTCTCCTGCAAGTGTCCAATCCGACGATTTGGAGGCCGGTTGCCCATGGTCGACGCCTGTTTCTCGAGTTTCTTTGGATTTTATTTATTTTTTCTTTCTTCTGGCTTCGACCTTCAATAACGTCGTCTGAGGTGCTGCCGAGTTGCAGGTAAGTTCGTTTCTTACTCGTCGCCAGTGTTACGTCCGTGAATAATTGAGACACGAACAGCAGGAGTGAACAAAGTAAGTCTTTACTGGTGGAAGTCAATAGTGAAACTAAAAACACAGAGGCTCAATAGTGCCTTTTATACAGGGGTGGTCACTGCCGGCACTGCAGTCTGAGACTGTAGTGTATGTAACTGTTCTACCTTTAAGAGAACTATTGTATGTAACCGTCCACCTTTAAGAGAACTATTTTAGGTGTGGCACTACTTTATCTTGGCTGCTGTATACTGTAATACCGGTATATGAGTGCTGTGTCAGGATTTATTGGGCAGATTCGCCCTGACCTTCGAATAGTAAAGTCCTGTTAAAGTTACTCTTGTAGTCTGTGTATTAATTCGCCATAATACCTACAGACTTTACAGTGGCGACGAGTTCGATCTTACCCTGCGGCAACAATACTTCCGAAGCAGTTAACGAGCGTCGAGAAGAGGCACCCGCCCTCGTCGTTCTGCTGAGAGAAAACTCGAGTCTGCAGAGCAAGGAAGAAGGAAGAATTCAGACACGAAGCCTTCCATCAGCAACAGGCACTGATTGTCCCTTCTGCCACGGTGGTGAGTGAGCCGATCAGCACGAGAAGCAAGTCGGCCACGGTGACTGTGAGTAAAGGGAAAATAAAAAAAAAATAAACGGAGGATAAGGGCGGTGATCTCGACCACAGTCGGGGGAAAGGAGCCGGACAGAAGTCGGGCCCAGAGGCGCTGAGACTGGGGCAGCGTGGAGCACGGAAGCCGTGGTACAAGCGGGCTGGGAGACGCAACGGCGTCGTGAGACAGCTAGACCGCGACCGGCGAAAAGGCCGGGCAGCTACCGAGGCCACGAAGCGCTGCGACCGGGATCGTAAGGTGCGGGAAGATATAAAAATAAATAAATCGCGGAGAACTCAGCCGCAGCCGGGGAGGAAAGCACCGGACTGCGAGAGGGCTGGGAGGCGCGATTGGAAGCCGCTGAGGGAGAGACAGAGCCCGAGCGAGCGGGAGAGACAGAGCCCGAGCGAGGGAGACTGAGCGAGATCCAGCCCAGCGGCTGAAACTGTTTGCCGTCAACGGGTTGTACCCAGCGCCGGTTGCCCTGCCGAGAAAAGGGAACAAGGAACGCACAGAAGCCGACGCGCAGGCTGCGAACCCCAAAGCCAGCGGTCGTCGCCCGAGGGAAAAGCTTACCCCTCCCGCCAGGGGAAGAAACGCGGGAAGCCGCCAGTAGGCGGGGAAGAAGACAGAAGCGGGAAACCGCCATTTTGAAAGTGGGCGGGGAAAGAAGACAAGCGCGCGAAACCGCCATTTTGAAAAAAAAAGTTAAAGAAATATTTCGTTGTTGTTTCTCAGGAAGAGTGTGAAGATGCCTAAGCGTAGTAACATCAATGGTTTCGATTCCGATGTGGAAGATTGGGCCACGTATGTAGAACGCATCGAGATATATTGTAAGGTCAATAAGATAGCAAATTATGACAAAGCTCTAACCTTACTAAACTCAATGGGTGCGAAGACATACGGGTTATTGAAGCATCTTCTATCACCAGCTAAACCGGCGGATCAGTCTTTCGCTAATATTGTTGCTGTCCTGAAGGATCATTTTAACCCCGCACCGCTGATGTTAGCGGAACGATCTAAATTTTACATGAGAACGCAACGAAAAGAGGAAAGCAACGCGGAGTACCTGGTTGAACTGCGTAGGCTAGCAAAATACTGTCAGTTTGGGGTAAATCTGACAGAGGCACTGAGAGACAAGTTCATGTGTGGGATGTCGAAGGAAGGAACACAAAAACGACTGCTCGAAGAGAACGATCTTACACTTGATAAGGCTGTCCTTATTGCAGCATTGCACGAAGCCGCAGCGAGAGGCACGGCGGTAATGCAGCGGAAGACAGCGGTACTCAGTGTGGATCAAATGACTTCGGGTACAACGAAATGTTATCGTTGTGGGAAGACAACACACGACCAGAACCAATGCTGGTTTAAAAACCAGGAATGTAGAAAATGTGGCAAGCTTGGTCACATAGCTAAGGTATGCCGGTCAGGAAAGAAGACCAGCAATAATAAGTCACTGCAGAAGAAGTACAGAAAGGTACATAAGGTGACTGGGAAGAGTCCAGATGAACAGAATTCGGACTCAGACTCCAACAGCAAGGAACTGGGTAGTCTGAGGATTCACAATGTGAGTAAAGAAGCTGACCGACAAACTATCTGGGTCATACTACAGATTGCAAAAGTCCAAGTGAAGATGGAAGTGGACACCGGATCGGCATTGACGGTCATGAATAAGCAAGATTACAAAAAGTTATTCTAACATATTCCCCTACGGGATACAGAGATAGTATTGCAGACATACACGGGGCACAAAGTATACCCCATCGGAAAGATAAAAGTCAAGGTGAGATACAAGGACAAAGATCACCAAGGGATGGACATGTATGTGCTGCCCAAGGGAGGTCCACCACTTCTGGGACGGGAGTGGATCAGGAAAATAAAGATAGACTGGCATTCACTAAACACAATGACGGTAGATTCCGGAAAGGAAGATGTCAAACCTGAACGGTTGTCCAGAATATTGGACGAAGCTAAAGAGGTATTCCAGCAAGGACTGGGAACACTGAGAGGAATTAAAGCAAAAATCAAGATTGCAGAACATGCAAGCCCAAAATTTTTCAAAGCCAGATCGGTACCTTACGCGATACGACCTGCTGTGGAGGCAGAACTGGAAGAGCTTGAACGTTCAGGGGTACTGTCTAAGGTGGACTGGAGTGAGTGGGCCACACCCATTGTTCCCGTCATGAAGTCTTCATCAAGTAACAAGCCAGGGGGACCGGGAAAGGTCCGCATCTGCGGAGACTTCAAGATCACAGTTAATCCGGTGCTTCACACGGTACAATACCCGCTTCCGCGGATTGAGGATATCTTTGCTTCATTGTCTGGTGGGAAACACTTCACCAAGATAGACCTGGCACAAGCATACTTACAAATGGAAGTCGAGGAAGAGTCGCGCCAGTATCTCACAATCAACACGCACAGAGGCTTGTATCGTTATAATAGACTGGTTTTTGGAGTAGCTTCGGCTCCAGCAATTTGGCAGAGGACCATGGAGCAGGTCTTACAGGGTATTCCAAGCACGCAGTGTTACTTGGACGATATCCTGATTACGGGAGAAGACGAGGAGGAACACCTCACAAATTTGAAACTGGTGCTCACCAGGTTGAAGGAATATGGCCTTCGAGTTAATCGCCAGAAATGTGAGTTCTTCCAGAAACGGATCTCGTACTACGGTCATGTCATTGACCAAGAGGGGCTGCACAAGTCACCTGACAAGATAAAAGCTGTCGTGAAGGCCCCCGCTCCGGAAAATGTATCACAGTTGAGATCGTTTCTGGGGTTGATTAATTATTACCACAAGTTTCTGCCAAATCTATCCACGGTGCTGCATCCGCTGAATGCTCTGTTGTGGAAAGAAGTACCATGGAAGTGGAGCGAGGGCTGTAAGAAGGCCTTTCGCAGAAGCAAGGCGTTGATTACCTCTGAGGAAGTGTTGGCTCATTTCAACCCAACGTTACCTCTTCGTCTAGCTTGTGATGCTTCCCCTTATGGAATTGGAGCAGTACTTTCACACAAGTTACCAAATGGCTCGGAAAGGCCAGTCGCATTTGCGTCCCGATCATTGACCTCCGCTGAGCGAAATTATGCTCAGATAGATAGGGAGGCCCTCAGCCTTGTGTGGGGAGTAAAGAAATTCAATCATTACCTGCAGGGCAAGAAGTTCACATTACTGACAGACCACCAGTCGTTGGTGTCCATATTCAACCCTAACAAGGCCGTTTCCACTATGACAGCGCAAAGGCTACAGAGGTGGTCCGTGTTACTTGGGGCACACCAATATGACATCGAATACAAAAGGTCCAAACAGCATGCCAGTAGTAGAAGAGGTGGCTACAGTGGACCCGGTAGAGATGTTCCACTCATCCATAGTGGAATGTCTACCAGTAACAAATTCGATGATCGAAAATGAAACAAGAAATGACCCGACTCTCTCACGAGTCTACGATTTAACAGTGGAGGGATGGCCAGCACATGGCGAACCAACGCTGCCCGCATTTTTGCAAAGAAAAGAACAGCTGTCAGTGTGCCGAGGAACCTTGATGTGTGGACCTAGAGTGGTGATCCCACCCAAACTTCAGCATAAGGTGCTAAAGGAGCTTCACGAGGGGCATCTGGGTGGAGTGAAAATGAAGAACCTAGCAAGAGCGTTTGTGTGGTGGCCAGGTATTGATGGAGACATCAAAGAAATAACCAAGAGCTGTCTAGGATGCCAGAAGGTCCAAAACGTGCCACCACAAGCTCCTCTGCATCCATGGGAGTGGCCCTCATCTCCTTGGCAAAGGGTACACGTCGACTTTGCTGGTCCATTTATGGACTCAATGTTTCTAATCGCGGTGGATGCACACTCCAAGTGGCCGGAGGTAATAAAGATGTCCTCCACCACCACGGAAAAAACCATCACAGTATTAAGGACCATATTTGCCAGGAATGGGCTGTCGGAACAGATCTGTTCTGATAATGGACCGCAATTTGTGTCCGAAGAATTCAGGAAGTTCTTAAAAAGGAATGGGGTCAAGCACTACACGTCAGCCCCATACCATCCCGCCACCAATGGATTAGCTGAAAGGTTTGTCCAGACCTTCAAGAAGGCCATAAAGGCCATGGGTAATGAAGACATCAACTTACAACATAAGGTAGATAACTTCTTGTTGGCGTACAGGAATGCAACACATGCGGTCACAAACCAAACTCCCGCCATGATGTTTTTCAACAGAAGACTAAGGTGCCGGCTGGATTTGATTAAGCCAAACGTCAGAAGGGACGTAGAGAACCAGCAATTTCAGGGCATGAATGAAAGGCCAACTAGATCCTTTCAGATAGGTCAACAAGTTTTGGCCCGGGACTACCGTACCGAGAAATGGCAGCCTGGAACTATTGGGAAAAGGCTAGGGCCGCTGATGTATACCGTGGACATTGGTGACAGCATAATAAGGCGCCATGTTGACCAGATCATAGGGTCATCCACAAAGGACCAACCTACTCCACAACCTTACACGGCTAATGTTGAAGCAGAGATACCCAGAGCACCTACCTCCGATCTGGTAATACTGGAATCAGATGAACCTGACACTGTCCTTCAAGCCGAATCAACCTTGCCAGAAGAACCTACTACCCCGCCGAAAACTACTACACCACCGAGGCGTTATCCGGACAGAGTCAGGAAGCCTCCAGAGAGACTGAATCTGTGAACTGTTTTGCATAAGTTGTATATATGTTATGATGTTATGTTAATGGGGAATAAGTATGTTGTAAGCTAAAAAGGGAGGATTGTAGTGTATGTAACTGTTCTACCTTTAAGAGAACTATTGTATGTAACCGTCCACCTTTAAGAGAACTATTTTAGGTGTGGCACTACTTTATCTTGGCTGCTGTATACTGTAATACCGACGGTGACCACACCGGTATATAAGTGCTGTGTCAGGATTTATTGGGCAGATTCGCCCTGACCTTCGAATAGTAAAGTCCTGTTAAAGTTACTCTTGTAGTCTGTGTATTAATTCGCCATAATACCTACAGACTTTACAGAGACCAGTTATTCTCTTAAAGGTACATACACAACAGTCTGGATTTGCTCAGACCAAATGTACGAAGAGATGTTGAGAGTAAGCAATTCCAGCACATCAATGAGAAGCCGACAAGGAGCTTCAATGTAGGGCAACCAGTCTTGGCCCGCAACTACCGAACAGAGAAATGGCAACCAGCAACGATATGCACACGGCAGGGGCCACTAATGTACACAGTGGATGTTGGGGAGAACATTGTGAGACGCCATGCTGACCAGATCCTAGAATCACAGGAACGAGTCAACCCCATGTCTCGGCCATACGTACCTGGTGAGGAACCCGACGTACAGGTCGCATCTACCTCAGAAACAATAGCATTGGAAGCTGATGAATCAACTGACGACAGGGTGCTAGAATCGCCTCCACACCAAGAGCGAGACACTCAGGAAAGGCGTTATCCAGAAGAATCAGGAAGTCTCCCCAAAGACTGAATTTATAAATAGACTATTTTCAGCTAATGTTGCATGTTAAAAGTGTTAATTGTAATTAGTTTGATATTTAATTGTTAAATGAGTGTTATGGTACTGTTAATCTAAAATGTATGTACCTTTAAGGGAGAGTACTACTTTTTACAGCTCCTGTATACTGTAGTACCGGCAGTGACTACACCTGTATATAAACCCTGAGTAGGGATCTGTACAGTTAGTTCTAGAGTAACCCTCATTCAGTAAACACCTGTTGTACCATTTCTCCTGCAGTCTGTGTCTTATTATACACAGACACAACAGGGGGTTAATGTGCATAGGTCCCTGAAGGTGACAGAATATATTGAGAAAGTGGTTAACAAAGCCTATGGGATCTTGGGCTTCATAAATAGAGGTTTTGAGTACATAAGTAGAGAAATTATGTTGAACCTTTATAAAGTGCTGGTTAGGCCACAACTGGAGCATTGCGTCCAGTTCTGGCCACCACACTTTAGGAAGGATGTGAAGGCCCTTGAGAGGGTGCAGAATAGATATACCAGGATGGTTCTGGGGATGGGGAATCTTAGCTACAAAGACAGGTTGGAGAAGCTGGATTTGTTTTCATTAGAACAAAGGAGGTAGAGGAGTGATTTGATAGAGGTGTACAAGATAATGACGGGTTTGGATAGGCTAGACGGGGAAATGCTGTTCCCACTAATTGTTGGTACAAGGACTAAAGGACACAGATTTAAAGTTTTGGGCAAGAGATAGAGGGGGGACGTGAGGAAAAACTTTTTTACGCAGCAAGTGGTGAGGACCTGGAATTCGCTGCTGATGGAAGTGGTGGATGCGGAGACACTCAATGTTTTCAAGGGGAGACTGGATAGGCACTTGAGGGAAATAAACTTGCAGGGCTACGGGGGTAGAGCAGGGGAATGGGACTGACTGGATTGCTCTACAGAGAGCCGGCATGGACTCGATGGGCCGAATGGCCTCCTTCTGTGCCGTTATGACTCTCTGACTCTGAGTCCCAGCTTTGCCTGTCTTTTCCTAGGCTATATGGAATACTGTTTGTTTCAATCCTACTCAGGAATCATCATTGGCCACTTCCTCTATTACATTGAGGACTGTGTTGGTGCTCTCATTCTGACCTTGAGAATTTCATTATCTTTACTTTAATTTCCACGTATCCTATCTCCTTAACGTGGTCCTTCTCTAATTCATCCCTTCCCTTTCTAGGCATTGCTATCTGTAGCAATGGGTTTCCCACACCCATCTATTACAAACCCACTGAGTCGCACAACTACATATGAATTAAAATTCTTCCCACTCCCCTTCCTGTAAAGACTCCAACCTTTTCTCCCAATTTATCCATCTCTGTTGCATTTTCTTTGATCAGTCTATCATCTACATCAGAGCATTTATAATGTGCTTCTTTTTCCTCAGCTGATGTTTCATTTCCACAGTGGTTCATTGGAACCTTGGATCCTTGACAATTCCTTAGCCTTATTGTCAGCTGTGGTTCAGTGGGTAGCACACTTGCCTCTGACTCAGAAGGTTGTGGGTTCAAATTCCACTCCAGGGACTTGAGCACATAAATCTAGGCTGATACCCCTGTGCAGTACTGAGGGAGTGCTGCACTGTAGGAGGTGCTGTCTTTCAGATGAGACATCCACCTCTCAGGTGGATGTAAAAGATCCCATGGCACTATTTCAAAGAAGAGCAGGGGAGTTATACCCAGTGTCCTGGCCAATATTTATTCCTCAATCAACATAACAAAAACAGATTATCTGGTCATTAGCACATTGCTGTTTGTGGGAGCTTGCTGTGCACAAATTGGCTGCTGCATATCCCACATTACAGCAGTGACTACACTCCAAAAGTATTTCATTAACTATATAAATGCAAGTCTTTCTTTCTTCCTCACCCTTTGGCACTCAGTGCTATGAAAGCGTCCCTTGTCATCAGCTTCCCTCTCACCTGCATTCAGCAGATCATCTTCAATCATTTCCGCCAGCAACACACAATCCCACCACAGTGCTTCCCAGAGGTCTCATACATTGCTCCAACCAGACTCAACACAAGCTGCAGGTGCAGGATCTCCTCTGTCTCCAGAGCATTCTGCAATCCACTGATCTGAAAATTAATTTTAGGCACTTCAGCCCTTAGCTACATTCTCCATTTTCTTTACAACAAGAAATACATTCAATGGCAACAGCGGCGCCAGCACCAGCAGGGTGAATCTAGGGTAGTCATTCACCAAAGTAACCACAAATTGTGTAAAAACTGGCTGATGGAGGGGTGTAACCCCACCCCCCCCCAAAATAATTAAACATTGCCCCCCTCCCCTGCCCCCTCCCGAAGCCCTTGTATGACCTGGCTTGGAACCCCAGATGAGGCCCACTTGAGCCTAGTATGCCTGGTCTCGCAGGCAATGTGCTGCTGCCAATGCTGAGCACTCAGAGGCTTAGGGATGCATAGGAGGTTCTCAGACTTGCCCCTCCTACACTGCTAGCTTTGTAAGGGTGGGCAGAGATGCCACCTCTTCCAAGAGCCCATGGAATCCCCCGCGACAGGACGAGATTCCGCATAGCTGAGTCCTAGTTTAATTCATGGCTCTTCCTGTACATTCCTGACGGAAGGGCCAAGGATTTTTGGGCTGAGATTGTTTCATCAAATTGTATTTCAGCTTATTATCCAGCCTTTTCAGGGAGAGTATATTAAGTTTGCATCCATAATAACTGAATTGTACTTTTTTTTGTTTTATCAGCTACTTATCTTTTAAAATATATTATTACAGTTAACTTTACCCTCTGAAGTTTAATGCCCTTCCCAGCATGGACTGGAAACATTTAATTTGTTAGACCTCTTCATTCATTGCTCGCCATTAAAAAATATATAACATAAAGAAAATATATGGCCTCATACACTTGCAGCCATATACAGATTTATTAATAAATGTGCATCCTTTTGTATTATACATTAGTTCATAGCTCAATTTTCATCATCCGTTACGCAATTTCAGAAGAAGCAGTCATGTTTGCAGTGCGAAGAGAATTTTAAAAAATTACAATTATTTAAGAGTACTTGGTGAGTGCTTGCAGTGTTACAAAATAGTTTAACCTCTGACTAACCTTGTGTAATGCCATAGGAGATTGGCTCATTATTTAAAATATTTGCATGGGTTCTGTAATGGATTCATTGCACTGTTAAAGAGCTATGTCAATAAACCAAGAACTTAAGTATTGCTTGCTTTAGGTCAGCAAATTTTTCATTCAAATGTGCAGTGTATCTGTCTCTGAGCAAGTGTTCACATCAGCTGATTTATCCAGTGACTATGGGCCCCTTAACAGATTTGCACTGTGTTATATAGCAGTTTCCTTTGTTTTGATATCATTTTAAGATTCCAAATCATCCTTTTCTCTCCATGGTTTCACCAACCAACACCAAATTCACCCGATTAGATATGGTGGGGTAATTCTAATAAAAGAAAGAAACACTTTGGAATAAAGGAAGGAGGAGGCCATTCAGGCAGTTAATTGGCACTAATCCCTTCCCGCCTCGGGTCGGCGGGTCCCAGTGCGGGGCGGGTACCCGCCTCCTTTGAAACTTACGTGGAGGTGGGTTTTGGGCGGGATGGTGTCAGGACCCCCAAATTCGGGATTTTAGCCCCCCGCACACCTAAAAGCCCGCTTCACGGCACACTGAAAATCTAGACCCACCACTGAGTGGCCTAGCTCTAATTTTACAGTTATGCCCCTTATCCTGGACTCCCCCACCAGAGGAAATAGTTTCTATCGAGCTACCCTATCAAAACCTTTAATCATCTTAAACACCTCAATTACATCACCCCTTAATTTTCTATATTCAAGGGAATACAAAACTGTCCTCATAATTTAACCCTTTTTGCACTGGTATCATTCTGGTGAAACTGCACTGCACCCCGTCCAAGGCTAATATATCCTTCCTGAGGTCCAGTGCCCAGAATGACTGGCCCCAGAGGTCCCACAGTGCTCCAGATGGGGTCTAATCAGAGCTTTATACAATGGTAGCATAACCTCCATCCATTCATCTTTTTAATTATTTTTTGTACCTGTCCACTAGCTTTAGTGATTTCTGTACTTGGACCCCTAAATCTCTGCTCATCTGCAGTTCCCAGCTTCTTGCCATTTAGAAAGTACTCTGATCTTTCTTTCTTAGGTCCAAAGTGGATGATCTCACACTTCCCCACATTGAACTCCATCTGCCACAGTATTGCCCACTCACTTAATCTATCAGAGTCCCTTTGCAACTTTCTGCTCCCATCTACACCATTTACTGTGCAACCTAACTTGGTGTCACCAGCAAACTTGAATATACAGCTCTCTATTACTTCATCTAAGTCATTTATAATTGTAGTGAAATGCTGAGGCCCCAGTACAGATGCTGGGGACACCACGAGTCACATCCTGTCAATTTGAGTACATGCCATATCCCTACTCTCTGTTTCCTACCTCCTAACCAATTTCTTATCCAAGCCAATAGGTTGCCTCCAATACCATACGCTCTCACTTTTGTTCACAGTCTCTAATATTGAATGCCTTCTGGAAGTCCATATAAATAACATCCATAGACACTCCCAGGTCTACCACTTCAATTTATATAGTGCCTTTCATGATCTCCGGACAGCCCAAAGCTCTTTACAGCAAACGAAGTACTTTTGAGTTGTAGCCACTGTTGTAATGTAGGAAATGTGGTAGCCAATCTGCGCACAGCAAACTCCCATAAACAGCAATGTGATAATGACCAGATAATCTGTTTTAGTGATGTAGGTTGAGGATAAATATTGGCCAGGAAACTGGGGAGAACTGACCTGCTCTTCTTCAAAACCGTGCCATGGAATCCTTTACATCCACTTTAGAGGGTAGACAGGTTTAAAGTCTCATCTAAAAGACTCTGGCCTAGAAATTGAGTTTTGGCTTAGCCAGGGCTTTAGCGCCGGAAGTTAGTGCCGGCGCTAAGTCCCCCTGCGCGCGCCAAAAATTCAGCAGGGCCGCACCCAAACGGCTGCCGGCGCTACTGAAGGGTCTTTGCGGCGGTAAATCGGCGCTAACTGCCGTTTCGCGCCGCAATTCCGGCGCTGCGGCACCCGATGCGGTGCGGCAGGCTCGGGAAGTGCAGGCCTCCTCCTTCCCTTAAGGAGGAGCTGCCTGCACCCGGCCGCGGCCCGCGAAAATCTTTTTAAAAATGAGCCCGGCACCTCGGACAAGTGCCGGGCTTGCTTCTGTTCCGGGGGGGGGGGGGGGGGAAGTCCGGGGAGGGAGCTGCGGCCAGGCGGCCGGCGGGAAAGCGGCCGGCCGCCGCGGGGCCTTTAATGCGCCGGCGCAAAGACTTGTAAGACTCTGTTGCCAGAGTCTTAGTTGCGGCTGCCACGGGCGAGGCGGCCGCAACTGAATTTCGGCGCTGGGGCCCGTCGGCATGGCAACCGGGACGCTGCGCACACCGATGACGTCATCGGTGCCGGCGCAGCGCTACCGGTCTACCGCGGCGGAAGGGCCCCAGGCAATTTCGGCGCCGGCGCCAATTGCAGCGCTAGGCCCTCCAGCGCCGCAAAATCGGCGCTAAGGGCACTCAATTTCTAGGCCTCTGTCTCCGATAGTGCAGCAGTTTTTCAGCACTGTAATGAAGTGTCTATTGTGTCTGTACCTTTCTACCTAGACACAATTTAGGACTCAGAACTCAGAGATTCAAACATGAAGTGCTTTATTCAAAAAGAAGGTTCTGGAGAGAGCCAAACAAACAGAACTAAGCTTAACCAAGAGAACAACCCCAACCATTTATCTGCTGTGACAGCGCCACCGCAGGTGGGAGGAGAACACCCAATACATAACATATTCCTCCCCTCTTAAATGAAAGGTCCACATTATTCCTCAACAGGTAAGTTACTTTCAATGCACTCAACTAACCAAGGGTAGAGGTAGACTGCCTCAAACCCTGACTTTACCCTGGGGTTTATTCTGCCCCAGTCTTGTGGGCAAGTCACTAAGCCTACAGATCCAAGCGTCTTGGAGGCCACCGCTCTCTGACAGGATACCGGCGGTCATCGGTGGCTTCCACAGCAGTAGGCATTGACACAGGCCTAGCTAGAGAAGGTGCCTGTGTCAGTCGAAAGTCAGGAGTTTGCACAGGTGGAACAGTCTCTTTGACTTCCTGCGTTGGAGAAGAGCACTGTGGCAAAGGATGCTGGTTTGCGGTATCATCCGGAAACAGTTCAGGCCAACCAGCCGTTGGAGCCTCTGTGGCTGCCTCTGCTCCTAGCAACAGTTGATCTGTGTGTCTTCTCCAGATGACGTCCTCAGCAGTCTCAACCGTGTAAGACACAGGGCCCGTCTGTGCGATCACCGTAGCAGGAACCCATTTCGGTCCAGTGTTGTAGTTTCGAGCTAGAACGTGCTCTCCAGGATGAAACCATCTCTCCTTGGCTCTTTTCTCTCTCTTTTCAACTTGAGCTTGTTGTTGACGATGGACAACCTGCTCTGCCCTTGGAGGTTTGAGTAAGTCAAAACTTGTCCGCAACTGCCTCTTCATCATGAGCGAAGCAGGGGAAGTTTTGGTTGTGGCATGCGGTTCGTTCCTGTAGGACAACAGGAAGCTGTTTAGACATTGGTGGATTGAGCCCTGACCTTGCGATGCCTTCAAGGCGTGCTTCAAAGCTTGCACGAACCTTTCTGCCAGGCCGTTAGTAGAGGGATGATAGGGCGCAGACCTGATGTGTTGGACCCCATTCACATGCAGGAAGGTTGCAAACTCCTGTGAAACAAATTGTGGACCGTTGTCACTTACGAGCTGCTCCGGTGAGCCATAACGGCTGAACATCTCACCAAGTTTCTCAATTGTTTTCTCTGCCATGGTAGACTTCATCACAGCGACCTCTGGCCACTTGCTATGAGTGTCCACAACCACCATAAATATCTTCTCTTCGAAAGGACCGGCGAAGTCCACATGTACTCACTACCACACTTCTTCAGGCCAATCCCAGGGGTGTAGGGTTGCCAGCTGTGGAACATTCCAGACCCTTTGACATGGGGAACATGTTTTGGCTTTCTCCTCAATACTTCCATTGAGACCTGGCCACCAGAAGTAGCTTCTTGCCATTTCCTTCATCCGAACCATCCCACTGTGGCCTGTATGAAGTTGTTGCAGTATAGGTTTCCTCAGAGGTGGCGGAATGATGACACGGCGTCCCCAAAGAAGACAACCTGCCTGGACGGAGAGCTCATTTCTTTTTGAAACGTAAGGTTTCAAACTAGGAGAATCTCCTATAGCTCTCCCTCGAATGAGATCGTCCATTACCTCAGACAGGACTGGATCATTGCGGGTGTACCTTTGCACCTGAACTGCAGTGACAGGTGCTCCCTCCACTTGTCTAAAGTAGAAGATGTCTATCTGATGAGGCTCTGGGGGAGTAACAGGCAAGGGCAGCCTCGAGAGACCTTCTGCGTTGCCGTGCAAGTCTGATTTGCGATATTTGATGTCGTATGTGTGTCCTGACAACAATAAAGCCCACCTTTGCATCCTGCTTGCAGCAAGAGACGGAATTCCGGTGTGGGGCCCAAAGATTGAAGTCAATTGACGGTGGTCCGTCAAGAGTGTGAACCTTCTCCCAAATTTTCGAATTGCAAAAACGATTCCCAAGGCCTCGCGCTCAATCTGCGCATAGTTACTCTTGGCCTTGTTCAAGGTGCGTGATGCGAAGGCGATAGGTTTCTCTTCCCCAGAAGGCAGGACGTGGGATATGACTGCTCCCACACCATATGGCGATGCATCACATGCTAACTGCACGGGTAGCTTTGGGTCGAAGTGTGTCAGGACCTCCGACTTCAGCAATGCTTTCTTTGCTTGGGCGAAAGCTTCGTTGCACAGTTCAGTCCATTTTGCCTTGACATAGCAGCTGATGGAGCGGCTTCAGCAATGTTGCTAAGTCTGGAATAAACTTCCCATAGTAGTTAAGTAGCCCCAGAAATGAATGTAACTGGCTCACATTCTGGGGTGCTGGGGCCTCCACGATCGCCTTGACCTTTGACGGCGCCTTATGCAGGCCAGTAGCGTCAATCACATGCCCCAGGTACTCGACTGAAGACTGAAAGAATTCACATTTGTCTTTACGAACTCTGAGTCCGTACTCTTTCAGTCGCTGTAGTGTCGCATCCAAGTTCAGAAGATGATCCTCCTCATTTGTCCCAGTGACAAGGATGTCGTCCAGGTAGCACTGGACTCCTGGCAGTCCACTCAAAATCTGATCCATTGCTCTTTGGAACAGAGCAGGGGCCGACGTAATTCCAAACGGAAGGCGGCAGTACCTGTATAGCCCCTTGTATGTCACAATTGTCAGCAGCTCCTTTGATTTGTCATCGACATGCATTTGTAGATAAGCCTGGCATAAGTCTATTTTGCTGAACTTTTGCCCTCCTTCCAGGCCCGTAAAAAGATCACCAATGAGAGGAAGAGGGTACTGTTCCGCAGACAGCACCGGGTTAATCGTCACTTTAAAATCCCCGCAGATTCGAACAGATCCATCCTTTTTCAGGACAGGGACAATGGGTGTGGCCCATTTGTTCACGCTCACAGGCTCCAGGACTCCATTCTCGACTAAGGCCTCCAAGTTAGCCTCAACTTTTGGCCTAATTGCATAGGGTACAGGTCGGGCTTTGTGAAACTTTGGCTTGCTGTCAGGTTTAATGTCCAGTCTCACGCTGATCTTTTTCATGCTCCCAAGTTCACCATTGAAGAGTTCTGCATGTTTGTTTAAAACTGCAGTCAGACCTGACTCCCCTTTTGACATCATGCGGACTGCAGGCCAGTCCAGCGTGATTTTCTCTAGCCATGCACATCCCAGTATAGATGGGTAATTTCCCTTTACCACATATAGTGGCAGTTTCGCAGTCTGTCTGTTCAATTTAACTGTCACCTCAATGGCGCCTCTCATGGCCACAGGTTCGCCGGTATATGTCTTTAGCACAATGTTTGTTGGCTGAAGGGTAAGATGCTTTAGCATTTTGTTGTAGACAGTGTCTGAAACAAGGGACACAGCCGCGCCTGTGTCCACCTCCATCCGCACTGATTGTCCCTCCACCAGTGGCGACACCCAGTAGCCATTTGGACCGCCTGCAACTGTCAGTATGTGCACCTCTTCCTCCTCAGAGGTGTCGCTCCCCTCTGTTTTGCTTGTTCCATCATACTGCACTGAATGAACACTCTTTTTCTTCTCTCGTCCAAATACAGACATTTTGCTTTCATGCTTCCCAGCTCTGTCTGATCTTTTTTTAACCTCTACAGACACGTTCAATGTGACCTTTTTTGCCACAATTTCGGCATTCCAGCTCCGTACACCAGCAGTCATTAGCGTGATGGCCCATTTTCCCACAACGATAACATGTGCCGTTCCGCGCACCTTTAGGCTCAGACGACACCTTGTGAACTCTCCTTGTTGAACGCAACTGGTGAGCCTCCTTTTCCGCCATCTCCATGGAGACACTAACTTCAATGGCCTTTTCAAGAGTAAAGTTGTCCTCAGTAGGAAGGCGCTTCTGTGTGGCTGCACTTAGCAGACCACACACAAGTCTATCTCTAATGGTGTCATTCAGCACCTCCTTGTACTCGCAGTGTTCTGACAATCTTTTTAAAGCAGCAATAAACATCGTCACTGATTCCCCCTCCTCTTGCTTCCGTTTGTGAAATCTAAATCTCTCAGCAATAACCAGAGGTTTTGGTGAAAAATGTGCTCCAAGAATTTCCACTAGTTGTTTATATGTTTTAGTTCCTGGCTTATCTGGCTGTACAAGGCTGCGAAGTAAATTGAATGTCTTTGCCCCCATTATACTCAAAAAGTTAGGCACGACCTTTTCGTTTGCCACCGCATTCGCCAAAACAAAATAGTCAAAACGTTCCATATAAGCGCTCCATTGCTCCACATTTTCATCAAAAATCACCGATGTTTCCTAATATAGTAGCCATCTCACGTTTCAAATTTTATTTTCTGTTTACTCACTGCACCCGTAACGTTAATGTGATGCTGCAATCTCTGTTCCGAGTGTTTTGTAGTCGAAAACAAGAAAGTTCCCACAACACAGATTCATCCGATCCTCGTCGCCACTTTGTTGTGTCTGTACCTTTCTACCTAGACACAATTTAGGACTCAGAACTCAGAGATTCAAACATGAAGTGCTTTATTCAAAAAGAAGGTTCTGGAGAGAGCCGAACAAAGAGAACTAAACTTAACCAAGAGAACAACCCCAACCATTTATCTGCTGTGACAGCGCCACCGCAGGTGGGAGGAGAACACCCAATACATAACAGTGTCAACCTAGATTTTGTGCTTAAGTCTCTGGAACTTTATTCGCCATTTAGAAAGGCATGGATTAATCAAGAACAGTCAGCATGGATTTGTTAAGGGAAGGTCATGTCCGACTAACTTGTGAAGGTAACAAGGAGGGTTGATGAGGGTAGTGCGTTTGATGTTAACTCTGTTTCTCTCTACAGATGCTGCCTGACCTGATTATTTCCAGTATTTCTGTTTTTATTTCATATAAACTTGTATTGTTTTCCCTTTTTATAGGAGATTGAGGTTTGATCTAATCGAGGTGTTTAAAATTATAAAAGGATTCCATGACATTGATACAGAGGCCTCGAAATTAGGTCATGTAGTGCCCGTTTCTCAGGTGCTAAGTGGCCTACTTTGCGTCTGTCTTCACAAAAGAGAGGGACAATGCAGACATTTATATTAAGCGGTTTAGCATCTTTGAAAGTAGATAAATTGCCAGGCCCAGATGAAATGTATCCCAGGCTGTTTAGAGAAGCAAGGGAAGAAATAGCAGAGGCCCTGACCATCATTTTTCAATCCTCTCTGGCTACAGGTGTGGTGCCGGAGGACTGCTAACATTGTACCATTGTTTAAAAAGGGAGAAAGGGTTGGACCGAGTAATTACAGGCCAGTCAGCCTAACCTCAGTGGTGGGCAAATTGTTGGAAAAAATTCTGATGTAGAGTATTAATCGTCCTTTAGAAAGGCACAGATTAATCAAGGACAGTCAGCATGAATTCGTTAAGGGAAGGTCGTGTCTGACTAACTTGATTGAATTTTTTGAAGAGCAACAAGAATGGTCGATGAGGGTAGTGCGTTTGATGTGGTCTACATGGATTTTAGCAAGGCTTTTGACAAGGTCCCACATGGCAGACTGGCCAGAAAAGTAAAAGTCCACGGGATCCAAGGGAAAGTGGCAAGCTGGATCTAAAATTGGCTTAGTGGCAGGAAGCAAAGGGTAATGGTTGACGGGTGTTTTTGTGACTGGAAGGCTGTTTCCAGTGGGGTTCCGCAGGGCTCAGTACTAGATCCAGGGCAGTAACTGTCAATGCTGCAATCCCCCCCCCCCCGCCCCCGCCATATACACATGGAAATTCAGTGGGGTAGAAATTGCATAGCATCAGCTTGCTGTCACAAACTGGGTGCAGGGATCAAACAGTGCACAGCCTAAAAAAGGCTGCAATGTGTAACAATTACTATCCCAGTGCCTGTAAAAGTTTAAGAATATTTTCAGGATGGGAAAGGTAAGAGGAATCAACAGTACCTTGCAAGAACACACTGTACATAGCATTTGAATCACCACTCCTAATTTTGTTTGAAACTGAGTGAATTGCCTACCATCAATGTCCAGGAGGCAGCAGAATGCCCTTTATACCACCTCTGTTCACCTGCAAGCCACAGTCCTGCATGTAATCATACCATTGAAAGCCTCATGTGGACCATTCAATTATCTGTCAGCTCACCCATTCTGGGCTGGTTGCTGTAATCTGTGTTTTGCAGTTTTACATAGAATGTACGACCTAGAAACTGGTTCACACAAGCCTGTTGATCCCTGCGCCACAACAGGTTGGCCCAAGGCCTACTTGATATTCAGCCTTAGGCCTCAGTTACAGTGGACCGGTGACCTTCTCGGCATCCCCAGGCATCTTGATGTCGAAAACCCTTTGAATTTTGGGCCACTTCCGGCTATGCAGGTAAGTCCTGCAAGCAGGAGGAGACCGGGGGAGAGGGGCGATAAGGAGAGAGGGCTATCCGGAGAGAGGCAAGCAGGAGAGGGGGCGATCCGGAGAGGTGGGGGGGGAGTCAAACAGAAGGGGGGTCAAGGTACCAGTCAGGAGGGGTGGGGTGGTCATCAAGGTAGCGATTGGAAGTGTGGCGAGTGGTGGCCAGCACCAGCCCGTGGTTCTAATGTGGAATTGGAAGGAGCAATCCTGCCCCTCCCAGCTTCACATTCAGATGATTATTTTTTATAAACCTACCTGCAGTGGTCCCTTTAAAGACTGCTGATTATGCTGCGTGAAGACCTGGTTTTCCAATTTGGCAAATTAATTTGGTGAAAGGCATCAAACAGGCGTTGGACCCTTTATTTACATATGCAAATGGCCTAACGTCTTTTTCAGGCACAGTGTCCGGACCAATGTTCCCTCTAATCTGTGAGGCCAAGCAGCCGCACAGTAATGGGAAAGGTCCCGCACAGGCCACCCACCAGCTTCTCCTTTGTAAATACCGCACATGCACAAAAATTTAAAGGACTTGTACACTAAAAAAAACAGGCCGTGCAGAACAAAGTACAGTTTACAGGGAACACTGCTCTGAAAGACTCTTTTGAGGTTTATACCAAAATGGCAGGCAGCACACTTCTGATTCAGAATGTATGCGCGCCTGCCGCCCTTTGGTGGCCGTTTTTCAACTGTTATATTTCTAGGCCTAGATCACATTAACAGGCTATTCGACCCAACTGGTCTCTGCCAGTGTTTACACTTCATATGAGTTTACTCTTCTCACCTTGTGGAATCTGTGGTAATTTGATTTTTTGCATTCTTTTCCAAGGATACAACAGCCCATAATAATAAGGAGAGAAATTCCACAGGTAGTCAATTTCCAAGATCTGCCCTCTCACCCCTATGGAGTAGGAAACCCTTTCAGTCCTGGGAAGGGAGATCATATGGGAAATTGGAGGTATAGAAGGGAATCTGACAGCTGCAGACTCATCATTCTGTGTTTATTTTGTTTTGTGCTACTGTACTTTGCATTGCCTGTTTGCTAATTACATCATGAAATTAGCATCATGAAATTAACATCATGAAATTAACATCATGTTAACAGGTGAGCAGACTGGTGGCATATGCAATTTAATGTGGAAAAGTATGAGGGGAGTCGAATTAATTGGATAGCTCTACGAAAGAGCTGGCATAAGCACAATGGGTCGAATGGCCTTCTTTTGTGCTATTATATGATTCTATGAATGCATATTGGGAAGTAAAACAAGGAATGGGAGAATGGATAGACACTGGGGTAGACCTTGACTTTGTGCGACAGTGTAAAACGGATAGTTGGCAATGGAAACAAAAATCGAGAGAAATGTAAAACAGGTTGGCAATTCACTATCAATTGTTTTACACTATTACAAAAAGTCAGGATCTACCCCACTGTATTGTATGGGTGAACAGAGAAACGTGGGGTGCAAATACTGCAAGTGCAAGTAAATTAAGTAATAAAATATGGTATAATAAATTTGAACAAGTTAACGGTTAGGGCACAATCAGTTTTGTTTGCAGTTTCAGGCACCCAGTTATAGAAAGGATTAAGAGCCATAAAGTGCCATACAGTGCAGATTCATCAGGATGTTACCAGGGATGAGAAACTAATTAAGAGGAGATAGTGGTGTATCTAGACTTCCAAAAGACATTTGCCAAAGTTCCACACTCAAGTCTATTATTTAAGCTCAAGGTGTTGGGGTTTCAGGCTAAATCTTGGGCACACATAGGAAATTGGCTGCAGGTTATAAAACAATGGATACTGCTTAAAAGTTATATCAGGGTGGAAAAGGTAATGTGTGGGGTGCCCCAGGGATTGGTGTTGAGATCACTACTGCTTCTAATTTACCTCAATGGCTGGAAATTTCCAGGGGTCAGTGGGTGGGATCGGTGGTGGGTTGGGTGGAAAAGTGTTTTTTTATCACAGCGGGTCGGGACCCTGCTGTCAACCTGCTGCCATGCACCTTTCCCAATGTCGGGTCTGTCAGCGCTAAGCAGACCCGACAGGCAGCGATGGGGGTGACCCAATTAAGTCCTGTTAAGAGATCATTAAGAATACATTTCACCTTACCTTTTCTGTTTAGCTGCTCACCCACGGGGTCCACGCTGCTTGGGGACCATGTCTGTTTAGCTGAGGCAGGAGTTCAATGGCCATTGAATCAGCTGATTACATGACTGCTTGAAATATGCTATAAAAACTCCCAGCTTTCCAAGCTCAGAAGCTGTTGCTTACTGCATTTGGAAGACAGATTGAGCTCTAAGCAGGTTGCAAGTGTTTAGAGCAAAATCTCTATCCAGTCACCTCATTGGAACAATGCCTCTCACCATTGACAGCTTGCTTCTGTCATCTCAACTTCACCTGCTATCTATTCCATCAACATGGGTGCCCTTTATACTGGCTGACCTTGGTCCTCAGAATCTGACCATGATCAGCCCCAACACCAGCAGAACCAGGCACACCAACAGCACCAACAACAACACCACCAACCTTCTCCTCAACCACCTGATGCTGTACAGGACAAAGGGCATCAGCACCCGAGCACATTGTTGCCCGGGAGGCCAGATTTACTTCACTTGACGTTGTACACCCTGACTGCTGCATGGTGTGTCAGGGTTGGCACCACCTCACACCAACACCATAAAGCATCGTTACAATATCCAAGCCATCCCTTTCACAGTCATCACCATTGCAGGGGATACCATTATGTCTCACCATTCACTGCAACTCACTACACCACTTCCAAAGGTGCACACAAATCTGTCCAAGAACGGAAAGTGTTGAAGAGAAAGGTTTCAATGTCTGACACCACATTAACAGAAACTTTACATGAACATTGCATAAAACACCCAAATGGCTACCCTTGTGTGTTGTTAGTTGGTATGATTGCACTAGGATGAGGGTGAGTGTGAGGGGTGGCTAGTGAGATGGGGATGTGATAACATAGATAGGGAGAGAGAGAGATGGGTGGAGGTGCAAGGTAAGTTGGTGTGAGTAAGGATGTGCAGGAGTAGGGTAAGGAAGGCAGAGTGATGGGGATGTGATGAGAGGCACAGCAGGATGAGGTTGAGTGTGGCTCTGTACTAACGTTTCATGATATACTGAGAACATTGAAAGGTTTGCGGCACTGCACCCTGGTCCTCCTGACTACATCCCTGCTTCTGCCCTCCTGTATAATGTACAACCAGGCTGTTTAGGTCTCCTGGGGTGGTCTCTTCAGCCCATCGGAAGGGAATAGGACCTCCCTGTGTGTAAGCATATGGAGGGAGTCATGGGAGAGCCTGGGTGCAGCTCTATGCATCTGTGCAGTTCTTGTCAGTGTTTGCAGCACCTCAATGCTGTAGAACACTGACAGCACAATTGCCAAAATTAATTTGGACATGGTCCCTTCAAGGAAACCGGCTGATGACGCGTTATGAAATGATGTCACCAGACCCGCTTCCTCTAATTGGCCTGGGAAACGTGCTGGGCAGGCTTAACAAGCCCCATCAAAAGAAAGTCATTTCACAGAGCGGGATGGAGCCAGCAGCGGGTTTGGGACCCGCCACTGACATTGCCTGCCACGGACCCGCGGGGTAAGTGGAATGATTTTGACTCTGAAACCCAATACAAATTGGTCAAATTTGTAGATGATACCAAACTAGGAGTGGCAGTGGAATCAGAGGAGGGAGCTTCCAGTAATGCAGGTTCAAATTCGTTAAAAGCAAATTTAGGACTGGAAACAAAGTAATTCTTCATACAAAAATGATCGGTACTTAGAATAAATTCCTGGATAGAGTGACGGAGGCGACAACTTTGGAATAATATAAAAACCAAATGGATGCTGCAAAAAGAATTTACTGTGTTTTCAAATGGATAAACTAAGATGGGCAAAATAGCCTTTCTTGTCTGGAGTGATTCCAACTGGAGCAGACAAAACTTGGGGGAAGATTTAATAGAAGTTTAAAATTGTGATGGGTTTACATAGACACATAGAAGATAGGAGCAGGAGCAGGCCATTCGGCCCCTCAAGCCTGCTCCACCATTCAATGCGATCATGGCTGATCATCCAAATTCAGCACCCTGTCCCTGCTTTCTCCCCATATCCCTTGATCCCCTTAGCATTAAGGAATATATCTAACTCCTTGAATATATTTAATGAATTTTCCTCAACTGTCTTCTGTGGTAGAGAATTCCACAGGTTCACCACTCTCTGGGTGAAGAAATTCCTCCTCATCTCAGTCCTAAATGGCTTACCCCTTATCCTCAGACTGTGACCCCTGGTTCTGGACTCCCCCGCCATCGGTAACAGCCTTCCTGCATCTAGTCTGTCTAGTCCTGTTAGAATTTTATAAGTTTCAATGAGATCCCCTCTCATTCTTCTAAACTCTAGCGAATATAAGCCTAATCGACCCAATCTCTCTTCATACGTCATTCCTACCATCCCAGGTATCAGCCTGGTGAATCTTTGCTGCACTCATTCCATGGCAATAACATCCTTCCTGAGATAAGGCAACCAAAACTGCACACAATACTCAAGATGTGGTCTCACCAAGGCCCTGTACAACTGCAGCAAGACATCCTTGTTCCTGTACTCGAACCCTCTCGCTACGAGGGCCAACATACCATTTGCCTTCTTAACCGCCTGCTGCACCTGCATGCTTGCCTTCAGCGGCTGGTGCACAAGGACACCCAGGTCTCGTTGCACTTCCCCTTCTCCCAATCTATTGCCATTCAGATAATAATCTGCCTTCTTGTTTTTGACACCAAAGTGGATAACCTTGCATTTATCCACGTTATATTGCATCTGCCATGCTTTTGCCCAATCACCCAACCTGTCCAAATCATACTGGAGTTTCTCGGCATCCTCACAGCACACACGCCCACCCAGCTTTGTGTCGTCTGCAAACTTGGAGATATTACATCTAGTTGCCTCGTCCAGATCATTAATATATATTGTGAATAGCTGGGGCCCAAGGACCAATCCCTGTGGCACCCCACTAGTCACTGCCTGCCACTCAGAAAAAGAGCCATTTATTCCAACTCTTTGCTTTCTGTCTCGCAACCAGTTCTCTATCCAGGTCAATAACTTGCCCCCAATCCCATGTGCCTTAATTTTACACGCTAATCTCTTATGTGGGACCTTATCGAAAGCCTTTTGAAAGTCCAAATACACCACATCCACTGGTTCTCCCTTATCTATTTTACCAGTTACATCCTCAAAAAATTCCAGTAGGTTAGTCAAGCACGATTTACCTTTTGTAAATCCATGCCATTGCCTATCCACCGTCAACCCTTTGAGTGACATTCCCCAATCAATCCTACGCAACTCATGCCTCATACCATCGTAGTTTCTTTTTTTTAAATTCAGGACCCTAGTCTCTGAGTCAACTTCTTCACTCTCCATCTTAATGAAGAATTCTATCATATTATGATCGCTCCGACCCAAGGGGCCTCGCACAACAAGATTGCTAATTAATCCTTTCTCATTACATAATACCCAGTCTGAGATGGCCTGATCTCTAGTTGGTTCCTCGACATATTGGTCCAGGAAACCATCCCATATACACTCCAGGAATTCCTCCTCCACAGTATTGTTACTAATTTGGTTAGACCAATCTATATGTAGATTAAAGCCACCCATGATTATTGCTGTGCCCTTATTGCACGCATCTCTAATTTCCCATTTAATGCTATCCCCAACCTCAGCATTACTGTTTGGGGTCTGTAAACAACTCCCACTGACCTTTTCTGCCCCTTGGTATTTCTCAGTTCTACCCATACAGATTCCACATCATCAGAGCTAATATTCTTCCTTACTATTGTGTTAATCTCCTCTTTAACCAGCAATGCTACCCCACCTCCTTTTCCTTTTTGTCTGTCCTTCCTGAATATTGAATATCCCTGGATGTTGAGTTCCCAGCCTTGGTCACCCTGGAGCCATGTCTCCGTAATCCAATTTATATCATATCCGTTTACATCTATTTGCGCAGCTAATTCATCCACCTTATTATGAATGCTCCTCGCATTAAGACACAAAGCCTTCAGGAGTGATGTGGTGATGAAGGCATAGTGAGGTGGACAGTTTGAAAAGGGAAAGACCATTTCCTGTGGTTGGGGTGTCAGTGACAAGGTGTCGGCAATTTAGAATTGACACTAGAATGTCATAATTTAGGCTTACTTATCTTTATGATGATGGCCCTGATATTAACTATGAGGTGAGTTGGAGCAGGGGACTCCGATGTCACATAAGAAAGCCGGAAGTAATTTCACCGCATCTGTCTGTAACATTTTAACGCAGGCACCTCGTTATCATTTTACTTCTGGGTTTGGCTTTGATTACACAGCAGCGGGCATGATGAGGTTCCGCATGATCCTATCTCAATCCCAGTATTTAAAAATTTAAAAGATGAAATTTGGAGGTGTTAGGAGTTGGAATCAAGAGAGGAAGTACTTTGACAATGGATTCAGGATGTTCAAAAGCTATGCCCTGCTTTAATGATGCCTCCCTTGATGTACTGCTGGCGCAGTGAGGGGCCGCAGAGAGATACTCTTCTCCAGCAAAGGGAGGAAGAAACTTACTGCTGCCACAAAGAAGGCAAGTCTGAAGGTGGCCCAGGAGGTCAGCAGCAGGAACATTTTGCCACTGTCCAGGATTCAGTGTATGAAGAGCTTTAATGACCTAACAAGTTCAAGAAAGGTGGGTACAGTTGCATATTTACCAACATCCCACTGTGCACATCACCTGTCCACCTCACTATGCCTTCTCCATCACATCACTCCTGACACTCACTTAACTTGCAAGTGCACCCATCTTTCTCTTTCTATGCACTTTCTCGCATGTCTAACCATCCAGCACTATCACTCATCCTCATCCCTAAATAATTTGATGCCTCTCCCTGATAGTCACCCTCACCAAATGCATTCCATCCATCAGGTGAACACATGTCATGACAGTCTCTCATAGGTCTGCTCTTTTCCCCGTTGCACAAAACACCAGGGAGAGGGAGATGACTGGAGGTGGGCTTCCACAGATCTCACAAATGACAACTGGCAAGGAGGGAGCTGTGGAGATCAGTGGTGTCTGGACGTCGCTGGCCATTGGAGATAGGGAGATGGGGAACTCCCAGCCACCTGGTGACAGAATGAAATATAATGCACACACATGTCATACAACAATCAGTCATGTTGTCTTGATTTCAGCAGCAAGTGAAAAATGATCATCTTCATCATGTAAAGTTGCAAGATAAGAATGTTAATTCATTTATTTTCTCTCCGACAGGGCCATCACACATGCAGCAGGAGTCCATGGACCTTGTAGATGACGAACCCTCGGAGGAGCTCATGACTTCTGAGGCTGCACCATTACAGGTCTCATGCTAGCCATACACCAGCTCAGATACTCGCACTTCGGTAGGCCTAGTTATACAGATAGTTGGGTTTTCACCTGGTGACTCACACTTCACAAGTGAGCAGACGGTGGTAGTAGGGACAGCTGTGGAGAGTCCGTGTCGGAGGGCACAGCCCTCTCCAAGTTCTGCTCATCTGGACACAGATGCAGAACCCCGGGGCCCATCGATGAAAAGGATATTCATTGAGGAGCAGCAGGAAATGTGCGATGTACTGGCAGGCCTTCAAAGCGCACTGTGCACAATTACAGAAAGAATGGAGGAGTCCGTCTCAAACATGAGTGGGTTGATGTCGCAGGCCAATGTGTTCTTCCATGGATAGAGTAGCCAATGTCATGGAAAATCAAACACTCCAAGCAAATGAGTCCGTGCCTGCCTTGACCACGGCTGTGCAGACTCTGGGTGCCAACATGCCTGGCTCCTTAAATAGGAAGACAGATACCTTAGTTTTGGCCTTACAGTGCCCCAGCACAGTGGTAGCAGTGAATTGCGGCTGAGCCATCAGAGGGATGATGGCGAAAGGGGACATGGAAGTGGGAACTCCACTCAAAGTGCTTCCACTTCTCACCCGTATCCTCCATGCCACCCACCCCCCCCCGCCCCACCCTGAGCCCTCAGTCAGTAGCCCACATGCTGCCTTGTGTCTCAATGGCCGGGTTTGCAGTCTTTGGCGGAGCCCTCATGGGCTCCAAAACCCAGACAATGTCAGCCAAGAACATCGCAACTCTCAGAGCAGGGGTTGCAGCATGTGGGAGCAGTAGGAAGAGGAGGAGTAAAGCTTTGTAATTGCTCAAGGCTATGGACATGGGTGTATGAGAAACTTATGTTGCGAAGTTTCTGTTCTTAAGTAGAATCACTTAAAATGTATTACTTTGCACCTTTCCCCTGTTTGTCATTCTTGGTTGCTGACTGGCAACTTGCCTTTGCACTTGCTTGATGATGAATGGAAAGTCATGAATTGATGGGGACCAATAGGGGGATCTGCAAGAGTAGTTCATAGAATCATAGAATGGTTACAGCACGGAAGTAGGCCATTCGGCCCGTCGAGCCCGTGCCAGCTCTCTGCAAGAGCGCTTCAGCTAGTACCACTCCCCCACCCTTTCCCCGTAGCCCTGCAAATTTCTTTCCTTCAGATACTTATCCAACTCCCTTTTGAAAGCTATGATTGAATCTGCCTCCACCACCCTTTCAGGCAGTGCATTCCGGATCTTAACCACTCACTGCGGAAAAAAAGCTTTTCCTTACGTCGCCTTTGGTTCTTTTACCAATCACCTTAAATCTGTGTCCTCTGGTTCTTGACCCTTCCGCCAATGGGAACAGTTTCCCTCTACCTACTCTGTCCAGACCCCTCATGATTTTGAACAGCTCTATCAAATCTCTCAATCTTCTCTGCTCCAAGGAGAGCGACCCCAGCTTCTCCAGTCTATCAACGTAACTGAAGTCCCTCATTCCTGGAATCATTATCGTAAATTTTATCTGCACCCTCTCTAAGGCCTTCACATCCTTTCTAAAGTGTAGTGCCCAGAATTGGACACAGTACTCCAGTTGGGGCTGAACCAGTGTTTTATACAGGTTCATCATAATTTCCACACTTTTGTACTCTATACCTCTATTTATGATGCCCACGATCCCGTAAGCCTTTTTAACTGCTTTCTCAACCTGCCCTGCCACCTTCAACGATTTGTGCACACATACCCCCAGGTCTCTCTGTTCGTGCATCCCCTTCAGGATTGTACCATTTAGTTTATATGTCCTCTCCTCATTTTTTCTACCAAAATGTATCACATCACACTATTCTGCATTAAATTTAATCTGCCACATGTCCGCCCATTTCACCAGCCTGTTTATGTCTTCCTGAAGTCTATCGCTCTTCTCCTCACTGTTCACTATACTTCCAAGTTTTGTGTCATCTGCAAATTTTGAAATTGTGCCCTGTACACCCACATCCAAATCATTAATATATATCAAGAAAAGTAGTGGTCCTAGAACCGACCCCTGGGGAACACCACTGTATATCTTGCTCCAGTCCGAAAAACAACTGTTTACCACTACTCTCTGTTTCCTGTCACTTGGCCAATTCTGTATCCACGCTGCCGCTGTCCCTTTTATTCCATGAGCTTCAACTTTGCTGGTGAGCCTATTATGTGGCACTTTGCCAAAGGCCTTTTGGAAATCCATGTACACTACGTCAACCGCATTACCCTCATCAACCCTCTCTGTTACCTCATCAAATAACTCAATCAAGTTGGTTAAACACAATTTGCCTTTAACAAATCCATGCTGGCTTTCCTTAATTAATCCACACTTATCCAAGTGACTGTTAATTTTGTCCCTGATTACTGTTTCTAAAAGCTTCCCAATACTGAGGTTAAACTGACTGGCCTGTAGTTGCTGGGATTATCTTTACACCCTTTTCTGAACAAGGGTGTAACATTTGCAATTCTCCAGTCCTCTGGCACCACCCCCATATTTATGGAGGATTGGAATATTATGGCCAGTACCTCCGTGATTGCCGCCCTCAATTCTCTTAGCATCCTAGGATGCATCCCATCTACTCCTGGTGATTTATCTACATTAAGTGCAGCCAGTTTTTCTAATACCTCTTCTTTATCAATTTTTAGCCTATCAAGTATCTCCACTATTTCCTCCTTTACTATGTCTATGGCAGCATCCTCCTCCTTGTGAAGACAGATGCAAAGTACTCATTTAGTACCTCAGCCATGCCCTTTGCCTCCAAGCATAGGTCTCCTTTTTGATCCCTAATCAGCCCCACCTCTCATTTTAATACCCTTTTACTATTTATATGCCTATAGAAGACTTTTGGATTGCCTTTTATGTTGGCTGCCATTCTATCCTCATACCCTCTCTTTGCCCCTCTTATTTTATTTATCATTTCTCCTCTGACCTTTGTAAGGGGTTTTGTCCTTGAGAGGTTTCCCTGAGGTTTCTCCCTCTAGAGGCCTCTCTCTCTTGCACAGTAAACCTTGAGTGGTTCGACCCACTTGCCCCTTAGATTCTATACTCTGGACATAGGCGCAGGAACTACAATGTGGAGAAAACTCTTGCAGACCAAGTTTGATGAAACAAAATGAAATTTTATTGCATAAGGAAAAATATCAAATCAAATGCAAGCAGATAAGGGAGTACATGGGAGGAAAAAACACACAAACAAATCATAACGATACAGTACTAACTAAAGAAAATACAGGCATCTTATACTCTACAAAGATCATTATGAAATAAGGAAACACACACAACATCGAGGGACAACAACTCATGTTAATTGTACCCTTAAATCCACCCCCTTATTAAACCTATCTAGATCTGATTGTGAAGGGCCAGAAACATGCTCACCAATCCCACTAGGAAGTGCAAGGTTTTGAAATCGAGTCTGTGTTTGGTCCTTTCAGGTGTCTCGTCTCCACGTGGATCGTGGAGCTCCTGCGAGCTGCGCCACACCTCTCTCCTGAGGTGGGGGTCGGGGGCGGCTGGACACCGGCGGGCCTGGATGGCAGCGGGGTCAAGGATCGTCGGCTCGACCCTGGTTAGAGGAGCCTTGGGCTGGCTCCCATCGCTTCTTCAGGTTCCTTTCCTCTCTTCTCCCGAGCCGGGGTGGCTGGAAGCTTTCTTCGCTTGGGACCTTTATTTTTTTGTCTCTTCTCCCAAGCTGGGTCGATGGCCTCTCGTTCCGGCAACGGCCCGGGGATGGTCGATGATCTCCCGATGTGTTTCCCCGGGGCGGAACGCTGGTTTTGAGACGGCCTTTCCGATGTTGGCTTTCTTCTTCCTCCTGCGAGTGCCTCTTTCTTCTTCTGGGTGTCCGGATTCAAGCTGCGTGTTTCCAGCTCTCCAACCCGGCGTGTTTGCCTGTGTGCCTGCGTATCCTCCAGCTGCCAGCTCGCCCCAACTGCCGAAAAGTCTCTCCAGATATACCTTTCTTCCAGAGGCTTCACTTCCCGCCCAAAATCAGGTTAGTCTTTGTTTTATTTTTGGTGGGCTGGGAGCACAGTGGGGTAGTTATTGTATTTAAAATGTCTTAAACGGCTGGTAACAGGCCCATCTCTGGTCTGGAATTACCTCCATTGTTTTGAATGTCCTGCTGATCTCGTTATCTAGTCCTGGGTGCTGTTCTCATGAATATGAAATTGTCCCCTTTTGTCTGGGGCAACATTTTGATGGCCTCTGTCTCCAGGCCGATCTTGACCAGATCTGCATCTAATCCATATGCATACATGTGGGTCTGGTTTCGTTCTCTCAGAAACGGTTTCCAGAACTTACTGTGGGTTGAATCCACAACTCTGTCTGAGGTTGCGCAGGAACCATTTTAAAGTGTCCCAATAAGCTGGTCACATGGTATGGTGGCCATTTTGTATGCCCCTTTTTCTGGGCTTCTTTTTAAAACAGTCTTTAAAATCATAGCCTCCTCTGCCATTTGACCCATATTAATACAAAGTCCAATTTTGCGGATCCTACACTCCCCCCTGATGATACTGTAACTTGCTTGAAATATCATAATTCTGGGTGAGCAAAATTTTCTGACTTTCCACAACCTAACCATCCCCAGTATTTACCTATCTATGACCCCATG
This sequence comes from Somniosus microcephalus, assembly GCF_052327205.1. NCBI lineage: Eukaryota > Metazoa > Chordata > Chondrichthyes > Squaliformes > Somniosidae > Somniosus > Somniosus microcephalus. The sequence continues at coordinate 70,451,389 of NC_140988.1, forward strand.
ACACATGCATTTCCCATTTCAGAAAAATCTAGTGTACATTAAGCATATATAATTGGCAATACCTTGGGGTTAAAACTCTAACAACTTACTTCCAGGCGTGGAGGGGGTCCTTATACCCCTACATCATCTGGTGCATACACATTACCTTCTAATAATATCACCACATCTAATAAAACTTCAATAATAAAAATAAAGTACATACATGAAAAATTCAAGAATACATGAATACATATCAAAAATAATACAGAGGAAGGAGGGAAAACTTTAACTTTAATACAAAGCAGCAAAATCTAAACGGGTGTCTCTTCTTCTACCCGCACATAATGCTCCCTCTATTCCCCTCTATTCTCATACTTCTGCGAACGTTTGACCTTTTTACAGTGTACAAACAGTAAATAAACTACAATGACAACCTGGCACACTACAAGAATGTGGGAGGCTATCCTAATCCAGGAAGGGACTTCTATATTAGTGAACAGGTTCCACCATGGTGGGGTCACTATATCCAATATGTCTGCCCCTATCTCTAGAGTCTTCTGCTCCAGTGTGTAGAAGTGTTTCTGTGAAACAACAATGGCTTTTAATATCTTGGTGAGGTGTTCAGGGAGAGGGGGAATGATATATTCAAAATGTGCAGCGAAATGCTGCAAATCGGTGAGATTCTCTTTCACAGTGATGTGAACAGTGGATGGTTCAGGAATGGGGATAATTCGCTCTTGGGCCACTTGAACTTCTGCCCTGGGCTTGAAACAGAAGCTGCTGTCACTGACTGGACACCAACCGTGCTGTCCATGCTGGTAGTGGGGTGCTGCAGTGGTGACACAGTATGTCCCACCTCCTATATATGCCACCTGCGGGGGCACATGGCCTTGTGCCATTGCCTCCATGGTGCAATTTATAGGCTTCGCGCCAGCAGTTCTGAACCCGCACTGTGGTTTTGAATGGGCATTCAAGTGCTGGGGACACAGGATGATGTGTGCTCCCCGGCTCCGGCACCCCGAGAGGTCAGTACCCGTCATTGCATGCTCCCATCGAATGACGTAAGGTGGGACCCCCGTGTAGCGAATGTGCGCACCCCCCTGAATGACTCCAATGTTCTCCACCCTGTATACCGGGGCGGGTTTTGCTGTCTTTCCCATCACCGGCATTCTTACCACTGTACCCATAATGGTGTGATTAGACCGTTCACAGTCCACTGGGACTGGGTAGGCCTCTGAAGCTAGTCTGAGCTGGCATGGACTCAATGTATTCTCAAAAGGGTGGAGGGCTGCGAGGTGCTTGTTGCTAATCCAGGAGGGGACTAAGCCTTGCTTTAAATCCTCCAGATTACTGCGGCCCTCGCCCAGTAACCACGCCCCGTATAGCACACAAGCTTCGTTCTGCGCAGCCTGATCGGATGCATTCCGATCATAAGAACAAAAGAACATAAGAACATAAGAAATAGGAGCAGGAGTAGGCCAATCGGCCCCTCGAGCCTGCTCCGCCATTCAATAAGATCATGGCTGATCTGATCCTAACCGCCAATCCACTATCACAGAACCATCTCCTGAATCTAACAGAATTAGACACACGAAATAGGAGCAGGATCAGGCTACACGGCCCCTGGACCCGCTCCGCTACCCACAGGGCCATGACCGATCCGAACCTAGACTCATGTCCAAATTCCTGCCCGCTCCCCATAACTCTTAATTCCCTTTACTTTTAGGAAACTGTCTTTTTCTGTTTTAAATTTATGTAATGATGTAGCTTCTACAGTTTTTTGGGGCAGCATATTCCATGGACCTACCACCCTCTGAGTGAAGTAGTTCCTCCTCATCTCAGTCTTGAAAGAGCAGCCCCTTATTCTAAGACTATGCCCCCTAGTTCTAGTTTCACCCATCATCGGGAACATCCTCCCCGCATCCACCCGATCCAACCCCTTCACAATCTTATATGTTTCAATAAGATCGCCTCTCATTCTTCTGAACTCCAATGAGTAGCGTCCCAATCTACTCAACCTCTCCTCATATGTCCATCCCCTCATCCCCGGGATTAACCGAGTGAATCTTCTTTGTACTGACTCGAGAACAAGTATGTCCTTTCTTAAGTACGGACACCAAAACTGTACGCAGTATTCCAGGTGCGGTCTCACCAATACCTTGTACAACTGAAGCAATACCTCCCTATTTTTATATTCTATCCCCCTAGCAATGAAAGCCAACATTCCATTGGCCTTCTTAATCACTTGCTGCACCTGCATACTAACCTTTTGAGTTTCGTGCACCAGGACCCCCAGATCCCTTTGTACTTCAGTACTTTCAAGGTTCTTGCCATTAAGATAATAACTTGCTCTACGATTTTTCCTGCCAAAGTGCATAACCTCACACTTTCCAGTATTGTATTTCATCTGCCAAATCTCTGCCCACTTACTTAGCCTGTCTATGTCCCCTTGCAGGTTTTTTATGTCCTCCTCACTCACTACTTTCCCTCCCATCTTAGTATCATCTGCAAACTTTGATATGTTACACTCGGTCCCCTCCTCCAAATCATTAATATAGATTGTAAAGAGTTGGGGACCCAGCACTGATCCCTGCGGAACACCACTAGTTACTGATTGCCAGTCTGAGAATGAACCATTTATCCCAACTCCCTGCCTTCTGTTAGATAGCCAATCCTCTATCAATGCCAGAATATTACCCCCAATCCCATGATTTTTTATCTTAAGCAATAATCTTCTGTGTGGCACCTTGTCAAATGCCTTTTGGAAGTCTAAATACACTACGTCCACTGGTTCCCCTTTATCCACCCTATATGTTACTTCCTCAAAGAACTCCAGCAAATTTGTCAAACATGACTTCCCCTTCATAAAACCATGCTGACTTTGTCCTATTAAATTATGATTATCCAAATGTCCTGTTACTGTCTCCTTAATAATGGACTCCAATATTTTACCTACCACAGATGTTAGGCTAACCGGTCTATAGTTTCCAGCCTTCTGTCTACTGCCCTTTTTAAATAAGGGCGTTACAGAGATGGAACTGATGTTCTCGGGGTAATTTTTGATAAAGCAGTTCGGGAGCATTTAAACTAGTATGGCAGGGGGCTAGAAACCTATGTAGTGAAATAGAGGAAAGTGAAAGGCAGACAGAAATAAATGGTAAAAGGGTGAGGAACAAAAAACAAAGGGCCAAACTAATTCATAAAAAATGTGAGCATAAAAAAAGCCTGAGGGTTTTATACCTTAATGCGAGAAGCATCAGGAACAAGGTAGATGAATTAGCTGTGGAAATAGAGGTTAATAATTATGATCTAATTGGGATTACGGAAACATGGTTGCAGGGTGAGCAGGGCTGGGAGCTTAACATACAGGGGTATTCAGTATTTAGGAAGGATCGACAAAAAAGAAAGGGAGGAGGGGTAGCATTGCTAGTAAAAGAGGGGATAAATGCAATTGAAAGGAAGGATATTAACTCAGTTAATACAGAATCTATATGGGTGGAGCTAAGAAATAGCGAGGGGCGAAAAACATTAATAGGAGTGGTATATAGGCCTCCAAATAGTAAAATAGAGGTTAGGGAGGGCATCACGAGGGAAATTAGAGAAGCGTGCAATAAGAGCACAGCTGTCATCATAGGTGACTTTAACTTACATATAGATTGGACTAGCCTAATCAGTAAAAATAATGAGGAGGAGGAATTCCTTGAGTGTTTAAGGGATGGTTATCTGGATCAATATGTCGAGGAACCAACTCGGGAACAGGCTATATTGGACTGGGTACTGTGCAATGAGAAGGGACTAATCAGTAATCTTGTTGTACGGGGACCCTTGGGTCAGAGCGATCATAACATGATCGATTTCTCACTCGAAATGGAGAGCGAAGAAATTGACTCAGAGACTAAGGTCCTGAATTTAAACAAGGGGAATTATGATGCCATGAGACGGGAACTGAGTAGGTCTGATTGGACAACGTTCCTGAGAGGACTGGAGGTAGATAAACAATGGCAAACATTTAAAGATAGAATGACAAAATTGCAAAAATTGTTTATACCAATCTGGCATAAAAGGAAATCTAAAAAGGTGACTCAACCGTGGATAACAGGGGAAATTAGAGACAGCATAAAATCCAAAGATAGGGCGTATAAAATAGCCAAAAAAAGCGCCAGAGCGGAAGATTGGGAACAGTTTAAGATAGAGCAAAGGAGGGCAAAGGGCATGATCAAGAGGGGCAAAATAGCTTACGAAAACAAGCTGGCGGAAAATATAAAAACTAACTCCAAAAGCTTTTATAAATATATCAAAAGGAAAAGACTGGTGAAAACCAAAGTTGGTCCATTGCAGTCAGATACGGGGGAATATATAATGGGAAATAAGGAAATGGCAGATCAACTAAATGCATACTTTGGGTCAGTCTTTACGAAGGAAGACACAAAAAACCTCCCTGGGATATCGGGAAAAATAGGGACATTGGCAAAGGAGGAACTGACGCAAATCAATATCTCTAAGGATATGGTGTTAAGGAAGCTAAAGGGATTGAAGGTGGACAAATCCCCAGGGCCTGATAACATGCATCCTAGGGTACTGAAGGAGGTGGCCCTAGAGATAGCGGATGCACTAAGGATGATTTTTCAGAATTCATTAGACTCGGGAACAGTGCCGATGGATTGGAGGGTAGCTAACGTTACCCCACTATTCAAAAAGGGGGGTAGGGAAAAAGCAGGTAATTACAGACCTGTAAGCCTTACATCAGTTGTGGGCAAAATGCTGGAGTCCATCATTAAGGATGAAATAGCGGAGCACTTAGCAAATGGGGACAGGATAGGACAGAGTCAACATGGATTTACAAAGGGTAAATCGTGCTTGACTAATCTATTGGAATTTTTTGAGGGAGTAACTGGTAGAATAGATGGGGGAGAGCCAGTAGATGTGGTGTACCTGGACTTCCAAAAGGCCTTCGATAAGGTCCCACATAAAAGATTAGCATGGAAAATTGAGGCTCATGGGATAAAGGGGAAAGTTTTGGCGTGGATAGGGAACTGGCTGTCAGATAGAAAACAGAGAGTTGGAATAAACGGCTCATTTTCTGAATGGCAGGCAGTAACAAGTGGGGTACCACAGGGATCTGTCCTGGGCCCCCAGCTGTTCACAATTTACATTAATGACCTGGATCAGGGAGTCGGATGCAGCATTTCCAAATTTGCAGACGACACTAAACTAGGAGGTGGGGTGGGCTCAGAGGAAGAGACCAGGAAGCTCCAGAGCGATTTGGACAGACTGGGCGATTGGGCGGATAAATGGCAGATGCACTATAATGTGGACAAGTGCGAAGTTATCCACCTTGGGTGCAGGAACGGGAGGGCAAATTATTATTTAAATGGCAATAGATTGGGAGAGGGGGAAGTACAGAGAGACCTGGGTGTTCTTGTACACCAGTCACTGAAGGCGAGCATGCAGGTGCAACAGGCGGTCAAGAAGGCAAACGGTATGCTGGCCTTCATAGCAAAAGGGTTAGAATACAGGAACAGGGATACCTTGCTGCAGCTGTACAGGGCACTGGTGAGACCACACCTCGAGTACTGTGTACAGTTTTGGTCGCCTCATCTGAGGAAGGATGTTCTTGCCATGGAGGGGGTGCAGCGGCGATTCACCAGGCTGATACCAGGAATGGCGGGAATGACCTATGAGGAGAGACTATGTAGTTTAGGGATGTACACACTGGAGTTTAGAAGATTGAGAGGGGACCTCATAGAAGTGTATAAAATTCTGACAGGTCTAGACAGACTGGATGCAGAAGGAATGTTTCCCTTGGCGGGTGAAAACAGAACTAGAGGACATAATTTAAGGATAAGGGCTAAACCATTTAGGACAGAGATGAGGGGGAATTTCTTCACTCAGAGAGTGGTGAACCTGTGGAACTCATTGCCACAGAGGGCAGTGTACGCCAGCTCATTAAATATATTTAAGAGGGAATTAGATATATTTCTACGGGCAAAAGGGGTTAAGGGTTACGGAGAGAAGGCGGGGACGGGATACTGAATTAAAGGATCAGCCATGATCTCATTAAATGGCGGAGCAGGCACGAAGGGCCGAATGGCCTACTCCTGCTCCTATCTTCTATGTATCTATGTATTAGCAGTTTTCCAGTCTGCCGGGATGTTTGCTGAGTCCAGGGAGTTTTGGAAAATGATTACCAATGCATCCACAATCCCTACTGCCACTTCCCTCAAGACCCTAGGATGTAAGCCATCAGGTCCAGGTGATTTATCCACCTTGAGTCCCATTATTTTACCGAGTACCATTTCCTTAGAGATTTTGATCGTGTTTAGCTCCTCCCCCCCTATAGCCCCCTGTTTGTCCAGTGTTGGGGTATTCTTAGTGTCTTCTACTGTAAAGACTGATAAAAAATATTCATTCAGTGATGAGAGCATTTACCATTCTGGCGTGTTTCTCCAGCTCAGCTATTATCTCTTTTAAGTGTAGTGTCATGGCCTGGTCCTCATGTAACTCAGAAGCCACTCCCTTATTCTCATCAGTCAGTATCTTTCTTAGCTGTGTTTTTAAACCATTAATCTGGGTTTGCAGCTCCACGTCATCCAGTGTGTTGATGACGGAAGTTCCTGTATTAAAAGCTGTGAAAATATCATTTACTGCACCCTTCTTTGCCTCCCTATTCTGTCCAAGACCTCATGTGGTGTGGTGTACAATTCGGCTCTGTCGACATTGGCAAAGTCGAATTCGTAAAACTGTTTAAACATGTTTGTTAACAGGACCTGGTATAATTGCTCCATTTCCCTGGGACACCACGCGGGCGATCGTACCTCGGTGAGGTTTAAAATCACCGAAGCCACCGCGTAGTGGACCCCTTGGTACAGTACCTGACCTGTGGGTACCAATACCAATCCATTCCCGGGTCCCTTTGTCATGGTGGGGCACCCTTCCTTGAGGGCTTTAGCTACTGGAACTGTGGGCAGGGGCTTATGGGGTCGGGTGATGAGCTCCGTGGCGTTTACTGGGATCTGTGAGTATGGGACTCGGCACGCCCGTGAGCTGACGTCCCACCTCATTCCTTGTCCAGCATCCTGCCACTGTCTTTGGAAAAAGATGGAGACGCCTGTGGGGCAAGCGCATTCTGAACCCCACATACAGATGTAGATCCCCTCATCTGGTTCCCACCATTTGTCCCAACAAACACTCAACCCCCCGTGTGTTCCCGTTATTGTCCGATGGGTGTTATTACCCAATCTTTCCCACTCCACAGTGGAGTTCTTCATGGTGTTGCTCAACTTGCGCAGTCACCACCAGCGGTCCAAAGGTACATGTCCCAAACAAACAAGGCAAATCTTCTTGCCCACGGTGATGCTGATCCTGGGTGAAATGATCCGCACCCTGGGGCACATCAGAAATGTTTCTCTGTATGCAAATCCCATCTGGCTGGAGTATTCAGAAGAGTTCGACCCCAGCCAGCCTGGCCATCTCCCTTCATGGAAGTAGGCAGCAGTCTCTTCAGCGTCCCGTGAGCCAGTTCCGTCAGTCGCGATGGTGCCTCTATTTCCAGAGCACCCGTAAACGGTGGAGTCCTTGGTGCGGCCCCGATAGGCCCAGCTCCATCCGACCATCACGAACGCGACGAGGATCCCTCTCATCATTCTCCTGGTTCCTGCAATAAATCACACAATACAGCCAGGCTCCCGAGAGATTCTGGCTTAGGTGACGGCATGATCGGATCTTTCGACCTCGATCCAAAAAAACAACACACATACTGGGCAGATTTAAAACTACTTAAACTCTAATCATTTTAATATTTACACACCTTAAACTTAAACTAAACTAAACTTATGTACAGCGCCGCCCGTCCCCGGGCGGCTTGCCTAATCCCTGATCGGACTGCAGCTTGCCGCTCCCTGTGGCGGGGCTGCAGTGACCTGTGGCTCTGGTTCCCCGCAGCCTTTTGCTGTTAATCGGGGGCTGTGTTTTTTCATGGATTTCTGAAGTCGGCGCCTACTGGGAGTGGGGGACTCGTGCCAAGGTTTTCCAGGCTGAGGCTTTCGAGTCGACCTGCGAAAAGGTACTTTGGGCGTGGCTCCCTTAGCGAGTGTACCTTCGGGTGGGACCTTAGCTCTCACAGCCCGTGGCTTAAAAACAAAAAGGGGGCAAGCACTTTGCTGGGAGTGTACTATAGGCCTCCAAACAGTCAGGGGGAGATAGAGGAACAGATATGTAGGCAAATCTCAGAGAAATGTGCAAATAATAGGGTAATAATAATGGGGGATTTCAACTTCCCCAATATTAACTGGGATAGTCAGAGTGTGAAAGGCTCAGAGGGTGTAGAATTCTTAAAGTGCATCCAGGAGAGCTTTTTGAGCCAGCATGTAGAAAGTCCTACAAGAGAGGGGGCGGTACTGGACCTAATTCTCGGGAATGTGGCCGGCCAAGTGGAAAAAGTGCTAGTAGGTGAGCACTTTGGTGATAGTGACCATAATATGGTAAGATTTAAGGTGGCCATGGAAAAGGACAGGGATGGGCCGGAAATAAAGGTTCTAAATTGGGGGAAGGCCGATTTTAATAGGATAAGGCAGGATCTGGCCAAAATGGACTGGGATCAGCTACTTGTAGGAAAATCCGCATCGGAGCAATGGGAGGCTTTCAGAAGGGAGATTGAGAACATACAATGGCAACATGTTCCCGTAAAGGTCAAGGGTGGTTCCAAAAACCACAGGGAACCTTGGATGTCAGGGGATATACGGGAATGGATTAGGAAAAAAAGGAGAGCTTTTGGTAGATACAAAAGGCTAAAGACGGAGGAAGCCCTAGAGGAGTACAAAAAGTGCAGAGGGATACTTAAAAAAGAAATTAGGAGATCAAGGAGGGGCCATGAAATAACACTGGCAAGCAAAATAAAGGAAAATCCGAAGATGTTTTATAAGTATATTAAGGGTAAGAGGATAACTAGGGAAAAAATAGGGCCCATTAGGGACAAAAGTGGCAATCTGTGTGTGGAGCCGGAAGATGTAGGAGGGGTTCTGAATGAATTTTTTGCGTCTGTTTTCACTATGGAGAAGGACGATGTAGACATAGAAATAGGGCGGGGGGACTGTGATATGCTCGAACATATTAACATCGAGCGGGGGGAAGTATTGGCGGTTTTAGCTGGCCTAAAAATGGATAAATCCCCAGGCCCGGATGAAATGTATCCCAGGCTGCTGTGTGAGGCAAAGGAGGAGATTGCGGGGGCTCTAACACATATATTCAGGACCTCTCTGGCCACAGGGGATGTGCCAGAGGACTGGAGAACCGCTAATGTAGTACCATTATTCAAGAAGGGTAGTAGGGAAAAACCGGGGAACTACAGGCCAGTGAGCCTAACATCAGTGGTAGGAAAATTATTGGAAAAAATCCTGAGGGACAAAATGTGTCTCCACTTGGAGAGGCAAGGATTAATCAGGGATAGTCAACATGGCTTTGTCAAGGGAAGATCATGTCTGACTAATTTGATTGAATTTTTTGAGGGGGTGACTAGGTGTGTGGATGAGGGTAACGCAGTGGATGTGGTATACATGGATTTCAGTAAGGCCTTCGATAAAGTCCCGCACAGGAGACTGGTCAAGAAGGTAAGAGCCCATGGAATCCAGGGTGCCTTGGCACATTGGATACAAAACTGGCTTAGTGGCAGAAGGCAGAGGGTGATGGTCGAAGGTTGTTTTTGTGACTGGAAGCCTGTGGCCAGTGGGGTACCACAGGGATCGGTGCTGGGTCCCTTGCTGTTTGTGGTCTACATTAATGACTTGGATATGAATGTAAAGGGTATGATCAGTAAGTTCGCGGATGATACAAAAATTGGTAGGGTGGTAAATAGCGAGGAGGGTAGCCTCAGTCTGCAGGACGATATAGATGGGTTGGTCAGATGGGCGGAACAGTGGCAAATGGAATTTAACCCGGAAAAGTGCGAGGTGATGCACTTTGGGGGGACTAACAAGGCAAAGGAATACACAATGAATGGAAAGACCCTAGGCAAGACGGAGGGTCAGAGGGATCTGGGTGTGCAAGTACACAGATCCCTGAAGGCGGCGGAACAGGTGGATAAGGTGGTAAAAAAGGCATATGGGATACTTGCCTTCATTAGCCGAGGCATTGAATATAAGAGCAAGGAGGTTATGATGGAGCTGTATAAAACACTGGTTAGGCCACAGCTGGAATATTGTGTGCAGTTCTGGTCGCCACACTACAGGAAGGATGTGATCGCGTTAGAGAGGGTGCAGAGGAGGTTCACCAGGATGTTACCAGGGCTGGAGCGCTTCAGCTATGAAGAGAGACTGGGCAGGTTGGGTTTGTTTTCCTTGGAGCTGAGGAGGCTGAGGGGGGACATGATTGAGGTGTACAAAATTATGAGGGGCATAGATCGGATGGATGCTGAGGAGCTTTTTCCCTTAGTAGAGGGGTCGATAACTAGGGGGCATAGATTCAAGGTAAAGGGCGGGAGGTTTAGAGGGGATTTGAGAAAGAACTTTTTCACCCAGAGGGTGGTTGGAGTCTGGAACTCACTGCCTGAAAGGGTTGTGGAGGCAGAAACCCTCACAACATTTAAGAAGCATTTGGATGTGCACTTGAAATGCCATAGCATACAAGGCTACGGGCCAAATGCTGGAATATGGGATTAGATTAGACAGGGCTTGATGGCCGGCGCGGACACGATGGGCCGAAGGGCCTCTATCCGTGCTGTATTACTCTATGACTCTATGACTCTATGGCTCTTCCACGACTGTAGGCTTCGGCTCCCTTCCCTCAGGCTCTGCCCCTTTGGGATTCGGGCAGGCTCCCTTGGCGAGTGGACCTTCGGGTGGGACTTCAGCTCTCACAGCCCGTGGCTCTTCCACGACTGTGGGCTTCGGCTCCCTCCCCTCAGGCTCAGCCCCTTCGGGAATTGGGCCTGTGGCAGGCGGCTCCTCCTCACCTGTCCCTACAGGTGGAGAATCTCTGCCCCCAATTTCTACCTCCCCCACGCTCGAGTCGAGGGCGGGATCTCCGTCATCCGACTCCACCTCTTCCAGAATCATATCGAGGGCAGGACCTTGTTGCTCGGGTCCCTCCTCGTCCGAGTCCCAGGCCATCGGAGAAACCTCCCCCCAGGTGGGCGGGACCTCTTCTCCTTCCAAGCAGGCTACAACGCCAGCTTGTGTGGTCTGTGACTCATCGCCGCCTCAGGCTGAGGATCTTTATCCTCAGACCTGGCTTCGGTTGCTGATGTTCTTGCACCCGGTTTGAACAGTTTGCACCGCTTCATGCTAAACCACTTGTTGCGCCGGGACACCTCCACTGTGCAAGTGGCGTAGACCGGCGGATTTTGCACTGATTCCGGCTCATCCTCCTGGTCTATGGTTCTCTCACCAACGCATAGGGTTAGACCCAAGAATTTTACTTCTCGCCGGCCAACCCGCGCCTTCATAGGGGTTTCCTTAACACTCTCTATCTCCTTCGCACTCGTACCCTCTCCCCAGAGACAATGATTTCTCAGGTCCACGTGGATCCTGTGGGCTACCAAGAAAGCAGACCCCAGGACTCCCGTTCCACCTCCCACTTCCCACTTCATCAGGGTACACTTCCACGTGTTGCGGAGTGGTCCTAAACGAATGGAGAGGGGAAGGGAATGTGCGCCAGCCTGTTCTTCGCCCGTGAAGCCCGACAGAAGATATGGGACCCCGGTGGACAGAGGCGAGGCGGTGGGGTTATCTGCGTGGATTACGGTGCACGATGCTCCCGTATCCAACAGATAGGTTCCCTTCACCTCCTCCACCTCCATCTCCATGAGGGGTCGTCTCCATACATCATATCGCAGCGCACACAGGTGGACGGGCTGCACCAGCTCTAGTCACTTAGGTACAGCGATCGGGGTTTCGGGAGCGACAAGGCCGGTGGTGATAGCTATTTTCCCCTGCGAGGTCATCAGAGACCGCATTGTCTGTATGATTGACTCAATTGCAGCAGGATTCATAACTGCACCAGCTCCTTGCGCTGGGGCAGGGGCTACGGCTTGGGTTTGGGCTGGTGCTGGGGCAGCGGTCTGGGCTTGGGCTTATGCTGCGGGAAATCTCCCTTTATTATCCTTCCACGGATTTCTACAGTCCTTGCGCCAATGTCCATCCTTCCCATACCCTTAGCAATTGAGCTTGGCTTGGACAGGGCGATTCCCCTCCTGACGCCACTCCTGCTTGCTTGGGGCTGCGGGTTTTGCCTCATGCACCTTTCCCTTCTGGGTTGGTGTTTCCTGACCTCTACAATTCTTATACGCTACATTTAACTGACGGAGTACCGTCTCTTCCGTGACACCGGGACCTTGGGGATCAAACCATGACCTGGCTACGGCCCGTATCTCTGGCAAGCTGTTGGTGACCAAGCAACGGAGCCAATGAACCCGCTGTTCGTTGCTCATTAAAGCCTGTTCAGGCATACCCGGACAGCTGCGTCGATATACTGGCCACAGCCTTTCTGCAAAAACCCGCGGGGGTTCTCCAGATAACTGCATGGTCCCTTCTACACGGTCGAACGGACTACCGTCGTCCACTCCCATTACTTCTAAACCTTCCTCCCTGAGATCCGCATAACCTTTCCGTCCCCTCTTGCCATCCTCTGAGAGGCACTGAAGGATTGTGGAATCCAGGGAGAAAAGCAACAGTTTGACCTGTTCCTGATCATCACAGTCATTAATGGCTGCTGTTTCCTCTATTGCCCTGAAATGAATCGAGGGATCTCCCTTTACTGTGAGTCGTGTGAGGTGGCTCACCATGGACCTTAATTGCAAGCCAGCATAGGGCACCATGAGCTAGTTCTGGTGGGGTCCGACACTGCCATTGGCAGCGTTGGGGCTGAACCTCTGGTGCCGAGCGGGACACATCGGTGCCGGTCCCGTCTTTGCTACCAGTGGTTCTTCCACACACTCCACTTCGGCTACCTCCTCTTTCACTACCCCCTCCTTTTCCGACCAAGTCTCACTATAGCTCGGCGGTGCTGAGGGCTCGGTGGCTGGTACCACAATTACCTTAGCTGGAATCGGCTGTTTTGATTCCTTCAAAAAGTCCATGTGACTGGCTTTCGGGCTGACGAGACACACCATGCCTCTTGCCTTAACCAGGGCCGTTCTTAAGTCCTCTATGGTCTTTTGGCAGGGGCCGTGGCCTGTGCTCTCAAACCCGTGCTTGAGGGCCAGCTTGTAAGCTGCCTTAACCTCCACTACTCTCTCCTCCTGCGCTCTCAGCTGTTGTGCGAGGCAGGCGCTTTTCTCCCGTATCCTCATTTCATTGATCTTTGCTTCAGTAACCTGGCACTCCAGGTACTCTATCCTAGCCTGATGTTGACTAGCTACCACTTGGCATTCCTGATTCAGCGCGTGAAGCGCTGTGATGAGTTTTTCCCCTCCCATGGCCTTTTCCTCTATCTCTGCTGCCTGGGTTGTGATCTTGGCTGCCTGTGCTGCAATGACCCGGTCCAAGATCTGGACCTGCTTCTTGTAACACATCAGCCACACTGCCTTTTCCACTGACTTCTTATGCTCTTTGCTCTCTGTCCACCTGATGGCTGCGTTCACTGGACGCACATCCAGCAAGAGATCGGAAATCCACTGTTTAGTAAGATTTACCTTGCCAAAGACATAATCCGCTATCCTCTCATCCATTGCATTTTGACCATTCGAACTTGGATCTACTACATTGCAATCCTGCTGCCAGAGTCCTGCCGCGGTCGCCATTTTCTGTAAGGGGTTTTGTCCTTGAGAGGTTTCCCTGAGGCTTCTCTCTCTAGAGGCCTCTCTCTCTTGCACAGGAAACCTTGAGTGGTTCGACCCACTCACCCCTTAGATTCTATACTCTGGACATAGGCGCAGGAACTACAATGTAGAGAAAACTCTTGTAGACCAAGTTTGATGAAACAAAATGAAATTTTATTGCATAAGGAAAATATCAAATCCAATGCAAGCAGATAAGGGAGTACATGGGAGGGAATAACACACAAACAAATCATAATGACACAGTACTAACTGAAGAAAATACAGGCATCTTATACTCTACAAAGATCATTATGAAATAAGGAAACACACAACATCGAGGGACAACAACTCATGTTAATAGTACCCTTAAATCCACCCCCTTATTAAACCTATCTAGATCTGATTGTGAAGGGCCAGAAACATGCTCACCAATCCCACTAGGAAGTGCAAGATTTTGAAATCGAGTCTGTGTTTGGTCCTTTCAGGCGTCTCGTCTCCACGTGGATCGTGGAGCTCCTGCGAGCTGCGCCACACCTCTCTCCTGAGGTGGGGGTCGGGGGCGGCTGGACACCGGCGGGCCTGGATGTTGGCGGGGTCGAGGATCATCGGCTCGACCCTGGTTAGAGGAGCCTTGGGCTGGCTCCCATCGCTTCTTCAGGTTCCTTTCCTCTCTTCTGAGCCGGGGTGGCTGGAAGGTTTCTTCGCTTGGGACCTTTATTTTTTTGTCTCTTCTCCCAAGCTGGGTTGATGCCCTCTCGTTCCGGCAATGGCCCGGGGATGGTCGATGATCTCCTGATGTGTTTCCCCGGGGCGGAACGCTGGTTTCGAGACGGCCTTTCCGATGTTGGCTTTCTTCTTCCTCCTGCGAGTGCCTCTTTCTTCTTCTGGGTGTCCGGATTCAAGCTGCGTGTTTCCAGCTCTCCAACCCGGCATGTTTGCCTGTGTGCCTGCGTGTCCTCCAGCTGCCAGCTCGCCCCAACTGCCGAAAAGTCTCTCCAGATATACCTTCCTTCCAGAGGCTTCACTTCCTGCCCAAAATCAGGTTAGTCTTTGTTTTATTTTTGGCAGGCTGGGAGCACAGTGGGGTAGTTATTATATTTAAAATGTCTTAAACGGCTGGTAACAGGCCCATTTCTGGTCTGGAATTACCTCCATTGTTTTGAATGTCCTGCTGATCTCGTTATCTAGTCCTGGGTGCTGTTCTCATGAATATGAAATTGTCCCCTTTTGTCTGGGGCAACATTTTGATGGCCTCTGTCTCCAGGCCGATCTTGACCAGATCTGCATCTAATCCATATGCATATGTGTGGGTCTGGTTTCGTTCTCTCAGAAACGGCTTCCAGAACTTGCTGTGGGTTGAATCCACAACTCTGTCTGAGGTTGCGCAGGAACCATTTTAAAGTGTCCCAATAAGCTGGTCACATGGTATGGTGGCCATTTTGTATGCCCCTTTTTCTGGGCTTCTTTTTAAAACAGTCTTTAAAATCATGGCATCTTCTGCCATTTGACCCATATTAATACAAAGTCCAATTTTGCGGATCCTACACCTTTCTATATATAGCCTGATTGTATTTGCTACATAACATCTGTCATACGTGCTCTTTATCTGCTTCATCATATTCGCTATCTCTTTCGTCCTACAGGGAGCCCTGACTTTAGTTGCCCTGCCTTTCTCCCTAGTGGGAATGTACCTCAACTGTACCTGAACTATTTCCTCTTTAAAGGCAGCCCATTGTTCCATTACAGTTTTGCCTGCCAATCTTTGATTCCAGTTTACACCGGCCAGATCCATTCTCATCCCACTGAAATTGGCATTTCCCCAGTTAAACATTTTTACTCTCGATTGCACCCTGTCCTTTTCCATAGCTAATCTAAACCTTATGATACTATGCTCACTGTTCCCTAAATGTTCCCCTACTGACACTTGCTGCACTTGACCCATCTCATTCACCAGAACCAGATCCAGCAATGCCTCCTCCCTTATCGGGCTGGAAACATACTGATCAAGAAAGTTCTCCTGAACACACTTCAGAAATTCTTCCCGTTCTCTGCCCTTAAGATTATTATGACTAAAGCAGCCCTGGTTGTTTGTTTTCAGGACTGCTTTGTGTCAGTGGCAGTCATGGGGGTTTGGGGGGGTGCGGCAGTGGGGAAGTGGGAGGAGTGGCCACTGCATGTCGTTCTGACATCGGTCCAGGGATGGTAACTAAGTGAACCTTGCATTAATAAGGGCTTCCCTGGCATCATGGGCAGCAACTTGAATAGCTGGTGCTGCACTGGCGTCGTCATCTTCCTCCTCCTTGTCTTCCCCACCTCTTATTCTTCCTCCTCCTTGTCTTCCCCACCTCTTATTCTTCCTCCTCCTTGTCTTCCCCACCTCTTATTCTTCCTCCTCCTTGTCTTCCCCACCTCTTACTCTTCCTCCTCCTACTTGGATTCATCCGCAGACAATCTGCGCCATGCGCCTTGTTCCCTTTGCAGCTCCAAACCTCGCTGCTGTGCAATGATGTGCAGAACGCAGCACAGCACGCCCATTCTGGACACCTTGGCTGGTGGGTACTGAAGGGCGCCTCCAGATCCATCCAGGCACCTGAAGCGCATCTAGCACATACTGATTGCTTGCTCAATGACACATCTGGTTGTCAGATGGCTTCGTTGTACCACTCTTGGGCTTCATTGGTCGGGTTTCTCATGGGTGTCATCAGCCAAGTTTGAAGGGGATGTCCCTTGTCTCTTAGCAGCCACCCCTTAAGTGTGCTTGCAGGTCAGATGATGTGAGGGAGCTTGGACTGCTGCAGGACAAAAGCAACATGGCAGCGCCCCAGGAATCTTGCAGAATGATAATTTTGTGGCTGCACACCAGCTGCACATTGATTCGGTTCACGAATAATCCTGGTTGATCTGAGGATGTGTGGATTGCCACGTGAATTACAGAGAAAGTTGATCAAGATAGTGCAGTAGATGCTATATATATGGACTTTCAGAAGGCATTTGACAAAGAGCCACACAAGAGACTTGTTAAGAAGATGGAAGCCCATGGAATTAAGGGGAAATTGGATATGGAATTGGCTCAGTTACAGGAAGCAGAGAGTAGTGGTGGATTGATGTTTTTCAGACTGGGAGGTGGTTTGCTGTGGTGTTCTCCAAGGGTCAGTTTTATGTCCATTACTCTTTTCAATTCTTATAAACGACCTAGACTCGGGTGTAGGGAGCAGCAGCAAATTTTGCAGATGCTGCAAAACTTGGCAAAGTAATAGATAATGATGAGGATAGTTATAGGCTTCAGGATGACATAGACAGAATGGTGAAATAGGCAGAAGCATTGCACATGGAGTTCAATGTGGAGAAGTGAGAAGTGATGCAATTTGGGAGGACTAATGTGGAAAGATAATATACAATAATTGGCTCAATTTTGAAAAGTGCAGATGAGCCGAGAGACCTTGCACAAATCCTTAAAGGTAGTGTTAAGTCTGTGTGTTCTAGTTATTGTTAATAAGAATCACTGCACACAGACCACAAGAGTAAATTCAACAGGTCTTTACTAGTCGGAGGTCAGGCTGAACTGCCCAATAAATCATTACACAGCACTTATATACCGGTGTGGTCACCACCGGTATTACAGTATACAGCAGCCAAGATAAAGTAGCGCATCTCTTAAAATAGTTCTCTTAAAGGTGGAACAGTTACATACACCACAATCCTCCCTTTTTAGCTTAACAGTATATATTCCCCATTAAACATAACATAATAACATATATACACAACTTCATGTAAAAACAGTTCACAGATTCAGTCTCTGAGGAGGCCTCCTGATCCGAGACGGATAACGCCTTTCAGGGGTCTCTGGTTCTCGTTGCTGGGGTGACTCATCTAGTTGATCCCCTATGGATAGGACATCATCATCAGGTATATTCGCTTCTGAGGTAGATGCTTCAGGTTCACTAACTTCCTCCACGGTTGTCTCTGTCGTAACCATGGCTCGACCCTTGTTCTCAATCCCACCAGTTGGTCAGCATGACGCCGTATTACATTTTCACCAACATCTACCGTGTACATCAGTGGTCCTTGTCTGGCCCGAATTGTTCCAGATTGCCATTTCTCGTTTTTATAGTCCCTGGCTAACACCGGTTGTCCTATTTCAAAACTCCGAGTGGGCTTGTTATTGATATGCTGGAACTGTTTGTTTTCGACTTCCCTCCGCACATTTGGTTTTAACAAGTCCAACCTGGACCGCAACCTCCTGTTATAGAACATCATGGCAGGACTTTGGTTTGTTGTTGCATGGGTGGCGTTTCGATATGCCAGTAGGAAATTGTCCACCTTGTGTTGCAGTGGAATCTGATCTTCGCTCATGGCCTTTATTGCCTTTTTGAACGTCTGTACAAACCTCTCGGCCAGCCCATTCGTAGCTGGATGATATGAGGCAGAGGTATAATGTTTCACCCCATTCTTCTTCAGGAATTTCTGGAATTCCTCTGACACGAACTGTGGTCCGTTGTCTGAACATATTTGCTCTGGCAATCCATTTCTTGCAAATATCATTCTTAGCACCGCGGTCGTCTTCTCCGAGGTAGTGGTAGTCATTTTAATTACTTCTGGCCATTTAGAATGTGCGTCCACCGCAATTAAAAACATGGAATCCATGAATGGACCAGCAAAGTCAATATGTACATGTTGCCATGGGGTTGAAGGCCATTCCCATGGATGCAGCGGTGCAATTGAAGGTGCATTTTGGACTTTTTGGCACCCTGAGCAGCTTTTTGTCAGATCCTCTATCTGTTGGTCGATACCCGGCCACCACATAAGCCCTAACAAGGCTTTTCATCTTGACTCCCCCCAGATGACCTTCATGTAGTTCTTTTAGAACTCTCTCTCTTAACTTAGGAGGGATAATCACCCTTGTTCCATACATCAATGTTCCCTGACAGATGGACAGCTGTTCTCGCCTTGCTGAGAATGCCGGTAACAGTGGATCACCATGGGCTGGCCATCCCTTTACTGTCAATTCGTAGACCCGGGACAGTGTTGGGTCATTCCTAGTCTCCCTTTCAATATTTGCATTGGTGACAGGTAAACATTCGATGATGGTCGAGTGAAATAACTCCACCGGGTCAACCGTCGGTGCCTCCTCCTCAGTAGGTAGTGGCAGGCGCGACAGCCCATCAGCATTACCATGCTGCTTTGTACCTTTGAATTCTATCTGATATTGATGTGCCCCTAGGAAAAGGGACCATCTCTGGAGTCTCTGTGCTGTCATCACCGAAACACCCTTCTTAGGGTTAAAAATGGATACCAACGGCTGGTGGTCTGTCAGCAGTGTAAACTTCTGGCCCTGCAGGTAATGATTAAACTTCTTTACTCCCCACACAAGGCTGAGAGCCTCCCTATCTATCTGAGCATAGTTGCGCTCAGCGGAGGTCAATGATCTGGATGCAAATGCGACTGGCCTTTCCAAGCCATTTGGCAACTTGTGTGAGAGTACTGCTCCAATACCATAAGGAGAAGCATCACAAGCTAAACGAATAGGTAGCGTTGGGTTGAAGTGAGCCAACACTTCCTCTGAGGTGATCAATGCCTTGCTTTTGCGAAAGGCCTTCTTACAGTCCTCGCTCCACTTCCATGGTACTTCTTTCTGCAAAAGAGCATTCAGCGGGTGCAGCACCATGGATAGATTTGGCAGAAACTTATGGTAATAGTTAATCAACCCTAGGAACGACCTCAACTGGGATACATTTTCCGGAGCGGGAGCCTTCACAACAGCTTCGATCTTATCAGGTGACTTGTGCAGCCCCTCCTGGTCAATGACATGACCACAGTACGAGATCCGTTTCTGAAAGAACTCACATTTCTGGCGATTAACTCGAAGTCCATATTCCTTCAATCTGGTGAGCACCAGTTTCAAATTTGCAAGGTGTTCCTCATCGTCATCTCCTGTAATCAGGATATCGTCCAAGTAACATTGAGTGCTTGGAATTCCCTGTAATACCTGCTCCATGGCCCTCTGCCAAATTGCTGGAGCCGAAGCCACTCCAAAAACCAGTCTATTATATCGATACAAGCCTCTGTGCGTGTTGATTGTGAGATACTGGCGCGACTCTTCCTCAACTTCCATCTGTAAGTACGCTTGCGCCAGGTCTATCTTATCTTGGTGAAGTGTTTCCCGCCAGACAATGAAGCAAAGATATCCTCAATCCGCGGAAGCGGATATTGCACCGTGTGAAGCACCGGATTAACCGTGATCTTGAAGTCTCCACAGATGCGGACCTTCCCCGGTTCCCCTGGCTTGTTACTCGATGAACGCTTCATGACGGGAACAATGGGCGTGGCCCACTCACTCCAGTCCACCTTAGACAGTACTCCTGAACGTTCTAGCCCTTCCAGCTCAGCTTCCACAGCAGGTCGTATCGCATAAGGTACCGGTCTGGCTTTGAAAAATTTTGGGTTTGCATGTTCTGCAATCTTGATTTTTGCCGTAATTCCTCTCAGCGTTCCCAGTCCCTGTTGGAACACCTCTTTAGCCTCATCCAATATTCTGGACAATCGTTCAGGTTTGACATCTTTTTTTCCGGACTCTACCGTTATTGCTTTTAGGGAGTGCCAGTCCATATTTATTTTCCTGATCCACTCCCGTCCCAGAAGTGGTGGACCTCCCTCAGGTAGTACATATATGTCCATTCCTTGGTGTTCTTTGCCCTTGTGTACCACCTTGACTTTTATCTTTCTGATGGGGTATACTCTTTGCCCCGTGTATGTCTGCAATACTATCTCCGTATCCCGTAGGGGAATATGTGTGAATAACCTTTTGTAATCTTGCTTATTCATGACCGTCAACGCCGATCCGGTGTCCAATTCCATCTTCACTTGGACTCCTGCTATCTGAAGTGTGACCCAGATAGTTTGTAGGTCAGCTTCCTTACTCACATTGTGAATTCTCAGACTACCCAGTTCCTTGCTGTTGGAGTCCGAATCCGAATTCTGTTCATCCGAACTCTTCTCAGCCACCTTATGTACCTTTCTGCACTTTTCCTGCGGTGACTTTTTGTTGCTGGTCTTCTTTCCTGACCGGCATACTTTAGCTATGTGACCAAGCTTGCCACATTTTCTACATTCCTGATTTTTAAACCAGCATTGGTTCTGATCATGTGTTGTCTTTCCACAACGATAACATTTCGCTGTACCCAAAGCCATTTGATCTACGCTGAGTACCGCTGCCTTCAGCTGCATTTCCGCAGTGCCTCTCGCTGCGGCTTCGTGCGATGCTGCAATAGTGACAGCCTTATCAAGTGTAAGATCATTCTCTTCAAGCAGCCGCTTTTGTGTTCCTTCTTTCGACAATCCACACACGAATTTGTCTCTCAGTGCCTCTGTCAGTCTTTTCCCAAACTGACAGTATTTCGCTAGCTTACGCAGTTCAATTAAATACTCCGTGTTGCTTTCCTCTTTCAGTTGCGTTCTCGCATAAAATTTAAATCGTTCCGCTAACATCAGTGGTGTGGGGTTCAAATGATTTCTCAGGACAGCAACAATATTAGCGAAAGCCTGATCCGCCTGTTTAGCTGGTGATAGAAGATGCTTCAATAGCCCGTATGTCTTCGCACCCATTGAGTTTAGTAAGGTTAGTGCTTTATCTTCATCTGATATTTTATTTGCCTTACAATAAATCTCTATGCGTTCTACATACGTGGCCCAATGTTCAACATCGGGATCGAAATCGTTGATGTTACCACGCTTAGGCATCCTTGCAATCTTCTTGAGAAACAAAAAGAATTTTTTTTTTTTTTTTTTTTTTTCAAAATGGCGGTTTCCTGCGCTTGTCTTCTTCCCCCGCCTACGAAAATGGCGGCTTCCCGCGTTTGCCTTTCTCCCCCACTGGCTGTAATGGCGATTGCCGTATTGCTGCATTCGCCCTCCCCAGCGGTTCTCAAATCGTGCCTCCCAGCCCCTCTTGCAGTCCGGTCCTTTCCCCCGGCTGCGGCTGAGTTCTCCGCGGTTTTTAATTTTTTTATTTTATCCCGCGCCTCGCGGCCTCGGTAGCTGCCCGGCCTTTTTCCCCGGTCACGGTCGAGCTCTCTCTCGACGCTGTTGCGTCTCCCAGCCCTCTTGCAGCCCGGTCTTTTACACCGGCTGCGTTTGCATTCACCGCGGCTCCCGTGCCTTACGCTGCCCCAGTCTCAGCGCCTCTGGCCCCGACTTCTGTCCGGCTCTTTTCCCCGGCCGTGGTTGAGTTCTCCGCCCTTATATCCTCCGTTTTTCCCTCCCCTACTTCACAGCCAACGTGGCCGACTTGCTGCTCGTCGCTGATCGGCTTACCCACCACCGTGATAGAAGGGATGATCACTGCCTGTTGCTGATGGAAGGCTTCGTGTCAGGATTCTTCCTTGCTCTTCAGACCCGAGTCTTTTCTCAGCAGGATGATGAGGGCGGATGCCTCTTCTCGACGCCCGTTAAACTGCCTTGGATATATTTCTGCCACAGGGTAAGATCGTCATCATCGCCACTGTTAAGTCTGTGTGTTCTAGTTGTTGTTAATAAGAATCACTGCACACAGACCACAAGAGTAAATTCAACAGGTCTTTACTAGTCGGAGGTCAGGCTGAACTGCCCAATAAATCATTACACAGCACTTATATACCGGTGTGGTCACCACCGGTATTACAGTATACAGCAGCCAAGATAAAGTAGTGCATCTCTTAAAATAGTTCTCTTAAAGGTGGAACAGTTACATACACCACAGGTAGCAGGGCAAGTTGATAAAGTGGTTAAAAAAGCATATGAGTTACTTGGGTTTATAAGTAGCAGAATAGAATATAAAAGCAAAGAGATTATGTTGGGATGTTTCCAGGCATGATGGACTTCAATTATAAGGAGAGGTTGGAAAAGTTAGGACTGTTCTCCTTGGAACAGGAAAGGTTAAGAGGTGACCTAATAGAGGTTTTCAAGATGATGAGAGGTTTTGATAGCGTAGATTGAAAAAAGTTATTCCCTCTGGCGAGTGGGTCAATAACCAGAGGTCATAGATTCAAAATCACTGGCAAAAGATCTGAAGGGGAGGTGAGCAATGTTCATTTGAAGCTGTGTGGCCATGCAGCCCTCTGCAGCTCTCACAGCCTTGGTTTCATTGGCAATTTTCAGGAAAACCGGGGAACCAGTGGATGCGGCGATAAATTTGAAAGTGTGTTGAAATATCGCTCCTTTGAGCGATTAACATATGTTAATAGCTGTAGCACTTTCTCTTACTACTGTTCGGACCTCGAGAATTACGAATTAGCTTAACAATGACAGACAAGGATGTGATCAATAAAATTGGTCTTTTAATCAGACTATAGTTCAAAATTCAAGTGTACATAGTCAATAAATTTGAAGAACTCCCGGCAATAATTATGCCTGCAACTTATCAATTCAAAGTATATAAAAGTGCCCCTTTAATCATTCAAATGTACATAAAAGTACCCTCTTTAACTTTATCTAAGCCCATGTCCAATTCTCATACATACTCCTTCATTTCTGGGTGATCGGTCAAAGGAAACTATGAGTCGAAACATGAACTGGCCAGCTTTCTCACTTCAATCTTCCTCCTGCTTTGTCTTCTCTGTTCTTCTTCTCTCTGAAAACTCCCGCCACTGGGTTATAAGGCCTCGTTGATCATAAATTACTCTCTGCCTCCCTTGGATAGGTCTGTCCACTCCAAACCTTCCCTGATTGGAGTTCCATCCACATGACACATTCCTGTTCCTGTGTGTTGTGTATGTACCTTTAAGAGAGAACTGTTTTACAGCTCCTGTATACTGTAGTACCGGCAGTGACCACACCTGTATATAAAGCCGGAGCAGGCTTCTGTACTTCAGTCTTGAGACTACTCTACTCTAGTAAACACCTGTTGATTGTAAAGTTACAGCCTCCGTGTAGTTCTTGGGGAAACATCCTATTTAAAGAATCACGGATCTAACAGTGGCGACGAGGTTGATTTGAATCTGCCTGCAACTCTGCATTTCCCATCAAGGAGTCGCTCTGGGAGGACGGTGGAAGAAAGTCGAGGCCAGAAGCACGGGCGTCGACCACGAGCAACCATCCAGTCATCCGGCAGCAAGTGAACATCGCAGGAGTGGCTGTTGAGAGCCATGACGATCCAGCAACAGACTGGCAACAGGTGCAGCGCACACCCTTCCCAGACAGCGGCGGTGGGAGCTGACCGACGGCGTAGAAAAGCCGAGCAGCGTCGACAGGGTAAGAGAGAGGGTGAAGCGCACAGGGCACGGCCGGGGGTTAAAGGACCGAGCGGCGTTGAGGAAAAACAAGCAGAGAGAGAGAGAGGGTAAAGCAGCAGCTGGGTTCAGGACCGAGCGACGGCAACAGGAAAGGTGCACAGGAGAATGCGCAGAGCACAGCCAGGGCTCAAGGGCTGAACCGCGTCCACGGGGTGAAGAAGGGAGAGTGCGGGAGATGCCATTGAGCCACGGAGAAGAAGGGAGAGCACGGGAGACGCCATTTTTTTTAAGCCGCAGCGGAGAAGAAGGGCGAGCGCGGGAAGGAAGGAAAGCGCGGGAGACGCCATTTTGTTCCAGCGGAGAAGAAGGGAGAGCGCAGGAGACGCCATTTAGACAGTTAAATTACACCCAGGGATGGCGAAGAATGGCAGTATCACGGCGTTCGACAATGAAGTCGAAGATTGGGTGACATATGTGGAACGCATTGAGGTGTACTGCAGGGCGAATGAAGTGCCAGATGCTAGGAAAGCACTGGTTTTGTTAAATTCCATGGGTGCAAAAACTTATGGCTTACTGCGAAACCTGATAACCCCAGAGAAGCCCGTGGAGAAGAATTTCGAAAGCATAGTAGAAATCCTACAGGACCACTTAAGCCCCACACCGCTGCTGATAGCAGAAAGATTTAAGTTCCACAGAAGGAACCAGCATAAAGACGAAAGTAATGCTGAGTACTTAACGGAACTGCGCAAGTTATCAAAACACTGCCAGTTTGGAGCGGGACTATCAGATACGTTAAGGGATAAGTTTGTGTGTGGGCTTCAAGGTGAAGGAACCCAGAAACGGCTTTTATCAGAAAAGGATCTTACGCTGGACAAGGCTTTCAGCATGGCAGTATCACACGAAGCAGCCGCACGGGGCGCTGCAGAGATACAACGGAGACCACAAGAATACGGCACCAATGAAATGTCATATGGAGCAGGGAAGTGTTATCGCTGTGGCAGAACAACACACGATCAGAAGGATTGTTGGTTCAAGGACCAAGTGTGCAGACAGTGTGGAAAAACAGGACACATAGCAAGAGTCTGCAGGTGAGGGAAGAAAACCAATAGCAAGAAATCTCCACAGGAGAAGTACAAAAAGGTACATAAGTTGATGGACAGTAGTTCCGACGAACAGGGAAATGATACAGACTCCGGAAGCAAGGAGCTGGGCTGTCTGAAACTACATAAGATAACCAAAATGGAGGATCACCAGACTATCTGGGTCACACTCAAGATAGACGGAGTCCAAATGAAAATGGAATTGGACACTGGATCAGCCCTAACAGTCATAAACCAAAGGGACTACAAGCGGCTATTTCCACATATACCCTTGAAAGCTACAGAGATTGTCTTGAAGATGTACATGGGCAAAAAGTCTACCCCAAAGGAAAAATAAGGGTGAAAGTGATATACAAAGGCCAGGAAGTACCTAAAATGGACCTATATGTATTGCCAGATGGAGGACCACCACTACTAGGACGTGAATGGATCCGGAAGATACAATTAGATTGGCATTCCATACAGGCACTGAAGGTTGAGGCCAAAAAGGATGACGACGCCACACCTGGACGACTGTCAAAAATGCTAACTGACGCACAAGAAGTGTTCCAGGAGGGACTCGGAACACTAAAAGGCATAACAGCAACGATTAAAATAGAGGAAAATGTAAGTCCAAAGTTTTTCAAGGCCAGACCGGTGCCTTATGCGATCCGACCAGCCGTTGAAGCAGAGCTGGAAGGGTTGGAACGTTCAGGAGTACTGTCCAAAGTAGACTGGAGTGAGTGAGCTACACCCATCGTCCCTGTAATGAAGAGGTCGTTGAGTAATACGCCTGGGGAACCAAAGAAGGTCCGCATCTGTGGGGATTTTAAGGTGACAGTGAACCCAGTCCTTCACACGGTACAATATCTGCTTCCACGGATTGAGGATATTTTCGCCTCGCTATCTGGAGGTAAACACTTCACCAAAATTGATCTGGCCCAGGCGTACTTGCAAATGGAGGTAGAAGAAGCCTCAAAACAATACCTCACGATCAACACTCATAAAGCCTCTATCAATACAACTGACTGGTGTTCGGGGTAGCATCGGCTCTGGCTATTTGGCAAAGGGCAATGGATCAAGTCCTGCAAGGGATTCCAGGGACCCAGTGTTATTTGGACGACATCCTGGTCACGGGCGAAAATGACAGTGATCACCTCGCCAACCTGTAGAAGGTGCTCACTAGATTAAAGGAATATGGGCTACGAGCTAATCGCCACAAGTGCGAGTTTTTCCAGAAGCAGATCTCGTATTGTGGCCACATTATTGATGAAGAAGGGTTACATAAGTCTCCTGAAAAGATTGAGGCAGTAGTCAAGGCTCCAGCACCGGAAAATGTGTCACAACTGAGGTCGTTCCTCGGGCTGGTAAACTACTACCATAAGTTCTTACCAAATTTGCCTACAGTAGTACACCCACTGAATACCCTACTACAAATGGGGTACCATGGAAGTGGAATGACGAATGTAAACAAGCTTTCCAGAAGTGCAAAGAATTGATCACATCAAAAGAGGTGTTGGCCCATTTCAACACAGCACTACCAATTCGTTTGGCATGTGATGCATCAACCTATGGTATTGGAGCGGTGCTGTCGCACAAATTCCCAGACGGGTTGGAGAGGCCAGTAGCCTTTGCGTCTCGGTCACTAACCTCAGCCGAGCGCAACTACGCCCAGATCGACAAGGAGGCCCTCAGCCTAGTATGGGGAGTAAAAAAATTCAACCACTATCTGCATGGGCAGAAGTTCACCTTGCTGACTGACCACCAACCACTTGTCTCCATCTTTAATCCAAAGAAGGGCGTTCCGGTGATGACTGCACAACGGTTACAAAGATGGTCCCTTTTTCTAGGGGCGAACCAATATGAAATAGAATATAAAGGCATGAAACAGCATGGAAACGCTGATGGGCTATCACGCTTGCCACTGCCTACTGTGGAGGAAGCACCAGCAGTGGACTCTATCGAGATATTTTATTCATCAATAATTGAACGATTGCCAGTAACTAACACGGATATAGAGAAGGAGACCCGCAATGATCCGACACTGTCTTGGGTATATGATTTGACGGTGAGGGGATGGCCAACACATGGCGACTCACTGTTGCCAGCATTCTCATCCAGAAGGGAACAGCTGTCAGTATGCCAGGGGACAGTGATGTGTGGATCCCGAGTGGTAATTCCACCCAAGTTAAGGGAGAGAGTGCTCAATGAGCTTCACGAAGGTCATCTGGGAGGGGTAAAAATGAAAAGCCTTGCTAGGACTTATGTGTGGTGGCCGGGGATTGATCAGCAAATCAAGGACCTAACCAAGAGCTGCTCAGGATGCCAGAAGGTCCAAAATGCACCACCACATGCCCCTCTACACCCATGGGAGTGGCCCTCCTCTCCATGGCAATGGGTGCATATTGATTTTGCTGGTCCATTCATGGACTCAATGTTCTTAATAGCAGTGGATGCACACTCGAAATGGCCTGAGGTGATAAAAATGTCCGCAACCACTACAGAGAAAATGATTGCAGTCCTACGGACCATATTTGCCAGGAACGGCTTGCCAGAGCAGATTTGCTCTGATAATGGACCACAGTTTGTGTCCGAAGAGTTTCGGAAATTTATGAGAAGGAATGGGGTAAGGCATTACACATCCGCCCCGTATCATCCAGCCACAAATGGATTGGCTGAGAGGTTCGTACAAACCTTTAAAAAGGCGATAGAGGCCATGTGCGATGATGAAATTCCACTACAGCATAAGGTGGACAATTTCCTGTTAGCCTACAGAAATGCGACACATGCAGTTACCAACCAGACCCCGGCCATGATGTTCTTTAACCGAAGGTTGAGATCTCGTCTGGATTTGCTCAGACCAAATGTGCGAAGAAATGTTGAGGATAAACAATTCCAGCACATCAATGAGAAGCCGACAAGAGCTTCAATGTAGGACAACCAGTCTTGGCCCGTGACTACCGAACAGAGAAATGGCAACCCGGAACGATATGCACACGGCAGGGGCCATTAATGTACACAGTGGATGTCGGGGAGAACATTGTGAGATGCCACATCGACCAGATCTTAGCGTCACAGGAACGAGTCAACCCCATGTCTCGCGTACCTGGGGATGAACCCGACATACCTCAGAAACAGTAGCAGTGGAAACTGATGAACTAACTGACGAAAGGGGGCCAGAATCGCCTCCGCACCAAGAACAAGAACCTCAGGGAAGGCGCTATCCAGAAAGGATCAGGAAGCCGCCCCAAAGACCGAATTTATAAATGGACTATTTTCAGTTAATGTTGCATGTTAAAAATGTTAATTGTTAAATGAATGTTATGGTACTGTTAATCTAAATGGGGAGGAATTGTTGTGTATGTACCTTTAAGAGAGAACTGTTTTACAGCTCCTGTATACTGTTGTACCGGCAGTGACCACACCTGTATATAAAGCCGGAGCAGGCTTCTGTACTTCAGTCTTGAGACTACTCTACACCTGCTGATTGTTAAGTTACAGCCTCCGTGTAGTTCATGGGGAAACATCCTATTTAAAGAATCACGGATCTAACACTGTGAGATGTATGTCCTCCCCTTCTTGTCCAGGTGGCCTCTCAACCAAAGAACACATACTGACCACCATTTTGTGTCTTCACAAACAAAGAACACATGCTGATTTCTTACATTTTAAATCCATCCATTATCATCTTACAATTCGTTCGCAATTTCGATCTCCACACGATAGCAGCGGTTTTATTACACTTTTCAGAATCTTACATAGCTAATCTGCTGCTCCCGAGGAATTTTGTCACAAAAATACTACCTGCAATTAAAATAGCAGATTTTGCCTTTCAATGCTAAATTCAAAGTAATTTTTCGGCATCTGATTGATTGATTGGGCAATATTTGGATATTTTTAGTCACAAATGTTATTTTCCTGAATAATCGTCTAGATTGTAGAGCACAAGGTCCACTTAGGGGTTAAAAAAAGGTCCTATAAAATCCACAAATTGCAACACAAGTTCAGAAAATCCCATAGGCAATATTAGCAGACAAACACTTAACAGAGTAAAATTTCCATGGGGCTTCCCTGACCTCCTGCCGTAACTTTGATGTGAGATTGTTAGAAATGCCGAAGAAATGGTGTAACTGCTTGTTTACACCATTTTCCAGGGATTTGACTGTTGTTCCGGTGAAGTTACGATGGATGATCTGGAGAACATCCATGGAAATTATTAACAAGCATGTTTATTTTATGTAGGCTAAGGCTTCTGCTGATCCAGCTGACAGAGGAATGTCAATTCAAACATGCTAATCCATCATCCATAATATTGCCAACATAATTCCAAGGCTCATATCTTAATAAAATGTGTCAACATACAGTTATTTGGCCATAATCGGCATGCTGATCAAATTGGGTAGATGTATTAAGTGTATTCTGTGATGCAGTTATGGAACTGAATTAAGCCTGTGGGACATGTTTATTTTTTATCACTGCCTGCATTTGCTCTTCATCTGTAATTGTGTGTGAATAACACTTGCACAGCATCATATTTAAACAAGTGCATAAAGACCAAATGGGCATTCTGGCCGTGAAAATCAGTACCTTAGTGTCGGCTGTTAAGGCCAGTTTTGGCAAAAAATGGTGGCCACCTTGCTTATGCCATGCCCGGCCCAGTCTGCAGCAGCCGCCAGTTTGGGCAGGTCGGCAGTGCAGTCGTTGCCTGCGTTCGCCAACAAATGCTAATCAGTCAGATTGTGACAACAATCAGCGATTTGATGCATGTTGCTTCTGGACTGCACGCTCTCTCCAAAACATGAACAGAAGGAATCCCCCCACCAGTGTTATTTAAAGGGATCGCCAACAACTTGCAGGTGACTTACTTTTTGATTTCTACCGGCTCTGCAACTATTTGGAGCTTTCTAGAGTTGTTTAAAGTTGGTGAGGTGACAGGGAGTGGTGCTGCAAGTGGAGAAGGCCTTGCTTCTGATTCCAAGGGTTCTGGTCAGGCCATTTGCTCCCAGTCATGGGTGCTCTATTTGTCATCCCCCTTGGCCTGCAGCATGACAAGGAGATGGAGCAGAGGCAGCAAAGAAGAGGAGGGAGGAGGAGGAGGGTCAGGAGGGCTCTCAGCAGGAGGTGTTACCCACCTAGGGTCGTCTGAGAACACTTCTACCTGCACTTAAGCCAGGAGCAGTGCCTTCGGAATCTCTGTTTAACCAAGGAGGTAGTCATAAAACTCTGCCACATCTTGGAACTAGACCTGCAGCCTCAGAGCAGGGCGATGACAGGCTGTCAGTGGCATTTAAAGTCAACCTAGCCCTCAATTTTTTTGCTACTGGAACCTTCCAGTCTGGAGTAGGAGACATAGCTAACAAATCCCAGTTCACCATCCATTGCTGCATCCGGGAGATCACAGAGGCTCTGTATTCCAGGAGAAGGGACTTCATTGTCTTCTCTCTAAACAGAAAGAAGCAGGATGAGCACGCATGTGGCTTTGCCAGGATATCTGGCTTCTCCATGGTGCAGGGTGCCATCGTCTGCACACATGTGGCTTTGTGGGCACCGCATATCAATCCTGAGATGTATCGCAAACACAAATGCTACCACTCACTTAATGTGCAGTTGGTGTGTGACCACGCATGGTGAATGCCTCGTATCCTGGAAGCAGTTATGATGCCTTCATCCTGTGCCAGTCCGGTGTGCCAGCAATCTTCCAGCCAGCACATCGAACCTGAGGGTGGCTGCTCAGGCTATCCACTCTACACCTGGCTGATGCCTCCCTTCCACAACCCCACCCCTCATGGCCATCAATCATATAATGAGAGGCATGCTGCCACAAGGAACCTCATCAAGCAGACCACCGGGGTGCTAAAGCAATGGTTCCGCTGTTTTGACCACTCAGGAGGAGCCCTCCAGTATACACTGGAGCGGGTGTCCCATTGCGTGGTGGTCTGCTGCATCTTCCACAGCTTAGCCATCATGAGGGAGCAGCCCTTGCCACCTCGCATTCCACGACCACTTCAGGAAGAGGATGCGGAGGAGGAAGGGAGGAGTCAGGCAGAAGATCCCCATTCCGGATCGGCTGTCCGTGAATGCCTCATCAGAATCCGGTTCCCCTGAATGAAACCCCAGATCCACATTGCTCACCATTTCCCCACCTTACCATTCCTCTGTCACGGAACATCACAGCACTCTCTTGGGCACAAAGCTGAAATGGGAGTCACCACAAAACAAACATTCCAAACATAGTTTATCAATGAATCAATCCAAAACTACATAACAAA
This sequence comes from Somniosus microcephalus, assembly GCF_052327205.1. Lineage (NCBI taxonomy): Eukaryota > Metazoa > Chordata > Chondrichthyes > Squaliformes > Somniosidae > Somniosus > Somniosus microcephalus. The sequence continues at coordinate 70,482,671 of NC_140988.1, forward strand.
GTCAACTAAACACCCTTGTGACTTCCCTTAGTGTCTGTCTTTCGTGTTTGTTTGCCTACTCTAATGATCTTACACAGTGCTACCCCAGTGGCTACAGCATGGCTGGTGGAAGGCTGCTGACTTTCAGTGGGGGACACTGCAGATGGCCTTGGAGGACAACCTCGAGCAGCTCTGAGCCAGAAGGCCCAGCTGTAGACTGCACCACCTTGACACGGACAGCAGTAGTCTGGGCTGGCTGTCTCACAGGCAGCAGCAAGGGCACTGGCGGAGTGGCAGGGGTGGGAGTATGAAACCTGTCATCCTGAGAGAGGACCTCAGGTTTCAGCCTCGCCGATCGCCACAGCCTCAGTGACGGCCCCTCCAATGATCTCCAGCGCAGTGAGGTTTTGAAGACGTGCTTCCCCTCCACCTGTCTGCTGCTGCTCACAGCAGTAGTGAGCCACCTTAGCCTGCAAGAGAAAGGGAAGTGTGTCAGTGAGTGTGGTGCAATGTGTTTGGGTGACCTGCCTGTCATAGCTGAATAGATCGCAGTGTGTGCAAGGTGTGAGATGTGGGTGTGCGGCTTGCAGCAGTGGTAAGTGTGTGAGGGAGAGGTGAAGCTATGATTGTGAGATATGAGTTGTGATTGCTAAAGATTGTTGGTAGGTGAGTGATGGACGTATAGCGCATTGAGCAGTGTGTGAGGGTGGTGGTGCAGATAGTGGGATCTGGCATTTGAAGATGCATTCACTGACCTTGACCACTCCTGTGAGGTCATTAAACTTCATCCTGCACTGAGTCCAGGTCCTGTGGGCAACACACTGGCACTGACAGCTTGTGCTATCTCCTCCAAATAACTTCTGCCTGGAGGGCCTCCTTCCCCCCATTGGGTAGAGCACCTGTCTTCTTCTGTGTACACCCAGGACCATCCAGTACTGCATCAGAGAATCACCTTGTCCTTTCACCTGTTGAGCCTTTGCTGCATCCAGAGTGACAATGAGGTTCTTCTGCAACAAAGCACACCCCCTTTAAGAAGTGCAGCGAGACTCAGCAAAATTTTATTGGCCAGTAAACTGCACCCGATACTGACCCCACTCTTGAGTGCTGAGCCAACCAACACTGCCTTTAGCGCTGAACACAGCGCTCCAATACTGTAAATGAGCAGCCAGCACAAATTTTGCACAGGCAGATCGTGTTTCATGCTTTTTCAGGCCTAATCCAAATTCACCCCCTCTTTGTTCAGTGTTGAAGCATCAATTATATCCTCTATTTAGCAAAGAACAAAAGAACATAAGAATTAGGAGCAGGAGTAGGCCATAGGCCCCTCAAGTTCATGGCTGGTCTTTTATCTCAACTCCACTTTCCTGCCTGATCTCCGTATCCTTTGATTCCCCTAGAGTCCAAAAATCTATCTATCTCAGCCTTGAAGATACTCAATGATTCAACATCCACAGCCCTTTGAGGTACAGAAGTCCAAAGATTTACAAACCTCTGACCTAGAAAATCAGGGGTTTAGTGAATCCATTGCCGCCAGATTCAGGAGAAAAAGTGGCGGCCACCACTCTTCCAGTGGGTCCTGCGACGGCCACCATTTTCGGATGGCCAGCAGCACTGACGATGTTGGTGTTCGCCAAAGTTATGGAGATTATGCAGATCGTGATGTCAGTGAGTGCGCAACGCTCACTTGACACCTGATTGGCGAGTTTTGACTTCGCTGCTCCACTTCCTGGTATGCGACCTCACCAAGCAATTCCTGATGGTCAATGCCTGCAATCCTGACAGCAGTCATGGTGCCTACATCCTGTGCCAGCAATCTTCCAGCCACCACAGCAAATGTGAGGGTGGCTGCTTGGAGAAAAGGGCTATCTGCTGTCCACCTGGCTCATGATGCCCCTCCGCAACCCCACCACTTTTGCCCAGCACTCATAAAATACAAGCCATGATTATCATCAAGCAGACCATCGGGCTACTAAACCAATGGTTGCGCTTGGGAAGAACCCTCCAGTATTCAGTGGAGCGGGTGTCCCATTTTGTGGTGGTCTGCTGCATGCTTCACAACTTGGCCATCATGAGGGTGCAGCCCTTGCACCAGGGATTGTGAGACCACCTTAGAAGGAGGATGAGGAAGAGGAGGAGGAGGAGGAGGAGGAGGACAAGGATGATGAGCAAGAGGAAGAGGAAGAGGAGGGAGGGAGTAGGCAAGCAGTCAATTCTTCTTCTGGACGGGCTGTCCGCGAAAGTCTCATCAGACTCCGATACCAATGTATGAAACCCCAGATTCACCTTGCTCACCACATCCCCATCATTCCATCCCTCTGTCATGGAATATCACAGCACCTCCTGGGCACAAAGCTGAAATAAGGGCCACCACAAAAGATTCCAAACAAAATTTAAAAATTTATTCGCAATCAGTTGACATATACGATGTAAACTTCATTCATCAAACACACCATCTTGTCTGCATCCACACGTCTCTTCGGGAGTTTTCCAACATTTCCAGCCTGGAAATCCTGGGCTCCAAGCTCTGTGCAGGGCCCCGTGCAATGTTGGAGGTGGACTCCTCCATGCTGCTTGACATTGCCAAGAGGCTCTTTGGCAGGCTTGCCATTGCACCTAGTAATTCGGTGTGCATACCCATTACCCTGCTTCTGAAGGCTGCCCCACGAAGGTCCTCATCTGAGTCCTGTGCAGCAGAACTCGCGCGTGAACTCGCCCTCTGAAGAGCTGGCTCCTTTCCTGCTGCAGCCCACTGGTGCCCTGTGCCTCACCCTGTGCAGATCCTGCCTCTACACTAGCCTCTAAAGTGTGCCCAGTGCCTGTTTCTCAGCTGGTGTCTGTGAGTGACAGATGCAGTGACGCTGTGTCTTCTTGTTATTCTCCCCCCTCGCTCTCCTGCATCACCTTGGGGACATGCTGCTCAGGTGCTTGCTCTTGATTATCTGAAAGCAGAAAGGCACAAGATTCGGTTTAAGGTGAGGGGAGGGGGAGGCAAGATATGCATGCATACAGCACCAGCAACTTGAAAGTGAGAAGAGATTATGGGATGAGGGGTGTAGAAGTGCCTTACTTCTTAGCTCTGGGTAATGACTCAATACACACTTGGATTCATCAGACGGACAGGCCTTTTATTTCACTTCTTGCAAGGGGAATCAGCACCTCTACTCAAGGGGTGAGGCTACTATTCCAATGATACAGCGTAAGCGTTCCATATTTATACAGTGTAACAAACAAGTTTAATTGACATTCCTTTGTTCCTCTATCAGGATACATTTTAGATTAATCATCAGGTATTAATGACATTGTGACAGAAGGATCCTGGACACATAAGTCAACCGTTAATCTATAACAGGGCATGAATCGTGTAACCGGAGGTCCTCTTTAATCTTAATCATGTATTGGGGGCTAGGTTTGCTTACGGTCACAAGTTGTCAGGTCACTGGTTACATCAAAGGAACTCATTATTTCACTTCTACATTCTCATTAGGTGGGCAGACATCTGTTCTTGGCTGTAATCCGAGTACGTGCAATAGCTCTAGTTACACATCGACACTTGCCCAGTGTCAAGTCTGAAAACTTTTACCCAGCAAGCACTTGAAATTAACCCCTTATATCATGTAGATTTCCTCATTCCCCCCTTTTGTCCTTTCTAAGGACAATCTATTTCGCTAAGTTTAAGAAACTCTACATCAAAGGTCTCACCCTTAATATCCTCATATTCAGACATCATTGGTACTGGAGGAGTTGACGTTAATAAGGAAAGGACTTTTGTACACAATAATTTTAAACAACCAATCAATAAACTAATTAAAATTATTATCATCACAATTGCAATTAAGGCTTCCAAAATTTGCTTTCCTAGTGCTCCTCCCCATCCTGAAATCCAATCCCACATGGACCACAGTTCAGGTTGACGTAGTTTCTCTACAGCCTCCTTTATGTGGCTTACCAGGTTGGTGATATTTTCTGAGCTATCTGGGATATAGGTGCAACATTCGGTTTTTATGATTGCACATGTGCCCCCTTCTTTTGCCAACAAATAGTCCAGAGCCATGCGGTTTTGTAAGGCAACAGTACGCAAAGCCACCATTTCTGCGTTTACATCACTAAGAGCATCAACAGTATCATTGGCTATTTGTTCCAACACTGCTGCCATGTTTATAGATTCTCTTGCTAACTTCCCTGTTCCATACCAGGGAAATGCTATAGCAAAGAACCTTTCAGTTTCTGTAATGGCTCGTTTTACTCGTGTCCCAGGGTAGCTATCCAAAGATGAAATATGATGTATATAGGGCACTACATATCCCAAATAACATGACCCAGTCCAATTTTGTGGTAACCAAGGGTATGCTCTATGCCCACAGATGAAGTAGGTGTTATTATAGGCTTCAAATTTGTTCCATATCTGGTGCATCATTCCTATTCCTTGTTCTCCTTTCCAGATTTTTTTACTAGTCAAATTTTGTACTGTGGACAGGTTCCACCGTCCCCAATAGGGCCATTTGACTGCACCCGGTGGTTTAGTAGTAGTTTTAGTCAAAGTGTAGTTACATTTGCACTCACTCCATCCAACCATCAATCCTTCTCCATTGTCGTTTACCAGACAGACTTCTCCTTTTGTTTTATTTACGGTTCCCATTGACGTCACTAATAGACTCTCTGGATTCCTTTGATTATTATATTGGGGATGAAACCACCCTTCAAATTTTATAAGGTTGTATCCTGCATCTTTCCATTCATTTTCCAATTGATCTGGGTTTAAACCATTTTGGGACACTGTACCAGGGGCATCCTCATTGTTCCAGGTAGTATTAGATTGTAATAACCACCCTACCATCTCCTCCATTCCAAAGGGAATGGGCCGTAGGGGTATTCCACCCTCTGCATGTATAGGGGTGTGACTGCATATCCAGCATTTAGTAAGGTTCTGTCTTTTGGCATACAAATAACTCATGTATAGCCATGCTTGTTTAACAGCCTTCTTCCTCTTCTTCCCTGTTTCTTATCTGTCCTATTAAGTTTTCTTTTCTGAGTGGCTAATGTTGAAATAAAGGGCTGTGTAACTGGATTGTTACAAAACATTGGCCTGGCCATCAGGGCCAGTCCTCCCTTTGGATTACCACTACAGATAACTCCTTCATTCGCAATTCTTTCACTTGGTGACACAGTATCGGGGCATGTAGCCCATAGCTTATCAAGCTTCTGTCCACTATCTTCTTCTACTATCTTATTCTGCCTAATCCTAAGACTCAGGGGTTGATACGGGGGTACCTGCATAGTGTGATCCTGAAGCTGAACCTTCATAGTCTCGTTATAGCATATAATATAAAAGAAATCACTGTTTAAAAGTACACATTCTTCTATGCATGGTTTGCCCTTCAGGGGATCTGGGTAAATCAATATGGCAGTTTCAATTATCGTTGACAAAGGGAACAGTCTTATTAGAGTCCAAATCCAGTTCATCTTGGCAATGTATCGTCTTCAACTGATGCCTTCTTACAATGGAACGCATGTATCCATGTTGGTCGCTCCTTTACTTTTACAGCGGTGTTTGTGGTCAGGAGTACTTGAAGGGTCCCTCAAATCTGGGTTGAAGGCCATTCTTTCACTTGAAGATTTTTATGTAGACGTTATCTCCTGGCTCGAAAGTATGGCACTTTCCTTCAGCGGGATCGACCTGGGCTTCCTTCACCTGTTGATGGAAACTAGAAATGCATTTGGTTAGTGCAATGCAATAACTCAACATATCTTCCTCCATTTTATGAATGTCCATTTGTTTAGTTGTTAAAGGTGCCGAAAAGGGCAATCTTTGTGGTCTTCCCATGACGATCTCGTGAGGCGACAACCCTGTAGTTCTGTTGGTAGCAGACTGCATTGTCATTAAAGCTATGGGTAACAAATCAACCCATTTAAGTCCAGTTTCTTTACACAGCTTTGCAAGCTTGTTTTTCAGCATCCCGTTATATCTTTCCACTAGTCCAGCCGACTGTGGATGATAACTGCAATGGAGGTGCTGGTTAATCTGTAAGGCTTTGCATAGTTCCTTAATCAATGTTCCCGTAAAATGGGACCCATTGTCACTTGACAGTTTTGCTGGCATCCCAAAGCGAGGTACAATGTCCTTCAATAAGCATTTAGCAACAGTAGTGGCGTCACTCTTTCTACAAGGAAACGCTTCAATCCATCTTGAAAACATATCAACAATAACTAATACATATTTAAAGCTCATACACACAGGTAGTTCAATAAAATCCATTTGCAAGTGTACAAAAGGGCCCATGGGGTTTGGGTGGGATGCGGGCTGTACCTTCTTTATTTTCCCTGCATTCATGGTCTGGCAGATAGTACAATTTTCACATATTTGTTTTGCTAACTTTGAGATTCCTGGTGCATACCAGGTCTTGAGGATATAGTCCGCCATCCCCCCTTTGCCCGCATGGGTGAATTTATGAACACATCGGGCAATTGGTGATAGTAATGATTTGGGTGCCACCATGCGGCCGTCATGATGAACCCATAAGCCGTCAGTGTTTTTTTAAAACAATGATTAACAACCCATTCCTTTACTTCATCAGAACTGGCCCTATTTTGATGGGTCAGCACATCATCTAAGGACGGGGGCTGCGGTATCTCTGGCTTTTTCCTAACAGGGAAGGCTGAAAATTGTCGTTCAGTACTTGATATAGCTACTGACTTAGCAGCGCTATCTGCAGCAGCGTTTCCAAGCGCAACCTCGTCCAAATGCCCCGTGTGCGCTTGGCACTTAATAATTGCAATCTGTTTACGTCTCTGAATAGCTAGTAAAAGATTTTGCACTTCTTGTGCATTTTTAATCTGGGTTCCCGAGGAAGTCAGGTAACCGCGAATTTTCCAAATTTGTCATGCTCATGTGCAATAGCGGTCTGGTTATTTCTAAATAGTTCAATAGCCAGTCATTCCTAGAAAACGCTTCATTTCTCTTTTAGTTTTTGGCAACGATGTGTTGCAAACGACCTTTATTCTATCCGGCGTTAACTCCCTGTTTTAACAATGATTCCATCACTGGCTCAATTCCTTTTTCTGCTTTCTCTGACAATGGATACTGTGCAGCTGGATTAATTGTAACTTTATAGGGCTGTGCAGTCTAATAGTTAGGAGGTATTTTAAATTTAAAAATGGCTGATAATCTTGTCCTGTTTTGTCATAGCAGGCCGTGCAGTGCAATTTTGAATGCCATTTAGCAAATGATTGTAGCATTCATTTTGCACAGCAAGTCTCTTCCACATAAATTCATAGAGACATCTCCTGATAACAGAAAGGAGTGTTCTTCCTCAAATTCTTCTACTTTTACTGTGAGGGGAGTCGATTGATTCAAGCGTTGTAGTATTCCAGCCAATCCAGCTATCGGGGTATTTTTCCCATTAATAGGCATTCCTTCAGAATATCCTTTCCCTAACACCGAAAAGGTTGCTCCTGTATCTACTAAAATGACATAGGTCTCCCAGCTATTTGCATTTTAATTTCAGGTTCGCTGCGTGAATGTAAAGAAACAACGGGCATTTGGTGGTCTGTGGCGCCTGGGGCTGCTGGTGTCAGTCAGTAATTCTGATCTCTATTTCTCCTAAATCCCTGTCCGTTTGTAGGGTAACCTCCTGACTGGTCCGAAAAAGGGTTATGGACAGTGAAATTAGGACCTTTATTCTCTAACGGAGGTCCATTATTGGAGGTTTTGTTCTGACGATTTTTCACAGGGCATTGGTTTGCCCAATGTCCAGGTTGTCCGCAATTGTAACAATTACCAGATCGTCCATACCCTCTTACTCTACCATGTCTTCCTCTATATTCCCCTCTATTCATCCTTCTATAGTTACCTTGTTATAGGCAAGTAATTCTTTCTATGTTAAATGAACCGTCTGAGGGAAAGGGTCTAGTCTTATTTACAGTCCATTTGGACCAATTTGGTAGGTGATCAATGGATGATTGACCAGTTCTTTAACATAAAGGCTGCTGGCGTGCCTTTCTCGGGTGGCTTACTGGTGCTAGCACCCATTTTAGCAGCTTAAATGGTTCACTTAAAACAATCTAAACTCCCGTGACAATCCGTGATCTGCGTTGTACAGATCAGATTAATAAACTATACATACGTATCAAAATTACAGTCACATCCAATCTTCTTGGTCTTTACTTCAAATCAGTGTCACAAAGTCCTTGACCATTTGTCACTCCGAGTGCCTTTAGAGTTTCGGCGCCTACTTTATGGTCCCGGCCTTCACGTGGGGCATTTGCCCTCTTAATAACCAGCCTGAGGCTAGGCGACTGAAACTCAGCACTTCCCGACTGAATTTAGTCAACTGACTGCAGCAAGGTTTTTTAAAAAAAATATTTACAACACATTAAGACATATCCTTATGCTTTAAAACTCGAGGGTTCTCAACCCTCGTGGAAGGTATTTCTAACTGGGGAAAATACTGAATCCACAAAAGCTTAGTGGATCATGTAAAAGACATCACTATTTTCTCAACAATACATTCCGCCGCGGGACTCACTTCCCCGGCTTGGGTCTTTTCCAACCCCTTCTGCAGTTTTTATTTTCAGCTTAAATATTTTAGTTAAAACATACAACAATTCCGCAACACTCTATGATCTGCGTGGGACGCCTCTACAGATCAGACATGAATCACAGAATCACAGAATCCTCACAGTGCAGATAGAGGCCATTTCGGCCCATCGAGCCTGCACCGACACATATCCCACCCTATCCCCGTAACCCCACGTATTTAATCCCCTAACACTAAGGGTCAATTTATCATAGCCAAATCAACCTAACCTGCACATCTTTGGATTGTGGGAGGAAACCGGAGCACCCGGAGGAAACCCACACAAACACGGGGAGAATGTGCAAACTCCACACAGACAGTCGCCCGAGGCCAGATTTGAACCCGGGTCCCTGGCGCTGTGAGGCAACAGTGCTAACCACTATGCCACCGTGCATGCCACATGACTAAACATTAATACATATGACAATAAACAATACACTTGTTAAACAACAACCAAAGTGTTACTAAATCCCCAACCTATGCAGCCTTACTGGACAAAGTTGCAAAGTTGATTGATAATAACAAGTAGTTAAATACTCACTCTCATAAACATTAAACATTGACACTGTGTTTCAGACAATCGCCCACTCTTCTCTCCTTTTACCCTATTCCCTTTAGCCAAATCTTTAGCAAAAAGGGCCTTCAATTTGTCCCAGCTAACTTCACCCACTCGCTCTCCCTCTACCCTACTCCCTTTAGTCAAATCTTTGGCAAAAAGGGCCTTCAATTTGTCCCAACTAACTTCAAGCTGGAACCTTGCTAGTTCAATTTCCAGTAAATCGCTAGCTCCTTAGTTAATCAAATTCCTGACTTAACCTTCTCTCTCAGCAAGCTGGAACCTTGCTAGTTCAATTTCCAATAAATCGCTAGCTCCTTAGTTAATCAAATTCCTGACTTAACCTTCTCTCTCTGGTACCTTTATACAGTCCTTTTCTGCACGATCCTGTTCGCGGGGCATCAGCGCCTCATGGCTGATCCTCTGTTCCGTTTCTGAAAGGGAAGCAGTCACAACGGCAGTTTAACCTCCGAACCTTGTGAGTCAATTACCCGATGGCAGTACTGTCCAATGGAATAAACAGACTATGCGCAGCTATGCTTCTGGCAGGAAAAGTCCCAAAAATGTGGCAAAACACCACCTTCGGCCGATGGGATTTTTCCTAACCGAGCAACGTACTCGGCGTCTGTTAACTCACCAATTGGTACAGCAAGCCATCTCGGTGGAACCTCCAAATTGTAGAAGTGCCTTACTTCTTAGCTCTGGGTATGACTCAATACACACTTGGATTCGTCAGACGGACAGGCCTTTTATTTCACTTCTTGCAAGGGGAATCAGCACCTCTACTCAAGGGGTGAGGCTACTATTCCAATGATACAGCGTAAACGTTCCATATTTATACAGTGTAACAAACAAGTTTAATTGACATTCCTTTGTTCCACTATCAGGATACATTTTAGATTAATCATCAGGTATTAATGACATATTGACAGAAGGATCCTGGACACATAAGTCAACCGTTAATCTATAACAGGGCATGAATCGTGTAACCAGAGGTCCTCTTTAATCTTAATCATGTATTGGGGGCTAGGTTTGCTTACGGTCACAAGTTGTCAGGTCACTGGTTACATCAAAGGAACTCATTATTTCACTTCTACATTCTCATTAGGTGGGCAGACCTCTGTTCTTGGCTGTAATCCGAGTACGTGCAATAGCTCTAGTTACACATCGACACTTGCCCAGTGTCAAGTCTGAAAACTTTTACCCAGCAAGCACTTGAAATTAACCCCTTATATCATGTAGATTTCCTCAGGGGGAAGTGGGATTTGAGAAGTAGGATTAGAAATTAGCATACCGTTGTTGTCTCCAAGGGTTTCAATGTTGCCAGTTGCCACAGCCTCCATGACCTGCCACCCAATGATCTGCAGAACTCTCTCCTCCTGATGGCTGAGATCCTGCATGTCAGCCTGTCCCCCGCCTCTCTGCTACTGCTCCCTCCTGTTGTGAGCCATCTTGGCCTGCAAGGTAAAGGGAAGTGTATGAGTGAGTGAGTGAGTGAGTGTGGAGCAATGTGTTTGGGTTATGTGCCTGCCATAGTTGAATAGCTGTCAGTGTGTGCAAGGTGATGGCCATTCCTAGTGCCGGCTTCAACTACTTTACCAAGATGGCGTCTTGTGCTGAACGTAGACTAAATGGGTGTTTCAGCTTAAGACCAAATCTTGGCCACCTCTTTACTTCTTTAGCGCCTAAAGTATTCGGTGAAAATAGCCCCCTAAGAGTCTAAATGAGGTAGAGGAGCAAAGGGATATATGGGTACAGATACACAACTCACTATAAGTAGTGACATTGGTTAATAAGGTCATAAAAAAAAGCAAACCAAGCACTGCGGTTTATTTCTAGAGGGATAGAATTGAAAAGCTGGAGAGTCATGTTAAACTTGTATATAAGTTTGGTTAGTCAACACTTTGAGTACTGTGCACAGTTCTGGTCTCCATATTATAAAAAGGATATGGAGGCACTGGAGAAGGTGAAAAAAAAAATTGCTATCAGGAAAGACTGAACTGGGGCTCTTCTCTGTAGAAAAGAGAAGGCTGAGAAGTGACCTGATGGCAGGCTTTAAAATAATGAAGGGTTTTGATGCGGTAGACATACAGAATATGTTTCCACTTGTAGGGGATTAAAAACACTAGGGGGCCATAAATATAAGATAGTCACTAATTAATTCAATAGGGAATTCAGGAGAAATGTCTTTACCTAAAGAGTGATACGTGCTATCACAACAACAACTTGCATTTATATAGTGCCTTTATCATAGTAAAAGGTGCTTCACAAGAGCGCTATCAAACAAAATTTGACACCGAGCCACATAAATAGATATTAGGGCAGTTGACCAAAAGCTTGGTCAAAGAAGTAGGTTTTAAGTAGCTTAAAGGAGGTGAAAGAGGTAGAGAGGTGGAGAAGTTTAAGGTGGGAATTACAGAGCTTAGGGCCGAGGCAGCTCAAGGCACAGCTGCCAATGGTGGAGCGATGAAAATCAGGAATGCGTAAGAGGCCAGAATTAGAGGAGCACAGAGATCTGTTGGTCAGCCAATGTTGGTCTGCGAGCACAGGGATGAAGGGTGAACAGGACTTGGTGTGAGTGAGGATACAGGCAGCAGAGTTTTGGATGAGCTCATGTTTACGTAAGGTTGTTAGTATCACAAGCAGTTGAGCCAAATAACATAGATACATTTATGGCAAAGCTAGATGACTTCATTGTCTTCTCTCTGACCAGAGAGAAACAGGGAGAGCGTGCACATGGCTTTGCCAGGATAGTGGGCTTCCCCATGGTGCAGGGCACCATCGACTGCATGGACATGGCTTTGCGGGCGCCAATTCTAAATGCTGAAATGTACCACAACCACAAAGGTTTCCACTCGCTGAATGTGCAATTGGTGTGTGACCATGCTCAGCACATCATGATGGTGAATGCCCTGTATCCTGGCAGGAGTCATGATGATTTTATTCTGCACCAGTCCGTTGTTCCCTCAGTCTTTGAGCCACCAAGACAAACTAGAGGGTGGCTGCTGGGCAACAAGGGCGATCCCTTGACCACCTGACTCATGACTCCAATCCGCAACCAAGCCACACATGGCCAGCATGTCTGCAAGGAGATCGATGCTGCCACATGAAACATCATAGAGCAGACCATTCGGATGCTGAACCAGCCTGGAGGAACCCTGCAGTATTCACCAGAGCTGTATCCTCCACTGCTTGGCCATCATGAGAGCACAGGCCTTGCCATCAGGGATACAGCCATCAGCTCAGGAGCAGGAGGAGGTGGAGGAAGAGGATGAAGTAGAAGAGGAAGAGGAGGAAGCGGAAGAGGAGGAGGAGGAATCGGAAGCAAGGAGGCAACCCAGATTGCCCCTTTCTGCCCGGGCTATCCGGGATCAAATCATCCGCCCGCGGTACTAGTGAGCGCAACCCCAATTCTACATTCCATATTAGTCCTACACTTGACCTTCCCTTTGTTACTGACCATCACAGCACCCTCTTGGCCACAATACTGAAATAAAAGCCACCACAAAGCAAACTTTCCAATCCAACTTTATACATCTATCCATCCAATATTACTTCAAAAATTCAACTAATCACTTGTGCATTCCCTTAGTGACTGTCTTGCGTGCGCTTTTGCCTATTCTAATTCTCCTATACAGTGCTACACCAATGGCTGCAGCATGGCTGGTGGACGGCTGCTGATTTCAATGGGGGAGACTGAAGATGGCCTTGCAGGATGACCTCGAGGAGCTCTGGGCCTAGTAGGCCCGGCTTCGAACTGCACCATCTCAGCATGGTCAGCAGCAATCTGGGCTGGCTGACTGACAGGCAACTGCAAGGGCACTGGCAGAGTGGAAGTGGTGGGAGGACGAATGCTGTTATCCTAAGAGAGGACAGCTGGGTTGTCCTCCATGGATTCAGTGCCACTCCCCTGGGCGGCGCCTCAGCAATCCTAGTAATCTGCTGGAGTACAGACTGCTGGACCTCTGTGGCACCCTGCAAGCCCCTTTCAACAATGGTAAACCCAGCCATAATGGCAGCAAGCTGAGCTTGCATGACTTCAGTCTGAGCTTCCATTGCAGCAGTCAGGCGTTGGGTGGCTTCTGCTTGTGCTGCAATGGAAGCGGAGTCTTCGGCCATCAGACGCGGCATGATGGTTGGGTCCACAAGTACGTTAATGGATCTGCCCAGCCCTTCCACGCTGGAAAGGATGGGCTCCAAGCTCTGCGCAAAGTCCTTTGCAAGGTTGTAGCTGGACTCCTCCATGCTCCTTGACATTGCATTCAGGCTTTCTGGTAGGCCTGCCAATGCACCAAGCACTTCATTGTGCATGCCTATCAGCCTTCTTCTGTAGGCCACCCCGCAAAGTCTTCACCTGAGTTCTGTGCAGCAGAACTCATGTGCAACCTCGCCCTCCGGGGAGTTGGCACCTGCACTACCCTTTCCCCCTGCCCCGGCTGCAGCCCACTCATGCTTGGTGTCTCACCATGTGTAGATCCCGCATCTAATCTATCCTCTAAAGTATGCACAGTGGCTGGGAATGTGAAATCGAGTGACGGTATTTCTACTTCTTCTTCTTCACTCTCCTCTCCCTCTTGTTCAACCACTGGCTGGGCAGGCTAGATTTCTTGGGTGTCTGAAATGAGAAAGGCACAAGGGTAGGATTGTGCTGAGGGGAGAGGGGAAAGCAAGAGTTGTATGCTTACAACATGTGCAGCTTGTAAATCAGAAGATAATGTGGGATGAGGGGGAAGTGGGATGTGAGAAAGGGGATAATGTATGAGGACACCGGCATCTTGTATTCTTTCAGCCCCACCGCTAGCCACAGACTCAGCCATGCCCCTGCCAAGAATGGCCAGCACCGTCCCCTACAGGGGGGGTGAGGTGATGCAGGCGAGCCTGTCCCGCGCCAGTTATGTTCTGCTGGTGCTGGTTATGAGCCACCTTTTCCTGCAAGAGAAAGGGAAGTGTGTCAGTGAGTGTGGTGCAATGTGTTTGGGTGATGTGGCTGTCATGGTTGAATAGCTGACAGTGTGTTCAAGCTGTGAGATGTCGGTGTGAGGCTTGCAGCAGTGGTAAGTCTGTTCGGATGAACTGAAGCTATGACTGTGAGGTGTGAGTCGCGTTTGGTAGAGATCGTAGGTGAGTGATGGAGGCATGGTGCAGTGAGCATTGTGTGAGTCAGCTGGTGCAGATGGTGGGATATGCCATTTGAAGATGAATTTACTGAGTTTGACCTCTTGTGTGAGGTCATTAAACTTCTTCCTGCACTGAGTCCAGGTCCTCAGGCCTACACCACTGGCATTTACCACCATGACTATCTGCTCCCACTGCACTCTGGTCTGTTGCCTGGAGGGCCTCCTGGCCCTCTGTGGAAAGAGGACCGCTCTCCTGGAGTTGATCTTTTGACCAAAGTTTGAACAATGCTGCATCGGAGAACCTAAATGCACACTCTCCCCCTGTTGTGTCATCATTACAACTTTGTCCACTGACTTCCCAGCCACTTCAATCACCTGTTGCAGGCAGGAGACACCTCCCATTTAAGAGGTGCAGACTGTCTTAATGTAGTGCAGACTAGGTTTAATTGGATTTCATTGGAGCTAGCCTCACATGAACTTGGCCTTCCTGCTGAGTGTTTAGCCATTCAGCAGCACATTCAGTGGTGGGCAGAATGCTACAATCATGTAAATTAGCAGACAACACGGTGGCATAGTGGTTAGCACTGTTGCCTCACAGCGCCAGGGACCCGGGTTCGAATCCGGCCTCGGGCGACTGTCTGTGTGGAGTTTGCACATTCTCCCCGTGTTTGCGTGGGTTTACTCCGGGTGCTCCGGTTTCCTCCCACAGTCCAAAGATGTGCAGGTTAGGTTGATTGGCTATGATAAATTGATCCTTAGTGTTAGGGGGATTAAATACGTGGGGTTACGGGGATAGGGTGGGATATGTGTTGGTGTAGGGGTTATGGGGATCGGGTGGGATATGTGTCGGTGCAGGCTCGATGGGCCGAAATGGCCTCTATCTGCACTGTGGGGTTTCTGTGATTTCTGTGATTTCTGTGAACACGAATTTTGTGTGCTGCCTGCAGTCCTCCGAACGGGTGCTGGTTGCTATCGCATCGCAATCCCTGTGCCCATTTTCGGGGACACCAAACTTCTAGGCTAATGTAACACGATGTAATCTATACAAACTGCTTGTTGCCTTTAAATAGCGTTGGTGAGATGCCCTTCCTGCCAGTTAGCACCACGTTGTGCTGTACGAGTACAGCACATGACGAGTGAAGCATTGTCTGATTTGAAAATCAAAAACGGGTCCTGCAAAAACACAGGGCCCTAATTTGAATAAATTATTCTGACCTTTAAATGTTCCCGGTGTAGGGGGCATCTTTTACCTGTTTTACGGTAATTTACCTTCCTTTACCTGGTTTACGGTAATTTACCTGGTCAAGCAGCTTTTGCTGCTACATTCTGACCAATCCCAATCAGCGGTTTTGAATCGCTAAACCCACCCTTCCAGTTCTGACTGGAGGAACTTATAATTAATGGTATATTAAAATGGACAAACGGTCTGGATGTGAGAAAGTCAAATTTTATTGAATTAAAGACCGCCCTACTCCACGGTAAAGTGGGTGGCCATGCTTTCTTGGGCTGGGGCACCCGAAGAGACCTTCTGAGGGGTGTCTCTGTGGGGGAAACTTTGGCTAATGGACCCTGAGTCTGGGTCACAGCCCTAGCTGGCTGGGAACCTTCTCCCCCTGGTGCAAACAGCCCGGACTGTATAATATACCTGGCAGCCTGCCAGTACTCTGGGTTTGTCTCCTTTTCCCTACCCACTCCTGTACTGGGGGCAGGTATCCCCTCACCACCCGCTGCTGATGGCTGAAAATCTTCCTCTCCTGGTCCAAAACCTGGTACCGGCTCCCCTGCAAGAGGAATTGCTATCCCTTCCTCCCCAGAGTCCCACACCATAGGGGGAATCACTCTAGAAGCGGGCTGGGAAGCTTGTCCCTTTAAACAGGTGACTGTGCCTGCGCAAACCTCCTCCCCGGAGTCCCTCGGCAGAGGCTGTGAAGCCTCTGTCTTCAAACAGGTGACTGCGCCTGCTCAGGGAAACTGAAGAGGAGCTGCTGTGGTCCCGCAGGCAACTGCGCCTGCACGAACAATCTCTTCAAAGGGCTGGGGAACTGTTATATTATCACAGGCAACCGCGCCTGCGTGTTCAATTTCTTTGAAAAGGGCAGGAAGAACTGCTGGGTCTTCCAAGCAGGCTACTGCGCCTGCGCATATAGACTGGGAAGCAGGGACCTTTAAACGGCTGACTTCGCCTGTGTGCGCAGCGTCACAGTGAACAGGAGCCGCTGGGGGTTCCAAGTTCGCGACTGTGCCTGCGCGAACCCGATGTTAGGAAACCTCTCCTCTCAGGCGTGCGACTGCGCCTGCGCGGGAAAACCGAAGAAGAGCCGCCGTGGTCACAGGCTGGGGAACTGTGCCTGTGTGAACAGGCTGTTCAAAAGACTGGGGAATTCCTGTCTCCAGACCAGCGACTGCGCATGTGCGGGCAGTCTTTTCTGTGAATGAACTGGCAGCAGCCTGCAGATTTCTACTCTCAGACTGCTGTTTCTCAGATTCTGAGCCAAATAACTGGTTCAATTTTAAACTTTGACCAAAACTTAGGTCCCACTGGGGTGGGGGAGTGTCCCAATTGGTGGGCCGGACAGCTTTTCCCTTGAAACAAGCCATAGCGCCTGTCTTTACAGCCTGTGAACTTGAACTTGTCTTGTCAGATTTATACAATTTTCCTGATTTTCCCTGTGTCCCATCCCTGCCTGTAATCGCTGCCACTGGCCCGGACTCATATGGGTCCCAGAAAGTGCCTGCACGTGCACCCTCCTTGGCCAGCATACCGGCCAGTCATTGTGGGGAGGCAGAGGTGGGCGAGGGGGCTGCAGCACCACTGATGGCTGCTACCTTTCCCTGATTGGCCCTGAGGAAAGATTTTATCGACTCCATGATGGACTCGACTGTATCGGGAGGAGTTTCTGTCTCTGACTTCTGAGTTGGGGCTACGGGGGTCCTGGCTTTATCGTCTCTCCCAGGCTTTTTACAATCCCTGCGCCAGTGGCCATCCTCCCCGCACCTGTAACAAGTGACCTTGTTCTGGGAGGGACGGCTCCCCTCCTGGCGCCATTCTTTCTTATATTGAGCCCCAGGTTTGACCTCGTGGACCTTACCCTTGTGCTGGGGGGTCCCACTATTCCTACCGTTCCTATATGCTACCGTGAGCTGTCGGATTACAGTCTCTTCGGTTGCTAGGGGGTCTCGGTGGTCAAACCAGGTATCAGCCTTTGCTTTTATCTGGGGCAGGCAATTGGACACCAGGCAACGAAGCCATTGGGTCCGCTGCTGCTGGTTCAGGTATGCCCTATCTTGTCCCCCTGTACACGCGCTGTTGTAGACTGGCCACAGCCTGTCTGCAAATGCCTGTGGGGCCTCCCCTTCCTTCTGCAGTGTTTTCCCTATGCGATCGAATGGATTGCCATCGTTCGCACCCATGGCTTCCAGTATTTCCTCCTGTAGGTCCTCAAAACCCTTCTGCCCTCTCTTAGCCTCATCTGAAAGGGTCTGATAGAGTGTACTATCTACAGAGAAAAGCAATATTTTGGCTTTCTCTTCCTCATCACAGCCGTTAACACAGGCTGCCTGTTCTATCCCTTGGAAGTGCACTGAGGGGTCTCCCTTTTCGGAGAACAGGGGAATAAGTTTCACCAGGCCTCTGAGCTGTGGGGTATCATAGGCTACCAGATAGGTATGCTGAACATTATCATTCACGGGTGGACCGTACCTCCTTTGTCGGAGGGGGTACACTGGTCCTGGTCCCCGCTTGCCTAGCGGGACCTGCTGGCGTTCTCCTGTCCACCCCTTCTTGCTGCCAGAGCTCCTCAAAACTCAGAGCTGTGGGCTGCTGTCTTGGGATCTCTAATTCCCTAGCCAACCTTTCCCTGGGTGTTGCCTGTGGGGCTGTTTTGCTTAGGTTGCCAGTAAAATCCGGCTGACCTGCCTTCGGTCTGATCAGACAAATCATCCTCTTTGTTCCTTTTAAAGCCATGTTAAGGCTTTCTATCTCTGCCCTACAGGGGCCATGATCTGCTTCCTCAAACCTTTGGTCGCAGGCCAGCTTATAAGCTGCCTTTACCTCCCTAACCTTCCCCTCCTGCTCTGTTACTTCTGAGGTGAGGCGGGCATTCTCTTCCCACAGTCTCATCTCGTTACTCCTTGCTTCTGTAAACTGTCACTTTAGGAACACTTCGCATGGCTTTTGCCCTCGCTAGCTTCTTGGGTGAGGTGTGTGTTTTCCTCCTGTAGCCTCATCTCACTGTCCCTAGCCTCTGTGATTTCCTGCACAAGGTGCTCTATCTCTGCCTGGCATTTCGTGACCTCTAGTGTGAGGCGTGCATTTTCTTCCCGCACCCTCATCCCACTATCACTGGCCTCATTCACCTCTCTTATGAGGCGTTCTACCTCCACCTGGCATTTTTCCAACTCTGACTCCCAATTCTTGGCCTTTGTAACCTCCTCCCGCACCCTCATCTCACCCTTCTTAACTCAGCCACCAATACCATAATAGGTCAGCTTACACGCTGCCGCTAACTTCTGCAGGGCTATCCACAGACTGAAAGCAAGAAAAGCAATAGCTGATGCTTTCTCCAGATCCAGACCACTTATCATATCAAAAACTGCCTCCAGTCCTGCCGTGGTCGTCAATTTGTAGGGGGCATTTTTTACCTGGTTTACGGTAATTTACCTTCCTTTACCTGGTTTACAGTAACGTACCTGGTCAAGCAGCTTTTGCTGCTACACTCTGACCAATCCCAATCAACAGTTTTGAATCGCTAAACCCACTCTTCCAGTTCTGACTGGAGGAACTTATAATTAATGATGTATTAAAACGGACAAATGGTCTGGATGTGAGAAAGTCAAATTTTATTGAACTAAAGGAGCTACACCACATGATTAAAGTACAACAGTTAAAATTGCTTAACAGGGGAAGGCAAAACGGGCATAACGAGGGAAAATGACAAATCACAATTTTAACGAAATCCCACTTTACTCCCCACCCCTAAGCTTATCCTAAGTTGCCTTGTGGAAGGTCAGAAAAATATATGCTCACCACTACAATGCCAGCTCCGTGCCCCACGAGATCTTCACTGTCCAGAAGTAAAGAAAACACCCCAGTGTTTTAAAAGTAAACTGCTGGCGTTTTTACTTCTTCAGACAGACTTCCATGCTGTAGAAGGCACACAAAGGCCAGCGAGTGAGAGAGAGATGCTTCTCAGAAGCTATCTTTATATACCCCAACATTGGGGCCGAAATGTTCCCGACCAAATCCAAGTTCATCTGGCTAAAACAAAAGGGATCCAACTGCCCTATTGTCTAGTAATGGGTGATTCAAACCCATTAATTCTTAAACTGTTCCTTTTCTTAGTTTAAAAAGTCTCTTCCGTAGTTTTGGTGTGTTCTCATTGTGCGCTGGGCTTTGAATGGAGTTGGATTACTAGGTAAACAGAAGCCTTTTGTCCTGCGGTCACTGAAACTGCAGCCTAAGTGGATAATTCTTTGTGTCAACATCCTGCAGCAGTTTCGGTAAAAAAACAGCTTGTAGGTTACCTCTGAAGGGAAGGTAAACTCCCTTTTTGATTGGCAGAATCTGCCTGCCACTGCTTTGATCCTCCCCCTTTTCACAGACATCCACGAGCTGCTTCCAGGCCTTTTTGTCCTTGGCCATGCTTTTCTGATGGCCATTTTTAAACCCCTTTGCAATTTACCAAACTCATGGGTACAAATTTTAATAAAATGTACTGTCTTAAAGTGTGCGAATTTTTCCACAAAGTTCCTCGATTCCGGTGTTGTCCACACGCCGCCCATATCAACGCAGCCTTTTGCGGTTCTGGGCACGTTTTAAAACATTGTCCAACCCAGAGACAATTTAAAGTCACGCACAGTCTCCGTCCACGATGTGGATTAATATTTCCCGATCTTCGGGGACTGAGGGGATTTTTGTGAACCCCTACACCAGTGTGCAACCTTGCCACCAGTGCATCTACTTTATCCAATATCCAGACAGAAATGTGAGCGCGCTTACTGCCTGCCATATTGGGAGCTACATATGTTGTATTGCACCCAAGAAAAGAGTGCCGCATGGCTGAATTTCTAGGCCACCTTGTTTTCTAGATCTCAGTGTAATTATGTGCTTCATCCCAAAGGAAGCATTTCTCAATGATTACAGTCACAATTTACAGCTGTTCCTGTTTCTTGAAACATGGTTGCAGCAAAAATGAAGCAGGTCAGTTCCTTCGGATCCAGTAGAATTTTATATGTAACTACAATAATTTACCCCAACAGGGTCTAGTTTTTAATTTATTGACAAAAAAATGATCTTGTAGGTCATTTCTGGAAAAGCAAAATGAAAACTCAGATCCTCTAGCTTTTGATGAAGATTAGCATTTGCTTTAAGATCTACTAAGCTGTATAGGATTTGACATATGAGTGCTCAAATTAAATATAATTTAACATTACTTTCAGCATGTCAAGACCACAGAAAATTAATACTGCAGAAACACAACCGGAAGTCTGCAGGATTTACAAACAGAAATTAGTATGATTATATGCTCCTTGAAGTTAATCGTAAGAAAATTAAATATAAAAAAGATTGATGGCAACTACTCAGAATCAAAGGTACCTTTTTCCCCCTTCTCTCCTAATGGTGTTAATCGATATTGGGGAACAGATCCATGATTCCTAGCAGCTGTCAAGAACCTCACCCAAGTGGCTATTCTTTGTGTGTGAGCCTTAACAATAAGTGTTAGTGGGCTATTAAAGTCTAGACAAGCATATGAGTGAGAAGAGAATAGAGGGTTCTGCTGATAGAGTTAGATGAGGAAGGATGGGAGGAGCCTCGAGTGGAGCATAAACACGGACATGGACTGCTGTATATTCTGTGTAATTCTGTTCTACCACAGGGGCATAACAGCTGAACCCAATCCTGTCCTAATATTATTTTCACGTGCATACACTTTCCAGCACAGGTCACTGGATTCCAGTCAAGAGTGATACTGTGGTCATTTGTAGTGCCCTTACTGAACCCCCAACTGTGATGAGATACCTCAGCGCAGACCAGAGAAGGAACCTGGAACCTTCTGATCAATACCACACTAAAGAGTACATGTATACTTCTAAGGGACAGTTTTAGATCTCCCCATGCCTGATGAGAATGAGGCCTGTGGGGGGTTAAAATCATGGCAGTGTAATGTTCATTGCATCAGCGCTGACTTTGTGCAGCTCACAATAATAACCAGCGCATTTTGGGCACCATTTCAGGTCCTCACCCCAGTCAGGTGAGGACCTAATTAAAATATTAAAATCAGGATGTGATGATCTCATTCAGACCCCAACACCACTTTAACACATTTTCAGCAATGTTGCCACCTGGTGCCAGTGACGCCAGCAACTACGGGCACCCAGACTGCGGAAGCCTGGAAGAGGCCAAGAGAAAGAAACGGGGCTGTCTTCATCTTTCGGCATCCAGGGAGCTCTGGCTTTGGTTGTCCTACCTTTCCCCCTCGTGGGAATGTACCTTGATTGTACCTGAACCAACCCCTCTTCAAAGGCAGCTCAAC
Source organism: Somniosus microcephalus (assembly GCF_052327205.1). Lineage (NCBI taxonomy): Eukaryota > Metazoa > Chordata > Chondrichthyes > Squaliformes > Somniosidae > Somniosus > Somniosus microcephalus. Next base: position 70,504,428 of record NC_140988.1, read on the forward strand.
ACTCAACAGCTCAATTACAGTTTTGCCTGCCAATCATTGATTCCAATTTACCCAGGCCAGATCCATTCTCAACCCACTGAAATTGGCCTTCCTCCAATTAAGCATTCTGGCCCAGAAATTTGGGTCGGAGGCTCCCCACGGGCGCAAGCCCCCGACCTGCACTTACATAGCGTGCCTGCCATTGTGCTGTGGGCCCACGTGGAATTCCGTTTTACTGAAGAGGACTCCCGGGCAGCGTCTGACGTCACACCGCCCAGGAGCGCAGTGTGCGCGGAGCCTCTGGCACAGAGGGTAGGGGAGAAACACCCTTAGAAGCCTCATTTGCATAGGCCACGCCCCCGATTTTTTTCCAGATGCTCCAAAGCTTTGGTAGATGCAGAATAGCATGGTAAGTAGGTTCTTTGTATTTTTATGAATCTTTTGCTAACTTTTAGAAACTTTTAAAGACTTGTACATGAATTGGAAGAACCTTAAATAGTTTTAAAGAGATTTAAAGCAATTTAAAGAGTTTTAAAAGCCCTGAAAACATTTTTTTCATTCATTTTATTTCATCAGCAAAGTGAAATGGCTGGAATGAGCACAATTCACATTATTAAGAGAACTCACAATTTCAGTGATGATGACCTCAGCACGCTCCTCAACGAGGTTGAGGCGAATCGGATCATTGGGAATGAGAAGTCCAGGGTGCCGCAAAAAGGACAGATGATAGCTTGGTCAGAAGTTGCCCAGGCTGTCAGCACGCACTCCACCATTACACGAACAGTGGAACAATGCCACAAGAAATTTAGTGATTTATTGCGATCTGTCAAGGTTTGTACAGTTATTAGAAAAGTCAACTGCAATATTTCTTTAAATTTAACTGAACTAGTTTTAAAAAGCTATTCAATGCATGTGTGTAGTCAAGTGACTTCATCATCCAGGCACCTGAGCTTGCCATAAAATTTTATGGCTTTGGGGCCAGCTCAGGGTCATCCATTGTGCTCTTATCTTCATTACACTGGTTTGAGTTGTAAAATTTCATTTAGGGTGAGGGAAAAAAAAACCCTGTCTGCAAAGCAGGCTGTGTCCATGTTTCAAATGCAGGTGAGTGTAATCTGCAGAAAAAGCTGACGTTTCATGACATTTAATATTTTCTGTTTTCATTTTAGAGTAAAACTGCTCACAACGCCAAAGAACATAGAAACATAGAAGATAGGAGCAGGAGTAGGCCATTCGGCCCCCCGAGCCTGCTCCACCATTCAATGCGATCATGGCTGATCATCCAAATTCAGTACCCGGTCCCTGCTTTCTCCCCATACCCCTTGATCCCTTTAGCCTTGAGAAATATATCCAACTCCTTCTAGAATATATATAATGAATTGGCCTCTACTGCCTTCTGTGGTAGAGAATTCCACAGGTTCACCACTCTCTGGGTGAAGAAATTCCTCCTCATTTCTGTCCTAAATGGCCTACCCCTTATCCTTAGACTGTGACCCCTGGTCCTGGACTCCCCGACCATCGGGAACATCCTTCCTGCATCTAGTCTGTCCAGTCCTGTCAGAATTTTATAAGTTTCAATGAGATCCCCTCTCATTCTTCTAAACTCCAGCGAGTACAAGCCCAATCGACCCAATCTCTCCTCATACGTCATTCCTGCCACCCCAGGTATCAGCCTGGTGAATCTTCGCTGAACTCCTTCCATGGCAAGAACATCCTTCCTCAGATAAGGCGACCAAAAATGCACACAATACTCAAGATGTGGTCTCACCAAGGCCCTGTACAACTGCAGCAAGACATCCTTGTTCCTGTACTCAAACCCTCTCGCTACGAAGGCCAACATGCCATTTGCCTTCTTAACCGCCTGCTGCACCTGCATGCTTACCTTCAGCGACTGGTGCACAAGGACACCCAGGTCTCGTTGCACTTCCCCTTCTCCCAGTCTATTGCCATTCAGATAATAATCTGCCTTCTTGTTTTTGCTACCAAAGTGGATAACCTTGCATTTATCCACATTATATTGCATCTGCCATGCTTCTGCCCAATTACCCAACCTGTCCAAATCATCCTGGAGTTTCTCGGCATCCTCCTCACAGCACACATGCCCACCCAGCTTTGTGTCATCTGCAAATTTGGAGATATTACATCTAGTTCCCTTGTCTAGATCATTAATATATATTGTGAATAGTTGGGGTCCAAGGACCGATCCCTGCGGTACCCCACTAGTCACTGCCTGCCACTCAGAAAAAGACCCGTTTATTCCAACTCTTTGCTTTCTGTCTGCCAACCAGTTCTCTATCCAAGTCAGTGCCTTGCCCCCAATCCCATGTGGCTTAACTTTACACGCTAATCTCTTATGCGGGACCTTATCGAAAGCCTCCTGAAAATCCAAATACACCACATCCACTGGTTCTCCCTTATCTATTTTACCAGTTACATCCTCAAAAAATTCCAGTAGATTAGTCAAGCACGATTTACCCTTTGTAAATCCATGTTGACTTTGTCTGATCCTGTCACTGTTTTCCACGTGCTCTGCTATTACATCTTTTACGATGGACTCTAGCATTTTCCCCACTATCGATGTCAGGCTTACCGGTCTGTAATTCCCTGTTTTCTCTCTACCACCTTTTTTGAATAGTGGGGTAACATTAGCTACCCTCCAAACCATGGGTACTGTTCCAGATTCCATCGAATGTTGGAAGATGATCAGCAATGCATCTACTATTTCTAGGGTCACTTCCTTAAGTACCCTAGGATGTAGATTATCAGGCCCTGGGGATTAATTGGCCTTCAATCCCATCAATTTCCTTAACACCATTTCCCTACAAATATTGATTTCTTTCAGTTCCTTCCTTTCATCAGACCCTATGTTCCCTGACATCTCTGGGAGGTTATTTGTGTCCTCCTTTGTGAAGACAGAACCAAAATATGTATTTAATTGGCCTGCCATTTCTTTGTTCCCCATTATAAATTCCCCTGATTCTGACTGCAAGGGACCTACGCTTGACTTGCCCAATCTTTTTCTCTCCACATATCTATAAAAGCTTTGCACTGACAGGCGGTGGTGTGGTCACGCTACGAAATTTATCCGAACATGAGGAAAGGGTCGAGCATCTGTTTGAATTTAGTAGCAGTTGCCCCTTGGCTGGTGTAGAATCAAACATTGCTATACGTAAATGTGAGTTGCTCTGGCCAGCTATATGTTTGAAAATGATAGGTGTGAGTAGAATATCAGCTTCTGTGATGTGGCAGATCATGCTTAACCTTTGCAAATGTTTACTGTTTCCTTTCCACAGGCGGACAGCATACTTCTCACACACGGGATGAGCAGTGCGTTGAGTCTGCGGCCGCAGACGTCATTGGGGAAGGGGTTACAGATGCAGTGGGAGCAGTAAGTGAGGTGGTGGAGGAGCAGGAGCAACTTGCGCTTTGTCAGCTAGTGGAAGAGGAGGGTATGGACCCTGGGTTGCTGCACAGTACCTCTCCATCTCCTGCCCCTCTGGTTCTGTGCGAGGCACAGATGACTGTTGTTCCACAGACAGACACCAGCTTGATACTGCAGAGCAGGTGGGAGAAGCAGAAAGACATTCAACAGTACAGAATGACTTACAAGCTCAGGTGCAACAGATTGAAGGGTTGAGGCAATCGATGTGTTCTCTTACTGAGAAGAAAGTTGACTCTCTTGCCTCCATCAGGCAGGGAATTGATGATCTTGGCATGTCACTTAATGAGATTGTATTGCAGTTGCAAAAACCAGATGTTAATATGGTGCTCAATCATGTAGTATTGCAATTGCAAAAACAAGATACAGCGCTTAATCAGATAGTATTGCAGTTGGAAAAACAAGATCATGTTACAATGGCGCTTAATCAAATAAATGAGTCTCTCATTCGACTCTTACACATGCTTGAACCACTTTCTGCTGCCATTACTTTGACTCCCGCAGAACCGCCCTTACCTGCTCCCAGCGCAGAAACAGTGCGGGCCCATGAGACAGCTGCTCCGCCAGTCGTGATACAAGCAAACGTCGCCTTGCCGCAGCAGCAGCAGCAACCCTGTCAGGAGGCAATTGCTGAAGGGCAAGAGATGGCACACAGGGGCCTTTCAAGTGGCAGCAGAGGGCTCCGGTCATGGGGAGGGGGAAAGCACAGGAGACATTAGGGTGTCACCTTTTGCACAATCTTCTTCTTCTTAGGCAGTCCCTTGGGAACCGAGGATGACTTGCTTCCACATTAAAAATGAGTTTGCAGGTGACTGATGAGTCCAATGCAGGACCTACAGTCTCTGTCACAGGTGGGGCAGATGGTGGTTGAAGGGGCGGGTGGGTATGGTGCTTGGGTTGATGTGCGCTCCTTGCGCTGCCTGCGCTTGGCTTCCGCTTGCTCCCGGCGAAGAGACTCGAGTTGTTCTGCGCCTTCCCGGATGCTTCTCCTCCACTTTGTGCGGTCTTGGGTCAGGGATTCCCAGGTGTCGGTGGGGATGTTACACTTTTTCAAGGAGGCTTTGAGGGTGTCCTTGAAGCGTTTCCTCTGCCCACCTGGGGCTCTCTTGCCGCCTGGGAGCTCCGAGTAGAGTGCTTGTTTTGGGAGTCTCGTATCGGGCATGCGGACGATGTGACCCGTCCATCGGAGCTGATCGAGCGTGGTCAAAGCTTCGATGCTGGGCATGTTGGCCTGAGCGAGAACACTGACGTTGGTGTGCCTATCCTGCCAATGGATTTGCAGGATCTTGCGGAGGCAGCGTTGGTGGTACCTCTCCAGTGCTTTGAGGTGCCTGCTGTACATGGTCCATGTCTCTGAGGAATAAAGCAGGGTGGGTATCACTGCTGCTCTGTAGACCATGAGCTTAGTGCCAGGTTTGAGGTCCTGGTCTTCAAAGACTCTCTTCCTCAGGCGACCGAAGGCTGCACTGGCACACTGAAGGCGGTGTTAGACTTCGTCATCGACGTCTGCCCTTGTTGACAGTAGGCTCCCGAGGTATGGAAAGTGGTCCACGTTGTCCAAAGCCTTGTCATAAATTTTGATAATCAGGGGGCAGTTCTCTGTGGCGGGGGCAGGTTAGTAGAGGACCTTTGTCTTACGCATGTTTAGTATAAGGCCCATACTCTCGTACGCTTCGGTGAAGGTGTTGACGATGGTTTGGAGTTCGAACTCCGAGTGAGCGCAGACGCAATCGTCATCTGCATACTGTAATTCGACGACAGAGGATGGGATGACCTTGGGTCTGGACTGGAGGTGATGAAGGTTGAACAGTTTCCCGTTTGTTCTGTAAATTAGCTCCATTCCAGTGGGGAGCTTACTGAGGGTGAGATGGAGCATTGTAGCAATGAAGATTGAGAAGAGCGTTGGTGCGATGACACAGCCTTGCTTGACTCCGGTTCGTACATGAATTGGGTCTGTGGTGGAACCGTTGGTCACAATCACGGCTTGCATGTCATTGTGAAGCAGACGGAGGAATGGTGACAAACTTTTGAGGGCAGCCGAATTTGAGGAGGACACTCCATAATCCCTCACGGTTGACAGTGTCGAAGGCGTTTGTGAGATCAAAGAAGGCCATGTACATTGGTTGGTGCTGTTCCCTGCATTTCTCTTGTAATTGACGTGCGGTGAAGATCATGTCCATTGTGCCCCTTAGTGGGTGGAATCCGCATTGCGACTCTGGGAGGAGCTCTTTGGCCACTGGGAGAAGGCGATTGAGGAGGATTCTTGCGATGACTTTCCCTGTGGCGGACAGCAGGGAAACTCCTCTGTAATTACCGCAATCGGACTTGTCACCTTTCTTGAAGATGGTCACAATTATGGCTTCTCTGAGATCCCCTGGCATGCTCTCCTCCTTCCAGATAAGATAAATGAGTTCATGAATTCACGCCAATATTGCTTCTCCGCCATGCTTTAGTGCCTCGGCTGGAGAAACAAGATGGCTCCTGGGCTGGCAGCTCCCTAAGGAGCTCCTTTGCCATCCTTGGCCATCCATTGCCATCCTTTATTCTTTTTCTCCCCAGTCTCCTCTCTGTTATGTCTGACATTGGTGATAGGTACACGATTGCCTTGGCCTGAGCACATGGAGTTTGATAGTGCTGTTATCGTTGTATTGTGTCTGACATTGGATATAGGTATTCGATTGCTTTTGCCTGTAAGTGTGTGTTTGGATCAGCCATTGAAAGCAACATGAACTGAGCTCTGCATACGGCCTCTGGATTATCTTTGCAAACGCAACTTTGGCGATGAGGATGGCTGAAATCTCTCTTCCACCACCTCCTCCCTTCCTTGCACTACCCGGTGAGCCCCCGATCCCATGGGTTCACTGGTTGCAGTCCTTTGAAACCTACTTCATTGCTCTTGGACCAGAAAATGTGAGTAAAGCACGGAAAAAGGCACTGTTATCCCATTGCTTGGGAGCGGAGGGCCAGCGTGTTCTTGGGACATTATGCGCAGCAGACTCAATTCAAATGTATGTTGTGGCTGTGACTCTGTTAAGCACACAGTTCTCTGCCCCACAAAGTGCCCTCCTGTGGCGATTCATTTTTAGAGAGCGTCACCAACTCCTCGGCGAGTCGGTGGATCAATACGTGGCTAATTTGAGGGGGTTAGCTAGCTCGTGCGAGTTCGGTGCATTACAAGATGAGATGGTGCGTGATCAACTAATAGAGCACACCAACAATGTGAGAGTGCGTGAAAGACTGTTACTCGAGTCCGACGATCTGTCGTTGTCACAGGCAGTCAACATTGCCTTTCAAGTGGAGTCTGCAGCCGAATGTGCAGTGAAACTAGCACACACACCCAGTGACAGCACCCTCGGCCCCAACAGCTCTGACACTGTAATGCTCGCGCGACGGCAGCAACGCGCGCTGCCGCGGCAACAGTGTGGAAACTGTGTATCTCGTTCACATGCTACCAGAGTGCAGAATTGCCCCGCGCGCGGCCAAGCCTGTCGCAATTGTGGAAAACAAAATCACTTCGCCAATGTCTGCCGCTCTGCCCCTGTTGCTACAAATGAACACTCTCAGTCCTCAAGCGGTTGGCCTATAATTCACAACGTGAGCTCTGGGCCAGGAGTGGCTTTCAAGTCATGCACAATTAACCTGAATGATGTGTGCATTCCGCTGTTGTTGGATACCGGTGCTAGCGTCTCACTGCTGAATGTGGACACATTCAAACGCTTTTTCAGCTCCCTGCCACTCTCTGCGCCCTCCACTGCCCTTTGCGGGTATGGTAATTTGAAAATTGGACTAGTGGGCTCAGTCAACCTCACTGTACGCTATGGAACAAAAGTTTTGCCAGATTTTTGTTTTCATGTGGCACGCCAAGGAGCTAACCTGATGGGACTAGATCTTTTCACTGACCTGGGTTTTTCTCTCTTGGACACCGGCGGGTCTGTGATTCTGCACGTCGCCTCACCATGGCGCCAAACATGGCCAGCACTCTTCGAGGGTCTGGGCTGCCTGACTGCCTTCACCCACCAGCCCATGGTTGACTCCACCGTTACCCTGTCATTCAGCCACTGCACCGCATCCCGCTTGCTCTCCGTGACGGGGTCACAGCTGAACTAAAGCAGCTACTGGAAGCTGGCATCATTGAACCAGTTGATGCCTCCCCATGGGTCTCCAACCTGGTGGTCGCAACGAAAAAGTCAGGTGGTTTACGGGTCTGTGTCGATCTTCGAGCAGTGAATAAGGCCATAATCCCTGACAAATATCCACTGCCCACGTCAGAGGAACTCACAGCGCAGTTCTATGGTTCCATCCTGCTCTCGAAACTGGACCTTCGACAGGGCTATCTACAGGTTCCCCTCCACCCCAGCAGCAGGGACCTCACTGCTTTTGTGACACATGCTGGCATCTTTTGGTACACCAGGATGCCATTTGGACTTAGCTCTGCACCCAGCTGCTTCCAAAAAGTGATGTCCTCTGTGCTCGCGGGCATTCCTGGGGTGGCCATCTACCTGGATGACATCGTCGTGCATGGGCCCTCGACCTCCACTCACGATGAACGCCTTCACAGAGTTTTCACGGCTCTAGCAAAAGACAAGCTCACACTGAATGGTGAAAAGTGTGTATTTGCTGTTTCAGAGATCGAATTTGTGGGGTTTTGGTTGTCGGCTGACGGTATATCCCCACTCTAGTCAAACGTGGTTGCCATTCACAGCATCCCAGAACCCAGCTCTGCAGCACAGGTTGCCTCCTTCCTTGGCATGACTGGGTACTACCTGAAGTTTTTGCCCCAGTACTCAGCCACCACAGCCCCACTGTGCCAGTTCCTGCGAAAGGATGAGCCCTGGGGGTGTCACAAGCCTGTACGGAAGCTGTTCGCCTCCTCAAACCGCAGCTCACCTCGCCTCCAGTGTTGGCTCACTTTGACGTCGCCAGCCCCACCCTCGTCACCTGCGACACGTCCGCTGCAGCTGTGGGGGCGGTGTTATCGCAGATACAGAATGGAGTGGTGAAACCAATCGCCTTTGCCTCCCGAGCCCTTAGCCCCACTGAACAGAAATACTCAGTAGGCGAGTGTGAGGTGCTGGCGTGCGTCTGGGCATGTGAGCGGTGGCACCTGTACACGTATGGCCGTGCCTTCACTCTGCGAACCGATCACCAGGCTCTCACTGCCCTGCTGTCGACATCCGGTATGAGCCACAGACCACTGCGTCTACACCACTGGTCTGACCGCCTCCGCCAATACAATTTCAGTCTCCAGTTCACACCAGGACATGATAATGTTGTTGCAGATCTGCTCTCCCGCACTGTCTCTGCCCCAGCCCCACTCGTCGGGTCTGAACATGTGGAACAGGATATCGTCCAGATGCTGCACACGCCTCTCCAAACCACAGTCTCTCTCCAGGAGCTCAAAGAGGCCTCTGAACAGGATCCAGCCCTCTCCCAGCTGTGCACCTTCATCAGAGATGGCTGGCCTCGCAAGGTGCCTGAGGAACTGTCTGCCTACTCCAGAGTTAAAGATGAGCTCTCCTGCTGGAATGACTCCTGTGTTGCACGTGGGCTCTGCACTGTGGTCCCAGGTGCCCTTCGTGCGCGTGTTTTATCCATGGCGCACGAGGGCCACTTGGGCATAGTGAAGCTCAAACAACGATGCCGAGACCTAGGCCTAGAAATTCAGTGGGCCTTGCGCCCACTTAGCGCCTAAAGAGGTCTTTTGCGCCGGCGGGGTGGTAGCGCGGAAATTGAGTGCAGCGGTGGTAGCCGTTAGCGCTGCGCCGGGACCGATGACATCATCGGTGTGCGCGGTGGCCCGTAACGCCCCGAAACCGCGCCGATCCCCATATTTATTTGCGGCCGCCTCCTCCGAAGCGGGCACAAACAGCGACCAGAAAACGGGGCCGTCCTGCTGCCATAGTGGGGCGCTTTAAAGCGGAAGGTGCGGCCGGCCGCTTTTTCGGCGGCCTCCTGGCCGCACCTCCTTCCCCGGCCTCCTCCACCCCCCCCGCGGCATTGCCGGCTGGTTTCCGTGGAGCCCGGCACTTCTCCGTTGTGCCGGGCTCTTTTGCCAGCACTCGCGATCGGGGCTCCGGCCGTTGCAGGCACCTCCCCCTTAAGAGAAGGAGGAGGCCTGCAGTACCGCAGCCTGCCGCACCGCATCGGGTGGCGCTGCGGCAACTAGCGCGCCGATATTCAGTTGCAGCGCCCCAAACGGAGGCGGGCACACCCTGGTATAGCGCCCGCTTCCGAATTGGGGCGCAGAAGACGAATATACGGCGTGCGCTAATGCCTCCCCGCCCAGCGCTAACTTTTGGGCGCGAGCAAGCTGCCCGTGCCCAAGTGACTTTCTAGGCCCTAGTGTGGTGGCCGGGTATCGACAGGGAAATCGAGGCCCTGGTCAAGGACTGTGCAGCCTGCCTTGTAAGTGGCAAGACTGGCCACCAAGCTCCTCCATCCCTGCAACCCCTTGCCTGGCCCTCTCAGCCCTGGGAGCACCTGCAGCTGGACATCTGCGGGGAGATCCATGGTGTCCCCCACCATCAACGGTTCCTAGTGGTGACCTATGACCTGCACTCAAAATGGCCAGAGGTCACTGCCGTGGGCTCCGTCACCTCTCGGGTCATCATCAATATCCTTGAGTCCTTCTTCTCCCACTGGGGGCATCCAAAGGCCATCACCACAGACAATGGCCCCCAAATGGTCTCTTTGGAACTCTCCTCTTACCTTGAGAGCAAGGGCATCCGTCGTACCACCCCGAGTCAAATGGGGGGGGGGGTAGAGCGTTTTAGCCAGACACTGAAAAATGGCCTCAGAGCACACCTATCCCAGGGGTGTGCGTTTGACAAGGCCCTCCTCCACACACTGCTGCACTACAGAGCCTCCCAGCATTCCACTACAGGGGTCTCACTCGCATCCCTCATGCTAGGCCGTGAGCTCATGCTGCCCCTTGGCAGGCTCCGCCCCTTGCTAGCTCAGAGCCCTGCTCCACCAGCTCAAGCCACAGTCACTAGACAGCAGGAGAAGATGAAACTCCGCTTCGACCAGTCGAAGAGGGCCAAGGCACCCAACATCTCAGTCTGCGATTGGGTCAGAGTCCGCAGGCCTCACTGCAACAATAAGATGGCCTCATTCTGGTCCTCCCCTCTCCAAATCAGCCGCCAACTTGGACCGGCCACTTTCTGCCTCACTGACGGCTCTCAGTGGCATGCCAGCTGCCTTCGGAAGGTGCCAGCACCCCCTGATGCAGGATTACACGGATCTAATCCCCAAGCCTTACCCCCAGAGTGGCAGGATGCACATTTGGCTCAGCCAGCCAACCCTCAAGCAGATATTATGCCTCAGCCAAAACCTCACCAGTCCCCACCTCGGCCTGCTCTTCACCAGTCCCCACCTCGGCCTGCTCTTCACCAGTCCGCACCTCAGCCTGTTCATACACGTTCTCGCCCTAGCCACCTACAGGACTTTGTCACTACATTTCATGTTTGAAATTCTGTGAGGGGGGAGGAAATGTTATGTCTGACGTTGGTGATAGGTACTCGATTGCCTTGGCCTGAGCACATGGAGTTTGATAGTGCTGTTATCATTGTATTTTGTCTGACATTGGATATAGGTATTCGATTGCTTTTGCCTGTAAGTGTGTGTTTGGATCAGCCATTAAAAGCAACATGAACTGAGCTCTGCATACGGCCTCTGGATTATCTTTGCAAACGCAACACTCTCTTCTGCTGTTTAAGTTCCCCTGGCTCTAGTAGTGGGTGCATTTTATCCCTAATTGCAAGTTCAAGCTGCAAGGTTAAAGTTACCTGAGCCCACTGCCCATCCCCTGACCATGCCTGTTCTTTGTTTTGCACAATGCACCTCCTTTGACCCTCAGGCACAGATGCGAGGGGACAAATCGTTCAATTGTTTAATTTTTCATTTTATCTAAATGTTAAATGTTGTCGTTGCTTTTTTTATTTAAATATATATTTGTGACTGAAAGTATATGTGCCTTTTCGTTTAAAAAGTACAGCCTTTAGTCACTTTGAAAAAAAATTCAACTATTTTATTTGCAAAAATATTTAAAATTACTACTGTTTGAAATTTAGAAAATAGCTCGTTTCCATCTTGAATGTCTTTATTGCACTAAGAAACCAAAAAAGCCACTTTAAACTGTTTACAAATTTTATTCTAAACTATTTATGTTTGTGAATGTTTGAAAAGTAGAAAATAGCTAGTTAACATTTAAAAGTTGTAAACTATGTACATCAAAACTGAACCTCAAAAGTCTTTGCTGCTGCAATAAAAGTTCACTGTTCCACTTTAAATTGTGTCTGTTCCTTTCTTTGCCTTGCTGGGGGAGGGGGAGGTACAAGGCAGCACTACCTCGTGAAGGTGTTGGCTACTCGCAGTTCCTGAGCAGCCTTACATTCGGCAGCACTTGGCTCCTCCCCATCAGGCCTGGCCACAGGCACATTGGCATCGTCCATGTCCTCCATTTCAGCAGTGAGCTCCTCTGCAGGGTTTAGGGTCGGTCCTTCCCGCAGGGCAAAGTTATGCAAAGCACAACAGGCCACCACAATCCTTGCCACTTTCAGAGGAGAATACTGCAAGGTCCCCCCTGACCTGTCCAGGCACCGGAAGTGAGATTTCAGAAGTCCGATTGTCCTCTCCACCACTTGCCGTGTGGACACGTGTGCCTGGTTGTATCTCTCCTGAGCCTCATTATTGGACTTGCGGTAGGGAGTCATCAGCCATGGTCTTAGCGGGTAGCTTTGTCACCAATATCCATGCGGATCCTGGAGGCAATGTGCTGAGAGCGCCATATAAGTTCGAGTTACGGAGGACGAAGGAGTCATGATTACTTCCCCGGTGCACTGCATTCACGTTTACGATCCTGAGGTGCGCATCACAGACTATCATGACATTCATTGAATGAAACCCCTTCTTGCTGATGTATGTCACAGTTTCCATCGACGGCCCCAATCACTTTGCGGAATCCAGCAATGCTATAAAATGCAAGGGCCATCTCCTTTTGATGACGAGTGGACAAGTCAAAGTCAATGAACTCTGAAGCCCTACAGAAAATGGCATCTGTGACCTGGTGAATGCAGGCCCTCGCAGCATTCTTGGAGATGTTGGTAATGTCACCGGTGTTTGTCTGAAATGACCCACTTGTAAAGAAGTTCAGTGCTGTGGTTACCTTCATGTTCACTGACAAGGCAGTGCGGGTCTTCGAGCGTGTTTGAAGGTCCTCCTTTAACATGTCACATAGTCGGCCGATTGCCTCTTTACGGAAGCGCAGCCTCCTCACACACAAGCATCTCAAATGACAGCTGTAGTGTATGTACTTTGCAGAAGGAACTATATTCTGCAGCCCCTGTATACTGCAGTACCAGTAGTGACCACCCCTGTATATAAGCCTGTGTAGTAACTTTGCATAGTAGTTCCAGTTTTGTCTCCACTCAGTAAACACCTGTTGTAACCTACTCCTGCAGTCCGTGTCTCAATTACACACGGACATAATACTGGCGACGAGCAGATCCGAACTTACCTACAGTTCTGCACCACCTCATGGGGGTCCATCCCTGAAGCGAAGTTGTTGGAGGTCGAGGCCAGAAAGAAGAAAGAAAAAAAAAACAAACAGAAGAAACGGGCGTCAACCGTGTACAACCGCCTCTGATTCATCGGAGTTGAAGATTTGCAGGAGAGGCTGTCGAGAGCGGGGCTTGGTTATCCTGTCTATGGTGTTCCAGCTAATCGGGCTGGTGGCAGGTAGTACACTGATCCTTCCTGGGCTGCGGCGGGCTAGAGCTCGATCGGGTGGCTTTTCAACGGGACCGAGCAGCGTTGTCGGGAAGAGAAGAGAGAGAGAGAGGGTGCTACGAAGCCGGGCAGCGTACAGATCAGAGAAGAGGGAGGAAAGTGTCCCGGAGGGTTTGCTCTGACGACGGGAAAATAAAATAAATTAGAAGCGCAGAAAGCCGCAAGGAGCTGCAGTTTGCCACGGGGACCGCGGAGAGCGGCGTTAGCAGCAGCGCGGGGGGGGGGAAGTGCGCGAAGACCATAGGGCATCGCCATCAAAGCATAAAAACACCAGTAACAACGCTAGCAGCAGCGGAGAAGACAGAAAGCGCAGGAGGCGCCATCTTAATCCAGCGGGGAAGAAGGCAAAGCGCGGGAGGTGCCATTTTGTTCAATCGGGGAAGAAGGCAAAGCACGGGAGGCGCCATCTTAGATTTCCAAGATGCCGAAGACTGGCAATATCACTGCCTTCGATAATGCAATAGAAGACTGGACCACGTATGTGGAAAGAGTCGAAGTATATTGCAAGGCAAATGAAGTAGCCGATGAGAAAAAGGCATCGGTACTACTAAACTTAATGGGCGCAAGAACGTACGGCCTATTGCGGAACCTGATCACTCCAGCCAAACCGATGGCGAAGAGTTTTAACGAAATTGTTGATATCCTACAGGAACACCTAAATCCTACACCGCTGCTGATAGCAGAAAGATTTAAATTCCACAAGAGAAATCAGCATAGAGGAGAGCAATGTAGATTACCTTATGGAACTACGCAAGCTATCAAAGCACTGCCAGTTCGGAGCAGGACTGGCAGATACCCTATGGGACAAATTTGTCTGTGGACTCCTGAGCGAAGGTACCCAGAAGAGGTTATTCTCAGAGAAAGAGCTGACACTAGATAAGGCTTTCAGCGCGGCAGTATCGTACAAAGCAGCAGCAAGGGGAGCTGCGGAAATACAGCAAAAGCCACAAGAATACGGCACCCATGAAATGACACGGGGATTTGAAAAATGTTATCGCTGCGGCAGAACAACCCATGACCAGAAGGACTGCTGGTCCAAGGACAAAATATGCAGGCAATGTGGAAAGATGGGACACATTGCATGAGTTTGCAGGTCTGGAAAGAAGACTAATGACAACAAAAAGGCTACTAAGGAACAGTACAGGACAGTGCAAAAGATGATGGACAGTAGTTCCGAAGACCAGAAGAGCGATAGTGAATCCGGGATCAAGAGACTAAGCTGTCTCAAACTTCACAACGTAATCACAAAAGAGGATCACCGAACCATTTGGGTCACCCTCACGGTAGCAGGGTCCCAAGTTAAAATGGAATTGGATACAGGGTCAGCTCTGACCATCATGAATCGACGAGACTACGAGCGGCTATTCTCACACATACTCTTGAAAGAGACATCCATTATCTTGAAGACATATACGGGGCAGAAAGTATACCCCAGAGGAAAAATAAGGGTGCCTGTCGAATACAACGGCAAGGAAATACAGAAATTGTATCTGTACATACTGCAAGATGGTGGACCACCGTTATTGGGACGTGAATGGATCAGAAAGATAAGTTTAGACTGGCACTCCATTCAGGCACTGACTGTGGCTGGTAAAAAGGATGATGACGTCACACCTGGCCGATTGGCAAAAATCTTAGCTAACGCCAAAGAGGTATTTCAACAAGAACTGGGAACTCTTAAAGGCGTAACAGCCTCGATAAAAATAGAAGAGAATGAAATTCCCAAGTTTTTCAAAGCAAGACTGGTATCGTATTCAATTCGCCCAGCCGTCGAGGCAGAGCTGGAGAATCTGAAGAATGCAGGCGTGTTATCTAAGGTGGACTGGAGCGAGTGGATGACACCCATCGTTCCTGTCATGAAGAAAACGTTAAATAATAAGCCTGAGGAGCCAAGGAAGGTCCGCATCTGTGGGGACTTCAAGGTGACGGTGAACCCAGTCCTTCACACAGTGCAGTATCCTCTCCCGAGGATAGAAGATATTTTCGCCTCACTATCTGGAGGGAAGCATTTTACAAAAATTGACCTAGCACAAGCATATTTGCAGATGGAGGTTGAAGAATCCTCTAGGAAGTATCTCACGATAAACACTCACAAAGTTCTTTACCAGTATAATCGACTGGTATTCGGAGTAGCATCAGCTCCGGCGATATGGCAAAGAGCGATGGAACAAGTCCTGCAAGGGATTCTGGGGACTCAGTGTTACTTGGACGACATCCTAGTGACAGGTGAAGATGACAGTGAACACCTTGCCAACCTAGAGCAGGTGCTCACTAGACTAAGAGAACATGGGCTACGAGCCAATCGCCCCAAGTGCGAGTTTTTTAAGAAACAGATATCATATTGTGGCCACGTGATTGATGAAGGGGGGTTACATAAGTCCCCTGACAAAATTGAAGCGGTAGTTAAGGCTCCAGCCCCTGAAAATGTGTCGCAACTGAGGTAATTCCTCGGATTGGTGAATTACTACCATAAGTTTTTGCCGAATTTGTCGACAATTCTGCACCCACTGAACGCCCTACTACAAACTGGAGTAGCATGGAAATGGAGCGATGAATGTAAGCGGGCCTTTCAGAAGAGTAAAGACCTAATCACTTCAAGAGAAGTATTGGCTCACGACAACCCATCACTACCGATAAGACTGGCGTGTGATGCGTCTCCCTACGGCATTGGAGCGGTACTGTCACATAAATTTGATGGTTTAGAGAGGCCGATAGCTTTTGCGTCACGCTCGTTAACTTCAGCCGAGCGTAACTACGCCCAGATTGACAGAGAGGCCCTCAGCCTGGTGTGGGGGGTGAAGAAGTTCAATCACTACCTGCACGGTCAGAAATTTACTCTACTAACTGATCATCAACCTCTTGTCCCCATTTTCAACCCTCAGAAGGGCGTCCCGATAATGACAGCACAACGGCTACAGAGGTGGTCCCCTTTCCTAGGGGCACACCAATATGACATCGAGTACAAAGCAACTAAACAGCATGGGAATGCTGATGGATTGTCACGCCTACCATTGCCGACGGTGGAAGAAACACCTGCAGTGGATCCTGTGGAGATATTCCACTCGACCATAGTCGAATGTCTACCTGTGACGAATGCAAACATAGAAAAGGAAACACGAAATGACCCGACACTCTCCAGGGTCTATGATGTAACGGTGAAGGGATGGCCAACACATGGCGAACCACTGTTGCCAGCATTCTCGCCGAGAAGAGAACAGCTGTCAGTGTGCAGAGGAACCTTGATGTGTGGATCCAGTGTAGTAATTCCACCCAAATTGAAGGATAGAGTGCTCAATGAGCTTCATGAGGGTCATCTGGGAGGAGTAAAAATGAAGAACTTAGCCAGAGCGTTTGTGTGATGGCCGGGAATTGATAGAGAAATCGAAGAGATGACCAAGACCTGTACAGGATGCCAGAAGGTCCAAAACGCCCCACCACAAGCCCCTCTACATCCATGGGAGTGGCCCTCATCTCCATGACAAAGGGTGCACATTGATTTTGCTGGTCCAATTATGGACTCGATGTTTCTAATTGCGGTGGATGCACATTCAAAGTGGCCAGAGGTAATAAAAATGTCCTCAACCACCACAGAAAAAACCATCACAGTCTTATGAACCATATTCGCCAGAAATGGGCTGCCTGAATAGATTTGCTCCGACAATGGACCACAGTTTGTGTCTGAAGAGTTCCGGAGGTTCTTAAAGAACAATGGTGTTAAGCATTACACATCCGCCCCATATCATCCAGCCACCAATGGATTGGCTGAGAGGTTCGTTCAAACATTCGAGAAGGCTATCAAGGCAATGTGTAATGAAGACATACCCCTACAACACAAGATGGATAACTTCTTGTTTGCCTACCGGAATGCGACACATGCGGTTACCAACCAAACTCCAGCCATGATGTTCTTCAATTGAAGACTACGATGCCGCTTGGATTTGGTTAAGCCAAACATCAGAAGAGATGTGGAGAACAGGCAGTTTCAGAATATGAATGAAAGGCCGACCAGGAGTTTTAAGATAGGTCAACCAGTTTTGGCCCGGGACTACCGCACAGAGAAATGGCAGCCAGGAACGATCTGCACACGGCAAGGACCTCTAATGTATACCGTGGACGTTGGCGAGAGCATTGTAAGACGCCATGCTGACCAGATTCTAGAGTCACTGGAAAACGTCAATTCCACACCACGATCCGATACACCTGGTGATGAAACCGAAGTACCAATTGCATCTATCTCAGAATCGGTGATATTGGAAGCAGATGAACCAAACAACGACGTTGATCCCGAATCAACTTTGCCAGAAGAACCGGATACCCCAAAGAGGCGTTATCCAGACAGAATCAGGAAGCCTCCTCAAAGACTGAACTTATAATTGCTTAACTTCGGCTAATGTATCTAGCAACTGTAATATTGTAAATATGTTATTTACTTATTAATCGAATGTTATGTACTGTTTAGCTAAAAGGGGAGGAATTGTAGTGTATGTACTTTGCAGAAGGAACTATATTCTGCAGCCCCTGTATACTGCAGTACCAGTAGTGACCACCCCTGTATATAAGGCTGTGTAGTAACTTTGCATAGTAGTTCCAGTTTTGTCTCCACTCAGTAAACACCTGTTGTAACCTACTCCTGCAGTCCGTGTCTCAATTACACACGGACATAATAACAGCCTCTCCCTGTACACTCTCTGGGGTTCCTCCTTATCAGGAGACAGTTATGGTTCCTCAGTCTTCTTTCTTGTTCCCTGGCGTTTCCAATTCTCTGAAGCAAAATTGCACCGAGGATCAGGGCAGCATTCTCAAAGGGCATGTTTCTCCCTCACAGGCTTCCTCTTTAAACAGATGAAGTATTTGTAAGGAAAAAATGGAAAGAGTTGTTAAAGCAATTTTAATAAAGTGAGTGGCTAGAAAATCATGTTTGGCTATGGTGGGAAATGTATGGTATCGGATTGGGAACACGTCATACCCGCTTGATGAATATCACGGCCCGAGATGATTTTCCAATAACTGTAAGATTTTAAGAAAGTCATACATACATACATACTTAAAGGAATATAATTGATGATAATTTTCTTTTTTAAAACTTTTGTAAATGTTAAATAATTCATTTTTAAACAGTCATTTTCACATTTAAGAAAAACATCTAATTCAATTAGGCTTTGCACACAGCAAGAATTGCTCCTTATAACTACCGTACTGGTCTCACTAGATGTAACTCCTATCCAGCTATCCAGTCAGCTAAACACTCATTCACATAACTCCTCGAGAAGCAGGGTGCTGTTTTGAAGCTTCACTTGAATAAAAGTGTGAAACTGTAAAGAAAGACAAAGTATGTTTTGAACACAGAGGTAAGTACCATACATTAGATGTTACATAAGATGCAAAAACATGTTTATGAAAACAGAATAAACTGCTTAACACAGATAAGTAGGTAACTGTATAAGTAAATAGCACTGAAGCTAACCTTCAGTAGATGGCAGCTAATAAACTTCTTATTGACAAAGTATTGTCAAAATACTATACCGACAAGGTTGTTATTATGTTACCAAACAAGGATACTCACAGACATTGCGTCTTGCCTAGCGTATAAGGAAGGATGGAGGAGGATAGAAAACAAGCTGCCACACTTGGACCTTGTTCGCAACTGAGAAAACACTTCCTCGAATACTACTTCCTATGCAGACAGGAAGAAGGTCAAATAACATGCGGCTATACAATAACTGCCACTAGGGGCGCTGCCTACATCTAACAAGTCCAGAACAACTACACTACTCAAAACATGGTCCAAACCCGTTTTTAATAATTTTTTTAAGTTGGAAACTTACCACAGACTTTCTGAAAAGAACTTTGCTCCCTTTCATAATTAAAAATGTTCCATTTAGTAGCCCCACTGCTGAAAGAGTTATGATCATTCCAGAGCTTCTGCCAAGCCTGTAATCCTGCTTTTTACAAGTGCAGCTGCTAGGGACTAACCTGCACTGCACCAACTGAGAAAAACATGTAAGTTGGATGCATACGCGCTGCCTCTCTGGTGCATGCAGTTGACCTCCGAACCCTTTCCTGCAAGTGAACAGAAGTTTCGGTTTCCACAGCATGCGCAAAACTGCATTTCCGTTGGCCCTACGGGTGAGTACACAGATACTATGATCAGTGTTTCATAAATGTTCACCTACTGACACTTGCTCTTCTTAACTCACCTCATTACCCAGAACCAGATCCAGCAATGCCTCCTTCCTTGTTGGGCCGGAAACATACTGATCAATCAAGTTCTCCTGAACACATTTCAGAAATTCTTCCCCCTCTCTGTTCTTTACACTATTACTATCCCAGTCTATATTAGGATAATTGAAGTCCTCCATTAACACTACTGTATAGTTCTTGCAGCTCTCTGTAATTTCCCTGCAAATTTGCTCCTCTACATCCTTCCCACGAAAGACTACACCTAGTAGTGTAATGACATCGCTATTGTTTCTTAGCTCTAACCAAATAGGTTTTGTCCTTGACCCCTCCAGGACATCCTTTCTCTCCAGTACTGCAATATTATCCTTAATCAATACTGCCATCCCACCAACATTCTTCCCTTCCCTATCTTTCCTGAACACCTTATATCCAGGAATATTTAGTACCCAATCCTGCCCTTTTTTCAGCCAGGTCTCCATTATCGCCACAGCATCATATTCCCATGTGGCTATTTGCGCCTGCAGCTCACACCTTATTTACCATGCTTTGTGCATTTACATACTGTAAACCTATCTTAGACCTACATGCACTGTTGTAGGGATTTTGCAATAATTTTGAGATATCCGACAGTTCCGAAAATTGAGTTTTGATTAAAGAATATCTGGGTAATATACCTTTAAGAATCCAAGGATCAAAATGGCCGCCAGACCGCATGGCAGAAGAGGACTTGAAAAGGCAGCCTGCTGTGTCTGTGAAAAAAGTTCAATGGAGCAGTCAAACTGCCAATCAACGGCAGTTCAGGGAGTTCCCCTCCCTGCAGCAGACAATCAATGTGTTTACAGAAACTGCTACAATGTTTACCCAAAGGATTAACCACTTGAGACTGCGGTTTCAGTCTGACCACAGGACAATGACTAACCTCCAAGGCTGTTTACTCAAGCAATCAAGGAAATAGACATGCTTTTTTTTCAAACCACAGCAGCTTTATTCAAAGCCCATCACAGACAATGAGGACACATTTAAACTGCAGCTTTATTCAAAGCCCATCACAGACAATGAGGACACATTTAAACTGAAAAAAAACCCAGTGTAAATGAATGGGTAATTCATCCAAACCCATTACAGACAATGGGGACAGTTTGGATCCCTTTTGTTTAGCCCAGATACATTCGGATTTGGGTGGGAAGGTTTCGGCCCCAAATGGGTTTTAAAAGATAGCTTCTCAGAAGCCTCTCTCTCTCTGTGGCCTCGCCTCTGTGCCCTTTACAACGTGGGAGCCTGCCTAAAGGAGTGGAACACCAGCAGTTTACTTTTAAAATACTGGGGTGTTTTTACTTCGGGGCAGTGAAGATCAAAGATCGCAGGGCATGGAGCAGGCGTTTTTCATTGGTGAGCATATATTTTTTCTGGCCCATTACAAGGCAACTTAGAATAGGTATAGGGGTGGGAATTAAGTGGGAATTTTGTTAGAACGGTGATTTTAGTTGATTTTCCCTCGTTGTGTCCGTTTTCTCCTCCCCTATCGAAGTAACAGTGTTGCACTAGCAGATAAGTGCTGTAGTGAGCGCTAAGAGTTCTATATTGAAAGTGCTATTAAAAGGGTGTTGCACTGAGCAGAAAGGTGCTTCAGTGGACACTAAGTAGCTGTATTTAAAGTGCTGTTTTTTTAAGTAAAAGCCACTAAGCAAAGGTGCTGTAGTGAGCAAGGTGTTTCTATATTGAAAGTGCTATTAAAAGGGTGTTGCACTAAGCAGAGAGGTGCTTCAGTGGACACTAAGTAGCTGTATTTATAGTGCTGTATATTTAAATAAAGGAGTGTTGCACTGAGCAAAGAGCACTCTAGTGGATACTAAGTGTACTGCGTTAAGCAAAAGTGCTGTACCAGGCACAGGTGTGCTGTATCGATTATTTTAAGTTGTTTCTTTCTTTTTGTTTCAATAAATGCTGGTCTGTTTTGCACCCAAACCACGAGTCACGTTTTCTGTCTACATCACTATCGAATAAGTCCGGCGGTCAGAACCAGGAATAGGGGAGCGCTTCAAAACCACACGGGGGTCCCTGGAGCAGCTCAGAGGCTTCTGACTGGCCAGAGACAATAACCCCAACCCCGCTAGCATGTGTGCTAATTCCTACAAAATGACGACCGCGGCAGGACCGTCGGCCACGGTGTGCGATGTGGCAGACAGTGGTTTGAGTCTGGAGAGAGCAGCAGTTATTGGGTTTCTTTTTATCCCACTGGTTTGTTTGTGGTTAGGTTCCCGCAGGCTTGGGGAAGTCACCCACAGGCTTAG
This sequence comes from Somniosus microcephalus, assembly GCF_052327205.1. Classification (NCBI taxonomy): domain Eukaryota; kingdom Metazoa; phylum Chordata; class Chondrichthyes; order Squaliformes; family Somniosidae; genus Somniosus; species Somniosus microcephalus. The sequence goes on from NC_140988.1 coordinate 70,526,106, forward strand.
GGAAGCCAGGGCAGAGAGTTGGGATAGGGAAAAGGAGGTTGAGGAATACCAGGTCAAGGTAGAGCGCCTGGTAGTTCAGTTTAGTGAGGGCAAAAGCCACATGAGGCATGAGTCAGAGTACCTGAAGTGCCTAGTTGCAGAGGCCAAGAGCAATGAGATGAGGGTGCGGGAGGAGAACGCTCGCCTCATACAAGAAATAAAAGAGCAGGAGGAAAAGGTTAGGGAGGAAAAGGCAGCATATAAGCTGGCCTGCGAGCAAGGGTTTGAGGAAGCAGATCATGGCCCCTGTAGAGCAGAGATAGAAAGCTTGAATATGGCTTTAAAAAGAGCAAAGGGGATGATATGTCTGATCAGCCCGAAGGCAGGTCAGTCGGATTTTACTGGCAGCCCAAGTAAAACCGTCCCACAGGCAACACCCAGGGAAAGGTTGGTCAGGGAATCAGAGGTCCCACGACCGCCACCCATGGCTCCGAGCTTTCAGGAGCTCTGGCAGCAAAGGGGGGTGGAGGATGAGGTGGTAGAGAAAGCACAGCAGGCCCCGCTAGATAGGCCGGGACCAGGACCAGTGTACCCCCTCCGACAACGGAGGTACAGCCCGCCCGTTGATGAAGATGACCCAGGGGCCATCCAGAATCAGTTTCTGGTGCAGTATGGCACCCACCAGCTCAGGGACATGGTTAGCCACATCCCCAAGCTCACTAAAAAGGGAGACCCCTCTCTGCACTTCAGGGAGATAGAGCAGGCAACTTGTGTAAATGACTGCGATGAGGCAGAGCAAGCAAAAATGCTGCTGTTTTCCCTGGCAGGTGATTTCCTCCAGTCCCTATCTGGTGAGTGCAAAAGGGGGCAGAGGGATTATGAGGGTCTCAAGAATGAGGTATTAGAGGCCATGGGACTCAATGATGGTAGCCCGTTCGCTCGGGTGGAAAGAACAGTGCAGCTCCCAGGGGAGTCCCCGCAGGCGTTCGCAGAGAGGTGCTTCAGTGGACACTAAGTAGCTGTATTTATAGTGCTGTATATTTAAACTAGCTGAAGTGCCCGGCGGTGCCGAGGGTCTTTTGATGGCATGTTGCTGTTGGAAGAGAGAGAGAGCGACTGGGGGGGGAAGAGAGAGTGCGACTGGGGGTGGGGGGAAGAGAGAGTGTGACTGGGGGGTGGGGAAGAGAGAGAGCGACGGGGGGGAAGAGAGAGAGAGAGCGACTGGGGGGGGAAGAGAGAGAGCGACTGGGGTGGAAGAGAGAGAGCGACTGGGGGGAAGAGAGAGAGCGACTGGGGGGAAGAGAGAGCGCGACTGGGGGGGGAGGGGGGTTGAGTGGAGGGGGGAGGGGGAGGGGGGAGGAGTGGGGAGGGAGGGGGAGGGAGGGGGGGAGTGGGGAAAGGGGAAGTGGGGGAAGGGGAAGGGGGAGGAGTGGGGGAAGGGGGAGGGGTGGGGGGGAGGAGGGGGAGGGGGGAGGAGGGAGTGGGGGAAGGGGAAGGGGGGGCGATGAGGGGGAGGGAGGAGGGGGAAGGGGAGGCAGGGGGAGGGGGAAGGAGGATGGAGGGGGAGGGAGGAGGGGCAGGGTGGGGGGGAAGGGGAGGGAGGAGGGGGAAGGGGGAGGGAGGGAGGGAGGAGGGGGAAAGGGGAGGGAGGGGGGGGAAGGGAGGGGGGAGGAGAGGAGGGGAGGGGGAGGGGAGTGGAGGGGAGGGGAAGGGAGAGGAGGGGGAAGGGGGAGGGAAGGGGAGGGAGGGGGGGAAGGGCGGAAGGGGGAGGGGGGAAGGGGGAGGGGAGGGGGGAGGGGTGGGGAGGGGGTAGGGGAGGGGGGGAAGGGGGGTTGGGGAGGGGGAGGGGAGGGGTGGGGGGAAGGGGGGTGTGGGGGGAGGGGAAGGGGGGTGGGGGAGGGAGGGGAAGGGGGGAGGAGGGGGTGGGGAGGGGTGGGGGGGAAGGGGGGTGTGGGAGGGAGAGGAAGGGGGGTGGGAGGGGGTGGGGAGGGGGAGGAGGGGGGTAGGGGGTGAATGGGAGGGGTGGAAGGGGGGTGGGGAGGGGGGTGGAAGGGGGGGTGGGGGGTGTGGGGGGAAGGGGGTGGGGAGGGGGGAAGGGTGTGTGGGGGGGAAGTGGGTGTGGGGGGAGAGGGGGGTGGGGCTGGGGGGGAAGGGGGGGTGGGGGCTTGGGGGGGTGGGGGGGAGGGGGGTGGTGGGGGGGAAGGGGGGTTGGGGGGGAAGGGGATGTGGGGGGGGTGTGGGGTGGAAAGGGAGGGGGGAGATAAACTTAAAGTACAGGAAACATTGTGCTATCCGGCACCCACTCTTCAGAGTTAATGTTGAGAGATACGGAGATTCTTATCTCTGTATTTAACAACAAACACTGTTGCTTAGCAACAGCTTCTAAACACTCAGGTGTGGCCCTGAAGCTCTGTAGCTAAAGCTGTTGCTATAGCGACAGACCTTGCACAGCTACACAGTCGATTGTCTGTCACAGACACAGATTTGGAGCACAGAAGCCCCACCCACTCTATGTTCCTGTACTAAGATGGCCACGCATGCACTCTGTTACACACTGAATCAAAATGGCGTCGCACTGAAACTTTTCGCCCTCCTTGACAAAGATGGCTGCCGTTAACCTGGGGCTGTCTGCAGAAGAAATTTCCTCAGCTGCAAACACAGGATCTTCAGATTATTATTCGGGGCTTGCGACCTACCCCAGTTGCTTATGAAGCCTCCCCACCTACTGACCCCGGGAAAGGAGCTGAGGCAGCACACCCTCTGCCCTCTGCCAGTGTTTGTCTCTATCTAGGCCGAGAGCCTGGGTCTAGAATTGCACTGCTGGCAGTTGGAGAAGCCTAGGCCCCGGACCTGGAAAAACGGTGAAAGGTAGGAGAATTATAGAGGTTAGAGAAAAGATTTACAAATTAATTAACTTTTTTTAAAAACAATTTGTGTTTTAAAAGCAACTTTTTTTTTGCTGGAAATGTAGATTTGAAAAGAAACACACAGAAAGCGGGTAAAAGAAATGAAAAGTTTAGAATCAAGATGGCGGCGACTCACCTCGGTTCAGAACGATAAGGCCCGCCCACACACGCACCGATTGGTCGACCGTCAGGTGACCGAAGCGTAGGATTGGTCAATCGTCCCGTCACTCGACCGTAGGAGGGCCCAGCCGCATGCGCCAGCAACCCGGCGTACGATTGGTCGACCTCGAGGTCACTCTATCGCTAATGAGCGGATAATGAGATGCTAATGAGCGGAATGTTGAAGGTTTTTTGGATACCGCTGGCGCAATTTTTGTTCGGCCGAAACGTAAATACGCTAACCATCGTTTTGGAACGGTGAGTTTTCTTTCGACGTAACGCATGCGTAGGTACGCTCTGTAACTTTCGAGCGCATAGCCGGACAGACGCACACCCGAGGACAGACAGAAGGACAGACAGAAGGACAGACAGAACGATCCGTTTATTTATATATATAGATAGATAAAGGAGTGTTACACTGAGCAAAGAGCGCTCTAGTGGACACTAAGTGTACTGCGTTAAGCAAAAGTGCTGTACCAGGCACAGGTGTGCTGTATCGATTATTTTAAGTTGTTTCTTTCTTTTTGTTTCAATCAATGCTGGTCTGTTTTGCACCCAAACCACGAGTCACGTTTTCTGTCTACATCCCTACTGAATAAGTCCGGCGCTTCGAAACCGCACGGGGGGTCCCTGGAGCAGCTCAGAGGCTTCTGACTGGCCAGAGACAATAACCCCAACCCCGCCAGCGTGTGTGCTAATTCCTACTCTGTAAACCAATGTTAGACCTAGTCCAGCTCTAACTTGGCACAGGGCTTTGTGCTGAGCTTGGAGCCTAACCTTTCCAGCATGGAATATAAAAACAGACAGCAAGAGCTTCTACAAGCAAGAAGAGAGTAGCTAAAGTAAATGTCGGTCCCTTAGAGGCTGAGACTGGAGAATTAATAATGGGAAACAAGGAAATGACAGAGACTTTGAGCAAATATTTTGTATCTGTCTTCACGGTGAACATTCCAATAATAGTGGAAAATCAAGGGGCAAAAAGGAGGGAGGAACTTAAAATAATCACCATCACTAGGGAAATAGTACTAGGCAAACTAATAGGGCTAAAGGCTGACAAGTCCACTGGACCTGATGGCCTGCATCCTAGGGTCTTAAAAGAAGCGGCTGCAGAGATAGTGGATGCAGTAGTTGTAATCTTCCAAAATTCCCTAGAGTCTGGAAAGGTTCCAGCGGATTGGAAAATCGCAAATGTAGCGCCCATATTCAAGAAAGGAGAGACAGAAAGCAGGAAACTATAGGCTAGTTAGCCTAACATCGGTCATTGGGAAAATGCTGGAATCCATTATTAAGGAAGTAGTAGCAGGACATTTAGAAAATCATACTGGGCCAGAAATTCGTGACCAAAGGTGTGAGTACGGTCGGGGTACTCACGCATCTGGCCGTTGGAAATGCCGGCGTACAGCATGAACAGCGCATGCGGGGAACGCCGGCATTTCCAGACCTCGGAACGAAGGGGTTCATAGGCACAGCGCGTGCGACTGCACAGGCAGCGCTTGTGCAGTGAACTTCGTAGATTTCATTCATGGATTCAGTGAGGGTAAGTCCTTACAAGTTACACTTGAAAAAAGCAGGTGTAAAGTTGTTCGAAGGCTGCGGAGGAAGATATATTTTATCGTGGAGCTTCTGAAAGGCAATATTTTTGTTTGGGAACGGGAGGGAAGTTATTTTAAGAAATTTTAAGTAAGTTTTAAAGTTTAAATTTTTTTTTTTAAACGGGTTTTCAGAACGGTAGGTAGAAGGAGCAATTGTGGCTGTGTGAATGGAATGTGAAAATGAGTGTTCTAAAATGAGTAATGTAACATTTCCAGCACTTTTAAGAAAGAAACTTTTCATCAGTAATAAGTAATTATATATGTATGTCCGCATATATTCCTTTAAGTATATGTATGTATGTTTTATATTCCTTTACTAATGTGTATGAATGTATGTTTTTAATTATGATTTTCCAATAAGTTACTTTCTCTGAAAGTCATAATTAAATAATACATTCATACACATAAGTAAAGGAATATATACATAACACGCAAAGGAATATATACAGACATACATACTTTCAGAAGCTCCACAATAAGAAATATCTTCCTCCGCAGCCTCTGGAGCAACTGTACCCATGCTTTTTTCATGTGTAAGTTGTAAGGACTTGACCTCACTGAAATCATGAATGAAAGCGGCGAATTTTACTGCGCACGCGTTTTGCCTCTGAACCCCTTCGTTCAGAGGACAGGAAATGCTGGTTTTCCCCGCATGCGCTGTGCATGCTGAAAACCGGCATTTCCTCCGGCCAGACGCGTAAGTACCCCGACCGTACTCGCGCATTTGGAAGGGAATTACTGGGCCAACATTTTACATGTAAAAAAAATGAAAAATTTAACAATTGCACGATTTGCCCCCTCGCATCTGCGACTGAAGGTCCAAGGAGGTGCATTGCGCAAGAGGTCATCGTCGTACATATCCTCACACTGTTCCCTTTCGGGAACTGTATGAAGTGGTGGAAGGATTTATGGCCGTGATTAATGCTCATTCCGTGACCGTAACCATCTTTGAACCAGCCATTAGGGTGGTTAGTCCTATGGCGTGAGGGTTTTACGGGCTCCCACAACCCATCTGAGGGGGGGGGCAACCCACACCCACGGACGCAAGTACCCCGCTGGATGTCCACCCAGAATTTATAGTTGGAGCTCCGACTCCACTTGCCGGGACTGTCTGGAGTGGGGTTTGAAACCCTACTCCTTCTGGCCCAGCGGCGGGGATGCTTACTGCTACGCAAAAGGCCCACTCCGCACAAAAGGTGACACCCATACGTTTCCTGCGCCTTTTCCCTCCCCGTGACTGGAGCCCTATGCTGCCACTTGAAAGACCAAGCTATCATCTGCCCTTTTTACGGCGCCTTTGACTTCTCATTACCAATGATGAGCAGGCGCTGCACCTCCACCTCCTTGAGGAGATTGCTGAGGTCATCATCAGTTCAATTGTGAGTTCTTTTAATGCCGTGAATTGTGCTCATTCCAGCCATTTCACGTTGCTAATCGGATTGGGCCTTTGGCATAGCGGTAGGATCCCCGCCGCTGGGCCAGATCAGGGTAGGGTTTCGAACCCCGCTCCAGACAGTCCCGGCAAGTGGAGTCGGAGCTCCGGCTCTAAATTCTGGGTTGACATCCAGTGGGATATTTGCGTCCGTGGGTGTGGGTGGCCCCCCCTCCTTGTATAGCTTGTGGGAGCCCGTAAAACCCTCCCGCCATAGGACTAACCGCCCTAATGGCTGGTTCAAAGATGGTTACGGTCATGGAATGAGCGTTAATCATGGCCATAAATCCTTCCACCACTTCATACAGTTCCCCAAAGGGAACAGTGTGAAGACACGTATGACGACGACATTGCTAAATAAATACATGGAATTAAAAAAATTCTTTTAGGGCTTTTAAAAGCCTTTAAATTGCTTTAATTCTGTTTAGAACTACTTCAGATTCTTCAAAATAATGTAAACGTTTTTAAAATTTTATAAAAGTTCACAAAACATTCATAAAATAGCAGATAACTTACTTTCCCTGCAGCTGTGTAACTACAAAGTCCTCTGCAGCTGCTTGGAGAGATTGGGGGCGTGTCCTACTACAATGAGACCTTAAGGGGCGTGTCTCACTTGCACTGCACGCTCCAGGCTTCGCGCTGGCTGCACTCCTGGGCGGCGTGACGTCATACGCTGCCCGGGATTCTTCTTTTTGAAACACCAATTCCAGGCGTCCCTGGAGGTGATCGGCAGGAGCGTCGGGTAAGTGCATATATGGGGCTTGCACGCGCAGCAAGCCCCGTTCACGAATTTCTGGTCCAATAAAACCATGTTGCCTGCTTGATTGTATGAAAGGGAAATCGTGTTTGACAAATTTATTAGAGTTCTTTGAGGATGTAACGAGTAGGGTGGACAAAGGGGAACCAGCAGATGTAGTGTATTTGGATTTCCAAAAGGCGATAAGGTGCTACACAAGATAAGAGCTCATGGTGTTGGGGGTAATGGATAGAGGCTTGGCTAACTAACAGATAACAGAGAGTTGGGATAAATGGGTCATTTTCAGGTTGGCAAACTCTAACTAGTGGGGTGCTACAAGGATCAGTGCTGGGGCCTCATCTATTTACAATCTATATTAATGACTTGGATGAAGGGACCGAGTGTACTGTAGCCAAATTGCTGACGATACAAAAATAGGTGGGAAAGCAAATTGTGAGGGGGACACAAAGGGATATAGATAGATTAAGTGAGTGGGCAAAAATTTGGCAGATGGAATATAATGTGGGAAAATGTGAGGTTATCCACTTTGGTAGGAAGAATAGAAAAGCAAAATATTATTTAAATGGAGAGAGACTGCAGAATGCTGCGGTACAGAAGGATCTGGGTGTCCTCGTGCATAAAACACTAAAAGTTAGCATGCAGGTACAGCAAGTAATTAGGAAGGCAAATGTAATGTTGGCCTTTATTGTAAGGGGGATGGAGTATAAAAGTAGGGAAGTCTTCCCACAACTGTACAGGGCATTGGTGAGACCAGAACCTAGAGTACTGTGTACAGTTTTGGTCTCCTTATTTAAGGAGGGATGTACTTGCATTGGAGGCAGTTCAGAGAAGGTTCATTAGGTTGATTCCTGGGATGAAGGAGTTGTCTTATGAGGAAAGGTTGAGCAGGTTGAGCCTATACTCATTGGAGTTTAGAAGAATGAGAGGTGATTTTATTGAAACATATAAGATTCTGAGGGGGATTGACAGGGTAGATGCTGAGAGGATGTTTCTAGGAGGCATAGTTTCAGAATAAGGGGTCGCCCATTTAAGACAGAGATGAGGAGGAATTTCTTCTCTCAGGAGGTCATGAATCTTTGGAATTCTCTACCCCAGAGAGCTCCGGAGGCTGAGTCATTGAATATATTCAAGGCTGAGATAGACAAATTTTTGAACAGGGGAGTCGAGGGTTATGGGGAACAGGCAGAAAAGTGGAGTTGAGGCCAAGATCAGATCAGCCATGATCTTATTGAATGGCGGAGCAGGCTCGAGGGGCCGAATGGCCTACTCCCGCTCGTATTTCTTATGTTATGTTCACCCCCTGTGCACACTCCCCTACCCACTGCCGTATAGCTGTTGAGAAGCACTATAAGCCCCTGCTCTACTATGGCAAAACCTCACAACTACATGTTGCTTAGCTGCTTACCATCTTTGCTGTATGTGTTGGCTTGAAATATGGTTCACATAAAAATTATATGCATGTATGTGAAGGAACTTCCCAAGGCTACTGATTTATAGTTTTCACAGAAAACAAAATTGCAGAAGTTGAACTCCAAAACACCAGCAAAAATCTCAGAATCCTATGTTATATAAACAAAATTTATTTAATAATCATCTTAAATCAGTGGTCCTGATAATACATTGTGCATTACATGGCATTAAATAGCATAATCGTCCAATTTACCAGAAACAATGCTACAGAAGAGATAATATAAATAAAATACAAACACACATAGAAACCAGCAAATTTCCAGTCGCATTGCTGTCTGTCTGTCTGTCTGTCTGTCTGTCCGTTCTCTATACGTTCGAAAGTTATAGAGCGTACCTACAGGCGCATCACATCAAAAGAAAGCTTACGATTACGGACCGGTCATAGGCATATTTACTTTTCCGTCAGACAAAAATCGTGCCCACGGTATCCCAAAAACGTTCAAAATTCCGCTCATTAAATGGGAAAAGTTCCGCTCATTTGCTCATTAGCATTGAGTGATGTGAAGGTTGACCAATCGTGCGGTCGAGCGACCTGACAGTTGACCGACGGTTGACCAATCGCTGCGTCACGGGGGTGGGTTCATTGCGCGTGTGGGCGGGCCATCCTACAGTTGAGTGTTGAGTGACTTGACGATTGACCAATCCTACAGATCAGTGACCTGATGGTTGACCAATCGGTGCGTGTGTGGGCGGGCCTTATCATTCTGAACTGAGGTGAGTGGCCGCCATCTTGATTCTTCACAATTTTTTTCCACAATTTCTGTGTGTTAGGGAACTAAGGAAAATAACAATTTATTTGAGTTTTAAATTGTATTTAGCAACAGTAGGAAATGAAGTGACCCCCTGCCCTTCGCCCGGAGGCTCGCCTACTTTGACAGCCATTTCGAGCGGCTGTACCGGCGCCGGGCGCGGCCTAGCAGCCCGAGAAGCCTGGGCCTTGAGTTGCAGGCCGTGCCGGGAGCCACCGCGCAAAAAACATCCCCGCGGCGTCAACAGCCCCGCCCCAGAGACTGACCCAAAGCCACCAGGTCACCGGCCGCAGCGGGCTGTGCCGGGAGCCGCCATGCAGAAAACTTCCCCGCAGCGTCAACAGCCCCGCCTGAGAGCCCGACCCAAAGCCACCAGGTCACCGGCCGCTGCGCACAAAACTTCCCCGCGGCGTCAACAGCCCCACCCCAGAGCCCGACCCAAAGCCACCAGGTCACCGGCCGCCGCACACAAAACTTCCCCGCGGCGTCAACAGCCCCGCCCCAGAGCCTGACCCAAAGCCATCAGGTGAGTGGCCGCGGCGGCCCAGTCTCTCTCTCTCTCACACTCCCAATCTCTCTCTCTCTCACACTCCCAATCTCTCTCTCTCTATCTCACACTCCCAATCTCTCTCTTTCTCACACTCCCAATCTCTCTCTCTCACACTCACAATCTTTCTCTCTCTCACACTCCCAGTCTCTCTCTCACTCTCAGTCACTCTGTCTCTCTCACTCCCAATCTCTCTCTCTCTCACTCCAAGTTTCTCTCTCTCTCACACTCCCAATCTCTCTCTCTCTCTCACACTCCCAATCTCTCTCTCTCACTCCCAGCCTCTCTCTCTCACACTCCCAGTCTCTCTCTCTCTCACTCCCAGTCTCTCTCTCTCTCACACTCCCAGTCTCTCTCTCTCTCTCTCTCACACTCCCAATCTCTCTCTCTCTCACACTCCCAATCTCTCTCTCTCAGACTCCCAATCCAATTCCAATTCCAATTCAAATGCTTTATTGGCATGAAAGTTTACAGAGAACCATATTGCCAAAGCTTACATAGCAAAAAGGTACAGTTTTCCAACATTCTGTAGGTGTCAATCGATTTGACATTTGTTGGGTACATACAATATTACTTTTAAACAATATTAATTTTAAACAGTCTTTGTACTTCATTTGGTACGTTCAATATTAATTTTAAACAGTCTTAATTTTAAACAGTCCTCAGGTTGTGACATGTTGTTACATATTTGGCCCCAAGGTATGGTCTGTCTCCTTCTCCCAGGACTAATCTCAATTTTGACAGGTCATCCAATTCCTTGAAATCTGGGGTTGTTTGGCTTAGCTTGTTGAATAATATGTTTCTTGATGTGTTGAATTTTTCGCATTTTAGGAGGAAATGCATTTCTGTTTCAACCTCGCCGGCCAGACATTGATCGCATATTCTATTCTCTCTAGGCTGCCAGGATTTCTTGTATCTGCCTTTTTCAATTTCCAGTTGGTGGTCGCTTAGTCTGTACCTGGTGAGGGTCTGTCTCTGTTTTGTGTCTCTGATGGTCGTGAGGTAGTCTGCCAGTTTATATTCTCTTTTTAGGGCCCGGTAACATTCTAATCTGCTTTGGCTTTCGGTTATTTTGTTCCAATGTTCCAGGTAGGTTTCTTTGCATTGTTTAATGATTTGGTTCACTCGGATTGGTGTTTGGACGGCTGTGTTGGTCTGGGGCTGGTCAGGGTCCGGCTGAGTACTTAGTTTCAGTAGCAGCTGACTCAGGGGACTCTTTTCTGGGTTTAGCTCTTGGGTCTGAAAGGCTTTGAAATGAAGGGTGTCTGGGGAGCTAGATTTGAGGTGATTTAGGAAGTTTAGTGCTCGTTTTTGGATGTTTATTATAAGTGGGTATCTGCCTAGTTCGGCTCTGCATGCATTTGTTGGCGTTTTTCTTTGGGTGCGAAGGATGCTTCAGCAGAATTCTGCATGTAGGGCTTCTATTGTGTGTTTTTCCCATTTAGTGTAGCTTTGGTGATTTAGCGGGCCCCATACTTCACTACCGTACAGTGCAATGGGCAGGATTATGCTGTCAAATATTTTGAGCCAGATTTTGATTGGGATTTGGATGTTGTAGAATTTTCTTTTTATTGCATATAGGGCTCTTCAGGGTTTTACTTTTAGTGCATTCACTGCTATGCTGAAGCTCCCTGATGCTGTAATAGTTAGACCAAGGTAGGTGTAGCTCATAGTGTGTCCTATAGTGGTATCACTGAGGGTAAACTGGTATTTGTTTTCCTGACATCTGGGCCTTTTTTGAAAAATCATGATGTTGGTTTTCTTTAAATTTACTGTTAGAGCCCAATTTTGGCAGTATTTGTCGAGTAGGTCTAGTTGTTGCTGTAATCCCTGTTCTGTGGGAGACAGCAGAACCAGGTCGTCCGCATAGAACAGGGATTTCACTTCTCCATCCAGGAGACGGAGACCTGGTGACTCGCTTTGCTCCAGCATGTCTGCTAATTCATTTATGTATATGTTGAACAGGGTCGGGCTCAAATTGCAGCCCTGCCGGACGCCTCTTCTCTGGGTGAAGAAATCGATGCATTAGTCTCCAATTTTGACCCCGCATTTGTTTTTCAGATACATTGATTTAATAAGGTCATAGACTTTGCCCCCTATTCCACACTGAAGAAGTTTATAATAGAGCCCTTCGTGCCATATAGAGTCAAAGGCTTTCTTGAAGTCGATGAAACAGGCGAATATTTTCCCATTTTTTGTTTGGTGTATATGTTTTTCAATGAGGGTGTGAAGGGTATAGATATGGTCGGCGGTGCGGTGTTTTGGAAGAAAGCCTATTTGGTTTTTTCTGAGGATATTATGTTTGTTAAGAAAATCAAGTAATCTACTATTTAGAATACTGCAGAATAACTTCCCTAGACAACTGTTGACACAGATGCCGCGGTAGTTATTTGGGTCTGATTTGTTTCCACTTTTATATATGGGAGAGATTAGTCCTTGGCACCAGATATCGGGAAAACAGCCTGAACGTAATATGATGTTGAATAATTTGAGTACCGCACCCTGCATCTCCATATTGCTGAACTTGAGCATTTCATTTTTGATGTTGTCTGGGCCACAGGCTTTCTTTAGGTGGAGAGATTTTGATTTTGTGGCCAGTTCTTTCCATGTGATTGGGGAGTCTAGAGGGTTTTGGTTGTCTTTAATTGTTGCTTCTAATGTGTGGAGTTTTTCTGTGACCTGATGTTGACTTGGGTTTGTTTCGTTTATTGGGATGTCTTTGTAGAGGTTTTCAAAATGTGTTCTCCAGATGTCGCCATCTTGGATTGGTAATGCTTGCAATTGTGTTGTACTCAGGTTATTCCACATTTCCCAGAATTGTTTTGGATTGGTGGCGTTTTCAATTTCTTCGAGTATTTTGTGGGTATAGTTTTGTGTTTTGTTCCTAATGGTGTGTTTATATCTTTTGAGGGTTTCATTGTATCTAGTACGTAGGTCCGGATTGTTTGGTTGGCGATGCTTTTGGTTTGATATTTTTCTCAGGTCTTTTCTGGCATTTTTGCATTCGTGGCCAAACCATTTCTTATTTTTATTTTGTCTTTTGTGACGCTTCCTCTTCTGTTTCACAAGGTCGGCTTTTACAGCTGCCTCATGGAAGATCATATTTATATCCTCTATGGCCATGTTTACACCATCTCTGGTGATCTCGTATGGGTGATCTCTCTCTCTCTCACACTCCCAATCTCTCTCTCTCACACTCCCAATCTCTCTCTCTCTCACACTACCAATCTCTCTCTCTCACACTCCCAATCTCTCACTCTCTCACACTCCCAAACTCTCTCTCTCTCTCACACTCCCAATCTCTCTCTCTCTCACACTCCCAGTCTCTCTCTCTCTCTCTCTCTCGCACTCCCAATCTCTCACTCTCTCACACTCCCAATCTCTCTCTCTCACACACTCCCAAGCTCTCTCTCTCTCACACACTCCCACTCTCTCTCTCTCACACACTCCCAGTCTCTCACTCTCTCTCTCTCTCACACTCCCAGTCTCTCTCTCTCTCTCTCTCACACACACACTCTCTCTCTCACACTCTCCCAGTCTCTCTCTCTCTCTCACACTCTCTCTCTCTCTCTCATTCCCAATCTCTCTCTCACTCCCAATCTCTCTCTCTCACTCCCAGTCTCTCTCTCTCTCACACTCCCAGTCTCTCTCTCGCTCTCTCACACTCCCAATCTCTCTCTCTCACACTCCCAATCTCTCTCTCTCACACTCCTAGTCTCTCTCTCGCTCACACTCCCAATCTCTCTCTCTCACACTCCCAATCTCTCACTCTCTCACACTCCCAATCTCTCTCTCTGTCGCACTCCCAGTCCCTCTCTCACTCACACTTCCAATCTCTCTCTCTCACACTCCCAACCTCTCTCTCTCTCTCTCTCACACTCCCAATCTCTCTCTCTCTCTCACACTCCCAATCACTCTCTCTCTCACACTCCCAATCTCTATCTCTCACACTCCCAATCTCTCACTCTCTCACACTCCCAATCTCTCTCTCTCTCACACACCCAATCTCTCTCTCTCTCACACTCCCAATCTCTCTCTCACTCACACTCCCAGTCTCTCTCTCTCTCACTCCCAATCTCTCTCTCTCACACTCCCAATCTCTCTCTCCCTCACACACTCCCAATCTCTGTCTCTCTCACACACTCCCAATCTCTCTCTCTCTCTCAGACTCCCAATCTCTCTCTCTCACACTCCCAATCTCTCTCTCTCACACTCCCAATCTCTCTCTCTCACACTCCCAATCTCTCTCTCTCACACTCCCAATCTCTCTCCCTCTCACACTCCCAATCTCTCTCTCTCACACTCCCAATCTCTCTCTCTCTCACACTCCCAATCTTTCTCTCTCTCACACTCCCAGTCTCTCTCTCTCTCTCTCTCTCTCTCTCACGCTCCCAGCCTCTCTCTCTCACACTCCCAGTCTCTTTCTCTCTCTCTCACACACACTCCCACTCACTCTCTCTCACACACTCCCAGTCTCTCACTCTCTCTCTCTCTCACACTCCCAGTCTCTCTCTCTCCCTCTCTCACACACACACTCTCTCTCTCACACTCTCCCAGTCTCTCTCTCTCTCTCACACTCTCTCTCTCTCTCTCTCTCACTCCCAATCTCTCTCTCTCACTCCCAGTCTCTCTCTCTCTCACACTCCCAGTCTCTCTCTCGCTCTCTCACACTCCCAATCTCTCTCTCTCACACTCCCAAATCTCTCTCTCTCACACTCCTAGTCTCTCTCTCGCTCACACTCCCAATCTCTCTCTCTCACACTCCCAATCTCTCACTCTCTCACACTCCCAATCTCTCTCTCTGTCTCACTCCCAGTCCCTCTCTCACTTACACTTCCAATCTCTCTCTCTCACACTCCCAACCTCTCTCTCTCTCTCTCTCACACTCCCAATCTCTCTCTCTCTCTCACACTCCCAATCTCTCTCTCTCTCACACTCCCAATTTCTATCTCTCACACTCCCAATCTCTCACTCTCTCACACTCCCAATCTCTCTCTCTCTCACACACCCAATCTCTCTCTCTCTCACACTCCCAATCTCTCTCTCACTCACACTCCCAGTCTCTCTCTCTCTCTCTCACTTCCAATCTCTCTCTCTCACACTCCCAATCTCTCTCTCTCTCACACACTCCCAATCTCTGTCTCTCTCACACACTCCCAATCTCTCTCTCTCTCTCACACTCCCAATCTCTCTCTCTCACACTCCCAATCTCTCTCTCTCACACTCCCAATCTCTCTCTCACACACTCCCAATCTCTCTCTCTCACACTCCCAATCTCTCTCCCTCTCACACTCCCAATCTCTCTCTCTCACACTCCCAACCTCTCTCTCTCTCACACTCCCAATCTTTCTCTCTCTCACACTCCCAGTCTCTCTCTCTCTCTCTCTCTCTCTCACGCTCCCAGCCTCTCTCTCTCACACTCCCAGTCTCTTTCTCTCTCTCTCACACACACTCCCACTCACTCTCTCTCACACACTCCCAGTCTCTCACTCTCTCTCTCTCTCTCACACTCCCAGTCTCTCTCTCTCTTTCTCTCTCACACACACTCTCTCTCTCTCTCTCTCACTCTCCCAGCCTCTCTCTCTCTCTCTCTCGCACTCTCTCTCTCTCACTCCCAGTCTCTCTCTCTCTCTCTCTCTCACACCCCCACTCTCTCTCTCTCTCTCACACACTCCCACTCTCTCTCTCTCTCTCTCTCGCACACACACACTCCCACTCTCTCTCTCTCACACACTCCCACTCTCTCTCTCTCTCTCACACTCCCAGTCTCTCTCTCTCTCTCTCACACACTCCCAGTCTCTCTCACACTCCCAGTCTCTCTCTCTCACACTCCCAGTCTCTCTGTCTCACACTCCCAGTCTCTCACTCTCTCACACTCCCAATCTCTCTCTCTCTCTCACTCCCAGTCCCTCTCTCTCTCACACTCCCAATCTCTCTCCCGCTCACAATCCCAATCTCTCTCTCTCTCTCTCACACTCCCAATCTCTCTCTCTCTCTCACACTCCCAATCTCTCTCTCTCTCACACTCCCAATCTCTCTCTCTCACACTCCCAATCTCTCACTCTCTCACACTCCCAATCTCTCTCTCTCTCACACACCCAATCTCTCTCTCTCTCACACTCCCAATCTCTCTCTCACTCACACTCCCAGTCTCTCTCTCTCTCTCACACTCCCAATCTCTCTCTCTCACACTCCCAATCTCTCTCTCTCACACTCCCAATCTTTCTCTCTCTCACACTCCCAGTCTCTCACTCTCTCTCTCTCTCTCACACTCCCAGTCTCTCTCTCTCTTTCTCTCTCACACACACTCTCTCTCTCTCTCTCTCTCACTCTCCCAGCCTCCCAATCTCTCTCTCTCACACTCCCAATCTCTCTCCCTCTCACACTCCCAATCTCTCTCTCTCACACTCCCAATCTCTCTCTCTCTCACACTCCCAATCTTTCTCTCTCTCACACGCCCAGTCTCTCACTCTCTCTCTCTCTCTCACACTCCCAGTCTCTCTCTCTCTTTCTCTCTCACGCACACTCTCTCTCTCTCTCTCTCTCACTCTCCCAGCCTCTCTCACTCTCTCTCTCACACTCTCTCTCTCTCTCACTCCCAGTCTCTCTCTCTCTCTCTCTCACACCCCCATTCTCTCTCTCTCTCTCTCACACTCCCAATCTCTCTCACTCACACTCCCAATCTCTCTCTCTCACACTCCCAATCTCTCTCTCTCACACTTCCAATCTCTCTCCCTCTCACACTCCCAATCTCTCTCTCTCACACTCCCAATCTCTCTCTCTCTCACACTCCCAATCTTTCTCTCTCTCACACTCCCAGTCTCTCACTCTCTCTCTCTCTCTCACACTCCCAGTCTCTCTCTCTCTTTCTCTCTCACACACACTCTCTCTCTCTCTCTCTCTCACTCTCCTAGCCTCTCTCTCTCTCTCACACACTCTCTCTCTCTCTCACTCCCAGTCTCTCTCTCTCTCTCTCTCACACCCCCACTCTCTCTCTCTCTCTCTCACACTCCCAGTCTCTCTCTCTCACACTCCCAATCTCTCACTCTCTCACACTCCCAATCTCTCTCTCTCTCTCACACTCCCAATCTCTCTCTCTCACACACCCAGTTTCTCTCTCTCTCTCTCTCTCACACTCCCAGTCTCTCTCTCTCTTTCTCTCTCACACACACTCTCTCTCTCTCTCTCACTCTCCCAGCCTCTTTCTCTCTCTCTCACACACACTCCCAATCTCTCTCTCTCACACACTCCCAGTCTCTCACTCTCTCTCTCTCTCTCACACTCCCAGTCTCTCTCTCTCTTTCTCTCTCACACACACTCAGTTCAGTTCAGTTCAGTTCAGTTCAAATGCTTTATTGGCATGAAAGTTTACAGAGAACCATATTGCCAAAGCTTACATAGCAAAAAGGTACAGTTTTCCAACATTCTGTAGGTGTCAATCGATTTGACATTTGTTGGGTATGTACAATATTACTTTTAAACAATATTAATTTTAAACAGTCTTTCTACTTCATTTGGTACGTTCAATATTAATTTTAAACAGTCTTACTTTTAAACAGTCCTCAGGTTGTGACATGTTGTTACATATTTAGCCCCAAGGTATGGTCTGTCTCCTTCTCCTAGGACTAATCTCAATTTTGACAGATCATCCAATTCCTTGAAATCTGGGGTTGTTTGGCTTAGCTTGTTGAATAATATGTTTCTTGATGTGTTGAATTTTTCGCATTTTAGGAGGAAATGCATTTCTGTTTCAACCTCGCCAGCCAGACATTGATCGCATATTCTATTCTCTCTAGGCTGCCAGGATTTCTTGTATCTGCCTTTTTCAATTTCCAGTTGGTGGTCGCTTAGTCTGTACCTGGTGAGGGTCTGTCTCTGTTTTGTGTCTCTGATGGTCGTGAGGTAGTCTGCCAGTTTATATTCTCTTTTTAGGGCCCGGTAACATTCTAATCTGCTTTGGCTTTCGGTTATTTTGTTCCAATGTTCCAGGTAGGTTTCTTTGCATTTTTTAATGATTTGGTTCACTCGGATTGGTGTTTGGACGGCTGTGTTGGTCTGGGGCTGGTCAGGGTCCGGCTGAGTACTTCTCTCTCTCTCTCTCACTCTCCCAGCCTCTCTCTCTCTCTCTCTCACACTCTCTCTCTCTCTCACTCCCAGTCTCTCTCTCTCTCTCTCTCACACCCCCACTCTCTCTCTCTCTCACACTCCCAGTCTCTCTCTCTCACACTCCCAATCTCTCACTCTCTCACACTCCCAATCTCTCTGTCTCTCTCACACTCCCAATCTCTCTCTCTCACACACTCCCAGTTTCTCTCTCTCTCTCTCTCTCTCACTCCCAATCTCTCACTCTCTCACACTCCCAATCTCTCTCTCTCACACACTCCCAATCTCTCTCTCTCACACACTCCCAGTCTCTCACTCTCTCTCTCTCTCTCTCACTCCCAGTCTCTCTCTCTCTCTCTCTCTCACACACACTCTCTCTCTCACACTCTCCCAGTCTCTCTCTCTCTCTCTCACACACACTCTCTCTCTCTCTCTCACTCCCAGTCTCTCTCTCACTCCCAATCTCTCTGTCTCTCACACTCCCAATCTCTCACTCTGACACTCCCAGTCTCTCTCTCGCTCACACTCCCAATCTCTCTCTCTCACACTCCCAATCTCTCACTCTCTCACACTCCCAATTTCTCTGTCTCTCACACTCCCAATCTCTCACTCTGACACTCCCAGTCTCTCTCTCGCTCACACTCCCAATCTCTCACTCTCTCACACTCCCAATATCTCTGTCTCTCTCTCTCTCTCACACTCCCAATCTCTCTCTCTCTCTCACACTCCCAATCTCTCTCTCTCTCACACTCCCAATCTCTCTCTCACTCACACTCCCAGTCTCTCTCTCTCTCTCTCACTCCCAATCTCTCTCTCTCACACTCCCAATCTCTCTCTCTCTCACACACTCCCAATCTCTGTCTCTCTCACACACTCCCAATCTCTCTCTCTCTCTCACACTCCCAATCTCTCTCTCTCACACTCCCAATCTCTCTCTCTCACACTCCCAATCTCTCTCTCTCACACTCCCAATCTCTCTCTCTCACACTCCCAATCTCTCTCCCTCTCACACTCCCAATCTCTCTCTCTCACACTCCCAATCTCTCTCTCTCTCACACTCCCAATCTTTCTCTCTCTCACACTCCCAGTCTCTCACTCTCTCTCTCTCTCTCACACTCCCAGTCTCTCTCTCTCTTTCTCTCTCACGCACTCTCTCTTTCTCACTCTCCCAGCCTCTCGCTCTCTCTCTCTCACACTCTCTTTCTCTCTCACTCCCAGTCTCTCTCTCTCTCTCTCACTCACGCCCCTTCTCTCTCTCTCTCTCTCACACTCCCAGTCTCTCTCTCTCTCACTCCCAGTCTCTCTCTCTCACACTCCCACTCTCTCTCTCTCACACTCCCAGTCTCTCTCCCTCACACTCCCAGTCTCTCTCTCTCACACTCCCAGTCTCACTCTCTCACACTCCCAGTCTCTCTCTCTCACACTCCCAGTCTCTCGCTCTCACACTCCCAGTCTTTCTCTCTCTCACACACTCCCACTCTCTCTCTCTCTCTCTCACACACTCCCACTCTCTCTCTCTCTCTCACACTCCAATTCCAATTCCAATTTTCCAATTCAAATGCTTTATTGGCATGAAAGTTTACAGAGAACCATATTGCCAAACCTTACATAGCAAAAAGGTACAGTTTTCCAACATTCTGTAGGTGTCAATCAGTTTGACATTTGTTGGGTACATACAATATTACTTTTAAACAATATTAATTTTAAACAGTCTTTGTACTTCATTTGGTACGTTCAATATTAATTTTAAACAGTCTTAATTTTAAACAGTCCTCAGGTTGTGACATGTTGTTACATATTTGGCCCCAAGGTATGGTCTGTCTCCTTCTCCCAGGACTAATCTCAATTTTGACAGGTCATCCAATTCCTTGAAATCTGGGGTTGTTTGGCTTAGCTTGTTGAATAATATGTTTCTTGATGTGTTGAATTTTTCGCATTTGAGGAGGAAATGCATTTCTGTTTCAACCTCGCCGGCCAGACATTGATCGCATATTCTATTCTCTCTAGGCTGCCAGGATTTCTTGTATCTGCCTTTTTCAATTTCCAGTTGGTGGTCGCTTAGTCTGTACCTGGTGAGGGTCTGTCTCTGTTTTGTGTCTCTGATGGTCGTGAGGTAGTCTGCCAGTTTATATTCTCTTTTTAGGGCCCGGTAACATTCTAATCTGCTTTGGCTTTCGGTTATTTTGTTCCAATGTTCCAGGTAGGTTTCTTTGCATTGTTTAATGATTTGGTTCACTCGGATTGGCGTTTGGACGGCTGTGTTGGTCTGGGGCTGGTCAGGGTCCGGCTGAGTATTTAGTTTCAGTAGCAGCTGACTCAGGGGACTCTTTTCTGGGTTTAGCTCTTGGGTCTGAAAGGCTTTGAAATGAAGGGTGTCTGGGGAGCTAGATTTGAGGTGATTTAGGAAGTTTAGTGCTCGTTTTTGGATGTTTATTATCAGTGGGTATCTGCCTAGTTCGGCTCTGCATGCATTTGTTGGCGTTTTTCTTTGGATGCGAAGGATGCTTCGGCAGAATTCTGCATGTAGGGCTTCTATTGTGTGTTTTTCCCATTTAGTGTAGCTTTGGTGATTTAGCGGGCCCCATACTTCACTACCGTACAGTGCAATGGGCAGGATTATGCTGTCAAATATTTTGAGCCAGATTTTGATTGGGATTTGGATGTTGTAGAATTTTCTTTTTATTGCATATAGGGCTCTTCGGGCTTTTTCTTTTAGTGCATTCACTGCTATGTTGAAGCTCCCTGATGCTGTAATAGTTAGACCAAGGTAGGTGTAGCTCATAGTGTGTCCTATAGTGGTATCACTGAGGGTAAACTGGTATTTGTTTTCCTGACATCTGGGCCTTTTTTGAAAAATCATGATGTTGTTTTTTTTTAGATTTACTGTTAGAGCCCAATTTTGGCAGTATTTGTCGAGTAGGTCTAGTTGTTGCTGTAATCACTCCCAATCTCTCTCTCTATCTCTCTCTCACTCCCAGCCTCTCTCTCTCTCTCTCTCTCTCACTCCCAATCTCTCTCTCTCTCACACTCCCAGTCTCTCTCTCACTCCCAATCTCCCTCTCTCTCTCTCTCTCACACACACTCCCACTCTCTCTCTCTCTCTCTATCTCTCTCACACTCCCAGTCTCTCTCTCACTCCCAATCTCTCTCTCTCTCTCTCTCTCTCTCACACACTCCCAATCTCTCTCTCTCTCACACTCCCAGTCTCTCTCTCTCTCTCACTCCCAATCTCTCTCTCTCTCTCTCTCTCTCACACACACTCCCACTCTCTCTCTCTCTCTCTCATACTCCCTCTCTCTCTCCCTCACACTCACAGTCTCTCTCTCTCTCTCTCACTCCCAGTCTCTCTCCCTCTCACACACACTCCCACTCTCTCTCACACTCCCAGTCTCTCTCTCTCTCTCTCTCACTCCCAGTCTCTCTCTCTCTCTCTCTCTCTCACTCCCAGTCTCTCTCTCTCTCTCACACTTCCAGTCTCTCTCTCTCTCTCTCTCTCACATACTCCCAGTCTCTCTCTCTTCCCCCCAATCTCTCTCTCTTTCTCTTCTCCCCCATCTCTATCTCTCTCTTCTCCCCCCAGTCTCTCTCTCTCTCTCCCTGTCTCTCTCTCCTTTCCTCTCTCTCTCTCCTTCCCCCTCTCTCTCTCTCCTTCCCCTCTCTCTCTCTCCTTCTCCTTCCCTTTCTCTCTCTCTCCTTCCCCCTCTCTCTCTCCTTCCCTCTCTCTCTCTCTCCTTCCCCCTCTCTCTCTCTCTCCTTCCCTCTCTCTCTCTCTCCTTCCATCTCTCTCTCTCTCTCCTCCCCCCTCTCTCTCTCTCCTTCCCTCTCTCTCTCTCTCTCTCTCCTTCCCTCTCTCTCTCTCTCCTTCCATCTCTGTCTCTCTCTCTCTCTCCTTCCATCTCTCTCTCTCTCTCTCTCCTTCCATCTCTCTCTCTCCTTCCCTCTCTCTCTCTCTCCTTCCCTCTCTCTCTCTCTCCTTCCCTCTCTCTCTTCCCCCCAGTCGCTCCCTCTCTCTCTTCCAACAACAACATGCCCTCAAAAAATCCTCGGTACCGCCGGGCACCCCCAGCTAGTATTTAAATAAAGGAGTGTTACACTGAGCAAAGAGCGCTCTAGTGGACACTAAGTGTACTGCGTTAAGCAAAAGTGCTGTACCAGGGACAGGTGTGCTGTATCGATTGTTTTAAGTTGTTTCTTTCTTTTTGTTTCAATCAATGCTGGTCTGTTTTGCACCCAAACCACGAGTCATGTTTTTTGTCTACATCCCTATCGAATAAGTCCGGCGGTCATAACCAGGAATAGGGGAGCGCTTCAAAACCGCACGGGGGGTCCCTGGAGCAGCTCAGAGGCTTCTGACTGGCCAGAGACAATAACCCCAACCCCGCTAGCATGTGTGCTAATTCCTACACTGTAAACCAATGTTAGACCTAGTCCAGCTCCAACTTGGCACAGGGCTCTGTGCCAAGCTTGGAGCCTAACCTTTCCAGCATGGAATTGGTGGCCAACTCCATTGGTACAGCTGTGGACCCAACTATGATGCAGGCTCTGATGGCCAATGTCTCAGCTTCCAGTGCAGCACAAGCAGCAGCCACCCAATGTCTGAGTGCTGCCGTGGAAGCTCAGACTGCTGTCATGCAAGGTTGGCTTGCTGCTACGGAGGCTCAGACTGCTGCCATCATACCCCCATTAGTTGTTTAATAGTCCACCACCATTTACGACTGGATGTGGCAGGACTGTGGAGCCTTTGATCTGATCCGTTGATTGTGGGATCTCTTAGCCCTGTCTGTAGCATGCTGCTATAGGAAGGCAAATGGAATGTTGGCCTTTATTGCAAGGGGGATGGAGTATAAAAACAGGGAAGTCTTGCAACAACTGTACAGGGTGTTGGTGAGACTACATCTAGAGTACTGCATGCAGTTTTGGTCTCCTTATTTAAGGAAGGATATGCTTGCATTGGAGGCAGTTCAGAGAAGGTTCACTAGGTTGATTCCTGGGAAGAAGGGGTTGTCTTATGAAGAAATGTTGGGCCTATACTCATTGGAGTTTAGAAGAATGAGAGGTGATCTTATTGAAACATATAAGATTCTGAGGGGAATTGACAGGGTAGATGTTGAGAGGATGTTTCCCCTTGTGGGGTAATCTAGAACTAGAGGTCATAATATCAGAATAAGGGGTTGCCCATTTAAGACGGAGATGAGGAGGAATTTCTTCTCTCAGAGGGTCGTGAATCTTTTGAATTCTCTACCCCAGAGAGCTGTGGAGGCTATATTCAAGGTTGAGATAGACAGATTTTTGAACTGCAGGGGAGTCAAGAGTTATAGGGAACAGGCAGAAAAGTTGAGTTCAGGCCAAGATCAGATCAGCTGTGATCTTATTAAATGGTGGAGCAGGCTCAAGGGGCCAAATGGCCTACTCCTGCTCCTATTTCTTATGCTCTTATGTTCTTAGGCTAATAAATGAGAAAATGGTGCAAAGGAACTTAAAATTAAGAAATTAGAAGTGCATGTAACAAGGGCAATATGGTAATCATGGGAGACTTTAAGCTACATATTGATTGGGCAAATCAAATTACCACTAATGGTGTGGAGGACGAATTCTTGGAATGCATGCAAGATGGTTTCCTGGATCAGTATGTGGGGGAACCAACCAGGGAACAGGCTATTCTGGATCTGGTACTCTGTAATTAGAAAGGGCTAATCAATAATCCTGTGGTAAAGGGGCTCTTAGGGACAAGTGACCATAATATGATTGAATTTTACAATGGCCCTGAAATTAGGATCGGGAGCTTGCCACGTGTGCAAGCCCCCGATGTGCACTCACCCTGCACGCCGACATCTGAAGCTCGGGCCTGCTTGCATTTCCTGTCACTGGCCCGGTTCAGATGTCGGCGCGATGTGCTTACCTGATCCAGCGGCGTAGTTAGTGCGATGTGCCGGCTGGGATCAGGTGAGCACTGTGCAGCCAATCAGGGGAGGGGAAACTCATTCATGAGTTTGACAGTAAGAGCTGTCAAACTCATGAAAACTCCTGGGCCCAAAACACTACTTAAACCTGAAAGAAAATTAAAAAAAAATTGCACTACTTAAATGAACAATAAAGAACTCTGAAAAACTATTTTAAACAATGTGGTTTTTCAATACGTAAAGACTGGAGGCCTTTACACACGCGGTTTTCAGCGCATGCGCTGTGCATGCTGAAAACCGGCAATTCCTCCGGGCACACACGTGAGTACCCCGCCCATACTCACGCGTTGTGCCCGGAATTACTGGGCCATTAAGTTTGAGAGTGATGTAGCCCAATCTGAAACTAAGGTCTTCAATCTAAACAGAGGGTATGAGGATCAAGTTGGCCATGGTAGATTGAGAGACTACACTAAAAGGTATGAAGGTGGACATACAATAGTTAACATTCAAGGAAATAATGCATAATTTGCAACAAACATATATTCCTCTAGGGCATAAAAACCCAAAAGGAAAAGTGATCCCACTATGGCTAACAAAATAAATTAAAGCTAGTATTAAGTCAAAGGAGGCAGCTTATAAAGTTGCCAGAAAAAGCGGTCAGCCTGATGAATAGGATCTTTTTAGAAATCAGCAAAGGGGGACCAAGAAATTGATAAAGAAAGGGAAAATGGAATATGAGCACAAACTAGTGAAAATATAAAAACAGATTGTAGAAGCTTCTATAGGTATGTGAAAAGTAAAAGACTGGCAAAGGTAAATGTAAGTCCTTAACAGTCAGAGACGGGAGAATTTATAATGAGGAATGAGGAAATGGCAGGGAAATTAAATAAATACTTTGTTTCTGTCTTCAGAGGAAGACACAAAAAACCTCCCAGAAATACGAGAAAACCAAGGGTGTGGTAAGAATGTGGAACTTAAATAAATTATTATTAGTAAAAAAACAGCACTAGCAAAATTAATGGGACTAAAAGTCGCTAAATCCCAAGGGCCAGATGACCTACATCCAAGGGTTTTGAAAGAGGTGGCCATTGGGATAGCAGACGCATTGGTTGTCATCTTCAAAAATTCTATAGATTCTGGAGCGGTTCCTGCAGATTGGACAATAGCAAATGTAACCCCGCTATTTAAGAAAGCAGGGAGAGAGAAAACGGAGAACTACAGACCTATTAGCCTCACATCAGTAGTTGGGAAAATGCTGGAATCTATTACAAAGGCTACAATAACTGGGCACTTAGAATCTAATAGTAAGATTGGGCAGAGTCAACATTTATGAAAGGGAAATCCTGTTTGACAAACCTATTGGAGTTCTTTGAGGATGTAAATAGTGGAGTAGATAAAGCGGAACCGGTAAGGGTCAAGGGTCAAGGATG
The DNA here is from genome assembly GCF_052327205.1 of Somniosus microcephalus. Lineage (NCBI taxonomy): Eukaryota > Metazoa > Chordata > Chondrichthyes > Squaliformes > Somniosidae > Somniosus > Somniosus microcephalus. Next base: position 70,551,130 of record NC_140988.1, read on the forward strand.
TCTCGGCGCGGGTACAGAACATTCTGGAGGGGGAGGGGGAACAGCCAGTTGTCGTGATACATGTTGGTACCAACGACGTAGCTAAAAAAAGGGAAGAGGTCCTACAAGTAGAATTTAGGGAGTTAGGAGCCAAGCTAAAAAGTAGGACCTCGAAGGTAGTAATCTCTGGATTACTACCAGTGCCACGTGCTAGTAAGAGTACAGAGAACAGGATAGTTAGGCTAAATACGTGGCTTGAGCAGTGGTGTAAGAGGGAGGGTTTTAAATTTTTGAGGCATTGGAACCAGTTTTGTGGTAGGTGTGACCTATACAAAAGGGACGGTCTACACCTGTGCAGAGATGGAACTGATGTTCTCGGGGTAATTTTTGATAAAGCAGTTCGGGAACATTTAAACTAGTATGGCAGGGGGCTAGAAACCTATGTAGTGAAATAGAGGAAAGTGAAAGGCAGACAGAAATAAATGGTAAAAGGGTGAGGAACAAAAAACAAAGGGCCAAACTAATTCATAAAAAATGTGAGCATAAAAAAAGCCTGAGGGTTTTATACCTTAATGCGAGAAGCATCAGGAACAAGGTAGATGAATTAGCTGTGGAAATAGAGGTTAATAATTATGATCTAATTGGGATTACGGAAACATGGTTGCAGGGTGAGCAGGGCTGGGAGCTTAACATACAGGGGTATTCAGTATTTAGGAAGGATCGACAAAAAAGAAAGGGAGGAGGGGTAGCATTGCTAGTAAAAGAGGGGATAAATGCAATTGAAAAGAAGGATATTAACTCAGTTAATACAGAATCTATATGGGTGGAGCTAAGAAATAGCGAGGGGCGAAAAACATTAATAGGAGTGGTATATAGGCCTCCAAATAGTAAAATAGAGGTTAGGGAGGGCATCACGAGGGAAATTAGAGAAGCGTGCAATAAGAGCACAGCTGTCATCATAGGTGACTTTAACTTACATATAGATTGGACTAGCCTAATCAGTAAAAATAATGAGGAGGAGGAATTCCTTGAGTGTTTAAGGGATGGTTATCTGGATCAATATGTCGAGGAACCAACTCGGGAACAGGCTATATTGGACTGGGTACTGTGCAATGAGAAGGGACTAATCAGTAATCTTGTTGTACGGGGACCCTTGGGTCAGAGCGATCATAACATGATCGATTTCTCACTCGAAATGGAGAGCGAAGAAATTGACTCAGAGACTAAGGTCCTGAATTTAAACAAGGGGAATTATGATGCCATGAGACGGGAACTGAGTAGGTCTGATTGGACAACGTTCCTGGGAGGACTGGAGGTAGATAAACAATGGCAAACATTTAAAGATAGAATGACAAAATTGCAAAAATTGTTTATACCAATCTGGCATAAAAGGAAATCTAAAAAGGTGACTCAACCGTGGATAACAGGGGAAATTAGAGACAGCATAAAATCCAAAGATAGGGCGTATAAAATAGCCAAAAAAAGCGCCAGAGCGGAAGATTGGGAACAGTTTAAGATAGAGCAAAGGAGGGCAAAGGGCATGATCAAGAGGGGCAAAATAGCTTACGAAAACAAGCTGGCGGAAAATATAAAAACTAACTCCAAAAGCTTTTATAAATATATCAAAAGGAAAAGACTGGTGAAAACCAAAGTTGGTCCATTGCAGTCAGATACGGGGGAATATATAATGGGAAATAAGGAAATGGCAGATCAACTAAATGCATACTTTGGGTCAGTCTTTACGAAGGAAGACACAAAAAACCTCCCTGGGATATCGGGAAAAATAGGGACATTGGCAAAGGAGGAACTGACGCAAATCAATATCTCTAAGGATATGGTGTTAAGGAAGCTAAAGGGATTGAAGGTGGACAAATCCCCAGGGCCTGATAACATGCATCCTAGGGTACTGAAGGAGGTGGCCCTAGAGATAGCGGATGCACTAAGGATGATTTTTCAGAATTCATTAGACTCGGGAACAGTGCCGATGGATTGGAGGGTAGCTAACGTTACCCCACTATTCAAAAAGGGGGGTAGGGAAAAAGCAGGTAATTACAGACCTGTAAGCCTTACATCAGTTGTGGGCAAAATGCTGGAGTCCATCATTAAGGATGAAATAGCGGAGCACTTAGCAAATGGGGACAGGATAGGACAGAGTCAACATGGATTTACAAAGGGTAAATCGTGCTTGACTAATCTATTGGAATTTTTTGAGGGAGTAACTGGTAGAATAGATGGGGGAGAGCCAGTAGATGTGGTGTACCTGGACTTCCAAAAGGCCTTCGATAAGGTCCCACATAAAAGATTAGCATGGAAAATTGAGGCTCATGGGATAAAGGGGAAAGTTTTGGCGTGGATAGGGAACTGGCTGTCAGATAGAAAACAGAGAGTTGGAATAAACGGCTCATTTTCTGAATGGCAGGCAGTAACAAGTGGGGTACCACAGGGATCTGTCCTGGGCCCCCAGCTGTTCACAATTTACATTAATGACCTGGATCAGGGAGTCGGATGCAGCATTTCCAAATTTGCAGACGACACTAAACTAGGAGGGGGGGTGGGCTCAGAGGAAGAGACCAGGAAGCTCCAGAGCGATTTGGACAGACTGGGCGATTGGGCGGATAAATGGCAGATGCACTATAATGTGGACAAGTGCGAAGTTATCCACCTTGGGTGCAGGAACGGGAGGGCAAATTATTATTTAAATGGCAATAGATTGGGAGAGGGGGAAGTACAGAGAGACCTGGGTGTTCTTGTACACCAGTCACTGAAGGCGAGCATGCAGGTGCAACAGGCGGTCAAGAAGGCAAACGGTATGCTGGCCTTCATAGCAAAAGGGTTAGAATACAGGAACAGGGATACCTTGCTGCAGCTGTACAGGGCACTGGTGAGACCACACCTCGAGTACTGTGTACAGTTTTGGTCGCCTCATCTGAGGAAGGATGTTCTTGCCATGGAGGGGGTGCAGCGGCGATTCACCAGGCTGATACCAGGAATGGCGGGAATGACCTATGAGGAGAGACTATGTAGTTTAGGGATGTACACACTGGAGTTTAGAAGATTGAGAGGGGACCTCATAGAAGTGTATAAAATTCTGACAGGTCTAGACAGACTGGATGCAGAAGGAATGTTTCCCTTGGCGGGTGAGAACAGAACTAGAGGACATAATTTAAGGATAAGGGCTAAACCATTTAGGACAGAGATGAGGGGGAATTTCTTCACTCAGAGAGTGGTGAACCTGTGGAACTCATTGCCACAGAGGGCAGTGTACGCCAGCTCATTAAATATATTTAAGAGGGAATTAGATATATTTCTACGGGCAAAAGGGGTTAAGGGTTACGGAGAGAAGGCGGGGACGGGATACTGAATTAAAGGATCAGCCATGATCTCATCGAATGGCGGAGCAGGCACGAAGGGCCGAATGGCCTACTCCTGCTCCTATCTTCTATGTATCTATGTATCTATGTGCTGTATTTGGATTTTCAGAAGGCCTTCGGTAAGGTCCCACACAAGAGGTTGGTGAAGAAAATTAGGGCACATAGAATTGGGGGTAATATACTAGCATGGATTGAGAATTGGTTAACAGACAGAAAACAAAGAGTAGGTGTTGTCGCGAAATAAAATTAACCAAATCCGCACACTAGTCTGTAAAAGGTAAAATAGCCAAGCAGTTTATTAAAAACACAAGAACACAAAATTATTCAACAGTACAATACAAACAGTCCACGGAGGTACCTATAGGCTGATCAGGGAGAACAGCTTAGAGCTCCCGTAGCTCGTACCTGGCTGTCTCTCTGATTGACTTTGGTCTCCGGTATTTAAGCATACAAAAACCATGGCAGGCTCTAAAGTCCGCGTGCACATTTGCTAATTGGCTGATTCCCTATCTCACGTCACATAACCTTTCGCCTATATTTATTGTTTTATTTCGTGACCCTTAATATAGCCACATGTCTACATTTCAGTCTGACTGTGCTCCGTGTGGTTTTACATAACTCTAGGTTCCATTGCTTGTGGTTGGTGCTTCTGTACCTGTTTTATCTAATCTTGCGAAAGCATCAAGACCTTGCGGTCAACATGTCTGAACTGTCTCCGTTGTTGTCTCGTGTGCAAGCTGCATTGTTAACCCCTTAATTCCTGAAGGGTGTGTAAGGTTCTCAAAATTCCCACAAAATCCCCCAAGGTTATTAATAAAAGGGACCCTGCATGGACAATTTAAAAAGGGTACCCAAAGATGGCGTCCGCACCTCATGACCAAAAGCCTGTGAGATTTTAAAAGCTTGGACTCTGTAGCACAGAATAGGCAGTTTTGGGAAATCGAAACTTAAAATGCATTTCTGTGAAAAGGACTTTGTGTTTGAAAAGCCAAACAGCTAGGCAAACATTGAATATGCATTTTGTCAGATCGAAACAGATCAACCCAGTTAGGCCTAAGTATAAGGCCATTAGTTTGTCCGCATAAATAATCGGAAATAGCTTAAGGAAGCCACCAAAGCTGCACAGGCCGATTAAAATGCATTAATGACAATACAGCCCGGACATCGGGCCATCAGGTGCGATAAACGGCCATCTAAAGCCAGTTAGTTTAGATTGGTATAATCATGTAAAACAGCCCGCCAAAAGTCAAACAATGGACTGACCTGATTTGGCGCGTAGATAAGGAGTTGAAGAAACGGGTATCATTGTAGGCCCTCACTAGCAACAGCGCTCTCTTGCTCCCCTCTCTTGACTCTGACCTCTTGTTTGGTCTTGGGCTGCTGCTGCTCATACTCGTGCCCTGGCCTCGTGGTGGGTTCTCTTCTCACTGCCCGCATTAATTTTACAACCAAGGACATCCATACCAATTGCGGGTGGGGAGCGAGATCCGGGTCCAAAGTCATACAGGACACACGGGCCGCAAAAGGGGGGCAGATGAAATGAAACGAGACAAGACGAGACGAAGGAAAAGGTAACGACCCGACAAGAGCAGAGAAGGGCAGCAGAAGACGCATTGATAAAAACCGGGCGCCTAGTTATAAGTTGGCGCTTGAGGAAGAAAACATATTGTATGGACAGTGAGAAGAAGCTGGCTATTGAACGCTGTGTATCAGCTGGCGTTAAACGCAGGTGTCCACGCCACACCAAATATGCCGACGTTCAAAGAATGGGTAGAAAAATCTAAGTAGTAAAGACAGCCAACCGTCCCACAAACACAACGTTACCGCCGACGACCGACCGAGGGAGAAGAAGAAGAGAACCCATCACGACGAGATGACGATGGTAGCTGAGGAGAAGAAAGGTGTGTCACAGCAACAGCTCCAGCACCGCGCCCTGAGACCACGTGGTGACGGAGTACCCCAAAGGACAGAAGCCCAAACCTCAAACTCGCAACTGTTAAAGCAACAGGCTTGGGTTTGGTGAGCGTGGATTCCTGGCCCCTCATAGCTTAATCTAGTTAGCTATAGGGGTGGGATAAGGATAAGGGGATTGTTAATGTAGTTGTTTTCCCTCGATGTGCCATGTGTTCCCCATTCCATGTATAAATATAGTTATTGTTTATGCCTGTAATTTTCATCAGTAATTTCTCATCAGACTGTGTTTTCATTTCTGTTTTAATAAAATCTTGGTTTTCTTACACCAAACCACTTGTCTACTCGATTTTCTGTATCGCCACCTGTACCTAAGTCCGGTGTCTAGAACCCAGGGGTGTGGGAGCAATTCGAACTGCTCACAGGCAGTCAGGGGCATAACTGACTGGGCACACACCACCCCCTACAGAATATGGCGGCCGCGGCAGGACACCAGCAACAGGGTTGCGATACAGTAGACAATGGTTCGGATGACCAAACCATGATGGAGGAAAGGATTTCTGATTATGTGTTTAGCAAGGTGAATATCACTAAGAAGTGGATCACCACTCTGTTAAGGGCTGAGCGTCCGGTAGATGCAGCAGCTAAGTGGACAGAGGGAAAGGAACACAAGAAGCCCTTAGAGAAGGCAGTCTGGCTGATGTGTTTCAAAAAGCAGGTCCAGCTTTTGGATAGGCTCGTTGCAGCACAGGCAGCCGAGTTAAAGGAGTCAGCCCTGGAGATCCAGGATAAGGCTCTAGCAGGGAAGAGGTTATTGGTAGCATTGCAGGCCTTGAATCAGGAGAGAGTGTATTTAATGGGAGAACACAAGGCCCAGTTGGAATATCTATGGTGCCAAGTCACCGAAGCCAAGGGAAATGAGTTAAGGTTGCGGGAGAAGAACGCCCGCTTGGCAAGGCAAGTTAGGGAACAGGAAGAGAAAGTGCAGGATGTAAAGGCAGCTTACAAGCTAGCGAGCGAACAGGGGTTTGAGGAGGCAGACCACAGCCCCTGTAAAGAGCGGATAGAAAATCTGAGCCTGGCCCTCAGGAAGGCAAAAGGCATGGTGTGCCTCATAAGCCCAAAGGCAGGTCAGGCGGATTTTATGGGGAACGAGGGGAGGACAGTTCTAACGTCACCGGTAGTGCCCAGAGACGACCCGGTTGAGGGACAGGAGGAGTCACGACCACCACCCGTAGCGCCAAGCTTCAGCGAGGTCTGGCAGCAAGGGGGGGGTGGAGCCAGAGGTGGGAGCGGAGGTGGAGCAACCCCGCCAGACAGGTCGGAGCCGGGACCAATGTGCCCAGCACGGCATCGGAGGTTCAGCCCACCCATCAATGGCGACGATGAGGGACCCCTCCAAAACCAGTTCGTATTACCCTATAGCACCCAACAGCTTAGGGCTATGGTCAACCATATCCCGAAGCTGTCCAAAAAGGGAGACCCCTCGATCCACTTCAGGGACATGGAGCAGGCAGCCAGCGTCAACGACTGCGATGGTGCTGAGCAGGCCAAGATGCTGCTATTCTCCCTGGAGAGTAGTCTCCTCCAATTCCTCTCTGACGAGTGTAAGAGGGGACAGAGCGGGTATGAGGAGCTCAGAGATGCGGTTCTAGAGGCCATGGGGATGAATGAGGGAAGTCCTTTCTCCCGTGTAGAGAAGACGGTCCAGCTCGCAGGGGAAACCCTGCAGGCATTCGCGGACCGGTTATTGCCGGTGTACTGGAGGGCCTGTCCGGGGACGCCGAACCGGGTGTTCCTGAACGGGGATCCCCTGGCCCATTGGTTCCGTTGCTTGGTGGTGAACAGCTTGCCAAAGGTCCGGGCCAAGGCAGAAGTCTGGTTCGATCCCAAGAACCCCCAGACCACCGAACTTACGGTGATCAGACAGTTGACTCAAGGGAAAGATGCACGAGGTAAAACCCGGACCGGGTAGGAAAGAATGGCATCAGGAAGGGAATAGCCCCCCCAACACAAAGACAAATTGTTACGGGTGTGGGAAGGATGGTCATTGGTGGAAGGAGTGCAAAAACCCTTGGAAAGACAACAAGGGAAAGAATTGCACAGCCGCAGCCCAAAAGGCGGGGGCAGGAATCCCTCTCGCAGAGGTCAAGTCACTTTTGGACACCATGAGGTCCTTATTGACTGGCCAGGGGAGAGTAGCAGCCGCTGCCAGTGCTCTGACCCCGTCAGCCCCATCCAACCCACAGCCCTGACTAGAGCCAGCGCAGCCTGTTTAACTGTGTTCTCTCCGGTATGATGAATGGAAAAGACTCCTCTTGGAGATGGAGGTAGAAAAGGTGATGGGGACCTATCTGTTGGACACGGGGGCATCATGCACCATGGTCTACTCAGCCAACCCCACCACCTCACCTCTATCTAACGGGGTCCCATACAGTCTGTTGAGGTTCACAGGCAAAGAACAGGCTGGCTCGTTTTCCATCCCGCTTGCCATTCGGTTAAGACCGCTCCGCTCCAAGTGGACCTGTGTCCTGATGAAATGGGAAGTGGAGGGTGGAAGAGGGGTCCCGGGAGCCGACTTTATTGTAGGCCACGGGATCCTAGTAGATTTGAGAAATCATTGCATATGGGGGGCAGGTAAAGGAAGGGACGGTGAGGCAGTAGTAATCCCAGGAAAGGAAGGGAAGGGGACCCTATGCACCATGAAGCCCAAAGAGGGTTATAACCTCGAGCTCATGGTCAGTAACACCCCACAGGAGTTCCAGGCATTTGTGCGAGCCCACCTGGCCACATTTGCCACACACAAACACGACTGCGGGAGGGTCAACGGGTTTGAGGTCAGCGTAGATGGGGACACCATGGCCTGACCACAGAAACAGTATAACTTCCCCAGGGAAGTGGAGCCAGACATGGAAGCAGCCATGTCCTCGCTAGTACAGCAGGGAGTTCTGAGGCTGATAGCCACCCATGTAAACTCTCCATTGTGGCCGGTTAGAAAGCTGGACAATTCCTGGAGGGCCACGGTGGACTACCGGGTGCTCAACAGTAACATCCCAGCCTGTGCACCCACGGTAGCAGCAGTTGCTGACCTGATAGGAAGTATTCCAGCATCCGCGACCACTTTCACGGTGCTGGATATTTCCAACGGGTTTTGGTCCATCCCTTTGAGGAGGGAGGATCAGTACAAGTTTGCATTTACGTTTAAATGGCAACAGTACACGTGGAACTGCTTGCCTCAGGGCTTCCACAACAGCTCCAGCATTTTCCATCAGTGTATGGCAAACAGTTTAAAGGATTTTAGCCAGCCCAGACAGTTGGTCCAATATGTGGATGACCTGCTCCTGTTCACTGATTCAAGAGAGGAGCATGGCCCACTATTGGCCGAACTGCTGGAGCTGCTTGGGCAAAAGGGTTTCAAGGTAAACCCAAAGAAAGTGCAGATCGGCCAGCAGGAGGTGAAATTCCTAGGCCTTACCGTGCACGCTGGAGAAAGGGCCATAGATAAGGCTAGGAGAGAAGCGGTACAAGAGTTATCGGTTCCCAACACAGCAACGGGTGTGAGGTCATTTCTGGGGCTAACCGGGTACTGTACAGACTTTATTGAGGACTATGCAGCCACAGCGGTCCCTCTGCTCCGACTCCTACACAAGGGAGTGGAGTGGCTTTGGGATGAGGGTTGCCGGGCAGCATTTGTCAGGCTCAAAAAGGACTTGCAGACTGCACCAGCTCTAAGGGCCATAGATGGGGGGAAAGAGTTTTTCCTGGAGGTAGCAGCCAGCGGGAACAGCCTGAGTGCTGTGCTGCTCCAAGAGCGGCACGGCAGGCTGAGGCCGGTGGTCTACTCTTCTTGGATACTCACGGATGTGGAGAGGAGCTATTCCAACTGTGAGAGGCACCTTTTGGCCACACATTGGGCTATGAAGAGATCACTGACCTTCACAGACACCTCTCCCATCACCCTCCTCACCCATCACACACCCACCCAGATGCTTCTGGATGGGAGGATCAAGGATGGAACAGTGAGCAGTGCCCGCATTGCTCGCTGGACCTTGCTCCTCTCACAGATGGATCTTAGAGTGAAGGGTCTCTGCGAGCCAAAACTCACAGCCAACCTGGTATATCCTGGAACAACCCACCGGTGTTCCATTGAAGGGGTTTGGGAAGTGAACATAGGTTTACAGGCCGGGTTACATCCCACGGGCCGCGAGATCTATGTAAATGGTTCCAGCACGGTATCTGCTGGCGAGCGTCTCACGGGGTGTGGAGTTTATGACCCAGTGGCGAACATTGCCCTGGCGATTAAGCTCCCAAGCACCATGAGCGCCCAGCAGGCTGAACTGTCCGCCGTGGTGTATGTCGTTACACACCCCAAAATCTTCCCCACCCCCTACACGATTTGCTCGGACAGCATGTTCACGTGCAATTCGTGTATGGAGTACCTGGCCATCTGGTCCCGCCGCGGATACACCTCCACCAACGGGAGACCCCTCACAGTGAAACCCCTGCTGGAGAAGATCTCAGCAGCAGTGGGGGAGGAAGGGGAGATTTTCATCCACAAGGTGAAAGTCCATTCCTCCACAGAACCCCACGGCCAGGGCAACCAGCAGGTCGACTTGCTCGCCAAGGAGGGTGCCCGCACAGGCACTTTCTGGGACCCATTTGGGTCCAGACCCATGGCAGCGGTCAGAGGTAGGGATGGGGCCCAAGGGAGTGGAGGGGTAGCTTTAGCCCTGGACCTTAAGATGGTCCAAGCCCAAGACCCCGTCCTCAAGGCGGTCCTCAGTGCAGTGACTGAGGGTAAAAGGGTAGAGGGTCCGTACGGCACAGCGACCCTCTCCGTGCAAGAGGGCATGCTGTTCTGGGGGGAACAGTGGGTTGTGCCGCAGCAGCACTGGAGGGAATTCCTTCAACTGGCCCATGAGGGCCCAGGAGCGGGACACCCCGGGCCTGAGACCACCTGGCAGCGGGTGGAACAGGCGGGATTGTGGCCGGGACTCAGGGAAGATGTCCACGAGTTCTGTGTTGGCTGTCTTGTGTGCGCTGCTAATAACCCCAACCCCCACAAAAGGAAGGTACCTATGGGACACATCAGGAGGGTAGAGGGACCATGGCAGTCGATACAGGTCGACTACATCGGGCACCTGCCCACCCCCCAGGGAGGCTATAAGTACTGCCTAGTCCTGGTGGATGTGTTCACCAAATGGGTAGAGGCCTTCCCCTGCAGAACAGCCACAGCTCTGGGTACTGCCAGGATCCTGGTCCGGGAAGTGTTCTCGCGGTGGGGACTACCACAGTATGTGGAGTCCGACCAAGGAAGTCACTTCACCGGACAGGTGATGCTGAATACCCTTATGCTGCTAGGCATCGAAGGGAAGTGGCACGTGGCCCATACCCACAGTCATCAGGGATTGTGGAAAGAATGAATAGGACCCTGAAGTAAATGTTGAGGAAGGAGACGGTGGACTCGCCCCGTAAATGGGCCGAGGTCCTACCGTTGGTTCTGATGGGGATCCGGGCCAGCCAGTCGAAAAGCACGGGGTACTCCCCGTACGAGCTGATGACTGGCAGGGTTATGTGGACCCCCACCCATGTACTAGCCCCGGTGCTCATGGAAGGTCAGCTCAGGGAAGTAAACCGGGGCAGGTTTGCCCGAAACCTCTTCGAGCACCTTATGCAGGTCCACGAGCAGGCGGCTGGGAACTTGGGAAGGCAGCATCGGAGTAACCGATTGCTGCTCGAACCCCGAAAGCACCACGAGTGGGAGGTAGGAGATCAGGTCTTGGTGAGGAACTATGCCCGAGTAGGAAGTTTGGAGCCATTGTACATGGGGCCCTAGAGCATTGTAGATAAAGCCAGCCCCATGATATACACCATTAAGATGCCCCGGTGTACCAAATGGTTTCATATTAACCAGTGGAAACTGTTTAAACCTGAAAGGGGAAAACAGCCAGTTGGGGTAAGGTCTGAGGATAAAAATCCTCAGCCTGCAGCCGGAGCGAGTTCACAGACTGCACAGGCAGGCGCTGTGGCTTGCTTAAAGGGAGGGGCCATCCCACCCATCGATTGTGACACTCCCACACTCTTCTGGGTTCCAGATGAGGAGGGACCTGAGGGTGAAGACCCCGCCCCTAACCCAGGTATAGAGGAGGAGGGACCTGAGGGTGAAGACCCCGCCCCGGACCGTTTTGGGACCTGGGGCGGAGACTCTCAGCCTACAGCAATAGGCTGCGAAGAGTTACCTGCCCCAGCCCAGGTTCGGGAGAGGTCAAGCCTAAGGGGGAAGATCCCCGGCCAGCGGCAGTGGTGAGCCCAGAGGCCGCACCGGAGGGGACAGCGGTTCGGGTTAAAGGCCCATCGGCCAAGAAAACACCACCCGCCAAAGCCCCTAGAAGGGGCCCACGGATGCCCCAACCCAGGAAAGCCGTGTCACCAGCTCCCCAGTTTAAAGGGACAGCCTCCTGAGTCAGGGGGAAGTCAAAGGACAGAGGTCCCCAGCAAGCCGCCACAGGCGGCGAGGGATCAACAGTGCAGGACGGTGTGGCCACGCCGGAGGAAGCGGTGTGCCGCAGCCCAACCAGGAATTAGCCTGGCCACCCGGAGACGGGCAGCGGATGTATATATTTTAAGTAATGTAAGGTTATTGTTAAGTTTAAGTATTTAGCTTAAGTTCGGGTGTTTTAGCTTAAGTTAAGTAAGGTGATGGGTAGTTTTAGATAAGTAGTAATCTGCTAAGAGTGTGTATTTGAGTCGAGGCCGCCAGGCTCGACTATGCTTCACCCAAGCCAAAGAATCTCTTGGGGACCTGGCTGTATGTTTTTGTATCTGTTGCAGAAAGACTGTCGGGATGAAGGGGATTGTAATCGTACTCGCCCTGATGGGACTGAGCCTGGGAAAGAGGGGTGACGTAGAGGACTCTCACATCTATGGGTGCTCCGGAGACAGGGCACCTATAGCAACCGACGGAAGCGGCGAACGGGATGCAGAGGCGACCGCCGTCTACATCCACGAGGGAAGGTGGCCGGGATGGCTGGGGTCCAATTCGTCTCAGTACTCCAGCCAAACCGGATTCACATACGGGGAGGCCTCCCTCCTGTGCCCCAGGGTACAGGTCATTACCACAAGGGTCAGCGTCACCGTAGGAAGGTGGGTGGACCTGCGAGAGAACGAGGCTGAGCGGCAGCGAGTAGATAAACAGCTCCGAGACCAGATAAGGCCTCAGAGCAGCGGAGGCAGGCGGGCAGACCTGCGAGAGAACGAGGCTGAGCGGCGGCGAGTTGATAAACAGCTCCGAGACCAGGTAAGGCCTCAGAGCAGTGGAGGCAGGCGGGCGGACCTGTGAGAGAACGAGGCTGAGCGGCGGCGAGTTGATAAACAGCTTCGAGACCAGGTATGGCATACCAGTCTCCAGTCTCCAATCTCCGAAGTCCGAGGGAAGGAGAGAGGTCAAAAGTAATCCAAGTGTGACGTCACCAGAAAGCGGGTAAGTGATTGGTTGGTAAGTATTTACTCTTTCTCCTTTTTTACAAAACTTAAATTCTGTGGTTTATAGTTTCTAGGGTCTCTGTGGTGTAGCGGGGACTGCTGGCAGGCAAGCGCCCTTGAGTATATGATTAAATTGGTGGTATTGATTTAATTTAAATTAATTAAAGGGTAAGTCATGTCAGGACAGCCCAGCCCCGTGTTATGCTCCTCTTGCTCTATGTGGAAATTCAGGGACACTGCCAGTGTCCCTGACAACCATGTGTGCCAGAAATGCATCCAGTTGCAGCTACTAGCAGACCGCATTGTGGCGCTGGAGCTGCGGATGGATGGGTTTTGGCGCATTCACGATGCTGAGAGGGTCGTGGATAACATGTTTAGTGAGCTGGTCACACCGCAGGTAAAGGCTGCACAGGCAGAAGGGAAATGGGTGACCATCAGGCAGAGCAGTAGAGGCAGGCAGGTAGTGCAGGGGACCCCTGTGGCCATCCCCCTCTCAATCAGGTATACCGATTTGGATACTGTTGAGGGGGATGACTTACCAGAGGAAGGCAGAAGCAGCCAACTTCCTGGCACCAGGGGTGCTTCTGCTGCTCAGGAAGGGAGGAAAAAGAGAGGGAGAGCAACAGTGGTAAGGGATTCCATCGTAAGGGGAACAGATAGACGTTTCTGTGACCGTAGACGTGACTCCAGGATGGTTTGTTGCCTCCCTGGTGCCAGGGTCAAGGATGTCACTGAACGGCTGCAGGGCATTCTGAAGGGGGAGGGTGAACAGTCAGAGGTCGTGGTTCACATTGGGACCAATGACATGTGTAGGAAGAGGGATGAGGTCCTGCAGCAAGAATTTAGGGAGCTAGGTGGCAGATTAAAGAGCAGGACCTCAAAGGTTGTAATCTCTGGATTACTCCCGGTGCCACGTGCTAGTGAGTATAGGAATAGGAGGATAGAGCAGATGAATGCGTGGCTAATGAGTTGGCGCAGGAGGGAGGGCTTTAGTTTCCTGGATCACTGGGCCTGCTTCTGGGGAAGGTGGGACTTGTACAAGTCGGACGGGTTGCACCTGAACCAGAATGGGACAAATATCCTTGCAGGGAGGTTTGCTCGCACAGTTTGGGGGGGTTTAAACTAAAATGGCAGGGGGTTGGGAACCTGAGCAGGGAGACAGCGGAAAGGGAAACAGGGATAAAAGCAAAAGATAGGAAGGAGAAAAACAAAAGTGGCAGTCAGAGAAATCAACGATTTAATTCAAACGTGGCCACAGTAAATAATAATTCTAATAGGTCTAAGAGTGTTAATAAAACAAGCCTGAAGGCTTTGTGTCTTAATGCGAGGAGCATTTGTAATAAGGTGGACGAATTGGCTGCGCAAATAGAGGTAAACGAATATGATTTGGTTGGGATTACGGAAACGTGGCTCAAGGCTGGCCAAGACTGGGAACTCAACATCCAGGGGTATTCGATATTCAGGAAAGATAGGCAAAAAGGAAAGGGAGGTGGGGTAGCATTACTGGTTAAAGAAGGGATTAATACAATTGTAATGAAGGATATTAGCTCTGATGATGTGGAATCTGTATGGGTCGAATTGAGAAATACTGAGGGAAAAAAAATGAGTGGGAGTGTTATATAAACCTCACAACAGTAAGGCGAAGGTTGGGGATGGCATTAAAAGGGAAATTAAAGAAGCATGCAATAAGGGCACAGCAGTCATCATGGGTGACTTTAATCTACATATAGATTGGGCCAACCAAATTAGTAACAATACTGTGGAGGAGGAATTCCAGGAGTGTTTACGGGATGGTTTCCTGGGCCAATATGTCGAGGAACCAACCAGAGATCAGGCCAACTTAGACTGGCTATTATGTAAGGAGAAAGGATTAATTAGCAATCTTGTTGTATGAGGCCCCTTGGGTCGGAGTGATCAAATTTGATCGAATTCTTCATTAAGATTGAGAATGAAGTAGTTGACTCAGAGACTAGGGTCCTCAATTTAAATAAAGGAAACTATGATGGTCTGAGGAGCGAGTTGGGTAGGATTGATTGGGGAATGGCACTCAAAGGGTTGACGGTGGATAGGCAATGGCAAACATTCAAAGACCGAATGGATGAGCTACAGAATTTGTTCATCCCAGTTTGGCATAAAAATAAAACAAAAAAGGTGACTCAACCGTGGCTAACAAGGGAAATTAGGAATAGCATAAGATCAAAGGAGACGACATATAAATTGGCTAGAAAAAGCAATAATCCTGATGATTGGGAGTAGTTTAGGATTCAACAAAGGAGGGCAAAGGAATTAATTAAGAAAGGGAAAATAGAATATGAGAGTAAGCAAGCAGGAAACATAAAAACTGACTAAAAGATTTTATAGATATGTGAAGAGAAAAAGATTGGTGAAGTCAAGCGTAGGTCCCTTGCAGTCAGAATCAGGGGAATTTATAATGGGAAACAAAGAAATGGCAGACCAACTAAATTCATACTTTGGTTCTCTCTTCACAAAGGAGGACACAAATAACCTCCCAGAGATGCCGGGGAACATAGGGTCTGATGAAAGGGTGGAACTGAAAGAAATCAGTATTTGTAGGGAAATGGTGATCGGAAAATTGATGGGACTGAAGGCCGATAAATCCCCAGGGCCTGATGGACTACATCCCAGGGTACTTAAAGTAGTGGCCCTAGAAATAGTAGGTGCATTGCTGGTCATCTTCCAGAACTCGATAGACTCTGGAACAGTACCCATGGATTGGAGGGTAGCTAATGTTACCCCACTATTCAAAAAAGGTGGTAGAGAAAAAGCAGGGAATTATAGACCGGTAAGCGTGACATCGGTAGTGGGGAAAATGCTAGAGTTTATTATAAAAGATGTAATAGCAGAGCACTTGGGAAGCAGTGACAGGATCAGACAAAGTCAACGTGGATTTACAAAAGGTTAATCATGCTTGACTAATCTACTGGAATTTTTTGAGGATGTAACTGGTAAAATAGATAAGGGAGAACCAGTGGATGTGGTGTATTTGGACTTTCAGAAGGCTTTTGATAAGGTCCCACATAAGAGATTAGCGTGCAAAATTAAGGCACATGGGATTGGGGGCAAGGTATTGACTTGGATAGAGAACTGGTTGGCGGACAGAAAGCAAAGAGTTGGAATAAACGGGTCGTTTTCCGAGTGGCAGGCAGTGACTAGTGGGGTACCGCAAGGATCGGTCCTAGGACCCCAGCTATTCACAATATATATTAATGATCTGGACGAGGGAATTGGATGTAATATCTCCAAATTTGCAGACGACACAAAGCTGGGTGGGAGGGTAAGCTGTGAGGAGGATGTCGTGAAACTCCAGTACGATTTGGACAGGTTGGGTGATTGGGCAGAAAAATGGCAAATGCACTATAATGTGGATCAATGTGAGATTATCCACTTTGGTGGCAAAAACAGGAAGGCAGATTATTATTTGAATGGCAATAGATTGGGAGAAGGGGAAGTGCAAAGAGACCTGGGTGTTCTTGTGCATCAGTTGCTGAAGGTAAGCATGCAGGTGCAGCAGGCGGCTAAGAAGGGAAATGGTATGTTGGCCTTCGTAGCAAGAGGGTTCGAGTACAGGAACAAGGATGTCTTGCTACAGTTGTACAGGGCCTTGGTGAGACCGCACCTTGAGTATTGTGTGCAGTTTTGGTCGCCTTACCTGAGGAAGGACATTCTTGCCATTGAAGGAGTGCAGCGAAGATTCACCAGGCTGATACCTGGGATGGCAGGAATGACGTATGAGGAGAGATTGTGTCGATTGGGCTTATACTCACTGGAGTTTAGAAGATTGAGAGGGGATCTCATCGCAACCTATAAAATTCTGTCAGGCCTGGACAGACTAGATGCAGGAAGGATGTTTCTGATGGCCGGGGAGTCCAGAACCAGGGGTCATCGTCTAAGGGTAAGGGGTAAGACATTTAGGACTGAAATGAGGAGGAATTTCTTCACCCAGAGAGTGGTGAACCTGTGGAATTCTCTGCCACAGAGGGCGGTGGAGGCCAGTTCATTAAATATATTCAAGAAAGAGTTGGATGTATTTCTTAAGGCTAAAGGGATCAGGGGATATGGGGAGAAGGCAGGGACAGGGTACTGAATTTGGATGATCAGCCATGATCTCATTGAATGGCAGAGCAGGCTCAAAGGGCCAAATGGCCTACTCCTGCTCCTATCTTCTATGTTTCTATGTTTCTATGTATATGTCTAACATGCATGGGACACATTCCTTTGGCTAGGTGGTGGTGGCTCAGGAAAGTGAGCAAAGATATGAGAAACCGGCAGTGGCAAGACGCCGGTGAGGGGATGAAGTGGAATACCAGCCTGAAGGCGTGCGCAGTCCCATTCTCCCTGATCCCAGTCAATGCCGCTGAGCTTGTAACCCGCCCCCGTAAGCCCCTGCCCACGGCGCAGGCGGCGAGGTCATCCAGGGAAGGGTGCCCCACCACCACCAAGGGACCAGGGAATGGGCTGGTACTACTGCCTACGGATCAGGTGCTGTACCAAGGGGTGCACTACGTGGCAGCCTCCGTGATTTTAAATCTCACCGAGGTACATTTACTGGAGTGGTGTCCCAAAGAGACAGAGCAGCTATACCAGGCCCTATTAAAGGACATGTTCAGGAAGTTTTATGAGTTAGATTTCGCCAATGTCGACAAAACCAAACTGTACACCACGCACCCGAGTTTTTGGGTAATGCAGGGAGACTAAGAAGGGGAGTATGGAATGATGCTTTTACTGTGCTGGATCCTCTGTCATCAACAGTTTGGATGACATAGAGCTGCAGACCCAGACAAACGGTTTAAAAACACAGTTAAGGAAGATATTACTGGATGAGAACAAAGTAGTGGGCTCGGAGTAGCATGAGGGCCAGGCCATGATGGTCCATTTAAAGGAGACTATAGCAGAGTTGGAAAAGCACGCAAAGACGGTAAATGCCCTCATAAGGGAGGACAGAAATGCTTCTGACCAGGCTGCGCAGAATACGGTGTGCATGCTATACGGGGCATGGTTGCTGGGCAAGGGCCGCAGTAATCTGGAGGATTTAAAGCAGGGTTTAGTCCCCTCCTGGATCAGCAACAAACACCTCGCAGCCCTCCATCCATTTGAGAATGCATTAAGCCCGTGCCAACTCCAACTAGCTTCCGAAACCTACCCAATCCCAGTGGATTGTGGGCGGTCCAACCACACGATCATGGGAGTAGTAGTTAGGATGCCGGTCATGGGTAGGACAGCCCGACCCACACCAGTATACAGGGTTGAGAACATTGGTGTCATTTAGCGGGGTGCACACATTTGTTTCACAGCGGTCCCACCTTACATCATAAAGTGGGAGCATGCTATGACAGGTACTGACCTCTCAGGGTGCCGGAGCCGGGAACACACATAATCCTGTGTCCCCAGCACTTGAAACCCTATTCAAAACCGCAGTGCGGGTTCAGAGCTGCTGGCGCGAAACCTATAAATTGTACCATGGAGGCAATGGCACAAGGCCATGTTCCCCCACAGGTAGCATATATAGGAGGTGGGACATATTGTGTCACCACAGGCGCGTCCCACTACCAGCATGGACAGCATAGCTGGTGTCCGGTTAGTGACAGCAGTTTCTGTTTTAAACCCGAGGCAGAAGTTCAAGTGGCCCAGGAGCGAATTGTCCCCATTCCTGAACCCTCCACTGTTCACCCCACTGTGAAGGAGAATTTTAACAACCTGCAGAAGTATGTAGTGCATTTTGGCTACAAAATTCCCCCTCTCCCAGAGCACCTTACCAAAATACTCAAAGCCGTTACAGTTTCACAGAAATATTTTTACACTCTAGAGCAGAAAACAGTAGAGATAGGGGCTAAGATATTGGATATTGTGATTCCACCCTGGTGGGATATTTTCAATAACATAGAGGTCCCTTCGTGGATCAGACTGGCTTCCCACATTCTCGTGGTTTGCCAGTTAGGGATAGTATTGTATCTAGTCTGCATCCAGTGCAAGGGAAAAGGTCAAATGCTAGAATTCCGAAACCAGAGGATCTGGAAGGAACATTATGTGAAGGTGGTGGGAGATATGCCCGTTTGAGTTTTTTTGTATTTTTGATTAAAGATTGGTTTTTTTTGTGTTTGCTGTTTTTAATAAAGATTTTGCAATGCATTGTTAATAAAGATGTGTGTGTACCAAGTGGTGCAGGGGTGTTGGATCCCCTCCATGCTTGGATGTGTGTAAAGTCTGTAATTTTATCCTTTGTAAGCTTATGTACACTACATTTTCGTGGAATGGGAAGTGCATGTGTTGTGGGTATATTAGATAGGTAATTACAGGGGAAGGTTGACTGTGGAGGGTCAGAAATTTTGCTCACCTTGTAAGGATGATAAGTCAAGCACAGGGGGGGAGTGTAAGCTTCTCAAAATTCGCACATTCCCCCAAGGTTATTAATAAAAGGGACCTTGCACGGACATAAGAACATAAGAACATAAGAAATAGGAGCAGGAGTAGGCCAATCGGCCCCTCGAGCCTGCTCCGCCATTCAATAAGATCATGGCTGATCTGATCCTAACCGCCAATCCACTATCACAGAACCATCTCCTGAATCTAACAGAATTAGACACACGAAATAGGAGCAGGATCAGGCTACACGGCCCCTGGGCCCGCTCCGCTACCCACAGGGCCATGACCGATCCGAACCTAGACTCATGTCCAAATTCCTGCCCGCTCCCCATAACCCTTAATTCCCTTTACTTCTAGGAAACTGTCTATTTCTGTTTTAAATTTATGTAATGATGTAGCTTCTACAGCTTTTTGGGGCAGCATATTCCATGGACCTACCACCCTCTGAGTGAAGTAGTTCCTCCTCATCTCAGTTTTGAAAGAGCAGCCCCTTATTCTAAGACTATGCCCCCTAGTTCTAGTTTCACCCATCATCGGGAGCATCCTCCCCGCATCCACCCGATCCAACCCCTTCACAATCTTATGTTTCAATAAGATCGCCTCTCATTCTTCTGAACTCCAATGAGTAGAGTCCCAATCTACTCAACCTCTCCTCATATGTCCATCCCCTCATCCCCGGGATTAACCGAGTGAACCTTCTTTGTACTGACTCGAGAGCAAGTATGTCCTTTCTTAAGTATGGACACCAAAACTGTACGCAGTATTCCAGGTGTGGTCTCACCAATACCTTGTACAACTGAAGCAATACCTCCCTATTTTTATATTCTATCCCCCTAGCAATGAAAGCCAACATTCCATTGGCCTTCTTAATCACTTGCTGCACCTGCATACTAACCTTTTGAGTTTCGTGCACCAGGACCCCCAGATCCCTTTGTACTTCAGTACTTTCCAGTTTCTTGCCATTAAGATAATAACTTGCTCCACGATTTTTCCTGCCAAAGTGCATAACCTCACACTTTCCAGTATTGTATTCCATCTGCCAAATCTCTGCCCACTTACTTAGCCTGTCAATTTAAAAAGGATACCCAAAAGATGGCGTCCACACCTCGTGACCAAAAGCTTGTGAGATTTTAAAAGCTGGGACTCTGCAGCACAGAGCAGGCAGTTTTGGGAAATTAAAACTTAAAATGCATTTCTGTGAAGAGGACTTTGTGTTTGAAAAGCCAGACAGCTGGGCAAACATTGAATATGAATTTTGTCAGATCGAAACAGATCAACCCAGTTAGGCCTAAGCATAAGGCCATTAGTTTGTTCGCATTAATAATCGGAAACAGCTTAAGGAAGTCACCAAAGCTGCACAGGCCGATTAAAATGCATTAATGACAATACAGCCCGGACATTGGGCCATCAGGTGCGATAAATGGCCATCTAAAGCCAGTTAGTTTAGATTGGTATAATCATTTAAAACAGCCCGCCAAAAGTCAAACAATGGACTGACCTGATTTGGCGTGCAGATAAGGAGTTGAAGAAACGGGTGTAATTGTAGGCCCTCAGTAGAAACGGCGCTCTCTTGCTCCCCTCTCTTGACTCTGACCTCTTGTTTGGTCTTGGGCTGCTGCTGCTCGTACTCGTGTCCTGGCCTCATGGCGGGTTCTCTTCTCGCTCCCCGCATTAATTTTACAACCAAGGACATCCATACCAATTGCGGGTGGGGAACGAGACCCGGGTCCAAAGTCATACAGGACACATGGGCCGTAAAAGGGGGGCAGATGAAACGAGATGAGACAAGGCGAGACGAAGGAAAAGGTAACGACCCGACAAGAGCAGAGAAGGGCAGCAGAAGACGCATTGATAAAAACCGGGCGCCTAGTTATAAGTTGGCACTTGAGGAAGAAAACATATTGTATGGACAGTGAGAACAAGTTGGCTATTGAACTTTGCGTATCAGCTGGCATTAAACGCAGGTGTCCACGCCACAACAAATATACCGACGTTCAAAGAATGGGTAGAAAAATCTAAGCAGTAAAGACTGCCAACCGTCCCACAAACGCAACGTTACCACTGCCGACCGCCCGAGGGAGAAGAAGAAGAGAACCCATCGCGACGAGACGATGACGGTAGCTGAGGAGAAGAAAGGTGTGTCGCAGCAACAGCTCCAGTCTGAGACCACATAGCGACGGAGTACCCCAAAGGACAGAAGCCTATACCTCAAACTCACAACTGATAAAGCAACAGGCTTGGATTTGGTGAGCATGGATTCCTGGCCCCTCATAGCTTAATCTAGTTAGGTATAGGGGTGGGATAAGGATAAGGGGATTTTTAATGTCGTTGTTTTCCCTTGATGTGCCATGTGTTCCCCATTCCATGTATAAGTATATAGTTATTGTTCATGCCTGTAATTTTCATCAGTAATTTCTCATCAGACTGTGATTTCATTTCTGTTTAAATAAAATCTTGGTTTTCTTACACCAAACCACTTGTCTACTCGATTTTCTGTATCGCCGCCTGTACCTAAGTCCGATGTCTAGAACCCAGGGGTGTGGGAGCAATTCGAACTGCTCACAGGCAGTCAGGGGCATAACTGACTGGGCACACGCCACCCCCTACAGGTGCCAATGCTTTACTTCTGAGCCATTTGCAAAGCCTCTTTATTTCTGGCTGTTCTTGCCAGGCAGAAATGCCTTGACTACTTATTCTTACCCATGAAGCTATTGTAACGTCCGTGTGTAATTGAGACACGGACTGCAGGAGTTGGTTATAACAGGTGTTTACTGAATGGAGACAAAATTGGAACTACTATACAAAGTTACTACACAGGCTTATATACCGGGGTGGTCACTACTGGTACTGCAGTATACAGGGGCTGCAGAATATAGTTCCTTCTTCAAAGTACATACACTACAATTCCTCCCCTTTTAGCTAAACAGTACATAACATACGATTAATAATTAAATAACATATTTACAATTACAGTTGCGATATACATTAGCTGAAGTTAAGCAATTATAAATTCAGTCTTTGAGGAGGCTTCCTGATTCTGTCCGGATAACGCCTCTTTGGGGTATCAGGTTCTTCTGGCAAAGTTGATTCGGGATCAACGTCGTTGTTTGGTTCGTCTGCTTCCAATATCACCGATTCTGAGGTAGATGCAATTGGTACTTCGGTTTCATCACCAGGTGTATCGGATCGTGGTGTGGATTTGACGTTTTCCAGTGACTCTAGAATCTGGTCAGCATGGCGTCTTACAATGCTCTCTCCAACGTCCACGGTATACATTAGAGGTCCTTGCCGTGTGCAGATTGTTCCTGGCTGCCATTTCTCTGTGCGGTAGTCCCGGGCCAAAACTGGTTGACCTATCTTAAAACTCCTGGTTGGCCTTTCATTCATATTCTGAAACTGCCTGTTCTCCACATCTCTTCTGATGTTTGGCTTAACCAAATCCAAGCGGCATCTTAGTCTTCGATTGAAGAACATCATGGCTGGAGTTTGGTTGGTAACCGCATGTGTCGCATTCCGGTAGGCAAACAAGAAGTTATCCACCTTGTGTTGTAGGGGTATGTCTTCATTACACATTGCCTTGATAGCCTTCTTGAATGTTTGAACGAACCTCTCAGCCAGTCCATTGGTGGCTGGATGATATGGGGCGGATGTGTAATGCTTAACACGATTGTTCTTTAAGAACCTCCGGAACACTTCAGACACAAACTGTGGTCCATTGTCGGAGCAAATCTGTTCAGGCAGCCCATTTCTGGCGAATATGGTTCGTAAGACTGTGATGGTTTTTTCTGTGGTGGTTGAGGACATTTTTATTACCTCTGGCCACTTTGAATGTGCATCCACCGCAATTAAAAACATTGAGTCCACGAAGGGACCAGCAAAATCAATGTGTACCCTTTGCCATGGAAATGAGGGCCACTCCCATGGATGTAGAGGGGCTTGTGGTGGGGTGTTTTGGACCTTCTGGCATCCTGTACAGCTCTTGGTCATCTCTTCGATTTCTCTATCGATTCCCGGCCACCACACAAACGCTCTGGCTAAGTTCTTCATTTTTACCCCTCCCAGATGACCCTCATGAAGCTCATTGAGCACTCTATCCTTCAATTTGGGTGGAATTACTACTCTGGATCCACACATCAAGGTTCCTCTGCACACTGACAGCTGTTCTCTTCTCGGTGAGAATGCTGGCAACAGTGGTTCACCATGTGCTGGCCATCCCTTCACCGTTAAATCATAGACCCTGGAGAGTGTCGGGTCATTTCGTGTTTCCTTTTCTATGTTTGCATTCATCACAGGTAGACATTCGACTATGGTCGAGTGGAATATCTCCACAGGATCCACTGCAGGTGCTTCTTCCACCGTCAGCAACGGTAGGCGCGACAATCCATCAGCATTCCCATGCTGTTTAGTTCCTTTGTACTCAATGTCATATTGGTGTGCCCCTCGGAAAAGGGACCACCTCTGTAGCCGTTGTGCTGTCATTATCGGGACGCCCTTCTTAGGGTTGAAAATGGAGACAAGAGGTTGATGATCAGTTAGTAGAGTAAATTTCTGTCCATGCAGGTAGTGATTGAACTTCTTCACCCCCCACACCAGGCTGAGGGCCTCTCTGTCAATCTGGGCGTAGTTACGCTCGGCTGCAGTTAACGAGCGTGACGCAAAAGCTATCGGCCTCTCTGAACCATCAAGGGATTTATGTGACAGTACCGCTCCAACGCCGTAGGGAGACACATCTCACGCCAGTCTTATCGACAGTGATGGGTTGTAGTGAGCCAATACTTCTCTTGAAGTGATCAGGCCGTTACACTTCTGAAAGGCCCGCTTACATTCATCGCTCCATTTCCATGCTACTCCAGTTTGTAGCAGGGCGTTCAGTGGGTGCAGAATTGTGGACAAATTCGGCAAAAACTTATGGTAGTAATTCACCAATCCGAGGAATGACCTCAGTTGCGACACATTTTCAGGCGCTGGAGCCTTAACTACCGCTTCAATTTTGTCAGGGGACTTATGTAACCTCTCTTCATCAATCACGTGGCCACAGTACGATATTTGCTTCTTGAAAAACTCACACTTGGGGTGACTGGCTTGTAGCCCATGTTCTCTTAGTCTAGTGAGCACCTGCTCTAGGTTGGCAAGGTTTTCACTGTCATTTTCACCTGTCACTAGGATGTCGTCCAAGTAACACTGAGTCCCCGAAATCCCTTGCAGGACTTGTTCCATCGCTCTTTGCCATATAGCCGGAGCTGATGCAACTCCGAATACCAGTCGATTATACTGGTGAAGACCTTTGTGAGTGTTTATCGTGAGATATTTCCTAGAGGATTCTTCAACCTCCATCTGCAAATATGCTTGCGCTAGGTCAATTTTTGTAAAACGTTTCCCTCCAGATAGTGAGGTGAAAATATCTTCTGTCCTCAGAAGAGGATACTGTACTGTGTGAAGGACTGGGTTCACAGTCACCTTGAAGTCACCACAGATGCGAACCTTCCTTGGCTCCTCAGACTTATTGTTTAATGTTTTCTTCATGACAGGAACGATGGGTGTCGCCCACTTGCTCCAGTCTACCTTAGTTAGCATGCCTGCATTCTCCAGATTCTCCAGCTCTGCCTCGACGGCTGGGCGAATTGCATACGGTACCGGTCTTGCTTTGAAAAACTTGGGAATTTCATTCTCTTCTATTTTTATCAAGGCGGTTACGCCTTTAAGAGTTCCCAGTCCTTGTTGAAATACCTCTTTAGCGCTAGCCAAGATTTTTGACAATCGTCCAGGTGTGATGTCGTCATCCTTTTTACCAGCCACCATCAGTGCCTGAATGGAGTGCCAGTCTAAACTTATCTTTCTGATCCATTCACGTCCCAATAACGGTGGTCCACCATCTTGCAGTATGTACAGATACAATTTCTGTATTTCCTTGCCGTTGTATTCGACAGGCACCCTTATTTTCCCTCTGGGGTATACTTTCTGCCCCGTATATGTCTTCAAGACAATGGATGTGTCTTTCAAGGGTATGTGCAAGAATAGCCGCTCGTAGTCTCGTCGATTCATGATGGTCAGGGCTGATCCTGTATCCAATTCCATTTTGACTTGGGACCCTGCTATCGTGAGGGTGACCCAAATGATTCGGTGATCCTCTTTTGTGATTATGTTGTGTAGTTTGAGACAGCTTAGTCTCTTGTTCCCAGATTCACTATCGCTCTTCTGGTCTTCGGAACTACTGTCCGTCATCTTTTGTACTTTCCTGTACTTTTCCTTAGTAGTCTTTTTGTTGTCGTTAGTCTTCTTCCCGGACCTGCAAACTCGTGCAATGTGTCCCATCTTTCCGCATTGCCTGCATGTTTAGTCCTTGGACCAGCAGTCCTTCTGGTCATGGGTTGTTCTGCCGCAGCGATAACATTTTTCAAATCCCCGTGTCATTTCATGGGTGTCGTATTCCTGTGGCTTTTGCTGTATTTCTGCAGCTCCCCTTGCTGCTGCTTCGTACGATACTGCCATGCTGAAAGCCTTATCTAGCGTCAGCTCTTTCTCTGAGAGTAACCTCTTCTGGGTTCCTTCACTCAGGAGTCCACAGACAAATTTGTCAGGTAGGGTATCTGCCAGTCCTGCTCTGAACTTGCAGTGCTTTGATAGCTTGCATAGTTCCGTAAGGTAATCTGCATTGCTCTCATCTTTATGCTGATTTCTCTTGTGATATTTAAATCTTTCTGCTATCAGCAGCGGTGTAGGATTTAGGTGTTCCTGTAGGATATCAACAATTTCGTTAAAACTCTTCGCCATCGGTTTGACTGGAGTGATCAGGTTCCGCAATAGGCCGTACTTTCTTGCGCCCATTAAGTTTAGTAGTACCGATGCCTTTTTCTCATCGGCTACTTCATTTGCCTTGCAATATACTTTGACTCTTTCCACATACGTGGTCCAGTCTTCTATTGCATTATCGAAGGCAGTGATATTGCCAGTCTTTGGCATCTTGGAGATCTAAGATGGCGCCTCCTGCGCTTTGCCTTCTTCCCCGATTGAACAAAATGGCGCCTCCCACGCTTTGCCTTCTTCCCCGCTGGATTAAGATGGCGCCTCCCGCGCTTTCTGTCTTTTCCGCTGCTGCTAGCGCTGTTGCTGGCATTTTTATGCCTTGATGGCGACGCCCTATGGTCTTCGCGCACTTCCCCCCCCGCGCTGCTGCCAACGCCGCTCTCCGCGGTCCCTGTGGCAAACTGCAGCTCCTCGCGGCTTTCTGCACTTCTAATTTCTTTTATTTTAATTACTGTTCCCGTCGTCAGTGCAGACCCTATGGGACACTTTCCTCCCTCTTCTCAGCTGCCCAGCTTCGTAGCACCGGCCGCACCCTGTGTGCTTCACCCTCTCTCTCTCCTCTTCCCGACAACGCTGCTCGAACACCATAGACTGGATAACCAAGCCCAGCTCTCGACAGCCTCTCCTGCAAATCTTCGAATTCAATGAATCAGAGGCGGTTGCCCACGGTCGACGCCCGTTTCTTCTGTTTGTTTTTTTTTCTTTTTGGATTTCTTCCTTCTGGCCTCGACCTCTAACAACTTCGCTTCAGGGATGGATCCCCGTGAGGTGGTGCAAAACTGTAGGTAAGTTCGGATCTGTTCGTCGCCAGTGTAACGTCCGTGTGTAATTGAGACACGGACTGCAGGAGTTGGTTATAACAGGTGTTTACTGAATGGAGGCAAAACTGGAACTACTATACAAAGTTACTACACAGGCTTATATACCGGGGTGGTCACTACTGGTACTGCAGTATACAGGGGCTGCAGAATATAGTTCCTTCTTCAAAGTACATACACTACAACTATGCTTCTACTAAGTGTGATTTCTAAAAATCCACTTCAACCCCCCTTTGGTCCATGGCTACCCCAGTCCATGAGACCACAGTAAACTAAATTATACCAATTTGTCCTGCCCCCTCTTTGGTGATCAGCCGATGGGTTAAGGAGGAATAGGTGTCTGATGTCAGTGGTTAAATTCCAGTGCCCATCAGGCTCTTACTTTCCTCAAGTACCTTTCCTATCTGCTGGGACGGCGCCTTGCCCGGCGTCTTCTGCAGGATGAGCAAAACATAAAAACGTATCCAAGAACCAAAACTAGCTGTGCTGCCACCAATATATGTGATATTATACGTATCAACGGGTGGATATTAACATTTAATCCGCAGTTCCAGATTTTATTGTATCATAGAGTTTCTGCTAAAGTTTTATCAATGTCCAGACCTTGTTTTCTTAAACTTTCTTCTATTCTATGATAATGTTTTGTATTGTCCTTTATTTCCCACTGTAATTTCTTCCAAGCTTCTTGCTCCTCTAATTTAGAAATCGCCTTGGGCTCCGGTATAACATAAGTTTCAACTTCTTTATTAAGTTCTGTATTGTTCAACGCCCATGTTTTCTCTTCGCGTGGTCTAGGCGGGTGTATATATTGGTGTCCTATTTGTGTCGGTGTCTTTGGGTTGAAACAAAAGTTTGGCTGGGGAATGGGACAAGTCAGATCTTGGTATTCATATTTCTGTTCAGCTGTGGTGACACAAAATGTCTCGTTATTCTTTGGTTCTACCCTTGTTCAGTGTATCCTCCTTAGGTGTACCTCAAGGGTGCAATTGGTGGTTTTGGTAAACCCACACTCTGCTGTGTCTCCCTCAGTAGGGGGGGGGGTGTGCACACCCACATCCTTCCCTTGTGGTGGCACCCATCCATTACCACCCCACTTAAGGTCCCATTCCTCTGGTTATTATCTTTGTCCCTTTCCCAAATTGCCTTGGTAGGGACCTCATGATATTCAACCCAACTCTCCCTTTGTATCTCTCCTATATTAATCACTTCATACAGGGTCTGTCCCTCTTCTGGGAGTTGTGGGATGGTCAATACAAAGCCTTAGTCCATGGGGTCAGACAATTGCCTGCCCAGTACACTTGTCCCATTTTACTCCCTTTGCATAGGCTTTTATTTGTGTCAATCCAAAGTTTCAGATCCTCATTAATAATCCAATCAGAGATTTGTCCATTATTTATTTGCTCCATATTATGCTGAGCATCCGACAATAGCCATGATCCATACATGGCGCATAACAATTCCTTATGGGTTTGTTGTGATGCATTGCTGATCTGATCAATAATTGTATTAATTGTTTTTGCATGGGGGGCTACTACCTCTTCCATCCCCAACAATTGTTTTGCCGTTTATCCTCCTGCTAGTGCCGTTTGAAAACTATTGCCAGTGGCTTGTTTTAGTAACTTCTTTATGTTCGTTTGTAGTTCTTCTACTCCTACACTTACTCCTTGTATGTCAAAACTATTAACTGTTGCTAACCCGGCCACATATCCTGTCCCGACCATTTCTAAGGCCCCCTGTTTCCTACGTCTCTGTAAGATAGACTTTCCCTGTGGACCCTCTAATTGCTTTTTCCACAGGGAATCCCATAATTGTTTTGTATGACTGTTGCACATTGCGGGGATTTCAAAAGTACTCATATTAATGGCAAGTTTAACAACTCTATGTGTTACACTAAAATACATCTCATCTTGTGTTTTTCTTATAACCAATCCCCCTTTGGCTCCGTCTTCCATCGTTGGGCTAGTTAATGGGGTGGTAGTTGGAGTACATTGACACAAAGTCCGATTGGTGCATTAAATTACTGCGGGCAAGGTATTCAAATATGGTTTACTGCACTTGGCAGCATCTATTCCTGCTCCCGTGTCAGAGCTCGCATCGTAAATTCTGTTACCCGTACCGCCAGTGCCGTTACATGGTTCGGTTTGGTTGCAGGGTGTGCATCCAAATGTTTCACATATATTCTGTTTGTTACATGTGACTTTTTATTTAGCCACACGATCCCGATGAGGGTAAAAGCGAGGATCCACCTCATTCTTTTATCTTAAAGTTCCTGCAAAATATGAAGGGGCTGGTCGTCACCAGTCTTATTAAAGTCATCCCATTCTTACTAATACCACCACAAGGTGTGGTGGCATTTCTTCCGTCTGCCATCTATGATGGTGCTTCCATATGTACCAAAAAAGGTATACTATCCTGATTATTATTAATATTATGAGTACCCCTCCTAGGCAAGCGAGCCACAGCTATCGTTCCCATGCCTGATAACGCATCCGCCAATCCTCACTTTCCTCATGTGGCGTCATTTCGGGGTGACCCATTTTTATTGTGTTACTACGGGTTCCTTTTCCTTCCCATTCCCGCATCGTTGTAACTGTGACCAGTGTTTCCATTGCCCTACTCCATTCATATCCACATATGCACACGTGTCACCACTGATCAGTATTTTGTATGGTCCTGACCACTGCAGCGCAAACCCGGTTCGCCCCAGTAATCCCTTAACCATTACCTTTTCCCCCACTTGGGGAAGATCTGCCGGGAATTCTACTTCCTCTTGCCCATCTCTACATGGCTGTCATTTCTCTTACTTCCTGTCTCATATTCTTAATTCCATGACATATCTTTTTATTTGATCCTGTAGTGGGCCTACATCGGACTCCCCCCCCCGATGATTATACCTTCGGGCATTCGCATTGCCCGACTGGTCATAAGTTCATATGGGGTTAATCCTGTCGTCCGGTTAGGGGTTGCCCTTTGCCTCATGAGGATAGCAGGTAATAGTCCAGCCCCAGCCTGTCCAGTTTCTTGCGTGGCTTTTGACGGGGCTGTCTTTATTGTCCGATTCATCCGTTCTACCATTCCCGAACTCTGCGGGTGGTAGGGGATGTGAAATTTTTGTTTAAAGCCCAATATAGTACATAGTACTTTCATCACCTGCCCAGTGAAGTGGGTTCCCTGATCAGAGTCTATTTGAGTGGGGATGCCCCATCGGGGAATCACCTCCTCAGCTAAAATTCGGGCTACTGTAGTTGCGGTGCAATTTCGGGTGGCGAATGTTTCCACCCACCGGGTGAACAAATCTATTATCACTAAACAATATTTTCTTCTCTGAGAATTTGGCAGTGGCCCCATAAAATCAATTTGGATATTCTCCCACGGCCCTCGCGGCTGTGGTTGATGAGCCATTCTTATTTTAATGGCCTTTCCTGGATTATGTTGGGAACATGTAATGCATTGCTGACAATATTTAGCAATGTCTCGTCCTAAGCCTGGCCACCACCAATCCCTAGAGATATTACTGATCATGGCATTTCGCCCTGCATGGCTCATGCCGTGATGTAATTCCATGAGCATTTTCCGTATACATGTGGGGGCTACCACCCTTCCCTCTTTTCTCCATATGGAGTCCTGGTCTGGTGCAGCTCCCCACCTTTCCCATTCTTTCTTCTCCATGTCCCGTACATCCCTGTGCAATTTCACTATATTAATGTCCTCCTTAGTTATTATACTAATTACTACTTCTTCCCTGGCTTCTGTTTTATCAACATAATTAATCCCCAATTGGGCTGGGAGAATTCTAGTGCATCTTGTATCTGCGTTTTAAATTGGTCATATGCAGTTTGTCGGGCATCCGAGTTGTATTCCACTTGTTTCGGGGACATTTAGCCCATACCAGTTGGTGGACATCTCTTTCATGCATATCGTGGATGTCATACATTTCCTGCAAATTTTTCCAGAATTCAATATTTTAACACCGGGTCTTCAGGGTGCCCAGAGATTTCAAGATGTCTTGTTTTTCTAGGGGACTGAATGCTTTATATCTATGTTTATTATTCCCTACCTGTGCTCTTTGTGTCACTGTCAAAGGTGCGGTGGCAAGGACTTCTTCCTCTTCACTATCATTATCATCCTCCCGTTCCTCTGTTTTATCATACGGAGGAGGTGGTGGAGCCGTAGTTATACATGTTCAGCGGCCAAAAAGTCCCCTTCACTCTTACTCTCCTAAATCTCTATCAGTTTTTTATATCTGCTCTGGCTGTTTTTAATTCTTCTATTTTTGGTTTCAGTTTGAGGGTACATTGTAAAAGGTGTCGTACTATTATTATACCGGCCTTTTGGGTGTATTTTTCTCTTTTTGTCACCAAGCCTTTTGAACGGCGGGGTCCTGACTTGGATCCCATCCATCTCTTAACATTTTGTCGATTAAGCCCTTCCGGTTGTCTGCATAGAATCTAGTAAGGGTTCCTTCCGCACCCCAGTCTAATTCTTTCCCCGATGTCATCTTGTGGTCTGACCTTCCCGGCATTACATACAACTTCTACTTGAGCTATGTCCCTTCGGCCTCTCCACAACACTTAAATCCTATCCCAAAATGTAACCTGTGGCCTGACCTTCCCCGGCTTTACACACAACTTCTACTTGAGTTATGTCCGTTCGGCCTCTCCACAACACTAAAATATCCCAATCCCGGGTTCACGATCCTGTGATTAACGTATGTTTTCTACGTCCTTGCTTTCTGGCCTTCACATGGGACTTACGTCCTCTTAATTCCGGCTCAGTCCACTAGGTGTTTGAGATAATTAATCACCTTTGTCCGTGTCGATCACCCGGTATTTACACAATACCTAACAAAGACTCAATGTCAAAATTCGCACAATTAATCTCTTAGTCTGACCGTCTTTTAGCACAACAGCAGTGTCCCTTCCAATACTAATGTTTACGCGTATTATTACATTAAGATCATACTTACTACACGTCCAAACGTGTCCGTCCTTTTACCGTTTCACAGAATTGTCACGATTCGGATACTCGTTCTGCAGACAGATGAGAGACCGCCTGAATTACGCAAATTCCGGGTGGTATTCCAAATCTACTCACCCTCTTGTGTCCTCTTGGCCATTGTCCATCTACGTCCTGACGTATCCTGCCGACTACGCCAAAATGTTGTGGCGAAATAAAATTAATTAAATCCACACACTAGTCTGTAAATGATAAAATAGCCAAGCAGTTTATTAAAAACACAAGAATGCAAAATTATTCAACAGTACAATACAAACAGTTCACGGAGGTACCTGCAGGCTGATCAGGGAGAACAGCTTAGAGCTCCCATAGCTCATACCTGGCTGTCTCTCAGATTGTCTTTGGTCATAGAGTCATAGAGACATAGAGTAATACAGCACGGATAGAGGCCCTTCGGCCCATCGTGTCCGCGCCGGCCATCAAGCCCTGTCTAATCTAATCCCATATTCCAGCATTTGGTCCGTAGCCTTGTATGCTATGGCATTTCAAGTGCTCATCCAAATGCTTCTTAAATGTTGTGAGGGTTCCTGCCTCCACAACCCTTTCAGGCAGTGAGTTCCAGACTCCAACCACCCTCTGGGTGAAAAAGTTCTTTCTCAAATCCCCTCTAAACCTCCCGCCCTTTACCTTGAATCTATGCCCCCTAGTTATTGACCCCTGTACTAAGGGAAAAAGCTCCTCAGCATCCATCCTATCTATGCCCCTCATAATTTTGTACACCTCAATCATGTTCCCCCTCAGCCTCCTCTGCTCCAAGGAAAACAAACCCAATCTGCCCAGTCTCTCTTCATAGCTGAAGCGCTCCAGCCCTGGTAACATCCTGGTGAACCTCCTCTGCACCCTCTCTAACGCGATCACATCCTTCCTGTAGTGTGGCGGCCAGAACTGCACACAGTATTCCAGCTGTGGCCTAACCAGTGTTTTATACAGCTCCATCATAACCTCCTTGCTCTTATATTCAATGCCTCGGCTAATGAAGGCAAGTATCCCATATGCCTTTTTAACCACCTTATCCACCTGTTCCGCCGCCTTCAGGGATCTGTGTACTTGCACACCCAGATCCCTCTGACCCTCCGTCTTGCCTAGGGTCTTTCCATTCACAGTGTATTCCCTTGCCTTGTTAGTCCCCCCAAAGTGCATCACCTCGCACTTTTCCGGGTTAAATTCCATTTGCCACTGTTCCGCCCATCTGACTAACCCATCTATATCGTCCTGCAGACTGAGGCTACCCTCCTCGCTATTTACCACCCTACCAATTTTTGTATCATCCGCGAACTTACTGATCATACCTTTTACATTCATATCCAAGTCATTAATGTAGACCACAAACAGCAAGGGACCCAGCACCGATCCCTGTGGTACCCCACTGGCCACAGGCTTCCAGTCACAAAAACAACCTTCGACCATCACCCTCTGCCTTCTGCCACTAAGCCAGTTTTGTATCCAATGTGCCAAGGCACCCTGGATTCCATGGGCTCTTACCTTCTTGACCAGTCTCCTGTGCGGGACTTTATCGAAGGCCTTACTGAAATCCATGTATACCACATCCACTGCGTTACCCTCATCCACACACCTAGTCACCCCCTCAAAAAATTCAATCAAATTAGTCAGACATGATCTTCCCTTGACAAAGCCATGTTGACTATCCCTGATTAATCCTTGCCTCTCCAAGTGGAGACAAATTTTGTCCCTCAGAATTTTTTCCAATAATTTTCCTACCACTGATGTTAGGCTCACTGGCCTGTAGTTCCCCGGTTTTTCCCTACTCCCCTTCTTGAATAATGGTACTACATTAGCGGTTCTCCAGTCCTCTGGCACATCCCCTGTGGCCAGAGAGGTCCTGAATATATGTGTTAGAGCCCCCGCAATCTCTTCCTTTGCCTCACACAGCAGCCTGGGATACATTTCATCCGGGCCTGGGGATTTATCCATTTTTAGGCCAGCTAAAACCGCCAATACCTCCTCCCTCTCGATGTTAATATGTTCGAGCATATCACAGTCCCCCCGCCCTATTTCTATGTCTACATCGTCCTTCTCCATAGTGAAAACAGATGCAAAAAATTCATTTAGAACCCCTCCTACATCTTCCGGCTCCACACACAGATTGCCACTTTTGTCCCTAATGGGCCCTATTTTTTCCCTAGTTATCCTCTTACCCTTAATATACTTATAAAACATCTTAGGATTTTCCTATATTTTGCTCGCCAGTGTTATTTCATGGCCCCTCCTTGATCTCCTAATTTCTTTTTTAAGTATCCCCCTGCACTTTTTGTACTCCTCTAGGGCTTCCTCCATCTTTAGCCTTTTGTATCTACCAAAAGCCCTCCTTTTTTCCCGAATCCATTCTCGTATATCCCCTGACATCCAAGGTTCCCTGTGGTTTTTGGAACCACTCTTGACCTTTATGGGAACATGTTGCCATTGTATGATCTCAATCTCCCTTCTGAAAGCCTCCCATTGCTCCGATGCGGATTTTCCTACAAGTAGCTGATCCCAGTCCATTTTGGCCAGATCCTGCCTTATCCTATTAAAATCGGCCTTCCCCCAATTTAGAACCTTTATTTCCGGCCCATCCCTGTCCTTTTCCATGACCACCTTAAATCTTACCATATTATGGTCACTATCACCAAAGTGCTCACCTACTAGCACTTTTTCCACTTGGCCGGCCACATTCCCTAGAATTAGGTCCAGTACCGCCCCCTCTCTTGTAGGACTTTCTACATGCTGGCTCTAAAAGCTCTCCTGGATGCACTTTAAGAATTCTACACCCTCTGAGCCTTTCACACTCTGACTATCCCAGTTAATATTGGGGAAGTTGAAATCCCCCATTATTATTACCCTATTATTTGCACATTTCTCTGAGATTTGCCTACATATCTGTTCCTCTATCTCCCCCTGACTGTTTGGAGGCCTATAGTACACGCCCAGCAAAGTGCTTGCCCCCTTTTTGTTTTTAAGCTCCACCCATATGGCCTCATTAGAGGAACCTGCTAATATATCATCCCTCCTTACTGCAGTAATTGACTCCTTAATTAATATTGCGACGCCCCCTCCTCTTATACCTCCCCCTCTGTCTCGCCTGAAGATTCTGTACCCCGGAATATTGAGCTGCCAGTCTTGCCCCTCCCTCAACCATGTCTCCGTGATAGCAACAATATCATACTCCCATGTGTTTATCAACACCTTCAGTTCATCCACCTTATTTGCAAGACTCCTTGCATTAAAATAGATGCCATCCAGTCTTGCCCTTATATATTTGCCCTGTCTACCAAGCTGACTTGTTTTTTTCTCTATATTTGGCAGCACATCACCCCCTATTTCAGCTCCCCTCTGTATCCCATCCCCCTGCCAAGTTAGTTTAAACCCCCCCCCAACAGTGCTAGCAAATCTCCCCGCAAGGATATTTGTCCCGCTCTGGTTCAGGTGCAACCCGTCCGACTTGTGCAAGTCCCACCTTTCCCAGAAGCAGGCCCAGTGATCCAGGAAAGTAAAACCCTCCCCCCTACACCAACTCTTTAGCCATGCATTCATCTGCTCTATCCTCCCATTCCTATACTTACTAGCACATGGCACTGGGAGTAATCCAGAGATTACAACCTTCGAGGTCCTGCTCTTTAATCTGTTACCTAGCTCCCTAAATTCTCCGGTGGTTAAGCATACAAAAACCGTGGCAGGCTCTAAAGCCTGTGTGCACATTTGCTAATTGGCTGATTCCCTATCTCGCGTCACATAACCTTTATTGTCACATGGTCACCTGTTGTTTTATTTCGTGACCCTTAGTAAAACCACATGTCTACATTTCAGTCTGACTGTGCTCCATGTGGTTTTACTTAACTCTAGGTTCCATTGCTTGTGGTTGGTGCTTCTGTACCTGTTTTATCTAATCTTGCAAAAGCATCAAGACCTTGCGGTCGACATGTCTGAACTGTCTCCACTGTTGTCTCGTGTGCAAGCTGCATTGTTAACCCCTTAATTCCTGAAGGGAGCCAATGCTTTACTTCTGAGCCATTTGCAAAGCCTCTTTATTTCTGGCTGTTGTTGCCAGGCAGAAATGCCTTGACTACTTATTCTTACCCATGAAGCTATGCTTCTACTAAGTGTGATTTCTAAAAATCCACTTCAGTAGGGATAAATGGGTCTTTTTCAGGATGGCAGGCTGTGACTAGTGGGGTACCGCAAGGATCGGTGCTTGGGCCCCAGCTATTCACAATCTATATCAATGATTTGGATGAGGGGACTAAATGTAACATTTCCAAATTTGCTGATGATACAAAACTAGGTGGCAGTGGCAGTTGTGAAGAGGATGTGAAGAGGCTTCAAGGGGATCTCAACAGGCTAAGCGAGTGGGCGAGAACATGGCAGATGGAATATAATGTGGATAAATGTGGTAGAAAAAAACAGAAAGGCAGAGTATTTCCTAAATGGTGAAAGATTGGGGAATGCAGTTGCTCAATGAGACCTGGGTGTCCTTGTACATGAGTCACTGAAAGTGAATGTGTAGGTGCAGCAAGCCATTAGGAAGGCAAATGGTATGCTGGTCTTCATTACAAGAGGATTTGAGTACAGGAGTTAAGAAGTCTTACTCCAATTATATTGAGCCTTGGTGAGACCACTACTGGAGTACTGTGTACAATTTTGGTCTCCTTACCTAAGGAAGGATATACTTGCCATAGAGGGAGTGCAACAAAGGTTCACGAGATAACAACAGAAAATGCTGGAAAAACTCAGCAAGTCAGGCAACATCCGTGGAGAGAAATTTGAGTTGACGTTTCGGGTTTGACCCTTCTTCAAAACTGGAGAGAAAAGGAACTAGATCGAAGGCAGGGCTGCGATCGGACAAAAGAATAAAAGAACCAAAAGAAGTAAAAGAGATTAGAAGCTAGACGAGATGGTAATAGGCTGTGATTAGGTGTAAAGTGTACTGGCAGGGCAAAAGATAGCTGCCAGGTGTGAGAGAGAAACAAAAGGAAAGGGGGGGGGAAAGGAAAGGAGTGGAAAAATATAAGTGAAAATGAAATAGGGGCCGAGGTTATGATCTGAAATTGTTGAACTCGATATTGAGACCGGAAGGCTGCAGAGTGCCTAATCGGAAGATGAGGTGCTGTTCCTCGAGTTTACGTTGAGCTTCCGTGGAACAATACAAGAGGCCAAGGACGGTGAGGTCCGAGTGGGAATGGAGCGGTGAATTGAAATGACAGGCGACCGGAAGCTCGGGGTCACCCTTACGGACTGAACGGAGGTGTTCCGCAAAGCGGTCACCCAATCTGCGTTTGGTCTCCCCAATGTAGAGGAGACCGCATCGTGAGCAGCGAATACAGTATACTAGATTGCGAGAAGTACAAGTAAATCGCTGTTTCACCTGGAAGGGGTGTTTGGGGCCCTGGACAGTGGGGAGGGGGGAGGTATAGGGGCAGGTGTTACGTCTCCTCCGCTTGCACGGGAAGGTGCCAGGCGAAGGGGAAGGGCTGTTTGTGGTGATAGAGGAGTGGACTAGGGTGTCTCGGAGAGAGCGGTCCCTGCGGAATGCTGAAAGGGGAGGGGAGGGGAAGATACGTTTGGTGGTGGGATCACTTTGGAGGTAGCGGAAATGCCGGAGGATGATCCGTTGAATGTGGA
Source organism: Somniosus microcephalus (assembly GCF_052327205.1). Taxonomy (NCBI): domain Eukaryota; kingdom Metazoa; phylum Chordata; class Chondrichthyes; order Squaliformes; family Somniosidae; genus Somniosus; species Somniosus microcephalus. Next base: position 70,588,508 of record NC_140988.1, read on the forward strand.
GGCTGGTGGGGTGAAAGGTGAGGACAAGGGGAACCCTATCGTGGTTCCGGGAGGGAGGGGCAGGGGTGAGGGCAGAGGTGCGGGAGATAGAACTGACACGGTCGAGGGCAGTGTCAACCACGGTAGAGGGGAATCCTCGGTTGCGGAAAAAGGAAGACATGTCTGAAGCACTGGTGTGGAAGGTGGCATCGTCGGAGCAGATACGGCGGAGGCGGAGAAACTGGGAGAATGGAATAGAGTCCTTACAGGAAGCGGGGTGGGAGGAAGTGTAGTCCAGGTAGCTGTGGGAGTCAGTGGGCTTGTAGTAAATATTGGTCGATAACCTATCCCCAGAGATGGAGACGGAGAAGTCGAGGAAGGGAAGGCAAGAGTCAGAGATGGACCATGTGAAGGTGAGGGAAGGGTGGAAATTGGAGGCAAAGTGAATGAAATTGTCAAGTTCAGGGCGAGAGCAGGAAACGGCACCGATACAGTCATCAATGTATCGGAAAAAGAGGTGAGGGAGGGGACCCGAGTAGGACTGGAACAAAGATTGTTCCACATAGCCCACGAAAAGGCAGGCATAGCTAGGACCCATGCGGGTACCCATGGCAACACCTTTGATTTGGAGGAAATGAGTGGAGTTAAAGGAGAAGTTGTTCAATGTGAGAACAAGTTCAGCCAGGCGGAGGAGGGTCGTGGTGGATGGGGACTGGTCGGGCCTCTGTTCGAGGAAGAAGCGGAGTGCCCTCAGGCCATCCGGGTGGGGGATGGAGGTGTAGAGGGATTGTACGTCCATGGTGAAAAGGAAGCAGTTGGGGCCATGAAACTGGAAACTGTTAAAGTGGCGGAGGGCGTCCGAAGAGTCGCGGATGTAGGTGGGAAGAGACTGGACAAGGGGAGAAAAGATAGAGTCAAGATAGGAAGAGATAAGTTCCGTAGGGCAAGAACAGGCTGAAACGATGGGTCTACCAGGGCAGTCCTGTTTGTGGATCTTGGGAAGGAGGTAGAAGCGGGCTGTGCGGGGTTGGGGAACTATGAGGTTGGTGGCAGCGGGGGGAAGATCTCCAGAGGAGATGAGGTCAGTGACAGTCTTGGAAACGGTGGTTTGATGTTCGGTAGTGGGGTCATGGTCCAGGTGGAGGTAGGAGCAGGTGTCGGAGAGTTGGCGTTCAGCTTCCGCTAGGTAGAGGTCAGTACGCCAAACAACAACAGCACCACCCTTGTCAGCGGGTTTAATGACAATGTCAGGGTTGGATCTAAGAGAATGGAGTGCTGCAAGTTCAGAGGGAGGTAGGTTGGAGTGAGTGAGGGGAGCAGAGAAATGGAGACGGCCGATGTCACGGCGGCAGTTAGCGATGAAAAGATCTAGAGAGGGTAAGAGGCCAGGGGGAGGGGTCCAGGTAGAATGGGAATTCTGCAAGCGGGAGAAAGGGTCAATTGTGCGGGGGGAGGACTCCTGGCCAAAGAAGTGGGCACGGAGACGAAGGCGGCGGAAAAAAAGCTCAGCATCGTGCCGAGCTCGAAATTCATTGAGGTGGGGGCGTAAGGGGATGAAGCTCAGGCCTTTGCTGAGGACTGATCGTTCAGGGTCAGAGAGTGGAAGGTCAGAGGGGATAGTGAACACACGGCAGGGGGTGAGATTGGGAGAAGGGGGGTCAGAGGAAGGTGAAGGGGAAGAAGGTTCCGGAGGGGCGTTGGTGTCCAAGAGTTGATGAAGCTTGCGATCCTTGACATCGGAAAGGAAGAAGAAAAGTTTTTTGTTGAAGCGTCGGATGAGTCGAAGGATGAAGTGGAACTGAGGACCCGGACAGCTTTGAGATAGAGTGCGCCGGTGTTGCTGAAGAGAGAAGTCGAGTGTGTTCATGTGGCGCCGCATGGCGTTGAGCGTGGATCTCAGGATGCGGCGAGAGCAGTAGTTCGAGGAACGATGAATATCTTGGAGCGTTCACGAGATTGATTCCTGGGATGGCAGGACTGTCGTACGAGAAGAGATTGAGTAAACTAGACCTGTATTCTCTTGAATTCAGAAGAATGAGAGGGGATCTTATTGAAGCATACAAAATTATTATAGGGCAGGATAGGGTGGATGCTGGGAGTGTAAGATTCTCAAAATTAACAGGTCCCCAAAACAAAGGAAAATGACTTTGGACCCTTGCTAAAAACTTCAGGAGTGATAAAAGGGCATGTTGGACCTAGCAAGGAGATTCAAAGACAGAAACAGACTTTGCATTTTAAAAGGACATGTTCAGGCATGTTTAGGAAAGAGGCTGCAACAAAGAATTTGGGATCTACCTATGCAGCAGCCAGTTTGAGTATTCAAGGTAATCAAACTGTTTGGGGGAACTGCAAACGTCACTCAGCCCCTATCAAGAAATTTACATGCTAACAATAGACCCATGGAAGAACAGCCTCACAGAACCCATCAAAATCATGCATAATACAAATTGTTTAGCCAACCTACAAAGAATCTCAGGCCCCACAGGAAACTCAGAGCTTGAGGAAATTCACTACAATTAGATAAGAGCTCAACAACTCAGGAACCAACCCGAAACCACTTTAAACAACTTAATCAGATTAGGAGGCCGCAATTTTAGTATAATTGAAAGCCTGCTTTCTAAAGACAGAGAAGTCAAGAAGTTCGAAAGACTTGTCAGGAAGGTTTCAGCAGAACAGTTCGAATGGTTGAAAACAGTTCATCAAGGTGGGAGTTCAAGAAGTACAAAGAGTTCCAAGTTCGAGTTCAGTACTCTCTGCAGTTCGAAGGAGTCTCGCAGAAGTTCTCTCTCTCTGGAAGCAGCTCAAACACAAGAAGAAACCAGAGCAACAGTTTCAGTGATCATCAGACACCTCACAGCAACAAGGGCCTTACAAAACAACCAACCGAACATTACCATCAGCCAACCGGGTAATATTGGACCACCGCAACCAAAGAAAACCAACTCGGAAGAAAACCGAAGATTTGCAAGTTTTTCCACTCCACAAACTATTCCTGCGTTTGGTGAGCATTATCCCTGGTCCTTTAGAGTCCAACTTAGCTAGTAAGGTGGGATTGGGAGGGGTGAGGTATTTTTCTACTGTAATTCCCTCATGTATGTCAAAGTGTTTCCCCATTTTATTAGAGTGTTAAGATTATTGGCCTAGAAATTCAGTTGCGTGCGCCAGCCGTTAGCGCCTTAGGAGGAGTAGATCTCGAGCGCTAGGCACTTAGCGGCCGGGCGCAGCGCGATCTGCGCCTACGCCTAACTTCAGTAGACATTTAGTGCCGGCGCAAAGTGTTTGCGCATGCTCAGCTGCGCGCGCAGATTATGACATCATTTCCTCGTGCAACGCCCTTTGTGCGCCCCAATCCGGAACTTCAGTCGCGCCTGCCCAATGTGGGCGTGGCGGTCCTAAGAACTGTGAAATGGAACGCAGCAGAGGCCATGCGGGCCGCGGGGAGCGCAAATTAAAGGGCACTTACCCTGAACTGTAAAGGCCAGCCATTTTGCAGCAATCACTCTTGTGCAACGGATTTATGGACAGAGACCAAGGAAGAGAGCTTACTGCTTTGGCCCAACATAGGAGAGGCATTTTTGGCTTCAGGCCAGAGCTTGGCAATTCGCCTTCATTGTGAGGTCATTGTTTGTCAGTATATTATGGGGGCTGCATGGGGTGCCAACCCTCAGTTTCAGCATTATGTGCGAAGGGCTCGCAGACGCTGTGTGAGAGGGGCAGCCCTGGATAGACGCAGAGGGGGCAACAGGCGTCGGCAACGTAGGCCTTACCCACTCAGGGAATACCGCCAGCAGGTGTCCTATCTCACCATGACTGCCGCGCAGTGTGTTAGGAGGCTGCGCTTCAGAAGGGAGGTGGTTGCAGAGATCTGCCAGCTGCTTCACAGAGATCTGCGTCCACAGCTGAGGTGCAGGACGTCTCTGTCGGTGGAAGTGAAGGTCACGGTGGCTCTGAACTTCTATGCAAGCGGCTCCTTCCAAGCCGCTGCTGGGGACATTGCTAACATATCCCAGTTCGCCGTGAATTGCTGCATCCGCCAGGTGACCAATGCCCTTTTCAGAAGGAGACACCAATTCATCTCCTTCCCCATGACCCTGGAGAGGCAGCAGCAGTGTGCAGTCGGATTTGCAAGGATCGCGGACTTCCCCATGGTGCAGGGCGCCATTGACTGCACGCATGTGGCTTTGCGGGCACCTATCGACAATGCCGAGGATTACCGCAACCGGAAGGGCTACCATTCCCTCAACGTACAGCTGGTGTGTGACCACAGGCAGCGCATCCTAGCTGTCAATGCCCGCTTTCCAGGCAGCAGCCACGATGCATTTATCCTGCGACAGACTACTGTGGCTGACATGTTCCAGGCACAGCCTCCCCCAAGAGGATGGCTTATCGGGGACAAAGGCTATCCTTTGTGTACCTGGCTCATGACCCCGCTCCGCGCGCCCAGGACCCCTGCTGAGGAGGCATACAACGAAAGCCATCAAGCCACTAGGAACATCATAGAACAAACGATTGCCGTCCTCAAGCAACGGTTCCGCTGCCTGGATCGTTCCGGCGGATCTCTGCAGTATTCGCCGGAGAGAGTCTCCCAGGTCGTGGTCGTTTGCTGCATGCTGCACAACCTGGCTATCCGCAGGACTCAGGCACTGCCACCTCACGCTGGAGCACCACCTCAGGAGGAGGAGCAGGAGGAGCATGAGGAGGAGGAGGAGGAGGAGTACCAGCCCAGGAGGGAGGCACAAGGTCCAAGGGCCGCCCGTCGGCGGCTTATTGAACATCACTTCTAGGCCCCCTGTCAGGGAATGGCTTGTGGCAATGAAGGGACCTGAATGCAGCCGCTCCGCAAGCCCTCAGCCGGTTAAGGCAACAACCACTTCAAACATCAAACATGGACAAGCTGAATAAATAAAATGCTTTATTGAACAAACTCAGGACCCTTCCCACATGAAACCCAAAAACAGACAACACCCCCAAAAAACAGTCACACACATGACTCACTCCCGCAACCTGGGGAGGAATAACAAAACATTTCCACAAAAATGGCCTTCATCCTCGGCCTTACAAAAACAACCATCCCCATAAACAAAACAACCATCCCCATATAAAAACAACCATCCCCATATAAAAACACATTTGCCCACACCCTCTACTTTGTGGCCTGCGAGGGCGATTCCTTGTCCAGCCTTTTGCGGCCCCTGGCCGCCCTGCTGCTCCTCCTCAAAGTGTGCCCAGTGGCTGCTGCAAGGCTGGGGGAAGGCTCCTGAGGGGCACATGGCATGACGGCAGATGCCCTTGGGGGTCGGCCTAGACGAGCTCTGGCCCTCGAGGGGCCGGCTGGTGACTGCTGCAGCTGTGGCTGGGCAGCAGCAGTCTCTCCAGCAGCTCGTCGCAGCTCCACTGGGGGAGTGGCAGTGGCAGCTGCAGGAATGGGGGCAAGCTGGCTGATGGCAGGCGCTCGCTGCTCGCCTGAGACACTGGCACTCGCCCGGGCCAGCACTGCAGCATGCGCAGCAATCTGCTGAAGGACAGACCGCTGTGCTGCTGCAGCGCGGCGGGTGCCCTGGCGATGCCTGGCTGACACAGCGAGTGTGGCAGCAGTGAGTGCCCGTACTGCCCTGGTCTGTGCCCGCATCAGACCAGCCAGTGACTGCACGGCACCACTGATCACCTGGCCACTCGCTGCGTGAGCTGCCCTGAATTCCGCCCAACTCGCTGCCTGTGCTTCCCCGAATTTGGCCCGACTCGCGGCCTGTGCTGCCCCGAATTCGGCCCGACTCGCAACATTTGCTGCTTCGAATTGCTCGAAACTCCTGGCCTGTGAGGCGCCGAAATCGGCCACACTATGAGCCAGGGACTCGATGGCCTCAGGCAACCGTGCCACAACCCCCATGAACTCGGTGTGCCGGCGATCCGAGTCCACGGACATTTGATCGAGGAGGCGCACCTCCTTGGCGAGGACCGTCTCCGGACTGGAGGCCGGACTCTCCCTCTGGGGAGAAGACCGCCGAGATGCCCGACCCTTCCCGCATTGCTGGATGCCACTGGGCCCAGCAACTACACTCCCCTGCGACCCTTCCCCCCTCTGGGAAGAAGGCCGCCGAGCTGCCCGACCCTTCCCGCGTTGCTGCACGCCACTGGGCACAGGAGCTACACTCCCCTCCGACACTTCCCCCTGGCTCTCCTCCAGGGAAGATGTGTCCCCTCCATTGGCATCCCCTGGCGCGGCTGAGGGTTCCCCTGATGGGCCACCTTCCTCTTCCTCTTCCTCCTCCTCCTCCTCCTCTTCTGAGGGGCTGTCACTGGCAGCTTCAGGGACCTCCTCCTCACCATCTGAAAGCAGGAAGGCACAAGAGTAGCTTTAGAGTGAGGAGAGGGCGTCAGCGAGGGAGGCATGAGTGGTGGCATTCAGCACATTGGTCGGATAGTGGCAAAGGATGTTGATCTGAAGCGCAAGTGGGACGAGAGAGGTCCAAAAGGTGATGTCCTTACCATTGGTGCCCAGAACAGGGTCGGCATCTCCAGATGCAACGGGGCCAATCACCCGGGCACCCATGAGGCTACCCACGCGCTCTTCCAGGTCAGTGAGCTGCTGGATCTGGGGACGGCCTCCCCCGGTCACAGTCCGGCTCTTCTGATTGTGTGCCAGCTTGGCCTGCAAGAGAAAGGACGGCCTCTAAGTACAGTGTGGTGCCCTGATCTTGTGTGCACTGCCTCCCATGGTCGAATAGCTTGGCCAGTGTGGTGCCCTGATCTTGTGTGCACTGCCTCCCATGGTTGAATAGCTTGGCCAGTGTGGTGCCCTGATCTTGTGTGCACTGCCTCCCATGGTCGAATAGCTTGGCCAGTGTGGTGCCCTGATCTTGTGTGCACTGCCTCCCATGGTCGAATAGCTTGGCCAGTGTGTAAAGTGCAGAATGTGCAATTGATGTTCATGCCAGTCCCATAGCTGCTGGATGAGGGCTGGCCATTAGGGCTTTTAGGTCCCTTTGCCCATAATGTGAGGTGCACATGCAAGGATGAGGAGGACACTGGAAAGGGGACTCACCCTGACAATCCTTGTGAGGTCATTGAACTTTTTCCGGCATTGGACAGCGTTCCTGGGGACCTCGCTGTTGGATGTGACCCTGTGGGCGACCTACCTCCAGGATTGCCTGTAGACGCTGGTGGCAGGCTTCTTGCCACTGTCCGGGAACAAGAGTTTGCGTCTCCTCTCCAAAGCCCTAACCAGCACCCTCAAATCATGGCCAGTGAAGCGCTGCGCTCGTTCACGGGCCTTCTGCATCTTTCCCGGCGCTATTTTGGTTCAGCAGCAGTGTTTAGGCCTAGCTGGAGGGCTGCAGTGTCCAGGGCGTGGCAGCAGACGAACTCGACCCTTCCCCCTTTAAGAGCTGGACGGCGCCAGGGTGTCTGCTGTCAATCAAGAAATGACCGCACCTGCGCTGCGCCCAGCCTCGGCGGTTTAGCTCAGCACCGCCGGCTTTGCGCCTAAAGATAGTTGTGTAACGCCAGTTTTAGCGCTCGAGCAAACTCTTAGGGCGAAGCTACTGAATATCGGCGAAGTGGCCTCGACTTTGCGCCGGGCGCAAACTTTAGCGGCCGCCCGACTTCTCCGCCCCAAAAGTGGCTATACTGAATTTCTAGGCCATTGTGTTGTATTTTCTTTCTCAAATAAAGATCAAAGTTCTTGCACCAAAATCAGTTGTTTGCTGCACTTTTATCACAACCCCCAAATAAGTCCAAGGTCTGGAACCAAGGGAGCGGGAGAGATTCGAACCGCTCATAAGGCAGAGGTGAAGCTGACCCCAAACATCACCCCTTACAGGAGAATGTTTCTCTTGGCTGGGGAGTCTAGGACCAGGGGTCACATCCTCAGGATAAAGGGTAGGCCATTCAGGACTGAGATGAGAAGAAATTTCTTCACACAGAGGGTGGTGAATCTTTGGAATTCTCTATGCCAGAGGGCTGTGGAAGCTGAGCCATTGGGTATATTCAAAATAGAATTCGATAGATTTCTGACTAGTAAAGATGTCAAGGGGTATGGCAATAGGGCCAGTGAATGGAGTTGAGGCAGTAGATCAGCCATGATCCCATTGAATGGTGGAGCAGGCTCGAAGGGCTGAATGGCCGACTCCTGCTCCTATTTTTATGTTCTTATGTTCTTATTATAAATGTTCTTATGCAAGTGTAATGAATTGGTGTGCAATCGATCAAATTAACTTTAGTAATGTTTCAAATTCCAAGTAGTTATATGGTTTACTTCACTGGTGTTATAAGTCATACTATAGCCAGGTCTTAGTCTACAATACTTAACAAAAATATGCCATATATTGATTAAGGATTATGCATGGCACATGCAGTTATAGGAGAAGTCTCATTCTCTGAGCAATAGGATAAGAGAAAGGTGTGGCACATGAGAGAAGAGCAAAAAGGAGGAGTCATTGCCCTAGGGAAAGGGGTTTTCAGCCCCATAATATCAGATCTGTGTACAGTAGACACATTCAGACACTTTAAGGAGGCTTTGATGAAAGTATGTGCCATGCTCGATTGTGATTTAAAGGGATGTTTAATGATTTCAAACTCTACATCTGTGACCATGAAAGTGACAGTAGCCATTACTTTTCTGGATACTTCGTCTTTCCAATCTACAGAAGGTAAAGTGAATAACCCACTAAATATAAATCTTGCACTTGGGTAAGATTTTTTGTATTGCCTTGTACTGAAGAGATGGCTATGGACTGTTCCAGAAAGTTGGTAGATTCAGCTATTTCCACAGAAGCAAAGAAAAACAGTTGATGACACAGAAACAATTTCATGTCATTGCTTATTTCCCCAGGGCGTTGTGGAACTGTATTAGCTGTATACTATGGAGATCTGGATGCTAGTAATCAATCTAATGGCATAAGGCCTTTCATTCCCTCAATATGCAGGTGATTTGGAATTACTCTGATAAAATCCTGATGCTGAATATACAATACCTGGGATCAAAATTTGAGCTATTCATCCTTAGTCATACCAGGATTATTTAAAGGAGATAATTAACTGCAAGAATCGTTTGTATGAACCATAGCTAAGGTTTTAAACTATGGTTATCAATCATTATACAACCATCAAATGCCAGCAGACCAACCAGATGTACAAAGCAATGCAACCTACCATAGGTCAAATAGTCTGGGGTTATTTTAACCCACCCCAACTGGAGGGAATTGGTGGCCACGCAGTTAAATCGCCTCTGAAAACATACCGCCCTGCTCCCGCCCCATTCCGATCCACCGCCACCTAGAATCATAGAATCATAGAATCAGAGAAAGTTACAGCACAGAAGGAGGCCATTTCGGCCCATCGTGTCCGCGCCGGCCAACAAAGAGCTATCCAGCCTAATCCCACTTCCCAGCCCTTTGTCTGTTGCCCTACAGTTTAGAGCATCCCTAGTGCACATCCAAGTACTTATTCAATGTGGTTAGGGTCCGTGCCTCTACCACCCTTTCAGGCAGTGAGTTCCAGACCCCCACAACCCTCAAATCCCCTCTAAACCTTCCCCCAATTACTTTAAATCTGTGCCCCCTGGTTTTTGACACCCTCTGCTAAGGGAAATAGGTCCTTTCTAGCCATTTAACTGGGCCCTTTTTTTAGGTGGCCGAGGCAGTACCTGAGTCATGTGGGAGCCTCATTAATACATACAAATAGGCTGTCATTAGGACATAAGAACATAAGAAATAGGAGCAGGAAAAGCCACTTGGCCGCTCGAGCCTGCTCCGCCATTCAGTAAGATCATGGCTGATCTTGGGCTCAAAGCCACTTCTGGGCCCATTCCCCATAACCTTTCCCTTACCTTGCAAAAATTTGTCTATCTCCAACTTAAATGTATTTAATGACCCAGCCTCCACAGCTCTCTGGGGCAGAGAATTCCACAGATTTATGACCCTCTGAGAGAAGAAATTCCTCCTCATCTCAGTTCTAAAAGGGCGACCCTTTATTCTAAATCTGTGCCCCCGCATTCTAGATTTCCCTACGAGGGGAAACATCCTCTCTGCATCTACCTTGTTCTGCCCCCTCAGTATCTTATACGTTTCAATAAGATCGCCTCTCATTGTTCTAAATTCCAATGAGTATAGGCCCAGTCTGCTCACCCTTTCCTCATAAGTCAACCCCCTGATAGTCAAGAAATAACAACAGAAAATGCTGGAAAAACTCAGCAGGTCAGGCAACATCCGTGGAGAGAAATTTGAGTTGACGTTTCGGGTCGAACCCTTCTTCAAAACTGGAAAGAAAAGTAAATAGATCGAAGGCAGGGCTGCGATCGGACAAAAGAAGTATGCCATAGCATACAAGGCTACGGGCCAAATGCTGGAATATGGGATTAGATTAGACAGGGCTTGATGGCCGGCATGGACACGATGGGCCGAAGGGCCTCTATCTGTGCTGTATTACTCTATGACTCTATGACTCTATGACTCTAAGTGAAAGAAACAAAAGTAGTAAAAGAGCTAGACGAGATGGTAATAGGCTGAGATTAGGTGTGAAGTGTACTGGCAGGGCAAGAGATAGCTGCCAGGTGTGAGAGAGAAACAAAAGGAAAGTGGGGGGGGGGAAAGGAGTGGAAAAATTATAAGAAAAAATGTGTAATAGGGGCCGAGGTTATGATCTGAAATTGTTGAACTCGATATTGAGTCCGGAAGGCTGCAAAGTGCCTAATCGGAAGATGAGGTGCTGTTCCTCGAGTTTACGTTGAGCTTCCGTGGAACAATACAAGAGGCCAAGGACGGTGAGGTCCGAGTGGGAATGGAGCAGTGAATTAAAATGACAGGCGACCGGAAGCTCGGGGTCACCCTTACGGACTGAACGGAGGTGTTCCGCAAAGCGGTCACCCAATCTGCGTTTGGTCTCCTCTACATCGTGAGCAGCGAATACAGTATACTAGATTGCGAGAAGTACAAGTAAATCGCTATTTCACCTGGAAGGGGTGTTTGGGGCCCTGGACAGTGGGAAGAGGGGAGGTATAGGGGCAGGTGTTACATTTCCTCTGCTTGCACGGGAAGGTCAACCCCCTCATCTCTGGAATTAACCTAGTGAATCGTCTCTGAACTGCCTCCAATGCAAGTATATCCTTCCTTAATAAGGAGACCAAAACTGTACGCAGTACTCAAGGTGTGGTCTCACCAATACCCTGTACAGTTGCAGCAGGACTTCCCTACTTTTATACTCCAACACGGTGGCATAGTGGTTAGCACTGTTGCCTCACAGCGCCAGGGACCCAGGTTCGAATCCGGCCTCGGGCGACTGTCTGTGTGGAGTTTGCACATTCTCCCCGTGTTTGCGTGGGTTTCCTCCGGGTGCTCCGGTTTCCTCCCACAGTCCAAAGATGTGCGGGTTAGGTTGATTGGCTATGATAAATTGACCCTTAGTGTTAGGGGGATTAAATACGTGGGGTTACGGGGATAGGGTGGGATATGTGTTGGTGTAGGGGTTACGGGGATCGGGTGGGATATGTGTCGGTGCAGGCTCGATGGGCCGAAATGGCCTCTATCTGCACTGTGGGGTTTCTGTGATTCTGTGAAATAAAGGCCAACATTCCATTTGCCTTTTTGATTACTTGCTGTACCTGCATGCTAACTTTTTGTGTTTCATGTACAAGGATCCCCAGGTCCCTCTGAACTGTAGCATTTTGTAATCTCTCTCCATTTAAATAATAATTTGCCTTATTATTTTTCCTGCCAAAGTGTATAACCTCGCACTTTCCCACATTATACTCCATCTGCCAAATGTTTGCCCACTCACTTAGCCTGTCTATAACCCTTTGCAGGTTCTTTGTGTCCTCTGCCCAACTTGCTTTCCCACCCATCTTTGTATCATCCGCAAACTTGGCTACATTACACTCGGTCCCTTCATCCAAGTCATTAATGTAGATTGTAAATAGTTGAAGCCCCCAGCACCGATCCCCGTGGCACCCCACTAGTTACCGTTTGCCAAACGGAAAATTACCCATTTATCCTGACTCTCTGCTTTCTGTTAGTTAGCCAATTCTCTATCCATGCTAATATATTACCCCCAACTCCGTGAGCTCTTATCTTATGCAGTAACCTTTTATGTGGCACCTTATCGAATGCCTTCTGCAAATCTAAATACACCACATCCACTGGTTCACCTTTGTCCACCCTGCTCGTTACCTCCTCAAAGGACTCCAGCAAGTTTGTTAATCATGATTTCCCTTTCATAAAACCATGCTGACTCTGCTTGACTGCATTATGATTTTCCAAATGCCCTGCTACTGTTTCCTTAATGAAGGACTCCAGCATTTTCCCAACGACAGATGTTAGGCTAATTGGTCTATAGTTTCCTGCTTTCTGTCTCCCTCCTTTCTTAAATAATGGTGTTACATTTGCAATTTTCCAATCCGCTGGGACCTCTCCAGAGTCCAAGGAATTTTGGTATATTGCAACCAATGCATCCACTATCTCTGCAGCCACTTCTTTTAAGACCCTGGGATGCAGGCCATCTGGTCCAGGGGACTTGTCATCTTTTAGTCCCATTATTTTACCAAGTACTATTTCCTTAGTGATAGTGATTGTCTTTAGTTCCCCCTCCATGTGGCCCCTTGATTATCCATTACTGGGATGTTGTTGGTGTCTTCTACCGTGAAGATAGATACAAAATATTTGTTCAGAGTCTCTGCCATTTCCCCGTTCCCCATTATTAATTCCCCAATCTCATCCTCTAAGGGTCCAAAATTTACTTTAGCTACCCTCTTACTTTTTTTATACCTGTAGAAGCTCTTACTATCTGTTTTAATATTTCTTGCCAGTTTACTCTCATAATTCATCTTCTCTCTCTTCATTATTTTTTTAGTCATCCTTTGCTGGTTTTTAAAAATTTCCCAATCCTCTGGTCTCCCACCAATCTTGGCAACATTGTATGTCTTCATTTTCAATTTGATACCATCCTTTACTTCCTTCATTAGCCACGGATGGTGCTCCCTTCTCTTAAAATCTTTCTTTCTCACTGGAATATATTTTTGTTGAGAGTTATGAAATATCTCCTTAAATGTCCGCCACTGCATTTCAACTTTCTTACCCTTTAATTTATTTTTCCAGTCCACTTTAGCCAGTTCTGCCCTTATGCCACTGTAATTGCCTTTGTTTAAGATCAGGACACTGGTTTGAGATACAACTTTCTCACCCTTCAACTGAACTTGAAATTCAACCATGCTATGATCACTCTTTCCTAGAGGATCCTTTACTATGAGATCATTTATCAATTCTGTCTCATTACATTGTACCAGATCCAAGATAGCCTGCTCCCTGTTTGGTTCCATTTCATACTGTTCTAGGAAACCATCCTGGATGTACTCTATGAACTCCTCCTCAAGGCTACCACTGCCAATTTGAATTGTCCAATCAATATGGAGATTAAAATCACCCATTATTATTACTGTATCTTTTTTACATGCATATATTATTTGTTGATTTATACTCTGTCCAATAGTATTGCTACTGTTCGGGGGCCTGTAGACTACGCCCAACTGAGACTTTTTCCCTTTATTATTTTTTATCTCCACCCAAACCGATTCTACATCTTGATTTTCTGAGCCAATATTACTTCTCACCACTGCACTGATCCCATCCTTTACCAACAAAGCCACCCCACCTCCCTTTCCTTTCTGTCTATCCTTCTGAGTTGTCAAATACCCTGGAATATTCAGTTCCCAGCCCTGATCACCTTGCAACCACTTCTCTGTAATGGCTATCACATCATACCCATTTGTATCTATTTGTGCCGTCAACTCATCTATCTTGTTACGAATGCTGCATGCATTCTGATATAGAGCTTTTAACTTTGTCTTTTTACCATTCCTCCTTGTTTTGGCCCCATTTTCTGTTGCACTCTTATTTTTAAACATTCTGTCCCTTCCTGTCACACTCTGGTTATTATTTCCCCCATCTCTATCCTGCTCTATTGCTTTCTCATTTCTCATTGACTTTTTTAATTCCCGCTCACCTGGATCCTTACCCCCACTATTTAGTTTAAAGCCCTCTCTACAGCCCTAGTTATTTGATTCACCAGGATTCTAGCCCCAGCATGGTTCAAGTGAAGCCCGTCCAAACGGAACAGCTCCCTTTTATCCCAGTACTGGTGCCAGTGTCCCACAAATTGAAACCCATTTCTCCCACACCAGTCTTTGAACCACTCGTTCATTTCTCTGATCTTATTATTCCTATACAAATTCGCTCATGGCTCAGCTAGGACCCCAGTGACATTTGAAGTACCTATTCAGCTGGGCGCCCAACACGCTGTTTCATTGATTTTCTTGGTACACTGGGTTCTGACTTGCTAATATGAAGGGCATGAACAGACTGAAGTTGAGTTGGCTTCAGATGATTATATTTTCCACCATTTTGATGCAGATAACAGATTTCTTATAAGTGATCCTTGGTTCTCTTGTTTTACTGTTTATGGACACTCTAAATATATTTTACAATTGCAAAGCTAAGCTATTCTTATCAGATGTGTTTTTTTTAATTTGTTCTTGGGATGTGGATAACTGCTGGCAAGGCTACATTTATTGCCCATCCCTATTTTCCCTGAGGTCAGTTGCGTGCGGGCCACGTGGCGGGTCGGAACCCTATTGTTCTAATGATCCTGCTCCTCAGAGTGACTTGCAGTTAATGGAGCCTATTAAGGCAGACATGTGTCTTTCCCGGCCCTATTAAATGGTGCGGGTCTGATGATGTAATCGATGACTCATTTTCCAGCAGGGAGATTTAAAGCAGCCTTGGCCACATTGCATTTAAACGTTGATCTAGGAGTGTGCCGGGAGGATATTGAAGGATCTTCTTATTGCTCACTCATCAAAACATGACAGAGGGCTGCACCCAGGTTCTCGGATGACTCTATACATATTCTTGTGGAGGGTGTCAGAGCATGCAGGGAGGTCCTCTTCCCTGCTGATGGACAGATGAGACCTCTCCAAGAGACGAAAAGAGCCTGGCTCCAAATAGGATGTGAACAGCAGGGATGTGGTGAGGATGACCTGGGTGCAGTGCTGGAAGTGCTTCAATGATTTCATGAGATCAGGAAAGGTGAGTGCAAAGACACACTCAACTTCATCCTGCTGTGCCTCTCATCACATCCCCATCACAACAGCATCAATATATGTCCTACGACTTGAAAATAATATTGGAGGTAATGGCGTTCCCATGATCGCATGTTCTTGACCTTCTCAATGGTACAATGGTACAATTAACGGGGTTGGGAGGTGCTGTTCAAGTAAGCTTCGTGAGTTGCTGAAGTGCATCCTGTAGATGGTACATAGTGAAGCCACAATGTGCTGGTAGAGAGGTGATTATTTAGTCCAGTGGAGGGGTGCCAATTAAGCAATGTGCTCTTTCCTGAATGATGCTGAGTTTCTGGAATGATCTTGTCACTACACCAGGCAAATGCATGTATTCCATTATACTCAACAATGACAATTTAAATTTATATAGCACCTTTAATATAGTTCGGCAATGGCGGCAGGCGGGCGGATCTGCGAGCGACGAGGCGGCTGAGCGTCGGTGGTTAAAAGCGACTCCGAGACCAGGTAGGCCTCAGAGCAGTGGCGGCAGGTGGGCGGACCTGCGAGGGACGAGGCGGCTGAGCGGCGCCGGTTTAAAAAGTGGCTCCGAGACCAGGTAGGCCTCAGAGCAGCAGCGGCAGGCGGGCAGACCTGCGAGGGACGAGGCAGCTGAGCGGCGGTGGTTTAAAAAGCGGCTCCGAGACCAGGTAGGCTTACTAATCTGCAGTCTCCGAGCTCAGAGGGAGGGAGAGAAGTAAAAAGTAATCGAAGTGTGACGTCACCAGAAAGCAGGTAAGTGATTGGTTGGTGAGTATTCCTCTCTTTTTAAACTTTAACTCTGTGGTTTACAGTTTCTAAGGTCTCTCTGGTGTAGCGGGGACTGTTGGTAAGCCATTTAACTGTAGTGTAATTGATGAGATTGATTTGATTTAATTTAATTTCAATTAATTAAAGGGTAAGTCATGGCAGGACAGCCCGGCCACATGGTATGCTCCTCCTGCGCTATGTGGGAACTCAGGGACACTTCCTGTGTCCCTGACAACTACATGTGCAGGAAGTGTATCCAACTGTAGCTACTGACAGACCGCATTGCGGCACTGGAGCTGCGATTGGATGCATACTGGAGCATTCACAATGCTGAGGACGTCGTGAAGAGCATGTTCAGCGAGTTGGACACACCGCAGGTAGAGGTTGGACAGGCAGAAAGGGAAGGGGTGACCAACAGGCAGAGTACTAGGCGCAGGCAGGTAGTGCAGGGGTTCCCTGTGGACATCCCCCTCTCAAACAGATACACCACTTTGAGTACTGTTGAGGGGGTTGGCTTATCAGAGGAAGGCAGCAGCAGCCAACTTCCTGGCACCAGGGGTGACTCTGCTGCACAGGACGGGAGGAAAAAGAGGGGTAGAGCTATAGTAATGGAGGATTCTATTGTAAGGGGAATAGATAGGTGTTTCTGCAGCCGCAAACGAGACTCCTGCATGGTGCGTTGCCTCCCTGGTGCAAGGGTCAAGGATGCCTCAGCGTGGCTGCAGAACATTTTGGAAGGGGAGGGTGAACAGCCAATTGTCGTGGTGCATATAGGTACCAACGATATAGGTAAAAAAATGGGATGAGGTCCTAAAAGCTGAATAAGAACATAAGAAATAGGAGCAGGAGTAGGCCATACGGCCCCTCGGGCCTGCTCCGCCATTCAATAGGATCATGGCTGATCTGAATCTAGACTCACGTCCACTTCCCTGCCCTCTCCCCATAACCCCTAATTCCCTTATCTGCTAGGAAAATGTCTATCTCCATTTTAAATTTATTTACTGTTGCAGCTTCCACAGCTCTCTGGGGTAGCAAATTCCATAGATTTACTACCCTCGGAGTGAAGAAGTTTCTCCTCATCTCAGTTTTGAAAGGGCAGCCCCTTATTCTAAGATTATGCCCCCTAGTTCTAATCTCACCCATCAGTGGAAACATCCTCACCGCATCCACCCGGTCAAGCCCCCTCACAATCTTATATGTTTCGATAAGATCGCCTCTCATTCTTCTGAACTCCAATGAGTAGAGTCCCAACCTACTCAACCTTCTCTCATACGTCAACCCCCTCATCTCTGGAAGCAACCGAGTGAACCTTCTCTGAACCGCCTCGAGAGCAAGTATATCACAGAATCACAGAATCACAGAAACCCCACAGTGCAGGTAGAGGCCATTTTGGCCCATCGAGCCTGCACCGACACATATCCCACCCGATCCCTGTAACCCCTACACCAACACATATCCCACCCTATCCCCGTATTTAATCCCCCTAACACTAAGGGTCAATTTATCATAGCCAATCAACCTAACCCGCACATCTTTGGACTGTGGAAGGAAACCGGAGCACCCGGAGAAAACCCACGCAAACACAGGGAGAATGTGCAAACTCCACACAGACAGTCACCCGAGGCCGGATTCGAACCCGGATCCCTGGTGCTGTGAGGCAACAGTGCTAACCACTATGCCACTGTGCTGCCCTTTATTTAAATTTCTTAAATATGGAAACCAAAACTGCACGCAGTATTCCAGGTGTGGCCTCACCAATACCCTGTATAACTGCAGCAAGACTTTCCTGTTTTTATACTCCATCCCCCTTGCAATAAAAGCCAAGATTCCATTGGCCTTCCTGATCACCTGCTGCACCTGCATACTAACTTTTTGTGTTTCATGCACCAGGACCCCCAGATCCCTTTGTATTGTAGCACTTTGCAGTTTCTCTCCATTTAGATAATAACTTGCTCTTTGATTTTTTGTGCCAAAGTGCATAACCTCACACTTTCCAACATTATATTGCATCTGCCAAATCTCTGCCCACTCACTTAGCCTGTCTATGTCCTTTTGCAGGTTTTTTATGTCCTCCTCACTCACTGCTTTCCCTCCCATCTTTGTATCGCCGGCAAACTTGGATATGTTGCACTCGGTCCCTTCCTCCAAATCGTTAATATAGATTGTAAAGAGTTGGGGTCCCAGCACTGACCCCTGCGGAACACCACTAGTTACTGATTGCCAGCCCGAGAATGAACCATTTATCCCAACTCTTTGTTTTCTGTTAGATAGCCAATCTTCCACCCATGCCAGTATATTACCCCCAATCCCGTGATTTTTTATCTTGATCAGTAATCTTTTGTATGGAACCTTGTCAAATGCCTTTTGGAAGTCCAAATACACTACATCCACTGGTTCCCCTTTATCCACCACTTTATGTTACATCCTCAAAGAATTCGAGCAAATTTGTCAAACATGACTTCCCTTCGTAAAACCATGCTGACTCTGTCCTATTAAATTATGTTTATCCAAATGCTCTGTTACTGTTTCCTTAATAATGGACTCCAACATTTTGCCAACCACAGGTGTTAGGCTAACTGGTCTATAGTTTCCAGCTTTTGTGTCTACTTCCCTTCTGAAATAAGGGTGTTACATTAGCAGTTTTCCAATCTGCCGGGACCTTTCCTGAGTCCAGGGAGTTCTGCAAAATGATCACCAATGCATCCACAATCCCTACCGCCACTTCTCTCAAGACCCTAGGATGTAGGCCATCAGGTCCGGGGGATTTATCCGCCTTAAGTCACATTATTTTACTGAGTACCATCTCCTTAGTGATTTTAATCGTGTTTAGCTCCTCCCCCCCATATCGGGAGTTAGGAGGTAAATTTAAAAATAGGACCTCAAAGGTAGTAATCTCAGGATTGCTACCAGTGCCACGTGCTACTCAGAGTAGAAATAGAAGGATATTTCAGATGAATACGTGACTAGAGGAATGGTGCCAGGGGGAGGGATTCAAGTTCCTGGGACATTGGAACCGGTTCTGGGGGAGGTGGGACCAGTTCAAACCAGACGGTTTGCACCTGGACAGGGCTGGAACCGATGTCCTAGGGGGTGTGTTTGCTCGTGCTCTGGGGGAGGGTTTAAACTAAGATGGCAGGGGGTCGGGAACCTGAGCAGGGGGACAGAGGAAAGGGAAACAAGGATAAAAGCAAAAGAAAGGAAGGAGAAAAACAAAAGTGGCAGTCAGAGAAATCAATGGTTTAAATCAAACATGGCCACAGTAATTAATCATTCTAATAGGTCTAAGAGCATTAAAAAAATAAGCCTGAAGGCTTTGTGTCTTAATGCGAGGAGCATTCGTAAAAAGGTGAATGAATTGGCTGCGCAAATAGAGGTAAACGAACATGATTTGATTGGGATTACGGAAACGTGGCTCAAGGATGGCCAAGGCTCGGAACTCAAAATCCAGGGGTATTCGATATTCAGGAAAGATAGGCAAAATGGAAAGGGAGGTCGGGTAGCATTACTGGTTAAAGAAGAGATTAACACAATTGTAGAATCTGTAGGGGTAGAATTGAGAAATACCAAGGGGCAGAAAACGTTAGTGGGAGTGGTATATAGACCTCTAAACAGTAAGGCAGAGGTTGGGGATGGCATTAAAAGGGAAATTAAAGAAGCATGCAATAAGGGCACAGCAGTCATCATGGGTGACTTTAATCTACATATAGATTGGGCTAACCAAATTAGTAACAATGCTGTGGAGGAGGAATTCCTGGAGTGTTTACGGGATGGTTTCCTGGGCCAATATGTCAAGGCACCAACCAGAGATCAGGCCATCTTAGACTAGGTATTATGCAACGAGAAAGGATTAATTAGCAATCTTGTTGTGCGAGGCCCCTTGGGTCGGAGCGATCATAATATGATCGAATTCTTCATTAAGATGAAGAATGAAGTAGTTGACTCAGAGATTAGTGTTCTAAATTTAAATAAAGGAAACTACGATGGTCTGAGGTGCGAGTTGGGTAGGATTGATTGGGGAAAGTCACTCAAAGGGCTGACGGTGGATAAGCAATGGCAAACATTCAAAGACTGCACAGATGAACTACAGAATTTGTTCATTCCAGTTTGGCACAAAAATAAAACAAAAAAGGGTACTCAACCGTGGCTAACAAGGGAAATTAGGGATAGCATAAGATCCAAGGAGAGGACATATAAATTGGCCAGAAAAAGCAATAATCCTGAGGATTGGGAGCAATTTAGGATTCAACAAAGGAGGACAAAGGGATTAATTAAGAAGGGGAGAACAGAATATGAGAGTAAGCTTGCAGGGAACATAAAAACTGACTGTAAAAGCTTTTATAGATATGTGAAGAGAAAAAGATTGGTGAAGTCAAGCGTAGGTCCCTTGCAGTCAGAATCACGGGAATGTATAATGGGTAACAAGGAAATGGCTGACCAACTAAATACATATTTTGGTTCTGTCTTCACAAAGGAGGACACAATAACCTCCCAGAGATGCCGGGGAACATAGGTTCTGATGAAAGGGAGGAACTGAAAGAAATCAGTATTTTTAGGGAAATGGTGTTAGGGAAATTGATGGGATTGAAGGCCGATAAATCCACAGGGCCTGATAATCTACATCCTAGGGTTCTTAAGGAAGTGGCCCTAGAAATAGTAGATGCATTGCTGATCATCTTCCAACATTCGATGGAATCTGGAACAGTACCCATGGATTGGAGAGTAGCTAATGTTACCCCACTATTCAAAAAAGGTGGTAGAGAGAAAATGGGGAATTACATCAGTACTGTACTGTACTGACATCAGTAGTGGGGAAAATGCTAGAGTCCATTATAAAAGATAGCAGAGCACTTGGAAAACAGTGACAGGATCGGACAAAGTCAACATGGATTCACAAAAGGTAAATTGTGCTTGACTAATCTACTGGAATTTTTTGAGGATGTAACTGGTAATTAGATAAGGGAGAACCAGTGGATGTGGTGTATCTGGAGTTTCAGAAGGCCATCGATAAGGTCCCGCATAAGAGATTAGCATGTAAAGTTAAGGCACGTGGGATTGGGGGCAAGGTATTGACTTGGATAGAGAACTGGTTGGCAGACAGAAAGCAAAGAGTTGGAATAAATGGGTGCTTTTCCGAGTGGCAGGCAGTGGCTAGTGGGGTACCGCAGGGATCGGTCCTTGGACCCCAGCTATTTACAATATATATTAATGATCTGGACGAGGGAACTAGATGTAATATCTCCAAATTTGCAGACGACACGAAGCTGGGTGGGCGTGTGTGCTGCGAGGAGGATGTCGAGAAACTCTAGGATGATTTGGACATGTTGGGTAATTGGGCAGAAACATGGCAGATGCAATATAACGTGGATAAATGTGAGGTTGTCCACTTTGGTGGCAAAAACAGGAAGGCAGATTATTATCTAAATGGCAATAGATTGGGAGAAGGGGAAGTGCAACGAGACCTGGGTGTCCTTGTGCACCAGTCGCTGAAGGTAAGCATGCAGGTGCAGCAGGCGGTTAAGAAGGCAAATGGTATGTTGGCCTTCGCAGCAAGAGGGTTTGAGTACAGGAACAAGGATGTCTTGCTGCAGTTGTACAGGGCCTTGGTGAGACCACATCTTGAGTATTGTGTGCAGTTTTGGTCGTCTTATCTGAGGAAGGATGTTCTTGCCATGGAAGGAGTTCAGCGAAGATTCACCAGGCTGATACCTGGGATGGCAGGAATGACATATGAGGAGAGATTGAGTCGATTGGGCTTGTACTCGCTGGAGTTTAGAAGAATGAGAGGTGATCTCATTGAAACTTATAAAATTCTGACAAGACTGGACAGACTAGATGCAGGAAGGATGTTCCCGATGGTCAGGGAGTCCAGAACCTGGGGACACAGTCTAAGGATAAAGGGTAGACCATTTAGGACAGAACTGAGGAGGAATTTCTTCACCTAGAGAGTGGTGAACCTATGGAAATCTCTACCACAGAAGGCGGTGGAGGCCAGTTCATTAAATATATTAAAGAAGGAGTTGGACATATTTCTTAAGGCTAAAGGGATCAAGGGGTATGGGGAGAAAGCAGGGACCGGGTACTGAATTTGGATGATCAGCCATGATCGCATACCTACTAGTGGAAGAGAGAAATTGCATAACACTAGCGGCACACTATGTTACAGCTTGCCATAAACAGAGGGACAACCAGTAAATATAAGAAAAGAGTATATATAAATTATATGAAAGTATATTTATACACTCAGGGATATATCTGTTTATACACTGTATGGATAGATCGGTATTTTTGTGAACAAACATGAATGTTTTCTGATGCTTTGGCAACATAAGATGTAACTTGTCATGCCAATAAAGCGATTTGAATTGAATTGAATTCACAGAATCACAGAATCACAGAAACCCCACAGTGCAGATAGAGGCCATTTCGGCCCATCGAGCCTGCACCGACACATATCCCACCCGATCCCCATAAACCCTACACCAACACATATCCCACCCTATCCCCGTAACCCCACTTATTTAATCCCCCTAACACTAAGGGTCAATTTATCATAGCCAATCATCCTAACCCGCACATCTTTGGACTGTGGGAGGAAACCGGAGCACCTGGAGGAAACCCACGCAAACACGGGGAGAATGTGCAAACTCCACACAGACAGTCACCCGAGGCTGGATTCGAACCCGGGTCCCTGGCGCTGTGAGGCAACAGTGCTAACCACTATGCCACTGTGCTGCTGAATTGAAATTGAATGGCGGAGCAGACTCGAGGGGCCGAATGGCCTACTCCTGCTCCTATCTTCTATGTTTCTATGTTTCTATGTACCAGGTCCAAAGGTGCTTCACAGGAGCGTTATCAAACACAATTTGACACATAAAGAGATATTAGGACAGATGACTAAAAGCTTGGTCAGAGGTAAGTTTTAAGGAGCATCTTAAAGGAAAAGAGAGAGGTAGAGATTTTTAGGGAGGGAATTAAGGAGCTTAGGGCCAAGGCAGCTGAAGGCACGGCCACCAATGGTGGAGTGATGAAATTCAGGGATGTGCAATAGGCCAGAATTGGAGGCACAGAGAACCACATAAGGGAATATTAGGGCAGATGACCAAAAGCTTGGTCCAAGAGATAGGTTTTAAGAAGGGTCTTAAAGGAGAAAAGCGTGGTAGGGAGGCGGACAGTTTTAGGGAGGGAATCCCAGAGCTTAGGGCCTCACTTGAGTAATTGGTGATGAGGCTTTGAGGGATCACATTAAAGAGTACCCAACCACTGCCCTGCTCTTGTAGCTACAATGTTTATTATGGCTGAACCAGTTAAGCTTCTGTGTTGGGTCAGTGGTGATCCCAACATGGTGGTAGTTGGGTATTCAGCGAAAGTTGTACCATTGAAGGTTGGGGGGTTTTGGTTTGCTTTTTCTTGTTGAAGATTGTCGTTGCCTGGCATTTGCTTGGCTTGAATGATACTTACTGTTGAGTCTGTGTTTTCAAATGCAGTTATACTGAATAACAGGACACAGACTACAGAAGTAAGTAAACAGGTCTTTAGTGATTGAGGGTCAGGGCTGAACTGAGATACACTTTGCTCCGCAGGGTTTATATACCGGTGTGGTTACCACCGGTACTACAATGTACAGGAGCCATCAAAAAGTAGTCCATCACCTTAAGGTATCCTCTTAAGGTAGTACAGGTTACATACACTACAATTCCTCCCCTTTTAGCTTAACAGTGTACACCCCAAATTAAACATTACATGGATAACATATATACAATTTACACACAAGAACTGTTCAAAGATTCAGTCTCTGAGGAGGCCTCCTGATCCGGCCCGGATAACGCCTTTCAGGGGTCTCTGGTTCTCGCCTGGCTGAGAATGCTGGTAACAGTGGTTCGCCATGTGCTGGCCATCCCTTCACTGTCAAGTCGTAGACCCGAGACAGTGTCGGGTCATTTCGGGTCTCTCTCTCAATACCCGCATTGGTGACTGGTAAGCATTCGATGATGGTCGAGTGAAATATCTCAACAGGGTCAACTGCCGGTGCCTCTTCCGCTGTAGGTAGTGGCAGGCGCGACAGCCCATCAGCATTACCATGTTGCTTTGTACCTTTGAATTCAATATCATATTGACGTGCCCCTAGGAAAAGGGACCATCTCTGAAGCCTCTGCGCCATCATTACCGGAACACCCTTTTAGGGTTGAAAATGAAAACCAACGGCTGGTGATCTGTCAGCAGCGTAAACTTTTGGCCTTGCAGGTAATGGTTAAATTTCTTAACTCCCCACACGAGGCTGAGAGCCTCCCTATCTATCTGAGCATAGTTGCGCTCAGCGGAGATCAATGATCTGAATGCGAAAGCGACTGGCCTTTCCGAGCCATCTGGAAACTTATGTGAGAGCACTGCCCCGAT
Organism: Somniosus microcephalus; assembly: GCF_052327205.1. NCBI lineage: Eukaryota > Metazoa > Chordata > Chondrichthyes > Squaliformes > Somniosidae > Somniosus > Somniosus microcephalus. The sequence goes on from NC_140988.1 coordinate 70,612,734, forward strand.
ACCATATGGAGAAGCATCACAAGCTAAGCGAATAGGCAGCGTTGGGTTAAAGTGAGCCAACACTTCCTTAGAGGTGAGCAGTGCCTTGCTCTTTTGAAAAGCCCGCTTACAATCATCGCTCCACTTCCATGGTATTCCCATTTGCAAAAGAGTCTTTAGCGGGTGTAACACTGTGGATAAATTTGGAAGAAACTTGTGGTAATAGTTAACCAACCCGAGGAACGACCTCAACTGGGATACATTTTCCGGTGCAGGAGCTTTTACAACAGCTTCGATCTTGTCAGGTGACTTATGGAGCCCCTCCCGGTCAATGACGTGGCCACAGTACGAGATTCGCTTTTGAAAGAACTCGCATTTCTGGCGATTAACTCTGAGCCCATATTCTTTCAATCTGATGAGCACCTGCTCCAAATTCGCGAGGTGATCCTTATCGTTATCTCCTGTAATCAGGATGTCATCCAGGTAGCATTGTGTGCCTGGGATTCCCTGCAATACCTGCTCCATGGCCCTTTGCCAAATCGCTGGAGCCGATGCCACTCCAAAAACCAGTCTATTATACCGATATAAGCCCTTATGCGTGTTGATCGTGAGATACTGATGTGACGCTTCATCAACTTCCATCTGTAGGTACGTCTGCGCCAGGTCTATCTTAGTGAAGTGTTTCCCGCCAGACAGCGAAGCGAAGATATCTTCAATCCGCGAAAGCGGATATTGCACCGTGTGAAGAACCGGATTAACAGTGATCTTGAAATCGCCACAGATGCGAACCTTCCCAGGTTCCCCCGGCTTGTTGCTCAATGAACGCTTCATGACAGGAACAATGGATGTAGCCCATTCACTCCAGTCCACCTTGGACAGTACCCCTGAACATTCTAGCCCTTCCAGCTCAGCTTCCACAGCAGGCCGTATCGCATAAGGCATCGGTCTGGCTTTGAAAAATTTTGGGTTTGCATGTTCTTCAACCTTGATGGTTGCTGTAATTTCTTTCAGTGTTCCAAATCCCTGTTGGAACACCTCCTTAGCATCGTCTAAGATTTTGGACAGTCATTTAGGTTTGACGTCGTCCTCCTTACAGGCATCTACAGTCAGTGCTTGTATGGAATGCCAGTCCACATTTATTCTCTGGATCCATTCCCGTCCCAGTAGTGGCGGACCTCCATCAGGTAACACATACAAGTCCATTTTCTGACTTTCTTTACCATTGTAGACCACATTTACTTTTATCTTTCCTTTGGGGTATACTATTTGCCCCGTGTATGTTTTCAATACAATCTCCGTATCCCTCAGGGGAATGTGCGAGAATAACCTTTTGTAATCTTGCTTATTCATGACCGTTAATGCCGACCCAGTGTCCAATTCCATCTTCACTTGGACTCCTGCTATCCGAAGCATGACCCAGATAGTTTGGTGGTCTGCTGTGTTACCCACATTATGTATTTTCAGACAACCCAGTTCCTTACCGCTGGAGTCTGAACCCGTCTTCTGTTCATCTGAACTGTTCTCTGTCACTTTGTGTACTTTTTTGTACTTCTCCTGCGGTGACTTTTTGTTGCTGGTCTTCTTTCCTGACCGGCATACTCTCGCTATTTGACCAAGTTTGCCACATTGCCTGCATTCTTTATCTTTGAACCAGCACTGGTTCTGGTCATGCGTTGTCCTTCCACAACGATAGCACTTTACTGTGCCCAATGCCATTTCATTGGTGCTGAATTCCAATGGCCTTTGCTGTATCTCTGCAGCGCCCCGTGCTGCTGCCTCATGGGATGCTGCAATGCTGAAAGCTTTGTCCAACGTAAGGTCCTTTTCCTCTAGCAGTCGCTTCTGGGTTCCTTCCCTTAGGAGCCCACACACAAACTTATCTCTCAGTGCGTCTGCTAGTCCTGTTCCGAACTGGCAGTACTTTGATAACTTGCGCAGTTCTGTTAGGAATTCAGCATTGCTTTCTTCTTTAAGTTGAATTCTTTTGTAGAATTTAAATCGTTCCGCTATCAGCAGCGGCGTGGGGTTTAAATGCTCCTGCAGGATAGTAACAATATCCGCGAAACTCTTCCCTACCAGTTTGTCTGGTGTTACAAGGTTCCTTAATAACCCGTACGTCTTCACACCCATCAAGTTTAATAGGGTTAGTGCTTTCTTATCATCCGGTACCTCATTCGTTGTACAGTAAACTTCGATGCGTTCCACATAACTGGCCCAATCTTCCACATCGTTATCAAAAGCAGTGATGTTACCCATTTTTGGCATCTTTGCTGAGTTTCTCCTTTCCCTTCGGATATTATTATTATTATTATTTATTTTTTTCCTATTTAAGATGGCGGCTTTTCCCGCGCTTGGCGGCTTTTCCCGCACTTGTCTTCTTCCCCCGCCGACTCAAAATGGTGATTCCTGTGCTGTTGCCGTCCACGCCTCCCAGCGGTCCTTTATTTTCCCCTGCGCTGCAGTTCTTGTTCCCCGCCGCTCCCGCGGTCCTTGTGGCCATAAACGCTTTTCTGGCTGCTGCGCGTCTCTGCCCCGATTGCAGTCCGGCCCCTGACACCGGCTGCGGTCATGTTCTCCACCCTTTTTGTCGTCTTCCCTCCCCTTCTCCCACTGACAACTCGGTCGACTTCCCCCCCGTGCCGCTCGATCGGGCTTACCCGCCGCTGTCGTCGAAGGGATGCTCACTGATGTTTGACTTCGTGGCCAGAAACCAACCCGGGTTCCCGATGGCCTCCCGTGCGATGCAGTGCTCAGCAGGATGTTGAGGGCGGATGCCCTTGTTTGACGCCCGTTTCTGAGGACGAAGCTTCCTTTGATGCAAAACTGCCGCTAGGTAAGATCAGACTCGTCGCCACTGTTGAGTCTGTGTTTTCAAATGCAGTTATACTGAATAACAGGACACAGACTACAGAAGTAAGTAAACAGGTCTTTAGTGATTGAGGGTCAGGGCTGAACTGAGATACACTTTGCTCCGCAGGGTTTATATACCGGTGTGGTCACCACCGGTACTACAATGTACAGGAGCCATCAAAAAGTAGTCCATCACCTTAAGGTACCCTCTTAAGGTAGTACAGGTTACATACACTACAATTACCACTTGTCATCCCAATCTGGATGTTGTCCACAGATTCAAGATTATATGTAGGAGATTTAGAATAGAGGGCAGGAGATACTTCTTTACACAGAGAGTTGTGAGTTAATTGCGGAAGTTACCACACACAGCCTGAAATTGACATAGTAATCTACAACAGGGAAAATGTGAGGTGGAGTGGCATGATTGCACAATGCAGGTGGCGCACACAGTAAAGCCACATGGGTTTGCTTAGTCCCAGGCAACATCCCCAGTGGAGAATGGACACAGTGACCAGCATGCTGAGCACCTTCCCAGCATCACCAGTAGCATCAGTCCCAGCAAATGTGCCACTGGAGCCAACATCTACAAGTTAGCTACCAGGTAACTGAAGCCTCATTAACCCTGATGAATCTGGATTCATCAAGGAGGCGTAGGGTACAGAGTACAGTGAACCCGCTACAATGGGACTGGGAACCGAGCTGAAGGGGTGGCAGAGGCGTGGGTGGCTATATTCCCTTCTAGTTTTTTTCTCCTCTCACTCCTTTAATTATCATTCTCCATTAAAAACCCTTTCAGCTGTTTTTCCTTGGTGTTGCATTGTTTTGGGACGGGCAGCACTTTCTGGTTACAATGAGGATGCCGATGTGTGCAAGGGAGGCACTGAAGTTTGTGGGCAGTGGTTAGAGAAAAAACTCCATGGATAAAACAATCACTTTTGGACCTTTCCAGATCTAGACGCAATTGAGTTGTTAGCTCAATTATGTATGTACCTGGTTCTTATGTGGCAAAAGTTGACAAACCGTGGATATTAAGATGGAGAGGAGCTGCCTAAACTAGGAAGATGCCTGTAATATCTTGTGATGGTTCTCCCAGATCCTTGATTTCCTCACTGTGGTTCTGATCTATTTTAATAACCTGGCATCTTGCTCTTTAAGAGATTACAAGAGAGTTGCAACTGAACCTCTTCAGTTATAACTTTTATTTCTTACATGCTGAGATTTGATATTTTTTGCGAATATGATAGCCTCTTCAGTGTGCACAGAAGTATTATTTGGTTCCCTCTATGGATGGAGATTTATTTTTCTCCTTATTGATCAAGTTCCCAGAGTACCTATTTTAACAGAGATTTGTGCCTGGAAATTTGGGCGGGGGCTGCAGCGTATGAATGGCATCAGAATGGTGGGCCCATGGCACCCCCAATGTTGTACCTTGGGCCTCATTTCCATGAGATGGGCGAGATATGGATAGTAAGGGGCAGCTCGCCTGGTGAAACATTGTTAAAGATCGAGGCTCTATGACTCTAGCAGCGGCCCTCAGATAAGTGAGGAAGGAGAGCAATCAGTAGCCGGGTGGTTGGGTGGAGGTTGGTAGCTGGAGCTGGAATCAGTAGCCGAGTTAGAGGGATCGGTAGCCGGGGGGGGGTGGGGGTTAATAGCCGGAGTGGTGGCAGCCCACATTCTTTTAATGTGGGGTCAGGAAGAGCGCTCCTGTTCCTTCTGGCTCCACATTCAGGTATGTATATTTTTAAAAACTTGCCTTGTTGGTCACCTGTAAGGCCCCATGTAGGCCTGGATTTCTTGAGTGCAACTAGGGCAAACCAATCTCAAACTGACATTAGGCCCCTTATTTGCCTAAGCGAAGAGGCTAACGCCTGTTTCAGGCATGGGCACTGCACCAATTTTTTGACCTTTACCAATAGGGTGGGCGGCGCACTTCTGGCTCATAATGAATATGCGCTTCCTGCCCACCATATTGGAGGCTCAGGTGGCTATTTAGTGCCTGAAATAGGTGTTGCACTGCTGAATTTCTAAGCCTTGGTCTGTTGAAGACCAAGTAATTCATCCAAGCTTCTATGGACTGTTTAGATATTCTCACTGTAATGGGGAATCTTGTACTATTAAGGAGCATTCACATAAATTTGGATCCCTATCCCCTAGAAAACACAATTGACTAAACTTAGGATGTGAATATCAATGTATCCCATGTTATGCAAAGAATTACATTGAGCATCAATAATAAAGCAAACTTGAGTGAGATGGATGCAATAATTGTATCAATTAAGTATGTGATTGAAACCAAGATTAACTAAGATACTGGAAACAAGATTAACTAAGATTACTATTTTTAATCATGAGATTAATTACAATTATTATAATTGTATATATAAACCTATATCTATAAGTTGACAAGAGTTAATTCCAATAATGAACTATAATTGTTTATTATAACCTCAACAGCTTGTACTTCTATAGTGTCCTTAACATAAAAAATGTCCCAAGGCTTCACAGAGGCATTAGGAAAAAATGCAGACTCATGTTGAAGAAGGAGATATTAGGGGGTGACCAGAGCTTTGATCAAACAGGCAGTTTATAAGGAGGGTCTTAAAGGAGGAGAAGAAGGTGGAGAGGGGGAGGGATTTAGGAAGGGAAGCTCTGAGTGTGGGGCATAGGTGGTTGAAGGCATGGCTACCAAGGGTGGATGAGAGGAGGAGGTTATACAAGAGTCCAATGTCATAGGAAGGGAGAATTCAGTTGGGATTATAGGTTACAGAGATAGTTAAGGGTGAGACAATGAAGAGATTTAAACATAGTATCATACAGCACAGAAGGAAGACATTCGGACCATCATGCCTGTGCCGGCTCCTTGGTAGAGCTATTCAATTAGTCCCAATCCCCTTTACCCATAGCATTGTAAATGTTTTCACTTCAAGTATTTATCCAATTCTCTTTTGAAAGTTATGATTGAATCTGCCTCCACCACCCTTTCAGGCAGTGCATTCCAGATCGTAACAACTCGCTGCGTAAAAAGTTTCCTCATGTCACCTCTGGTTCTTTTGCCAATCACCTTAAATCTTTGTTCGCTGGTTACTGACCCTTCTGCCACTGGAAGCAGTTTCTCCTTATTTATTCTATCAAAATCGTTCATGATTTTGAACACATCTGTCAAATCTCCTCTTGACCTTCTCTGCTCTAAGGAGTTCAACTCCAGTTTCTCCAGTCTCTGCACATAACTGAGGCCCCTAATCTCTGGTATCATTCTAGTATCATTCAGGTAGTTAACAGGCAGTTTTTAGCCTAATCCTTATTTTTAATCCTGATGTGTGGGATTCCCGACAGCTCCAAACCACGCCAAGTTAGCAAGGCGGACCATCGGGCTGAAGGGCTTGGAGGGTTCGAGATGTCAGTGTTCAGGTGAATGATGTGTGCATGAATGCAGAGGTAAGTGTGTTTGGTGTGTGTAAAGTATTTAAATAAGTTTTACTTACCTTTACTTAACTTTACAGCCTTCCTTCCTTCAGGTCTCAGGAGTCCCTCATCTTACCGGCAGAGAAAGCAGAATGGCCGCGAGCTGTCAAAAGTTGCAGCATTCAGCTTTCTGTTCTGGAGAGCTCTCTAAATCAGCCTGAGAGGAAGGAATTAACTTGGAGTACAGATTGTCAGTGTTTGACAGCTTCAAAGAGCTCTCAAACGCTGATATTTCATCTGTCAAAAGCTCTTGACAGATTAAATGTCAATCTGTGATGTCACCTGTTGCTGGGTGGCCCTTAATTGGCCTACTGAGCCCGCTGGGTGGGCTCAACAAGGTCAATCAAGTGAAAATCGCGTGGGTTGGCCACAACTCAATGGAGGCGGGACTACAACCCCAAAAGTTGTAGTCCCGCCTCCTACACGCCTCCAGTATCAAAATCCAGCCCCATGCCTCTATTTATAAAGCCAAGGAGCCCATGTTCATTTCTAGCAGCCTTCTCAACTTGTCCTGCCACCTTAAAAGATTTGTGTACATATACCCCCAGGTCTCTCTGTTGCAGCATCCCCTTTAAAATTATATCATTGAGGATGAGAATTTTAAATTGGAGCTGTTAGGGGATCTGGGGCCAGTGGGGTTAGTAAGCACCGGAGTGGTGGGTGAGCAGAACTTGGTACAAAATAGGATAAGGGTCAGCAGAGTTCGCGTATGAGTGGAATGGAGTGAGGGTAGTCTCAATGAGTTTGACAATGGAGGCAAAGCATTAAAGGATTGTATGGTTGACCGTGTCAATGGCTGCAGAGATGTCAAGAAGGATGAGGAGGGAAAATGCAGAATGGTCAGAGTCTCAGAAGATGTCATTTATGATTTTGGTTTGGGCCGTTCCAGTGCTGTGGCAGAGAAGGAAACCCAATTGAAGAGATTCAAACAGGGAGTTACAGGAAAGATAGGCATAGATTTGGCAAGCAACAACACATTTAATGATTGTGGAGAGGAAAGATAGGAGATGGGATGGTAGGTTGGGGTCAAGGGTATTTTTTTTTGAGCAAGGGGTTGATGATGATGGTTTTGAAATGGAGGGGACAGCACCTGAGGAGAGGGAACCATTTACAATGTCAGTTAACACGGGAGCAATGAAGGAAAGTTGGGTGGTCAGCAGCTTAGTGGATATGGCGGGGGGGGGGGGGGAAGAGCAGCAGGTGTGTCTCATGGATAAGATGAGCTTGGAGAGGACAGTGGAGGCTTTAGAAGAGAAGCTAGAGAAAAAGACTTAAAATCAATGAAAAATTGGTTTACTAGGATGTGTTCACCCACATGATTTAAACAAGCATGAAACAGATGCTTGTATTGATCACTTTGATAGTAAACATCTGATCTATCTTAGACATTGATAATAGTGGATTACATCAGAAAAAAGGAAAGTTGTTAGAAAATAGACAAAAAAGCTATTAACCATGTTTATTTTGTGAAAGTACAGACCTTCAACAGATCATAGCAGTAGCATTTAAAATCAGCTGTACTCAACATTTGAAAAACACATGCAAATATATAGTATAATATTGTTTTTTGTTGATATACAAAGTTCAGCAATAATTGTCTCTAATGGAAATAGTTATGATTCTTATAATCTGATGAAATTTTATCATTACCAAAGGAACATCTACAGGGAAAAAATATGAATTCTAGAGATTTCTTACGATGGGTAACAAAAAGCAACAAATTTACAATAGTAATTAAAAATGGATTTAATGAACTCAAATCCCGTACATTTATTAGACTATCCCAAAAAATTAATACTTTACTGAAACTTACTCAGTAATTATCATATTTACACAGTGGCTATCACCTTTTCTTCAAATACAAGTCATTGTATGTCAGTATCAATGTATTCCTATATATCTTAAGAACCAAATTCTCTTTTGCCATATATAATTGTATTTTCAAGTTATCAAAGAGACACGATTAGATCACACAACTAAAACAGAATGATTACTCATAAACAGATGTATCTAAGTCAACAAAATGAAATATGCAGGGGCATTTGTAGGGACAGTTCTCCCGCGAAATGCTGTATCAGCAGTGCTGTTCATATTCTCGATGGCTTGCATTTATAAAATATTCATTTTATGTTAGCAAGAGGGAACAGAATATTTTAAAATCATTTTGACGGTAATGTTAAGAGAATGCTTTTATGTTAAATCTGCATTGGATGCCAATATTACACTCCCATAAGGGGAAATTGTTACTGCGTGAGTGGAATACTCTTTTTGTGATCATGCAAGAAATTCAACATACAATAATTTCATATAGAGTCAAACTCTGATGTCATCTAATATGCCAATTCCAAATGATTGGAACGTTGTATCTTATATAGTAAGCAATGGTATTGTAGCTCAGGTGTGTACAAGTCTGGAAATATTTTTTTCTTTCCGTTCCATCTTATTATGCATACGCAACAGGAATGTGCCGTCATTCCAGTATATATGTTGTGCAATATTTAATATCATAATATTTCTGTTCTATATTTTGGAATTAGTGACATGAACTCGTGTAATGAAACTTCACAATTACCTCATACATCTGTAATGTTGGCACGAAACAGTAGCAAGTATGGTAATACAATTTATGTACATATACAATAACAATGATTGAACTAACATATATATTATCAGAAATAAGCATTCTTGGTATGTATTCTACATTATTTCTGCATTCTCATGCATAAACCTTTAACATATCACAACATTAAACAGTGGTGATAGTATATTTTGTTATAGCATGTTATGTCTGCCTCAGGCCAATGCTCTAATTATTACAGATATATCACTATGCAAAAAACATCAGCCTGGATTTTGCGGTGGGTATTTGAAAACCACTGTGAGCTCGGGATTTCTGCATGCACTTGTGCATGTGTGAAATCCGGAACTTGCAGTCTACCAACGTACGCGCGTTGACAGGTCATCTGCACAGCCCATGTAAAAGCAATTGCTGGTGCAGAGTTGGGCTATTTGCCCACCGACTGGCCAGCAGTTGCATACGAAAATGTTAAGGGGATACCTCAGGCATGTTTTAAACATTTTCATCTCGGAAATCATACGTATACACTGTATCAAATGAGTTTTCAATATTTCTGCAAATATAAGAGTTTTAATGATGTTGAAAATTATTAGCAAAAAATTGCAATTTTTAGTGAAGTTGGTGGAATGAAGCTAATTAGGAATTAAATTCCAATCTTGTAAATTTTAATTAAACCTGATTTTGGGATTGCATTAAATCTGATTATGGGATTCCCTTTGGAAATGTTTAAAACCTAATTCTGTTTTGTGATTGGAGGAGCAGGCCCATGTGATCTCAGGTCCCTGGGATCCATGGGCCATTACGGTGCGTTCCACCTCGCAGCGTCAGATCGCAAGTTTTCACAGGAGGACCGCCATCAGGTAAGTGCATATTCCTTTCTTAGGACAGAGGTGTACTCCAGAGGTACGCCTCCGACTGCGATATTTGGTCCAACATATCAAACTTGGAATATACAAATATCCTATATATTAAATATATATGCTGCTTTTGGGATCTGGATGGTAATAAACAGCTTGACATCAAACATAAGAACTCAAAAGTAAATGTGATACTTCACACATTTTCAACAATGGTGTTAATGCTTTACATCCAAGATATGTAAATGCTTCTTTTAACATGTATCAGATCAGTTACATGGCATATTATCAAATAATATTTTATTTGAAATGAAAACATTTGTGACAAGAAATTAATCACAGTTAATGTGCGAAGGTATAATAATTGATCCTTCATAAATGCACATTCAAGCACATTGGGCATATTTATTTATGTGGTATACATTTTCAGATCATTGATGGGTGCCTTTAGGTTTTCATATAAAAACAAAATTGGAAATAGCCACCAGCATGTGCTGCAACTGTTACACAATTATATAATAGTAGCATATTCTAACTAACCTTGGTTAGTTTTGTAGGAGGTTTAGAGAGATCAACTCACATTAGTTAAGTGTGTAAATTGGAAATGTTACAGTACGTGTTCACCTATAAAGTGCTCTGAAGTCTGAGATATATCATAAAAGGCCAAACCAACCAGTTCTTCGAATGGCACTAGCCAGATTTTGTCCAATAGACGTCGAGTGCAGATTTTGAGTACATTTTATTTTCCACACATACTAATTAATCAACGTTAATCAATACCAGCAACGTTCATTGTCAAGTATGCGGTTGCCATCATATATGTTTACTACAAGCTGGTATTCATAGAGTCATAGAGTCATAGAGTTATACAGCACAGAAAGAGGCCCTTCGGCCCATCGTGTCTGCGCCGTCCATCAAGCCCTGTCCAATCTAATCCCATTTTCCAGCATTTGGTCCATAGCCTTGTATGCTATGGCATTTCAGGTGTTCATCCAAATGCTTCTTGAATGTGGTGAGGGTTGTGAGGTATTGAAGTTTACTGTCGACTATCAGTGCCCCGTGTTAATGGTCGAGGTTTCCTGCACAACTATTGTCTGAAGAGATGGGAGATTAGTACTCATCAGATGCTAGACAATGAAAGTTGATACTGTGCCATGAAATACTTAAGGAATACTTAAATGGTGGTTGGCTGGTTGGATTCAGTAAGCTGGGTATTGGGGGACGATAGGCAGTTTTTTGCCTCTGTGTTTTCCTTCAGCTCTTTGGTTTGACATTTTGCTGCACCTTCCGGATGAATGGAATCAAATCTCTGCTCACATTTGAACACCGTGAGGAATGAGTTGCGGTAGTTTTTATTCATCCACCCATAGACCAGTGGATTGACAAAGGTGGAGCACATGGCTATTACATGAAATATGGTGTAGAGTAATTTGTACTCTTTTAGATCCAAAACTTTCTTGTCAATGTCAATTGCAAGCTGAAATACGTGAAATGGCAACCAACTTACGGCGAAGACCACAACTACCATCACCAGCATTTTGGTTGTTTTTCTTCGCCTACAGTGATGATCGTTCCCTCCTCCCGGACTGACATGGTTTTTCAGTTTGGTCCAGATCCTAATGTAAGCATAACAGATAACCACCAGGGGTAACACATACTGCAAAAGTAACATGGAGACGCTGTAAAGGGTCCCGTTACTGTCGTTCCCATTAGGCCACTTTTCTGAACATACTTGCATTTTCAGATCATCAAATTCTATCGCTAAATATTCTCTGAAGATAGCTTGAGGGCAAGCCAAAACGGCGCTAGCGAACCAGGTGATGCTTATGATGATAAAACATCTTTTCTTGGAGATTTTGCTTTCTAGGTGATAGACGATACATCGGTGTCTGTCCAGGGCGATGACAGTGAGAGTTACTGTAGACACGTGGACGCTGAGAGCTTGGGCATATGGAAGCAGGTGACACAAGATTGGCCCGAACTTCCATTCACCCAGTAGGGTGTACACCAGGGTGAAAGGCAAACACAACGTGCTCACCATTAAATCAGCCACTGCGAGGTTTGCAATAAAGAAGTTGGTCACTGTTCCCATATGTTTATACCTGATAACTACATATATTACCAGTGAATTGCCCACAACCCCGAGGAGAATGATGGAACAGTAGGCTAGGATGAGAGTTATCTGCACCCCAAGTAATTTAGTGCTGTCATTGATGGAGAAATACAGCTTGTTAAATGGTGGAGTGATGTCTTCTTGGCCATCTTTTAGATCCATTTCTGCTTCCTGCTGTCTCTCTTCTGTTACGTTGATCCCACTTTCTGATTCTAAAGGGCCCATTTTTTACAATAAGGACATTTCAGATGTTCACTCTTTAATTTTCTCTAAAAAATAAATCAAATAAATGTATCAGTACCCAGCTCATACATATGTAACGTTATTGTTCAAAAAATTATATATTTGGCGACTAAAGCCCTGTTGTTTTGAGAGAATGTAAATCTTCTTCAACAATTCCTTGATCCTCTTTGGCCCTTCCAGTTGGATCAGGCTGTAATAAGCAACTCCGGTAAGGAGACGGTGGGAAGACTAATGGGTCAGAAAGACATCGATGGCAGGGGAGGTCTTTGGAATCAAAAACATTTAAATACGAAGATCAACGTGTTGAATGGCGGGGATTTGTCCCATCTACATCTTGAATCATCCCAAGCTTAACATTTTCTTATATCCCAGGTATCATCTAATACTACAATGTAGAAATACGTCTCAAACAACAGGGGTACATGTTATTGTTTAAATCGTATCCCGTGTGCTGTGGTATGTGCAGGATGGAATGGGGTAAAGAGTCGAGCAAACTATTGAACGAACATCAATAACAAGAAGGAATGGAAAACCTGTGAGAGGTTTATTTCCAAATTATTTCACTATGGTATTTTTAATATTGTGACGCTTACGAGTTTGTCACATTTGGAAAACAAAAATGCTTCAAACTAACAAAATCGAGAAAGGAACAGAGTACTGGTCGTCTACCATTCTGTCTACTTCTCTCGTTTCTGTAAATGTAGATTTCAGTGAGTAGTCCTCACATGTCACATTGCTGCCATCAATTCTATACCATTGATATGTTTACACCGCAAAGCTGCAGTTTGCAATTAGGTCCGTTTGAGAAGTTACTGGATAGTTACCCACACGGAGTCAATAGGATTCATTAACAAGATTAAGTCGCAGAGGAATGCAAAACATTCGCGTGCTAGAAACTGAGCTATGTAGTAACAATGGTGCAGATTGATTAATATAGATTGCTGTGAACAGCAGGTCTTGACAATCAGCCGTCAGCGATTTGTCAGAGTAAATCAGTGCAGGCAGCAAGAAAAAAATGACTGCTAATAATAGTATGAGGGTGTGAAATATTTGATCAAATTAAGACAAAATTAAAGCACAAGGAAGTAACAAATATTGCGACGTGTGGAAGTGACAGTCAATCAATACTCACTGGAGTATCCAGTATCCAGTAAGATGACGGATTTAAGATCTGAGGCACAACGTAAATATACCGAACTACCAAAGTCCAGCGTATAACACGTTAGGGGAGCTAGAAAAGAAACAAAAAATGAAGATAAGTGAGACCGAAATTAATCTGAAACTATGATTAAAGGATGAAGATAGAAGGAATAAAAAACTGAAAATAGGTTAAGCAAACCATCATGTAATTTTGTAACTAAACTGACCTGAACCGCTTACCGAAAGCGACGATGCTGAGAGTCTGCCGTTTGCTTGGCGCCGTGATGTGTTGCACTTTCTGTGTTCTGCTTGTGTTCTACGCGAGCGGCGAGAGGCGCACTGATATATAACGCTGGCGGCAGCACTTGGCAGGACGTCAGTCACTGTAACTAAAGGGATGCCTTTACAGAAGAAATTCAGATAAGACATCGACTGAAAATTCTTAACAACAAACATACTGTAACGAGCGTCAGCTCTGAGCTAATTTCGACTGGGAATTGCATTGTAACATACATTGTTCCACCTAGGTAAATATAGAATAATACAGCACAATAGGCCATTCAGCCCATCGTGCCTGTTGGCTTTTTCAGCCCCATTCCCCAGCCCTTTCCCTATTGTCTCAAATTTGTCTCCTTCAAGTCTTTATCTAATTCTCTTTAGAAAGTTATTATTGAATCTGCTTCCACCACCCTTTCAGGCAGTGTATTCCAGATCATAACTCACAGTGTAAAAGCAAATTCTTCTCATCTCGCCTCTGGTTCTTTTGCTAATTACCTCCTCTAGTAACCTCCTCTGGTTACTGACCCTTGTACCACTGGAAACAGTTTCTCTTTATTTACTCTATTGAAACCCATCATGATTTTGAACACTTCTATTAGATCTCCCATTAAACTTCTCTGCGCTAAGGAGAACATGTAATGGAAGTCCAGCATCCCTGATACCATTCTAGTAAATCTCCTCTGCGTGTTCAATAAGGCATTGGCATGAGTATTTTCGGTGTCAAGTCACCGAGGCTAAAAGCAATGAGTTAGTGTTGAAAGAGGAGAATGCTCGCCTAACCGGACAGTTAAAAGAGCAGGAGGAAAGGTTTAGAGATATGCAGGCAGCTTATAAAGTAGCAAGCACTAGGGATTTTGAAGCGGGAGATCACGGCCCCTGTCAAAAGCAGATCGACAGTTTAAAACTTGCTCTGTTCAGGGCAAAAGGCATGGAATGCCTAGTGAGCCTGGGTGCGGCCTGGGTGGTCCCGGAAGTAGAAGGAGAAACTGTTCAAACACCACCTGTGGCGCCGGGGAACAACCCGGTTGGGCAGCAGGAGAGACAAGCAATCTGTAGGGAGGGCAGGGAGGAGTGCACACCACCAACACCTGTGGCGCCGGGTTTTGACTCGGTTTGGCAGCAGGCAGAAGTGGGTAAACAAATGCAGGAAAGGTCGGAGCCGGGGCCAATGTGCCCGGCTCGACAGCAAAAGTTTGGCCCACCCGGGGGTGGTGGGGGCCAGGGGGCCCTTGAAAGCCAATTCGTGATTCCCCACAGTACCCAACAGCTTAGGGCTATGGGAAGCCACCTGAACAAACTCACCCAAAAGGGAGACCCCTCAGTCCACTTTATGGAATTGGAACAAGCAGCAGGCATCAATGAGCGTGATGACTCAGAGATGGCCAAGATGCTTCTGTTCACCTTGGATGGCAAGCTGTACCAGTCCCGCTCTGCTGAGTGCCTGTAATGGGGATCTCAACCAGGCTAACTTGAACCAGGATGAGCTGGCTCACTGGCTCCGGAGTCTCGTGGCAAACAGCTTGCCATGGATCAGAGCCAAGGCCGAGCTGTGGTTTGACCCAAAGGGCCCCCAAGTCACTGAGGAGACAGTGGTCAGACAACTGACCCTGGCTTACCGCAACGGTAGAGCGGTAGAGGAACCACAGACAAAAGGGAAGGTTCACGAGTTAAAACCCAGCCAAAGTATGAAAGAATGGCACCAGTGTTACTGCAAGCCAGACAGGCTTGTGGATTGAGGACATTAAAAGCCCGCGGAAACCAGTTTCGGGAAGCTGAAACTCATGGAACTGAGTATACATATTGATTAGATTATGAGTACAGGCCAGATTTGGGTGGCAGGATGAGACCCATCAAGAAATGGGCGGACAATTGAACGAACGCTTAAACCCATTACACTGTACAAAGAGAAGCCATTTAACAGCCATCCAGGGCAATCTCCAGACCGATCAATATACAAACCAAGTTACGGTAACAAAGCAAAGACATTATCGGCCCAGGAAGGCCAGTTCAGCTATCACCGACTCCCGTTATGAAGACAAAACACCCCTGCAGAGAGTTCTGCCCGCCAAAATTATTACAAAGGCAGGACTATGATTTGGTGGGAGATAAGAATGTTCCAAAAAGGTATAACTGTGGATTGAGTAAAGTCCATCAGTGAGTTCTCCATCGGTACGCTTCGGGACAGACTCCATCGGAACTAAGCAGCACTTCGGTTTGGACCTTCGGAACAATTTCGGTTCGGAACGTGTTTGGTGTTCGGCCAGGCAAGGCCCGGCCACGACGAGAAGATGACGAGAAGGGTTCGGCTTGGAAGCCAGCTCGGCCAGGCAAGGCCCGGCCACGATGGGAAGACGACGAGGGAGGCCCGGGTACTTTTGTCGGGAGATCATCGACGACCCAGGCTGGAGAAGAAGACACTCAGGGCCCAGGTACTCCAATTCTGCTCCACCGTTGGAGAAATCAGAAGGACAATTCTGACTGTATAAAGAGTCATTTCGGAACCAGCGTCCCGCCCCGGGGAAGACCATCAGGAGATCATCGACGACCCAGGCCGGAGAAGAAGACACTCAGGGCCCGGTACTCCAGTTCGTCAACATCACATCGGCGAGCGCTCATCGCAGGAGAACCAAGAGGAAAACAAGCTGCGCCAGAAGCTTCCAAACCCACGTGACGACGGAAAGCTGTGTCAAAAGACTGCAAAGCCTTTTTCGCAATTCTTAAAGTGGTGAGCGTGATCCCGAGTCCCTCAAATCGAAACTTAGTTAGGTTATAGGGGAGGGGGTTAAGGGTAATTGTAATGTGTTACCCCTTTCACGATGTGCCGTGTGTTCCCCATTTCTATAGAGTTAAGTTTATAGATGTGTGCATGCTTGTAGTTGCTTTAATCTGTGCATATGACATGTATTTTATAATGCTGCAAACTGTTCAATAAAGGCATCCATTTCGTGCTATTCGACCTGGTCTATTGAGTTTTTCTGCACTACAGCTCCCTGCACCTAAGTCCAAGGTCTAGAACTGTAGGGGCAAGTGGGTCGAACCACTCACGGGTAATTATTGCAAGAAGCCTGGCAGGAGACCAGAGCAAGCAAGAGAAACCCCCTACACCAGGAAGGGGTAACCCTTCCACTACGACCTCGAACAAATGGTCACTAACACTCCAGTGGAGTACCAGGCATTTGTGCGAGCACACCTCGGCGCATTTGCCACTCACAAGCATGATTGTGGGAGGGTGAACGGGGTCAAAGTAATTGTAGATGGGGACCCCATGACCTGACCACAAAAGCAGTATAATCTCCCCAAGGAGGCGGAGGCAGACATGGAAACAGCCATGACCTCTCTGGTCAAACAGGGGGTGCTGAGACCGATAGCCACCCATGTAAACTCTCCACTGTGGCCAGTTAGAAAACCAGACAACTTCTGGAGAGCCACAGTGGACTATCGGGTACTCAATAGAAACATCCCCGCCTGTGCACCCACGGGCTGCTGTCGCCGACCTCATTGGAAGTATTCCAGCCTCCGCGACCACCTTCACGGTGCTGGATATTTCCAACGGGTTTTGGTCCATCCCTCTATGGAGAGAGGACCAGTACAAGTTCGCCTTCACGTTTAAAGGCCAACAATACACCTGGGACTGCCTACCACAGGGGTTCCACAATAGCCCCAGCATCTTCCACCAGTGTATGGCAAATTGTTTAAAAGGCTTCAGCCGGCCCCGACAGTTAGTTCAGTATGTGGATGACCTGCTCCTATTCACTGATGAAGGAGAGGAACACGGTTCACTATTGGCTGAACTGCTGGAGTTGCTCAGGCAGGAGGGTTTTAAAGTAAATCCCAAGAACGTACAGATTGGCCGACAGGAAGTAAAATTCCTAGGGCTGGCTGTGTGCGCAGGGGAAAGGGCCATCGACAAAGCTAGAAGGGAAGCAGTGCAGGAGTTACCAGCCCCCAATACAGTGACAGGAGTGAGATCTTTTCTAGGGCTAACAGGGTACGGCCGAGATTTTATTGAGGATTACGCAGCCACAGCAGCCCCTCTGCTCCGACTCCTACATAAGGGAGTGGAGTGGGTTTGGGATGAGGGTTGCGAGGCTCTATTTGTAAACCTCAAGCAAAATCTGCAGACTGCGCCGGCTCTAGAGGTCATTGATGGGGAAAAAGAGTTTATCTTGGAGGTAGCAGGCAGCGGGGTCAGTCTGAGTGCAGTGCTGCTCCAGGAGTGGCACAGTCAGCTGAGACCAGTGGTTTACTCCTCCAGGATACTCACAGATGTAGAAAAGGGCTATTCCAACTGTGAGAGGCACCTCCTCGCCACTCACTGGGCTGTGAAAAGATCACCGATCTTCACAGGTACCTCGCCCATCACCCTCCTCACCCATCACATGCCCACCCAGATGCTCCTAGATGGGAGAATTAAAGATGGGACAGTGAGCAGTGCCCGCATTGCTCACTGGACCCTGCTTCTCTCCCAGATGGGCCTAAGGGTGAAAGGTCTCTGCGAGCTGAACCTCGCAGCCAACATGATTTATCCAGGGACGGCCCACTGGTGTTCCATTGAAGGTGTATGGGAATTCAACATAGGTTTTCGGGCCGGGATACACCCCACAGGCCACGAAATCTATGTGGATGGTTCAAGCACAGTATCTGCTGGGAAACGACTCACAGGGTGTGGAGCTTATGACCCAGGGGCAGACATTGCCCTGGCAATTAAACTCCCCAGCACCATGAGCGCCCAGCAGGCTGAACTGTCCGTGGTAGTGTACGTGGTTACACACCCAGAGAAATTCCCTACCTCATACATGATTTGCTCAGACAGCGTGTCCATCTGGTCCCGTCGGGGATACACCTCCGCTGACGGGAGACCCCTGGCAATCAAGCCTCTGCTGGAGAAAATCATGACAGCCCTAGGGAAGGAAGGGAAGGTCTATATCCATAAGGTTAAGGCCCATTTGAAGACAGAACCCATGAGGGAGGGCAACCAAAGGGCAGATGAATTGGCCAAGCAGGGAGCTAGGGAAGGAGAGTTTTGGGACCCCTACGAGACAGGTTCGGTAGCCACAATCCGAGACAAGGGAGGTACACAAGGGTTAGCTTTGGTCCCGGACCTAAAGCAGGCCCAGGTACGGGATCCCGTCCTCAGAGCCGTCCTGAACGCGCTCACAAACTGGGAGAAAGTAGAGGGCCCATAAGGTACAGCAGCCATCACCATCAAGGAAGGCATGCTGTTCAGGGGGAAGAAATGGGTAGTGCCGCAGCAGCACCACAGGGAATTCCTCCAACTGGCCCATGAGGGCCCAGGAGCGGGGTATCCCGGGCCTGAGGCCACCTGGCAGTGGGCGGGACAGGCAGGATGGTGGCCAAGACTGAGGGAACAGGTCTGCGAGTTCTGTGCCGGCTGTCTGGTGTGAGCTGCCAATAACCCTGATCCCCAGAAAAGGGAGGTATCTTTGGGACACACCAGGAGGGTAGAGGGACCATGGCAGTCGATCCAGATCGATTACATCGGGCCCCTACCCACCGCCCAGGGAGGCTACAAGTACTGCCTAGTCCTGGTGGATGTGTTTTCAAAGTGGGTAGAAGCTTTTCCCTGCCGTACAGCTACCGCATTGGGTACAGCTAAGATCCTGGCCAGGAATGTGTTCTCACGATGGGGACTCCCACAGTATGTGGAGTCCGACCAAGGGAGTCATTTTACTGGACAGGTCATGCAAGAGACACTCATGGTACTCGGCATTGAAGGGAAATGGCACGTCACCTACAGCCCACAGTCATCGGGTCCTGTAGAGCGTTTAAATCGCACTATAAAAGAAAGCCTGCGCAAGGAGATGGGAGACTCACCCAAGAAGTGGGTAGAAGTCTTACCGTTGGTCCTAATGGGGATCCGAGCCAGCCAGTCAAAAAGCACGGGGTATTCCCCACACGAGCTGATGACTGGCGGGGTTATGTGGACCCCCACCCATGTGCTAGCCCCGGTGCTGACAGAAGATCAGCTCAGAGAGGTGAACCGGGACAGCTTCATCAGGAATCTGTTTGAACACCTTAAACAGATTCACTGGCAGTCTGCTGGCAACATGGGAAAACAGCATCGGAGTAACCGACTGCTGCTAGAACCCAACAGGCACCACAAGTGGGAGATAGGGGATCAGGTCATGGTGAGGAACTTTGCCCGGTTGGGAAGTTTCGAACCATTGTATATGGGGCCGTACAGCAGTGTGGACAAGGCAAGCCCCATGGTCTATGCCATAAAGATGCCCTGCCGCACAAAGTGGTTCCACATTAATCAGTGCAAGCTGTTCAAGACTGAGAGTGGAGAACGGCCAGCAAGGGCGAACCGTGTTAAAGCTAGAGAGCAGCAGCCTGCAGCTGTGACAGACTCACAGTCTGGGCAGTGGGGCAGTGATGTGTGTGACTGGAGAGGCCCTCCCACCAATTAAGTGGGATTCAGGTACACCCCCAGTAGCCGGAACCTTAAGAAGGTCTCCTCGCATACCATAGCCTAAACTACCGTGGTCACCCGAGTAGCAATTTAAACGGTCCAGCCCCAGGAGAAACTTTAACAGAAAGGGAAAAACCAAGGTCAGGGACCAGTCTAAGGACACAGATCCCCAGCCTGCCGCCTCCAAAGGTGAGGGTCTCACAGGAGAGGTAGTGTTGGGCAGAGAGAGAGAGAAGCGTCCCCAGCCTGCGGCATCAGGCTGCGGGGAACCCACAGGACAGGACAGGGACTCGGCAGCCACACAGAAAGGGGTAGTGTGCTGCAGCACAGGAGGGCACACTCCTCCGATTTACTGGGAAACAGGGAAACTCTCCGGGTCCGGTGGCACAGGTCACCTTACGCCCAGGCGTACCAGCTGCCCAGATTCCACAAAAGGCAGAGGCTGAACAGGAATTAGCCTGGCCGTCCGGAGACGGGAGGCGGATGTATATAGCTTTCTGAAGTATTTTAAGAGTGTTTTCCAGTTTGGTAGTTTTGGGAATTTTAATAACTGTGTCAGGCCAGAGAATCTTCTCGGGTCATGGCTATTTTGTTTGTGTGTCCCTACAGAAAGGAAATCGGGATGAGAAAGGTTCTGCTCCTGCTCGCCCTGGTAGGGGTGAGCATCGGTGACTGAGGAGACGTGGAGAACTCCCACATTTATGGGTGCTCACGAGAGAGAGCACCGATCGTTACCGCAGGGGGTGGCGAATGGGGTGTGGAAGAGCTCGCTATATACTTCCATGAGGGAAGGTAGCCAGGGTGGTTGGGGTCTACCTCGACTCAGTACTCCAGCCAGACCGGGTTCACATACGGGGAGACCTCCATCACGTGCCCCAGGGTACTGGTCGTTGCTACAAGGGTCGGTGTCACCGAGGGGAAATGTGTGCGTTTGACATGCAAAGGACAGATTCCTTTGGATAGGTGGTGGTGGCTCAGAAAGCTGAGCAAGGATATAGGAAACCCCGCAGTCGACTGGGAATGATTGGGGAACAATACCCATCGAACGATTACAGGGACCTGAGGGGGAGTGAATGTGTGTTGGGATAAGTGGTGGGAGCTGGATCAGTGAGTTTATGTTTGTATGTGGGGGTCAGAGAAAGCCTGCCCCACAGGCATATCCATCATTTTCCACCGGCAATGGCAAGATGCCGGGGAATGGATGGAGTGGGATTCCAGCCTGCATGCATGCACGATTCCACACTCCCCGACTCCAGTCAATGCCACTGAACTCGTAACCCGCCCCCGGAAGCCCCTGCCCATAACCACGACATCACGGACTATAGTAAAGAGGTGTCCTACCACCACCAAGGGACCAGGGAATGGTTTAGTCCTAGTGCCAACCGATAAGTTACTGTACCAGGGGGTACACTATGCAGTGGCCTCAGTGATCCTGAACCTGACCGAGGTGCACTTACCTGAGTGGTGTCCTAAGGAGACAGGACAGTTGTACCAAGCCCTGCTGAAGGAAATGTTTAAGAAATTTTATGAATTTGACTTTGTCAGTGTAGACAAAGCAAAACTGTACAGTTTACATCCTAAGCATAATATGGGCGCGGGGAGACAAAGAAGGGGAACCTAGAATGATATTTTCACTGCCTATAGTACAGGATCCTCAGTAATAAACAGATCATGGGGATAGTAGTGAGGATGCCGGTCATGGGTGGGACAGCCCGACCCGCACCGGTATACACGGTGGAGAACATTGGGATCATTCAAGGGGGTGCACACGTCCGTTTCGCAGAGGCCCCACCTTATGTCATAAAGTTGGAGCATGCTATGACAGGTACAGACCTCTCCGGGTGCCGGATCCGGGGAGCATACATAATACTATGTCCCCAGCACTTGAATGCCTATTCGAGACCACAGTGTGGGTTTAAATCTGCTGGCGCACAACCTGTGAACTGTACCATGGAGGTAATGGCACAAGGCCATGTTTCCCCACAGGTAGCATTCATAGGGGGTGGGACATATTGGCCTAGAAATTCATTATAGCCACTTTTGGGGCGGTAAAGTCGGGCGGCCGCTAAAGTTTGCGCCCGGCGCAAAGTCGAGGCCACTTCGCCGATATTCAGTAGCTTCGCCCTAAGAGTTTGCTCGAGCGCTAAAACTGGCGATGCACGACTATCTTTAGGCGCTAAGCCGGCGGTGCTGAGCGATACCGCCGAGGCCGGGCGCAGCGCAGGTGCGGTCATTTCTTGATTGACAGCAGACACCCTGGCGCCGGCCAGCTCTTAAGGGGGAAGGGTCGAGTTGGTCTGCTGCCACGCCCTGGACACTGCAGCCCTCCAGCTAGGCCTGAACACTGCTGCTGGACCCAAATAGCGCCTGAAAGGATGGAGAAGGCCCGTGAATGAGCGCAGCGCTTCTCAGAGCATGATCTGAGGGTGCTGGCTGGCGCTGTGGAGAAGAGACGCCATATCTTGTTTCCGGACAATGGGAAGAAGCCGGCGGCCCGCGTCTACCGGAAAGCCTGGAGGGATGTCGCCACCAGGGTGACATCCAACAGTGAGGTCCCCTGGAGCTCTGTACAATGCCGCAAAAAGCTAAATGACCTCGCCAGGATTGTCAGGGTGAGTACCCTTTCCAGTGTCCTCCTCATCCTTGCATGTGCACCTCACATTATGGGCAAAGGGACCTGAAAGCCCTAATGGCCAGCCCTCATGCAGCAGCTATGGGACAGTCATGAACATCAATTGCACATTCTGCACTTAACACACTGGCCAAGCTATTCGACCATGGGAGGCAGTGCACACAAGATCAGGGCTACACACTGGCCAGGCTATTCGACCATGGGAGGCAGTGCACACAAGATCAGGGCTACACACTGGCCAGGCTATTCGACCATGGGAGGCAGTGCACACAAGATCAGGGCTACACACTGGCCAGGCTATTCCACCATGGGAGGCAGTGCACACAAGATCAGGGCTACACACTGTACTTAGAGGCCGTCCTTTCTCTTGCAGGCCAAGCTGGCCAATAATAAGAGGAGCCGGACTGAGACCGGGGGAGGCGGACCCCAGATCCAGCAGCTCACCGAGCTGCAACAGCGCGTGGAGCGCATCATGGGTGCCCGGGTGATTGGCCCCGTTGCATCTGGAGATGCCGACCCTGTTCTGGGCACCAATGGTAAGGACATCACCTTTTGGACCTCTCTCGTCCCACTTGCGCATCAGATCTACATCCTTTGCCACTGTCCGACCAATGCGCTGAATGCCACCACTCATGCATCCCTCACTGACGCCCTCTCCTCACTCTAAAGCTACTCTTGTGCCTTCCTGCTTTCAGATGGTGAGGAGGAGGTCCCTGAAGTTGCCAGTGACAGCCCCTCAGAAGAGGAGGAGGAGGAGGAGGAAGAGGAAGGCGGCCCATCAGGGGAACCCTCAGCCGCGGCAAGCCATGCCAATGTAGGGACACATCTTCCCTGGAGGGGAGCCTGGGGGAAGTGTCGGAGGGGAGTGTAGCTCCTGGGACCAGCGGCCTGCAGCAACGCGGGAGGGGGGTGGAAGCTCAGCGGCCTTCTCCCCAGAGGGGGGAGGGGTCGGAGGGGAGTCCAATTGCTGGGCCCAGCGGTGTCCAGCAACGCAGGAAGGGTCGGGCAGCTCGGCGGCCTTCTCCCCAGAGGGAGAGTCCGGCCTCCAGTCCGGAGACGGTCACCGCCGAGGAGCTGCGCCTCCTCGAGGACATGTCCGCGGACTCGGAGCGCCGGCACACGGAGCTCATGGGGGTAGTGGCACGGATGCCTGAGGCCATCGAGTCCCTGTCTCGGAGTGTGACCGAATTCGGGGCCTCACAGGCCACGAGTTTGGCGGAATTCGGGGCAGATCAGGCAGCGAGTCGGGCGGAATTCGGGGCAGCTCAGGCAGCGAGTGGCCAGGTGATCAGTGGTGCCGTGCAGTCACTGGCTGCTCTGATGCGGTCACAGAACAGGGCAACACGGGCACTCACAGCTGCCACACTCGCTGCGTCAGCCAGGCATCACCAGGGCACCCGGCGCGCTGCAGCAGCACAGCGGTCTGTCCCTCGGCAGATTGCTGCGCATGCTGCAGTGCTGGCCCGGGCGAGTGCCAGTGTCTCAGGCGACCAGCGAGCGCCTGCCATCCGCCAGCTTGCCCCCATTCCTCCAGCCGCCACTGCCACTCCCCCAGTGGAGCTGCCACGAGCTGCTGCAGCGACTGATGCTGCCCAGCCACAGCTGCAGCATTCACCAGCCGGCCCCTCAAGGGCCAGACCTCGTCTAGGCCGACCCCCAAGGGCATCTGCCGTCACGACATGTGCTCCTCAGGAGCCTTCCCCCAGCCTTGCAGCAGCCACTGGGCTCACTTTGAGGAGGAGCAGCAGGGCGTGCAGGGGCCGCAAAAGTTTGCAGAAGGCATCTCCCTCGCGGGCCACAAAGTAGAGGGTGTGCCCAAATGTTTTGTTTTTTGGAATGGGTGTTTTGTGAAGGCCGAGGATGAAGGCCATTTTTGTTTACATCTTTTGTTAATCCTCCCCAGGTTGTGGGAGTGAGTCATGTGTGTGAGTGTTTTTTGGGGGTTTCGTCTGTTTTTGGTTTTCATGTGGGAAGGGCCCTGAGTTTGTACAATAAACCATTTTCTTTATTCAGATTGTCCATGTTTAATCTTTGAAGTGTTTGTTGCCTTAACCGGCTGAGGGCTTGCGGAGCGGCTGCAATCATGTTCTTTCATTGGCACAAGCCATTCCCTGACAGGGGGCCTAGAAGTGACGTTCAATAAGCCGCCGACGGCCGGCCCTTGGACCTTCTGCCTCCCTCCTGGGCTGGTACTCCTCCTCCTCCTCCTCCTCCTCATGCTCCTCCTGCTGAGGTGGTGGTCCAACGTGAGCTGGCAGTGCCTGAGTCCTGCGGATAGCCAGGTTGTGCAGCATGCAGCAAACGACGACGAATTGGGAGACTCGCTCCTGCGAATACTGGAGGGCTCCACCGGAGCGATCCAGACAGCGGAACCGTTGCTTCAGGATGCCGATTGTTTGTTCGATGATGTTCCTGGTCGCTTGATGGCTCTCGTTGTATGCCTCTTCAGCAGGGGTCCTGGGCGCGCGGAGCGGGGTCATGAGCCAGGTACACAAAGGATAGCCTTTGTCCCCGATAAGCCATCCTCTTGGGTGAGGCTGTGCCTGGAACATGTCAGCCACAGTTGTCTGTCGCAGGATAAAGGCATCGTGGCTGCTGCCTGGAAAGCGGGCATTGACAGCTAGGATGCGCTGCCTGTGGTCACACACCAGCTGTACGTTGAGGGAATGGTAGCCCTTCCGGTTGCGGTAATCCTCGGCATGCTCTAGAGGTGCCCGCAAAGCCACATGCGTGCAATCAATGGCGCCCTGCACCATGGGGAAGCCCGCTATTCTTGCAAATCCCACTGCACGCTGCTGCTGCTTGTCCAGGGTCATGGGGAAGGAGATGAATTGACGTCTCCTTCTGAAAAGGGCATTGGTCACCTGGCGGATGCAGCAATGCGCGGCGAACTGGGAGATGTTAGCGATGTCCCCAGCAGCGGATTGGAAGGAGCCGGTGGCATAGAAGTTGAGAGCCACCGTCACCTTCACTGCCACCGACAGAGACGTCCTGCACCTCAGCTGTGGACGCAGATCTCTGTGAAGCAGCTGGCAGATCTCTGCAACCACCTCCCTTCTGAATCGCAGCCTCCTAACACACTGCGCGGCAGACATGTTGAGATAGGAGAACTGCTGGCGGTATTCCCTGAGTGGGTAAGGCCTCCATTGCCGACGCCTGTTGCCCCCTCTGCGTCTAGCCAGGGCTGCCACTCTCTCACGGCGTCTGTAAGCCCTTCGGACATAATGCTGAAACTCAGCGTTGGCACCCAATGCAGCCCCCATAATATGCTGGCAAACACTGAGATCCCAATGAAGGCAAAGAGAATTGCAAAGCTCTGGCCTGAAGCCAAAAATACCTGTCCTAGTGTTGGGCCAAAGCAGTAAGCTCTCTTCCTTGGTCTCTCTCCAAAAATCCGTTGCACAAGAGTGAGTGCTGCAAAATGGCTGCCCTTTATAGTGCAGGGTAAGTGCCCTTTAATTTGCGCTCCCCGCGGCCCGCCTCGGCTGTGTACCGTTCCACTTCACAGTCGTTCGGGCCGCCAGGTGCACAATGGGGCGGCGCGAGTGAAGTTCCGGTTCCAGGCACGCAAAGGGCGTTGCACGACGAAATGATGTCATGATCTGCGCGCGCAGATGAGCACGCGCAATGACTTTGCGCTGGCGCTAAATGTCTACTGAAGTTGGGGCGAGGCGCAGATCGCGCTGCGCCCGGGCGCTAAGCGCCTAGCGCTCGAGATCTACTCCTCCTAAGGCGCTAACGGCTGGCGCAGCCAACTGAATTTCTAGGCCATTGTGTTACCACAAGTGCACCCCACTACCGGCATGGACAGTACATCTGGTGTCCGGTGAGTGACAGCAGTTTCTGTTTTAAAGCCGAGGCAGAAGTTCAAGTGGCCCAGGAAGGGATTGTACCCATCCCTGAATCCTCAACTGTTTACCTCACTGTCAGGGAAAACATTACCAACCTGCAAAATTACGTAACACATTTCGGCTATGAAATTCCCCCTCTACCAGAACATCTTACCGCCCTATTAAAAGCAGTGGTCACCTCACAGAAACATTTCTATACATTAGAGCAGAAGACAGTCGAGATAGGGGCCAAGATCTTAGATATCGTAGTTCCACCTTGGTGGGACATTTTTGAAAATATAGAGGTCCCTTCTTGGATTCGACTGGCTTCACATCTTTTAGTGGTTTGCCAGCTCGGTATAGTTTTCTACTTGTTGTGCACAAAGTGCAAGGGAAGGGACAGGATGCTCCGCTCTCAACATGAGGGAGCATGGGACAAAAATAAAGTCTATGACCAGGTATAAAACCAACCTTGGCTGTTATTAAAAATAAAGTTTGATGAGTGTGTGTGTCATTATTTTTCCTATGTGTGTGTAATTTTCAAAGTGGTGCAGGGGCGTTGGACCCCCTCCGTGCTTGGATGTGAATGTAATTGAATTTTTCGTACCTTGTATATATCTGTAAACACTACACCTAAAGGGAAACGGGAGAGTTTCTTGTTTTTGGGTTTTTAGTTTAGATAATACAGGGGAAGGTTGGCTCTCAGTGATCAGAAATTTTGCTCACCCAGTATGATACGATAGTGTTTAAAGTATCACAGGGGGGTGTATAAGGCTCGCAAAATTCTACAGGTTTCCCCAAACTAAGAAAAGAAGAGATTTTGGACTGTTTAAAAGAATATTGGGCCAAAAGGGGCTTAAAAATCAAAACCCCAGGATTTTTGGCTATTTTAAAAAGCATGTCCAGGCCTGTGGAAGGCTGTGACAAAAGGAGGTGGGATGGGCCCCTGTAATACAAACAGTTTGAGTACTGGCAAAGGCTAGATTGTCTGGGAATGTCCTGGACCGTCTCAGTCATTCTACATAAAGACAATAGGCCTACGGAAGGACAGTTCCTGCCAAAAACTACAGGGCCATCAAGTTCATGAATAATACAGTACATGCCACTAATCAATAAAAGAGACCCTGGCCCCAGCAGGAGAAGACAATCGAACAACAGATTAACCACTCAGAGAAACATCCAAAACCACTTCTCACACTTAAACTGATTTTGAAGCAATCCTGAAACTAGTTAAAAGTCAATTAAAGATAGATGGGACCAGCCCAAAACTCGATAAAGAATTTAAAACTATTAAAGTTAACGAGCCCACCAAAATTAACAATGAGCCAGAGAAGATTTGGCGGGCAGATAAGCAAAGCCTCAAAACAGTATAATTGAGGCCTGCTTTTACACAGAAACAGTCAGAGAATTGAAACAGCAGTCAGAGAGTCATACGGACAGTCAGTGAAGGTTATTCGGACGGTGTGTGAACTTGAAGGTACAGTTCACACAGGCAGAGGCACAACTGAGATTTTCATTCAGCCTCGGGACAATCAATCAATGGAAGGACAGCAGAAGGAGAATGGAAGGAAAGGAGAAAGGAACCACGGCAACCAACAAGAAACCAACTCGGAAGAAAACGAAGATCTGCAAGTTTTTCCCACTCTACAAACTATTCCTGCGTTTGGTGAGCATTTCCTGGTCCTCTGGAATCCAACCTAGTTAGTGTAGTGGGATTGGGAGGGTTGAAGTATTTTGCCTATTGTCATTCTCCCTCGTATATTCCGAAGTGTTCCCCCTTTTAGAGTGATAAGATTATTGTGTTGTGTATATTTTCTTGTCTCAAATAAAAACCAAAGTTCTTGTATCAAATTCAGTTGTTTGCTGCAATTTCATTACAACCCCCAAATAAGTCCAGGTCTAGAACCAAGGGAGTGGGAGCAATTCGAACCACTCAGGAGTCAGAGGCAAAGCTGACCACACACCACCCCTTACACATTGCGTTGCCTCGGCCTGTGCTGCAATAGCTGCTGTCACCTCACCCAAGACACGCGGCATGAGGTCTGGGTCCCCACGGTCTCTCTGTGAGTCAACCATCCTCTGCAAAGTGCCAAGGATGGGCTCGATGGTGTGAAAAGAGCTGAGTGCAATGCTGGAAGTGGACTCCTCCATGCTCCTAGCCAATATATCCATGCTCTCAGGCACCCTTGCAATTGCACCAATGTGCTCAGTATGCATGTTCATCGCCTGTGTAGTCATCGCCTCTACATTGAGGTCCTCATCGGAATCCTGTGCAGCAGAACTCGTGCGCGCACTCACCCTCTGGGAGATGGCTCCTGAGCTTCCCTTTCCCCATGGCATTGCTGCAGCCCGCTGGGTCCCGGAACTTCACCCACATCAAAGCCATTTCCTCTGCTCCTCTCCAGCGACCATGTGGCCCCAGTATTGGATGTCTCGCCCTCGGGAGTCACAGGAAGTAAGGCTTGGTGTTCCTCCTCCTCTCCCATGTCGCTGCCACTGGGAGGCTGAGGGACAGGCTGGTCAGATGGTGGCTGATTTTCTGAAAGCATTAAGGCACAAGAGTGGGTTTAAAATCAGGGGAGGGGCTTAGATGGAAAGTGAGAAAAGCTTGTGGTGTGAGGGGGAAGTAGTATGAGAGAGGAGGGAGAGGTGATGAATATCCATTTTGTCCCCCAGGGGGTCAACCTCTCTGACTGCCACAGTGCCCATGACCTGGGCCACGATGATGCTGCACACTCGCTCCTCCAGCTGTGTAAGGGGGTGCAACTGCTCCTGACCTCCTCCCGTGCATTGCTGCTCCCTCCTGCTATGAGTAAGCTTGGTGTGCAAGAAAACGGACAGCATGTGAGTGAGTTTGCAGCCATGTGTTTGGCAGATGTGCCTACCATAGTTGAATAGCCGTTAATGTCTGCAAGGTGTGAGATGTGGATTTTACCTTTAGTAGATGGGCATAGTTGGTGGGTGAGTGTTGGGGATTTGGCAGTTTATACCGTCTGTGCACAGAGTGAGGTTGAGATGGTGGGAAGTAGAGGATTTTGAAGCATGTACTCAACCTGACCACCCGAGTGAGGTCGTTGAACTTCTTGCGGCACTGGGTGGGTGTCCTGTGAACCACGCTTCTGGCCGAGAGGCAATGGGCTACCTCCCTCCACATCCTCCTGAACTCCTGCGGCAATGGCCTCCTGCCAGTGTCCGGGAAGAGCACTGACCATCGGCGTTCCACAGTCGCAACCAGAGCCTCCAGTGGCTGGTTGCTGAACTGGCGAGCTCGCTGTCTGGGCCTCTGATAAGTCATGAGATTTGTGGTTGATGGATTGCAGCTCCTTTCAGGCCCAGGTCACAAGCAGCAACGATCAGGGTGAGGCTGTGCAGCATGATTGACCCACCCCTTTAAGAGCTGGAAGGCACCAGTCTGTCTGAAGACTAGGTAATTGACAGCGCATGAGCTTGAGTAGCGCTCTGCGGTAGCGCCTCCCTCCCTGACATTAGCACCCTAAGAGAAGTGTGTAGCGCTTGATTCAGTGCTCCACTTCCCTCTAGGGGCGCTAAAATGGAGTTTCGCGGTTGCAGCCACTAATTAGCATTGGTCGCTAAAGTTTGGGCCCGGGCGATGTTAGTGCCCCAAAATGGTCGACACCAAATTTTTCCACCCTTTTAGTCTAAACACTGCCCATTTCTTGTCTTCATGATCTATACCAAGCACTACTCATGTAATTAATGTCCATGCTTCCTGACTTTACACACCCAGGATTAAACAAACCTTCTTATATTCTCTTATTCTTTGTATATCAGAAGAACTCTATATCAGATTAAGCATACTTTGTGCTTGACTCCCCAGCAAAGGAAATCGTTTCTACCCTATTGAATCCCTTTATCACTTTAAACAACATTATTAGGTCACCTTTCAACCTTCTAAACTCAAGAGAATACAACCCAAGTTACATAGAAACATAGAATATATAGGGGCATTCGGCCCCTCGAGCCTGCTCTGCCATTCAATGCGATCATGGCTGATCATCCAAATTCAGTACCCTGTCCCTGCTTTCTCCCCATATCCCTTGATCCCCTTAGCCTTAAGAAATATATCTAACTCATTCTTGAATATATATAATGAATTGGCCTCAACTGTCTTCTGTGGTAGAGAATTCCACAGGTTCACCACTCTCTGGGTGAAGAAATTCCTCCTCATCTCAGTCCTAAATGGCTTACCCCTTATCCTTAGACTGTGATCACTGGTTCTGGACTCCCTCGCCATCGGGAACAGCCTTCCTGCATCTAGTCTGTCTAGTCCTGTTAGAATTTTATAAATTTTAATGAGATCCCCTCTCATTCTTCTAAACTCTAGCGAATATAAGCCGAATAGACCCAATCTCTCTTCATACGTCATTCCTGCCATCCCAGGTATCAGTCTGGTGAATCTTCGCTGCACTCCCTCCATGGCAAGAACATCCTTCCTCAGATAAGGCGACCAAAACTGCACACAATACTCAAGGTGTGGTCTCACCAAGGCCCTGTACAACTGCAGCAAGACATTCTTGCTCCTGTACTCGAATCCTCTCGCTATGAAGGCCAGCATACCATTTGCCTTCTTAACCGTCTGCGGCACCTGCATGCTTACCTTCAGTGACTGGCACACAAGGACACCCAGGTCTCATTGAACTTGCCCTTTTCCCAATCTATTGCTGTTCAGATAATAATCTACCTCCTGTTTTTCCCACCAAAGCGGATAACCTCACATTTATCCACATTATACTGCATCTGCCATGCATCTACCCAATCGCCTAACCTGTCCAAATCACTCTGCATCCAAATCACAGCACACATGCCCACCCAGCTTTGTGTCATCTGCAAACATCTAGTTCCCTCGTCTAGATCACTAATATATATTGTGAAAAACTGGGGTCTTAGCACCGATCCCTGCGGTACCCCACTGGTCACTGCCTTCCACTCGGAAAAGGACCCATTTATTCCAACTCTTTACTTCCTGTCTGCCAACCAGTTTTCTATCCAAGTCAGTACCTTACCCCCAATCCCATGTGCTTTAACTTTACACACTAGTCTCTTATACGGGACCTTATCGAAAGCCTACTGAAATTCCAAATACACCACATCCACTGGTTGTCCCTTATCTATTCTACCAGTTACATCCTCAAAAAATTCCAGTAGATTAGTCAAGCATGATTTGCCTTTTGTAAATCCATGTTGACTTTGTCCGATCCTGTCACTGTTTTCCAGGTGCTTTG
The DNA here is from genome assembly GCF_052327205.1 of Somniosus microcephalus. NCBI lineage: Eukaryota > Metazoa > Chordata > Chondrichthyes > Squaliformes > Somniosidae > Somniosus > Somniosus microcephalus. The sequence goes on from NC_140988.1 coordinate 70,644,379, forward strand.
CTTTTACATCTTTTATAATTGACTCTCGCATTTTCCCCACTACCGATGTCAGGCTTACCGGTCTATAATTCCCTGTTTTTTCTCTGCCATCTTTTTTAAATAGTGGGGTTACATTAGCTGCCCTCCAATTGATGGGAACTATTCTAGAGTCTATAGAATTTTGGAAGTTGATCAGCAGTGCATCTATCATTTCTAGGGCCACTTCCTTAAGTACCCTAGGATGTAGATTATCAGGCCCTGGGGATTTATCAGTCTTCAATCCCATCAATTTCCCTAACACCATTTCCCTACAAATACTGATTTCATTCAGTTCCTCCCTCTCATTAGACCCTATATTCCTCGACATCTCTGGAAGCTATTTGTGTCCTCCTTTTGAAGGCAGAACCAAAGTATGTATTTAATTGGTCAGCCATATCTTTGTTCCCCATTATAAATTCCCCTGATTCTGACTGCAAGGGACCTATGCTTGACTTTACCAATCTTTTTCTCTTCACATATCTATAGAAGCTTTTACAGTCAGTTTTTATGTTCCCTGAAAGCTTACTCTCATACTCTATTTTCCCTCTCTTAATTAATCCCTTTGTCCTCCTTTGCTGAATCCTAAACTGCTCCCAGTCCTCAGGTTTGCTGCTTTTTCTGGCCAATTTAAATGTCCTCTCCTTGGATCTTATGCTATCCCTAATTTCCCTTGTCAGCCAATGTTGAGTCACCTTTTTTGTTTTATTGTTATGCCAAAAAGGGATGAACAAATTCTGTAGTTCATTCATGCGATCTTTAAATGTTTGCCATTGCCTATTCACCGTCAACCATTTAAGTAACATTCCCCAATCCATCCTAGCCAACTCACACCTCATACCATTGTAGTTTCCTTTATTTAAATTCAGGACCCTAGTCTCTGAGTTAACTACTTCACTCTCCATCGTAATGAAGAATTCCATCATATTATGATCGCTCATCCCCAAGTGGCCTCGCGCAACAAGATTGCTAATTAATCCTTTCTCATCACATAATACCCAGTCTCAGATGGCCTGATCTCTAGTTGGTTCCTTGACATATTGGTCCAGGAAACCATCCCGTATACACTCTAGGAATTCCTCTTCCATAGTATTGTTACTAATTTGGTTAGGCCAGTCTATATGTAGATTAAAGTCACCCATGATTACTGCTGTGCCCTTATTACACACATCCCTAATTTCCCATTTACTGCCATCCCCAACCTCAGCATTACTGTTTGGGGGTCTGTATACAATTCCCACTAATGTTTTCTGCCCCTTGGTATTTCTTAGCTCTACCCATATAGATTCCACATCATCAGAGCTAATATCCTTCCTTACTATTGTGTTAATCTCCTCTTTAACCAGCAATGCTACCCCACCGCCTTTGCCTTTTTGCCTGTCCTTCCTGAATATTGACTACCCCTGGATGTTGAGTTCCCTGCCTTGGTCACCCTGGAGCCATGTCTCCATAATCCCAATTATATCATATCCATTTCCATCTATTTGCACAGCTACTTCATCCACATTATTACGAATGCTCCTTGCATTAAGACACAAAGCCTTCAGGCTTGTTTATTTAACACTCTTAGACCTTTTAGAATTATTGTTTACTTTGACCATGTATGATTTACACCCTTGATTTCTCTGACTTCCACTTTTGTTTTTCTCCTTCCTGTCTTTTGCTTCTATCCTTGGTTCCCTTCCCTCTGTCTCCCTGCACAGGTTCCCAACCCCCTGCCATTTTAGTTTAAACCCTCCCCAACAGCACCAGAAAACACTGTCATGGAGTGCGAGAGCGAGGGTCGGGGAGAACGAGAGTGAGATTCGTGGAGAGTGAGAGTGAGAGTCAGGGAGATTGAGAGCGAGAGTTGGGGATAGGGAGAGTTGGGGAGAGGGAGAACATGAGTCGGGGAGAGGGAGAGTGTGAGTCAGGGAGAGGGAGAGCGAAAGCAAGAGTCAGGGAGAGTGAGAGTGTGAGCCAGGCAGAGTGAGAGTCGGGGAGACTGAGAGCGAAAGTCTGGGAGAGCGAGAGCAAGATTCGGGGAGAAGGAGAACGAGAGTCGGGGAGAGTGATAGTGACAGTGAGAGAGAGCGAGAGCATGCGTGAGGGCGTGTGACAGCGCGAGTCGGGGAGAGTGAGAGCAAGAGACGGGGAGAGCGGGAGTCGGGGAGAGTGAGAGCGAGATTAGAGGAGAGCGAGTGCGTGAGTCAGGGAGAGAGAGCGAGAGTCAGGGAGAGAGAGTGAGAGTCAGGGAGAGAGAGCGAGAGTGGGGGAGAGGGAGAGCGAGAGTCGGGGAGAGCGAGAGCGAGAGTCGGGGAGAGCGAGAGCGAGAGTCGGGGAGGGCGAGATCGAGAGTCGGGGAGAGCGAGAGCGAGAGTCGGGGAGAGGGAGAGCGAGAGTCGGGGAGAGAGAGAGCGAGAGTCGGGGAGAGCGAGACTGAGAGTCCGGGAGAGCGAGAGCGAGAGTCGGGGAGAGGGAGAGCGAGAGTCGGGGAGAGCGAGAGCGAGAGTCAGGGAGAGCGAGAGCGAGACTCGGGGAGGGCGAGAGCGAGAGTCGGGGAGAGCGAGAGCGAGAGTGGGGGAGAGGGAGAGCGAGAGTCGGGGAGAGCGAGAGCGAGAGTCGGTGAGAGCGAGAGCGAGAGTCGGTTAGAGCGAGAGCGAGAGTCGGGGAGAGCGAGAGTCGGGCAGAGCGAGAGCGAGAGTCGGGGAGAGCGAGAGCGAGAGCCGGGGAGAGCGAGAGCGAGAATCGGGGAGAGCGAGATCGAGAGTCGGGGAGAGCGAGAGCGAGAGTCGGGAAGAGCGAGAGCGAGAGTCGGGGAGAGCGAGAGCGAGAGTCGGGGAGAGCGAGAGCGAGAGTCGGGGAGAGGGAGAGCGAGAGTCGGGGAGAGCGAGAGCGAGAGTCGGGGAGAGCGAGAGCGAGAGTCGGGGAGAGCGAGAGTCGGGGAGAGGGAGAGCGAGAGTCGGGGAGAGCGAGAGCGAGAGTCGGGGAGAGCGAGAGAGAGAGTCGGAGAGAAGGAGAGCGAGAGTCGGGGAGAGCGAGAGCGAGAGTCGGGGAGAGCGAGAGCGAGAGTCGGGGAGAGGGAGAGCGAGAGTCGGGGAGAGCGAGAGTCGGGGAGAGCAAGAGCGAGAGTCGGGGAGAGAGAGAGCGAGAGCCGGGGAGAGCGAGAGCGAGAGTCGGGGAGAGCGAGAGCGAGAGTCGGGGAGAGCGAGAGCGAGAGTCGGGGAGAGCGAGATCGAGAGTCGGGGAGAGCGAGAGCGAGAGTCGGGAAGAGCCAGAGCGAGAGTCGGGGAGAGCGAGAGCGAGAGTGCGAGAGCGAGACTCGGGGAGAGGGAGAGCGAGAGTCGGGGAGAGCGAGAGCGAGAGTCGGGGAGAGCGAGAGTGAGAGTCGGTGGGAGCGAGAGTCGGGGAGAGGGAGAGCGAGAGTCGGGGAGAGCGAGAGCGAGAGTCGGGGAGAGCGAGAGCGAGAGTGGGGGAGAGCGAGAGCGAGAGTCGGGGAGAGGGAGAGCGAGAGTCGGGGAGAGCGAGAGCGAGAGTCGGGGAGAGCAAGAGCGAGAGTCGGGGAGAGAGAGAGCGAGAGTCGGGGAGAGCGAGAGCGAGAGCGAGAGTCGGGGAGAGCGAGAGCGAGAGTCGGGGAGAGCGAGAGCGAGAGTTGGGGAGAGCGAGAGCGAGAGTCGGTGAGAGCGAGAGCGAGAGTCGGGGAGAGGGAGAGCGAGAGTCGGGGAGATGGAGAGCGAGAGTCGGGGAGAGAGAGAGCGAGAGTCGGGGAGAGCGAGAGCGAGAGTCGGGGAGAGTGAGAGCGAGAGTCGGTGAGAGGGAGAGCGAGAGTCGGGGAGAGGGAGAGCGAGAGTCGGGGAGAGGGAGAGCGAGAGTCTGGGAGAGCGAGAGCGAGAGTCGGGGAGAGCGAGAGCGAGACTCGGGGAGAGGGAGAGCGAGAGTCGGGGACAGCGTGAGCGAGAGTCGGGGAGAGCGAGAGCGAGAGTCGGGGAGAGCGAGAGTCGGGGAGAGGGAGAGCGAGAGTCGGGGAGAGCGAGAGCGAGAGTCGGGTAGAGCGAGAGCGAGAGTCGGGGAGAGGGAGAGCGAGAGTCGGGGAGAGCGAGAGCGAGAGTCGGGGAGAGCAAGAGCGAGAGTCGGGGAGAGAGAGAGCAAGAGTCGGGGAGAGCGAGAGCGAGAGCGAGAGTCGGGGAGAGCGAGAGCGAGAGTCGGGGAGAGCGAGAGCGAAAGTCGGGGAGAGCGAGAGCGAGAGTCGGGGAGACCGAGAGCGAGAGTCGGGGAGGGCGAGATCGAGAGTCGGGGAGAGCGAGAGCGAGAGTCGGGGAGAGCGAGACAGAGAGTCGGGGAGAGCGAGAGCGAGAGTCGGGGAGAGGGAGAGCGAGAGTGGGGGATAGGGAGAGCGAGAGTCGGGGAGAGCGAGAGCGAGAGTCGGGGAGAGCGAGAGCGAGAGTCGGGGAGGGCGAGATCGAGAGTCGGGGAGAGCGAGAGCGAGAGTCGGGGAGAGGGAGAGCGAGAGTCGGGGAGAGAGAGAGCGAGAGTCGGGGAGAGCGAGACCGAGAGTCGGGGAGAGCGAGAGTGAGAGTCGGGGAGAGGGAGAGCGAGAGTCGGGGAGAGCGAGAGCGAGAGTCGGGGAGAGCGAGAGCGAGACTCGGGGAGGGCGAGAGCGAGAGTCGGGGAGAGCGAGAGCGAGAGTGGGGGAGAGGGAGAGCGAGAGTCGGGGAGAGCGAGAGCGAGAGTCGGTGAGAGCGAGAGCGAGAGTCGGTTAGAGCGAGAGCGAGAGTCGGGGAGAGCGAGAGTCGGGCAGAGCGAGAGCGAGAGTCGGGGAGAGCGAGAGCGAGAGTCGGGGAGAGAGAGAGCGAGAATCGGGGAGAGCGAGATCGAGAGTCGGGGAGAGCGAGAGCGAGAGTCGGGAAGAGCGAGAGCGAGAGTCGGGGAGAGCGAGAGCGAGAGTCGGGGAGAGCGAGAGCGAGAGTCGGGGAGAGGGAGAGCGAGAGTCGGGGAGAGCGAGAGCGAGAGTCGGGGAGAGCGAGAGCGAGAGTCGGGGAGAGCGAGAGTCGGGGAGAGGGAGAGCGAGAGTCGGGGAGAGCGAGAGCGAGAGTCGGGGAGAGCGAGAGCGAGAGTCGGAGAGAAGGAGAGCGAGAGTCGGGGAGAGCGAGAGCGAGAGTCGGGGAGAGCGAGAGCGAGAGTCGGGGAGAGGGAGAGCGAGAGTCGGGGAGAGCGAGAGCGAGAGTCGGGGAGAGCCTGAGCGAGAGTCGGGGAGAGAGAGAGCGAGAGCCGGGGAGAGCGAGAGCGAGAGTCGGGGAGAGCGAGAGCGAGAGTCGGGGAGAACGAGAGCGAGAGTCGGGGAGAGCGAGAGAGAGAGTCGGGGAGAGCGAGAGCGAGAGTCGGGGAGAGCGAGAGCGAGAGTCGGGGAGAGCGAGAGCGAGAGTCGGGGAGAGGGAGAGCGAGAGTCGGGGAGAGAGGGAGCGAGAGTCGGGGAGAGCGAGAGCGAGAGTCGGGGAGAGCAAGAGCGAGAGTCGGGGAGAGTGGGAGCGAGAGTCGGGGAGAGCTGGAGCGAGAGTCGGGGAGAGCGAAAGCGAGAGTCGGGGAGAACGAGAGCGAGAGTCGGGGAGAGCGGGAGCGAGAGTCGGGGAGAGCAAGAGCGAGAGTCGGGGAGAGGGAGAGCGAGAGTCGGGGAGAGGGAGAGCGAGAGTCGGGGAGAGCGAGAGCGAGAGTCGGGGAGAGGGAGAGCGAGAGTCGGGGAGAGCGAGAGCGAGAGACGGGGAGAGCAAGAGCGAGAGTCGGGGAGAGAGAGAGCGAGAGTCGGGGAGAGCAAGAGCGAGAGTCGGGGAGAGAGAGAGCGAGAGCCGGGGAGAGCGAGAGCGAGAGTCGGGGAGAGCGAGAGCGAGAGTCGGGGAGAGCGAGAGCGAGAGTCGGTTAGAGCGAGAGCGAGAGTCGGGGAGAGCGAGAGTCGGGCAGAGCGAGAGCGAGAGTCGGGGAGAGCGAGAGCGAGAGTCGGGGAGAGAGAGAGCGAGAATCGGGGAGAGCGAGATCGAGAGTCGGGGAGAGCGAGAGCGAGAGTCGGGAAGAGCGAGAGCGAGAGTCGGGGAGAGCGAGAGCGAGAGTCGGGGAGAGCGAGAGCGAGAGTCGGGGAGAGGGAGAGCGAGAGTCGGGGAGAGCGAGAGCGAGAGTCGGGGAGAGCGAGAGCGAGAGTCGGGGAGAGCGAGAGTCGGGGAGAGGGAGAGCGAGAGTCGGGGAGAGCGAGAGCGAGAGTCGGGGAGAGCGAGAGCGAGAGTCGGAGAGAAGGAGAGCGAGAGTCGGGGAGAGCGAGAGCGAGAGTCGGGGAGAGCGAGAGCGAGAGTCGGGGAGAGGGAGAGCGAGAGTCGGGGAGAGCGAGAGCGAGAGTCGGGGAGAGCCTGAGCGAGAGTCGGGGAGAGAGAGAGCGAGAGCCGGGGAGAGCGAGAGCGAGAGTCGGGGAGAGCGAGAGCGAGAGTCGGGGAGAACGAGAGCGAGAGTCGGGGAGAGCGAGAGAGAGAGTCGGGGAGAGCGAGAGCGAGAGTCGGGGAGAGCGAGAGCGAGAGTCGGGGAGAGCGAGAGCGAGAGTCGGGGAGAGGGAGAGCGAGAGTCGGGGAGAGAGGGAGCGAGAGTCGGGGAGAGCGAGAGCGAGAGTCGGGGAGAGCAAGAGCGAGAGTCGGGGAGAGTGGGAGCGAGAGTCGGGGAGAGCTGGAGCGAGAGTCGGGGAGAGCGAAAGCGAGAGTCGGGGAGAACGAGAGCGAGAGTCGGGGAGAGCGGGAGCGAGAGTCGGGGAGAGCAAGAGCGAGAGTCGGGGAGAGTGAGAGCGAGAGTCGGGGAGAGGGAGAGCGAGAGTCGGGGAGAGCGAGAGCGAGAGTCGGGGAGAGGGAGAGCGAGAGTCGGGGAGAGCGAGAGCGAGAGACGGGGAGAGCAAGAGCGAGAGTCGGGGAGAGAGAGAGCGAGAGTCGGGGAGAGCAAGAGCGAGAGTCGGGGAGAGAGAGAGCGAGAGCCGGGGAGAGCGAGAGCGAGAGTCGGGGAGAGCGAGAGCGAGAGTCGGGGAGAGCGAGAGCGAGAGTCGGGGAGAGCGAGAGCGAGAGTCGGGGAGAGCGAGAGCGAGAGTCGGGGAGAGCGAGAGCGAGAGTCGGGGAGAGGGAGAGCGAGAGTCGGGGAGAGAGGGAGCGAGTGTCGGGGAGAGCGAGAGCGAGAGTCGGGGAGAGCGAGAGCGAGAGTCGGGGAGAGCGGGAGCGAGAGTCGGGGAGAGCTAGAGTGAGAGTTGGGGAGAGCGAAAGCGAGAGTCGGGGAGAACGAGAGCGAGAGTCGGGGAGAGCGAGAGCGAGAGTCGGGGAGAGCGAGAGCGAGAGTCGGGGAGAGGGAGAGCGAGAGTCGGGGAGAGGGAGAGCGAGAGTCGGGGAGAGCGAGAGCGAGAGTCGGGGAGAGCGAGAGCGAGAGTCGGGGAGAGCGAGATCGAGAGTCGGGGAGAGCGAGAGCGAGAGTCGGGAAGAGCCAGAGCGAGAGTCGCGGAGAGCGAGAGCGAGAGTCGGGGAGAGCGAGAGCGAGAGTCGGGGAGAGCGAGAGTCGGGGAGAGGGAGAGCGAGAGTCGGGGAGAGCGAGAGCGAGAGTCGGGGAGAGCGAGAGTCGGGGAGAGCGAGAGCGAGAGTCGGGGAGAGGGAGAGCGAGAGTCGGGGAGAGCGAGAGCGAGAGTCGGGGAGAGCGAGAGCGAGAGTCGGGGAGAGAGAGAGCGAGAGTCGGGGAGAGCGAGAGCGAGAGCGAGAGTCGGGGAGAGCGAGAGCAAGAGTAGGGGAGAGCGAGAGCGAGAGTCGGGGAGAGCGAGAGCGAGAGTCGGGGAGAGCGAGAGCGAGAGTCGGGGAGAGGGAGAGCGAGAGTCGGGGAGAGGGAGAGCGAGAGTCGGGGAGAGAGAGAGCGAGAGTCGGGGAGAGCGAGAGCGAGAGTCGGGGAGAGAGAGAGCGAGAGTCGGGGAGAGGGAGAGCGAGAGTCGGGGAGAGGGAGAGCGAGAGTCGGGGAGAGGGAGAGCGAGAGTCGGGGAGAGCGAGAGCGAGAGTCGGGGAGAGCGAGAGCGAGACTCGGGGAGAGCGAGAGCGAGAGTCGGGGAGAGCGAGAGCGAGAGTTGGGGAGAGGGAGATCGAGAGTCGGGGAGAGCGACAGCGACAGTCGGGCAGAGCGAGAGCGAGAGTCGGGGAGAGCGAGAGCGAGAGTCGGGGAGAGCGAGAGCGAGAGTCAGGGAGAGGGAGAGCGAGCGCCGGGGAGAGCGAGAGCGAGAGTCGGGGAGAGCGACAGCGAGAGTCGGGGAGAGCGAGAGTCGGGGAGAGGGTGAGCGAGAGTCGGGGAGAGCGAGAGCGAGAGTCGGGGAGAGCGAGAGCGAGAGTCGGGGAGAGGGAGAACGAGAGTCGGGGAGAGGGAGAGCGAGAGTCGGGGAGAGGGAGAGCGAGAGTCGGGGTGAGCGAGAGCGAGAGTCGGGGAGAGCGAGAGCGAGACTCGGGGAGAGCGAGAGCGAGAGTCGGGGAGAGCGAGAGCGAGAGTCGGGGAGAGGGAGAGCGAGAGTCGGGGAGACCGAGCGCGAGAGTCGGGGAGAGCGAAGCGAGAGTCGGGGAGAGCGAGAGCGAGAGTCGGGGAGAGCGAGAGCGAGAGTCGGGGAGAGCGAGAGCGAGAGTCGGGGAGAGCGAGAGCGAGAGTCGGGGAGAGAGAAATCGAGAGTCGGGGAGAGCGAGAGCGAGAGTCGGGAAGAGCCAGAGCGAGAGTCGGGGAGAGCGAGAGCGAGAGTCGGGGAGAGCGAGAGCGAGAGTCGGGGAGAGGGAGAGCGAGAGTCGGGGAGAGCGAGAGCGAGAGTCGGGGAGAGCGAGAGCGAGAGTCGGGGAGAGCGAGAGTCGGGGAGAGGGAGAGCGAGAGTCGGGGAGAGCGAGAGCGAGAGTCGGGGAGAGAGAGAGCGAGAGTCGGGGAGAGCGAGAGCGAGATTCGGGGAGAGGGAGAGCGAGAGTCGGGGAGAGCGAGAGCGAGAGTCGGGGAGAGCAAGAGCGAGAGCGAGAGTCGGGGAGAGCGAGAGCGAGAGTCGGGGAGAGGGAGAGCGAGAGTCGGGGAGAGCGAGAGCGAGAGTCGGGGAGAGCGAGAGCGAGAGTCGGGGAGAGCGAGAGTCGGGGAGAGGGAGAGCGAGAGTCGGGGAGAGCGAGAGCGAGAGTCGGGGAGAGCGAGAGCGAGAGTCGGGGAGAGGGAGAGCGAGAGTCGGGGAGATCGAGAGCGAGAGTCGGGGAGAGCAAGAGCGAGAGTCGGGGAGAGCGAGAGCGAGAGTCGGGGAGAGCGAGAGCGAGAGTCGGGGAGAGCGAGAGCGAGAGCGAGAGTCGGGGAGAGCGAGAGCGAGAGTCGGGGAGAGCGAGAGCGAGAGTCGGGGAGAGGGAGAGCGAGAGTCGGGGAGAGGGAGAGCGAGAGTCGGGGAGAGCGAGAGCGAGAGTCGGGGAGAGCGAGAGCGAGACTCGGGGAGAGCGAGAGCGAGAGTCGGGGAGAGCGAGAGCGAGAGTCGGGGAGAGGGAGAGCGAGAGTCGGGGAGAGCGAGAGCGAGAGTCGGGGAGAGCGAGATCGAGAGTCGGGGAGAGCGAGAGCGAGAGTCGGGAAGAGCGAGAGCGAGAGTCGGGCTGAGCGAGAGCGAGAGTCGATGAGAGCGAGAGCGAGAGTCGGGGAGAGCGAGAGCGAGAGTCGGGGAGAGCGAGAGTCGGGGAGAGGGAGAGCGAGAGTCGGGGAGAGCGAGAGCGAGAGTCGGGGAGAGCGAGAGCGAGAGTCGGGGAGAGCGAGAGTCGGGGAGAGGGAGAGCGAGAGTCGGGGAGAGCGAGAGCGAGAGTCGGGGAGAGAGAGAGCGAGAGCCGGGGAGAGCGAGAGCGAGAGTCGGGGAGAGCGAGAGCGAGAGTCGGGGAGAGCGAGAGCGAGAGTCGGGGAGAGCGAGAGCGAGAGTCGGGGAGAGCGAGAGCGAGAGTCGGGGAGAGGGAGAGCGAGAGTCGGGGAGAGAGGGAGCGAGAGTCGGGGAGAGCGAGAGCGAGAGTCGGGGAGAGCGAGAGCGAGAGTCCGGGAGAGCGGGAGCGAGAGTCGGGGAGAGATAGAGCGAGAGTCGGGGAGAGCGAAAGCGAGAGTCGGGGAGAACGAGAGCGAGAGTCGGGGAGAGCGAGAGCGAGAGTCGGGGAGAGCGAGAGCGAGAGTCGGGGAGAGGGAGAGCGAGAGTCGGGGAGAGGGAGAGCGAGAGTCGGGGAGAGCGAGAGCGAGAGTCGGGGAGAGCGAGAGCGAGTGTCGGGGAGAGCGAGAGCGAGAGTCGGAGAGAGCGAGAGTCGGGGAGAGCGAGATCGAGAGTCGGGGAGAGCGAGAGCGAGAGTCGGGAAGAGCCAGAGCGAGAGTCGGGGAGAGCGAGAGCGAGAGTCGGGGAGAGCGAGAGTCGGGGAGAGCGAGAGCGAGAGTCGGGGAGAGCGAGAGCGAGAGTCGGGGAGAGCGAGACCGAGAGTCGGGGTGAGCGAGAGCGAGAGTCGGGGAGAGGGAGAGCGAGAGTCGGGGAGAGCGAGAGCGAGAGTCGGGGAGAGCGAGAGCGAGAGTCGGGCAGAGCGAGAGCGAGAGTCGGGGAGAGCGAGAGCGAGAGTCGGGGAGAGCGAGAGCGAGAATCGGGGAGAGCGAGATCGAGAGTCGGGGAGAGCGAGAGCGAGAGTAGGGAAGAGCGAGAGCGAGAGTCGGGGAGAGCGAGAGCGAGAGTCGGGGAGAGCGAGAGCGAGAGTCGGGGAGAGGGAGAGCGAGAGTCGGGGAGAGCGAGAGCGAGAGTCGGGGAGAGCGAGAGCGAGAGTCGGGGAGAGCGAGAGTCGGGGAGAGGGAGAGCGAGAGTCGGGGAGAGCGAGAGCGAGAGTCGGGGAGAGCGAGAGCGAGAGTCGGGGAGAAGGAGAGCGAGAGTCGGGGAGAGCGAGAGCGAGAGTCGGGGAGAGCGAGAGCGAGAGTCGGGGAGAGGGAGAGCGAGAGTCGGGGAGAGCGAGAGCGAGAGTCGGGGAGAGCGAGAGCGAGAGTCGGGGAGAGAGAGAGCGAGAGCCGGGGAGAGCGAGAGCGAGAGTCGGGGAGAGCGAGAGCAAGAGTCGGGGAGAGCGAGAGCGAGAGTCGGGCAGAGCGAGAGCGAGAGTCGGGGAGAGCGAGAGCGAGAGTCGGGGAGAGGGAGAGCGAGAGTCGGGGAGAGAGGGAGCGAGAGTCGGGGAGAGCGAGAGCGAGAGTCGGGGAGAGCGAGAGCGAGAGTCGGGGAGAGCGGGAGCGAGAGTCGGGGAGAGCTAGAGCGAGAGTCGGGGAGAGCGAAAGCGAGAGTCGGGGAGAACGAGAGCGAGAGTCGGGGAGAGCGAGAGCGAGAGTCGGGGAGAGCGAGAGCGAGAGTCGGGGAGAGGGAGAGCGAGAGTCGGGGAGAGGGAGAGCGAGAGTCGGGGAGAGCGAGAGCGAGAGTCGGGGAGAGCGAGAGCGAGTGTCGGGGAGAGCGAGAGCGAGAGTCGGGGAGAGCGAGAGCGAGAGTCGGGGAGAGCGAGATCGAGAGTCGGGGAGAGCGAGAGCGAGAGTCGGGAAGAGCCAGAGCGAGAGTCGGGGAGAGCGAGAGCGAGAGTGCGAGAGCGAGACTCGGGGAGAGGGAGAGCGAGAGTCGGGGAGAGCGAGAGCGAGAGTCGGGGAGAGCGAGAGCGAGAGTCGGGGAGAGCGAGAGTCGGGGAGAGGGAGAGCGAGAGTCGTGGAGAGCGAGAGCGAGAGTCGGGGAGAGCGAGAGCGAGAGTCGGGGAGAGCGAGAGCGAGAGTGGGGGAGAGCGAGAGCGAGAGTCGGGGAGAGGGAGAGCGAGAGTCGGGGAGAGCGAGAGCGAGACTCGGGGAGAGCAAGAGCGAGAGTCGGGGAGAGAGAGAGCGAGAGTCGGGGAGAGCGAGAGCGAGAGCGAGAGTCGGGGAGAGCGAGAGCGAGAGTAGGGGAGAGCGAGAGCGAGAGTCGGGGAGAGCGAGAGCGAGAGTCGGTGAGAGCGAGAGCGAGAGTCGGGGAGAGGGAGAGCGAGAGTCGGGGAGAGGGAGAGCGAGAGTCGGGGAGAGAGAGAGCGAGAGTCGGGGAGAGCGAGAGTGAGAGTCGGGGAGAGTGAGAGCGAGAGTCGGTGAGAGGGAGAGCGAGAGTCGGGGAGAGGGAGAGCGAGAGTCGGGGAGAGGGAGAGCGAGAGTCAGGGAGAGCGTGAGCGAGAGTCGGGGAGAGCGAGAGCGAGACTCGGGGAGAGGGAGAGCGAGATTCGGGGACAGCGAGAGCGAGAGTCGGGGAGAGCGAGAGCGAGAGTCGGGGAGAGCGAGAGTCGGGGAGAGGGAGAGCGAGAGTCGGGGAGAGCGAGAGCGAAAGTCGGGGACAGCGAGAGCGAGAGTCGGGGAGAGGGAGAGCGAGAGTCGGGGAGAGCGAGATCGAGAGTCGGGGAGAGCTAGAGCGAGAGTCGGGGAGAGAGAGAGAGCGAGAGTCGGGGAGAGCGAGAGCGAGAGCGAGAGTCGGGGAGAGCGAGAGCGAGAGTCGGGGAGAGCGAGAGCGAAAGTCGGGGAGAGCGAGAGCGAGAGTCGGGGAGACCGAGAGCGAGAGTCGGGGAGGGCGAGATCGAGAGTCGGGGAGAGCGAGACAGAGAGTCGGGGAGAGCGAGTGCGAGAGTCGGGGAGAGGGAGAGCGAGAGTGGGGGAGAGGGAGAGCGAGAGTCGGGGAGAGCGAGAGCGAGAGTCGGGGAGAGCGAGAGCGAGAGTCGGGGAGGGCGAGATCGAGAGTCGGGGAGAGCGAGAGCGAGAGTCGGGGAGAGGGAGAGCGAGAGTCGGGGAGAGAGAGAGCGAGAGTCGGGGAGAGCGAGACTGAGAGTCAGGGAGAGCGAGAGCGAGAGTCGGGGAGAGGGAGAGCGAGAGTCGGGGAGAGCGAGAGCGAGAGTCAGGGAGAGCGAGAGCGAGACTCGGGGAGGGCGAGAGCGAGAGTCGGGGAGAGCGAGAGCGAGAGTGGGGGAGAGGGAGAGCGAGAGTCGGGGAGAGCGAGAGCGAGAGTCGGTGAGAGCGAGAGCGAGAGTCGGTTAGAGCGAGAGCGAGAGTCGGGGAGAGCGAGAGTCGGGCAGAGCGAGAGCGAGAGTCGGGGAGAGCGAGAGCGAGAGCCGGGGAGAGCGAGAGCGAGAATCGGGGAGAGCGAGATCGAGAGTCGGGGAGAGCGAGAGCGAGAGTCGGGAAGAGCGAGAGCGAGAGTCGGGGAGAGCGAGAGCGAGAGTCGGGGAGAGCGAGAGCGAGAGTCGGGGAGAGGGAGAGCGAGAGTCAGGGAGAGCGAGAGCGAGAGTCGGGGAGAGAGAGAGCGAGAGTCGGGGAGAGCGAGAGTCGGGGAGAGGGAGAGCGAGAGTCGGGGAGAGCGAGAGCGAGAGTCGGGGAGAGCGAGAGAGAGAGTCGGAGAGAAGGAGAGCGAGAGTCGGGGAGAGCGAGTGCGAGAGTCGGGGAGAGCGAGAGCGAGAGTCGGGGAGAGGGAGAGCGAGAGTCGGGGAGAGCGAGAGTCGGGGAGAGCAAGAGCGAGAGTCGGGGAGAGAGAGAGCGAGAGTCGGTGAGAGCGAGATCGAGAGTCGGGGAGAGCGAGAGCGAGAGTCGGGAAGAGCCAGAGCGAGAGTCGGGGAGAGCGAGAGCGAGAGTGCGAGAGCGAGACTCGGGGAGAGGGAGAGCGAGAGTCGGGGAGAGCAAGAGCGAGAGTCGGGGAGAGCGAGAGCGAGAGTCGGTGGGAGCGAGAGTCGGGGAAAGGGAGAGCGAGAGTCGGGGAGAGCGAGAGCGAGAGTCGGGGAGAGCGAGAGCGAGAGTCGGGGAGAGCGAGAGCGAGAGTGGGGGAGAGCGAGAGCGAGAGTCGGGGAGAGGGAGAGCGAGAGTCGGGGAGAGCGAGAGCGAGAGTCGGGGAGAGCAAGAGTGAGAGTCGGGGAGAGAGAGAGCGAGAGTCGGGGAGAGCGAGAGCGAGAGCGAGAGTCGGGGAGAGCGAGAGCGAGAGTCGGGGAGAGCGAGAGCGAGAGTCGGGGAGAGCGAGAGCGAGAGTCGGTGAGAGCGAGAGCGAGAGTCGGGGAGAGGGAGAGCGAGAGTCGGGGAGATGGAGAGCGAGAGTCGGGGAGAGAGAGAGCGAGAGTCGGGGAGAGCGAGAGCGAGAGTCGGGGAGAGTGAGAGCGAGAGTCGGTGAGAGGGAGAGCGAGAGTCGGGGAGAGGGAGAGTGAGAGTCGGGGAGAGGGAGAGCGAGAGTCTGGGAGAGCGAGAGCGAGAGTCGGGGAGAGCGAGAGCGAGACTCGGGGAGAGGGAGAGCGAGAGTCGGGGACAGCGAGAGCGAGAGTCGGGGAGAGCGAGAGCGAGAGTCGGGGAGAGCGAGAGTCGGGGAGAGGGAGAGCGAGAGTCGGGGAGAGCGAGAGCGAGAGTCGGGGAGAGCGAGAGCGAGAGTCGGGGAGAGGGAGAGCGAGAGTCGGGGAGAGCGAGAGCGAGAGTCGGGGAGAGCAAGAGCGAGAGTCGGGGAGAGAGAGAGCGAGAGTCGGGGAGAGCGAGAGCGAGAGTCGGGGAGAGCGAGAGCGAGAGTCAGGGAGAGCGAGAGCGAAAGTCGGGGAGAGCGAGAGCGAGAGTCGGGGAGACCGAGAGCGAGAGTCGGGGAGGGCGAGATCGAGAGTCGGGGAGAGCGAGAGCGAGAGTCGGGGAGAGCGAGACAGAGAGTCGGGGAGAGCGAGAGCGAGAGTCGGGGAGAGGGAGAGCAAGAGTGGGGGATAGGGAGAGCGAGAGTCGGGGAGAGCGAGAGCGAGAGTCGGGGAGAGCGAGAGCGAGAGTCGGGGAGGGCGAGATCGAGAGTCGGGGAGAGCTAGAGCGAGAGTCGGGGAGAGGGAGAGCGAGAGTCGGGGAGAGAGAGAGCGAGAGTCGGGGAGAGCGAGACCGAGAGTCGGGGAGAGCGAGAGGGAGAGTCGGGGAGAGGGAGAGCGAGAGTCGGGGAGAGCGAGAGCGAGAGTCGGGGAGAGCGAGAGCGAGACTCGGGGAGGGCGAGAGCGAGAGTCGGGGAGAGCGAGAGCGAGAGTGGGGGAGAGGGAGAGCGAGAGTCGGGGAGAGCGAGAGCGAGAGTCGGTGAGAGCGAGAGCGAGAGTCGGTTAGAGCGAGAGCGAGAGTCGGGGAGAGCGAGAGTCGGGCAGAGCGAGAGCGAGAGTCGGGGAGAGCGAGAGCGAGAGTCGGGGAGAGCGAGAGCGAGAATCGGGGAGAGCGAGATCGAGAGTCGGGGAGAGCGAGATCGAGAGTCGGGAAGAGCGAGAGCGAGAGTCGGGGAGAGCGAGAGCGAGAGTCGGGGAGAGCGAGAGCGAGAGTCGGGGAGAGGGAGAGCGAGAGTCGGGGAGAGCGAGAGCGAGAGTCGGGGAGAGCGAGAGCGAGAGTCGGGGAGAGCGAGAGTCGGGGAGAGGGAGAGCGAGAGTCGGGGAGAGCGAGAGCGAGAGTCGGGGAGAGCGAGAGCGAGAGTCGGAGAGAAGGAGAGCGAGAGTCGGGGAGAGCGAGAGCGAGAGTCGGGGAGAGCGAGAGCGAGAGTCGGGGAGAGGGAGAGCGAGAGTCGGGGAGAGCGAGAGCGAGCGTCGGGGAGAGCAAGAGCGAGAGTCGGGGAGAGAGAGAGCGAGAGCCGGGGAGAGCGAGAGCGAGAGTCGGGGAGAGCGAGAGCGAGAGTCGGGGAGAGCGAGAGCGAGAGTCGGGGAGAGCGAGAGCGAGAGTCGGGGAGAGCGAGAGCGAGAGTCGGGGAGAGCGAGAGCGAGAGTCGGGGAGAGGGAGAGCGAGAGTCGGGGAGAGAGGGAGCGAGAGTCGGGGAGAGCGAGAGCGAGAGTCGGGGAGAGCGAGAGCGAGAGTTGGGCAGAGCGGGAGCGAGAGTCGGGGAGAGCTGGAGCGAGAGTCGGGGAGAGCGAAAGCGAGAGTCGGGGAGAACGAGAGCGAGAGTCGGGGAGAGCGAGACAGAGAGTCGGGGAGAGCGAGAGCGAGAGTCGGGGAGAGGGAGAGCGAGAGTGGGGGAGAGGGAGAGCGAGAGTCGGGGAGAGCGAGAGCGAGAGTCGGGGAGAGCGAGAGCGAGAGTCGGGGAGGGCGAGATCGAGAGTCGGGGAGAGCGAGAGCGAGAGTCGGGGAGAGGGAGAGCGAGAGTCGGGGAGAGAGAGAGCGAGAGTCGGGGAGAGCGAGACGAGAGTCAGGGAGAGCGAGAGCGAGAGTCGGGGAGAGGGAGAGCGAGAGTCGGGGAGAGCGAGAGCGAGAGTCAGGGAGAGCGAGAGCGAGACTCGGGGAGGGCGAGAGCGAGAGTCGGGGAGAGCGAGAGCGAGAGTGGGGGAGAGGGAGAGCGAGAGTCGGGGAGAGCGAGAGCGAGAGTCGGTGAGAGCGAGAGCGAGAGTCGGTTAGAGCGAGAGCGAGAGTCGGGGAGAGCGAGAGTCTGGCAGAGCGAGAGCGAGAGTCGGGGAGAGCGAGAGCGAGAGCCGGGGAGAGCGAGAGCGAGAATCGGGGAGAGCGAGATCGAGAGTCGGGGAGAGCGAGAGCGAGAGTCGGGAAGAGCGAGAGCGAGAGTCGGGGAGAGCGAGAGCGAGAGTCGGGGAGAGCGAGAGCGAGAGTCGGGGAGAGGGAGAGCGAGAGTCGGGGAGAGCGAGAGCGAGAGTCGGGGAGAGCGAGAGCGAGAGTCGGGGAGAGCGAGAGTCGGGGAGAGGGAGAGCGAGAGTCGGGGAGAGCGAGAGCGAGAGTCGGGGAGAGCGAGAGAGAGAGTCGGAGAGAAGGAGAGCGAGAGTCGGGGAGAGCGAGAGCGAGAGTCGGGGAGAGCGAGAGCGAGAGTCGGGGAGAGGGAGAGCGAGAGTCGGGGAGAGCGAGAGTCGGGGAGAGCAAGAGCGAGAGTCGGGGAGAGAGAGAGCGAGAGCCGGGGAGAGCGAGAGCGAGAGTCGGGGAGAGCGAGAGCGAGAGTCGGGGAGAGCGAGAGTGAGAGTCGGGGAGAGCGAGATCGAGAGTCGGGGAGAGCGAGAGCGAGAGTCGGGAAGAGCCAGAGCGAGAGTCGGGGAGAGCGAGAGCGAGAGTGCGAGAGCGAGACTCAGGGAGAGGGAGAGCGAGAGTCGGGGAGAGCGAGAGCGAGAGTCGGGGAGAGCGAGAGCGAGAGTCGGTGGGAGCGAGAGTCGGGGAGAGGGAGAGCGAGAGTCGGGGAGAGCGAGAGCGAGAGTCGGGGAGAGCGAGAGCGAGAGTCGGGGAGAGCGAGAGCGAGAGTGGGGGAGAGCGAGAGCGAGAGTCGGGGAGAGGGAGAGCGAGAGTCGGGGAGAGCGAGAGCGAGAGTCGGGGAGAGCAAGAGCGAGAGTCGGGGAGAGAGAGAGCGAGAGTCGGGGAGAGCGAGAGCGAGAGCGAGAGTCGGGGAGAGCGAGAGCGAGAGTCGGGGAGAGCGAGAGCGAGAGTCGGGGAGAGCGAGAGCGAGAGTCGGTGAGAGCGAGAGCGAGAGTCGGGGAGAGGGAGAGCGAGAGTCGGGGAGATGGAGAGCGAGAGTCGGGGAGAGAGAGAGCGAGAGTCGGGGAGAGCGAGAGCGAGAGTCGGGGAGAGTGAGAGCGAGAGTCGGTGAGAGGGAGAGCGAGAGTCGGGGAGAGGGAGAGCGAGAGTCGGGGAGAGGGAGAGCGAGAGTCTGGGAGAGCGAGAGCGAGAGTCGGGGAGAGCGAGAGCGAGACTCGGGGAGAGGGAGAGCGAGAGTCGGGGACAGCATGAGCGAGAGTCGGGGAGAGCGAGAGCGAGAGTCGGGGAGAGCGAGAGTCGGGGAGAGGGAGAGCGAGAGTCGGGGAGAGCGAGAGCGAGAGTCGGGGAGAGCGAGAGCGAGAGTCGGGGAGAGGGAGAGCGAGAGTCGGGGAGAGCGAGAGCGAGAGTCGGGGAGAGCAAGAGCGAGAGTCGGGGAGAGAGAGAGCGAGAGTCGGGGAGAGCGAGAGCGAGAGCGAGAGTCGGGGAGAGCGAGAGCGAGAGTCGGGGAGAGCGAGAGCGAAAGTCGGGGAGAGCGAGAGCGAGAGTAGGGGAGACCGAGAGCGAGAGTCGGGGAGGGCGAGATCGAGAGTCGGGGAGAGCGAGAGCGAGAGTCGGGGAGAGCGAGACAGAGAGTCGGGGAGAGCGAGAGCGAGAGTCGGGGAGAGGGAGAGCGAGAGTGGGGGATAGGGAGAGCGAGAGTCGGGGAGAGCGAGAGCGAGAGTCGGGGAGAGCGAGAGCGAGAGTCGGGGAGGGCGAGATCGAGAGTCGGGGAGAGCGAGAGCGAGAGTCGGGGAGAGGGAGAGCGAGAGTCGGGGAGAGAGAGAGCGAGAGTCGGGGAGAGCGAGACCGAGAGTCGGGGAGAGCGAGAGTGAGAGTCGGGGAGAGGGAGAGCGAGAGTCGGGGAGAGCGAGAGCGAGAGTCGGGGAGAGCGAGAGCGAGACTCGGGGAGGGCGAGAGCGAGAGTCGGGGAGAGCGAGAGCGAGAGTGGGGGAGAGGGAGAGCGAGAGTCGGGGAGAGCGAGAGCGAGAGTCGGTGAGAGCGAGAGCGAGAGTCGGTTAGAGCGAGAGCGAGAGTCGGGGAGAGCGAGAGTCGGGCAGAGCGAGAGCGAGAGTCGGGGAGAGCGAGAGCGAGAGTCGGGGAGAGCGAGAGCGAGAATCGGGGAGAGCGAGATCGAGAGTCGGGGAGAGCGAGAGCGAGAGTCGGGAAGAGCGAGAGCGAGAGTCGGGGAGAGCGAGAGCGAGAGTCGGGGAGAGCGAGAGCGAGAGTCGGGGAGAGGGAGAGCGAGAGTCGGGGAGAGCGAGAGCGAGAGTCGGGGAGAGCGAGAGCGAGAGTCGGGGAGAGCGAGAGTCGGGGAGAGGGAGAGCGAGAGTCGGGGAGAGCGAGAGCGCGAGTCGGGGAGAGCGAGAGCGAGAGTCGGAGAGAAGGAGAGCGAGAGTCGGGGAGAGCGAGAGCGAGAGTCGGGGAGAGCGAGAGCGAGAGTCGGGGAGAGGGAGAGCGAGAGTCGGGGAGAGCGAGAGCGAGCGTCGGGGAGAGCAAGAGCGAGAGTCGGGGAGAGAGAGAGCGAGAGCCGGGGAGAGCGAGAGCGAGAGTCGGGGAGAGCGAGAGCGAGAGTCGGGGAGACCGAGAGCGAGAGTCGGGGAGAGCGAGAGCGAGAGTCGGGGAGAGCGAGAGCGAGAGTCGGGGAGAGCGAGAGCGAGAGTCGGGGAGAGCGAGAGCGAGAGTCGGGGAGAGGGAGAGCGAGAGTCGGGGAGAGAGGGAGCGAGAGTCGGGGAGAGCGAGAGCGAGAGTCGGGGAGAGCGAGAGCGAGAGTCGGGCAGAGCGGGAGCGAGAGTTGGGGAGAGCTGGAGCGAGAGTCGGGGAGAGCGAAAGCGAGAGTCGGGGAGAACGAGAGCGAGAGTCGGGGAGAGCGAGAGCGAGAGTCGGGGAGAGCGAGAGCGAGAGTCGGGGAGAGGGAGAGCGAGAGTCGGGGAGAGGGAGAGCGAGAGTCGGGGAGAGCGAGAGCGAGAGTCGGGGAGAGGGAGAGCGAGAGTCGGGGAGAGCGAGAGCGAGAGTCGGGGAGAGCGAGAGCGAGAGTCGGGGAGAGCGAGAGCGAGAGTGGGGGAGAGCGAGAGCGAGAGTCGGGGAGAGGGAGAGCGAGAGTCGGGGAGAGCGAGAGCGAGAGTCGGGGAGAGCAAGAGCGAGAGTCGGGGAGAGAGAGAGCGAGAGTCGGGGAGAGCGAGAGCGAGAGCGAGAGTCGGGGAGAGCGAGAGCGAGAGTCGGGGAGAGCGAGAGCGAGAGTCGGGGAGAGCGAGAGCGAGAGTCGGTGAGAGCGAGAGCGAGAGTCGGGGAGAGGGAGAGCGAGAGTCGGGGAGATGGAGAGCGAGAGTCGGGGAGAGAGAGAGCGAGAGTCGGGGAGAGCGAGAGCGAGAGTCGGGGAGAGTGAGAGCGAGAGTCGGTGAGAGGGAGAGCGAGAGTCGGGGAGAGGGAGAGCGAGAGTCGGGGAGAGGGAGAGCGAGAGTCTGGGAGAGCGAGAGCGAGAGTCGGGGAGAGCGAGAGCGAGACTCGGGGAGAGGGAGAGCGAGAGTCGGGGACAGCATGAGCGAGAGTCGGGGAGAGCGAGAGCGAGAGTCGGGGAGAGCGAGAGTCGGGGAGAGGGAGAGCGAGAGTCGGGGAGAGCGAGAGCGAGAGTCGGGGAGAGCGAGAGCGAGAGTCGGGGAGAGGGAGAGCGAGAGTCGGGGAGAGCGAGAGCGAGAGTCGGGGAGAGCAAGAGCGAGAGTCGGGGAGAGAGAGAGCGAGAGTCGGGGAGAGCGAGAGCGAGAGCGAGAGTCGGGGAGAGCGAGAGCGAGAGTCGGGGAGAGCGAGAGCGAAAGTCGGGGAGAGCGAGAGCGAGAGTAGGGGAGACCGAGAGCGAGAGTCGGGGAGGGCGAGATCGAGAGTCGGGGAGAGCGAGAGCGAGAGTCGGGGAGAGCGAGACAGAGAGTCGGGGAGAGCGAGAGCGAGAGTCGGGGAGAGGGAGAGCGAGAGTGGGGGATAGGGAGAGCGAGAGTCGGGGAGAGCGAGAGCGAGAGTCGGGGAGAGCGAGAGCGAGAGTCGGGGAGGGCGAGATCGAGAGTCGGGGAGAGCGAGAGCGAGAGTCGGGGAGAGGGAGAGCGAGAGTCGGGGAGAGAGAGAGCGAGAGTCGGGGAGAGCGAGACCGAGAGTCGGGGAGAGCGAGAGTGAGAGTCGGGGAGAGGGAGAGCGAGAGTCGGGGAGAGCGAGAGCGAGAGTCGGGGAGAGCGAGAGCGAGACTCGGGGAGAGCGAGAGCGAGAGTCGGGGAGGGCGAGATCGAGAGTCGGGGAGAGCGAGAGCGAGAGTCGGGGAGAGGGAGAGCGAGAGTCGGGGAGAGAGAGAGCGAGAGTCGGGGAGAGCGAGACCGAGAGTCGGGGAGAGCGAGAGTGAGAGTCGGGGAGAGGGAGAGCGAGAGTCGGGGAGAGCGAGAGCGAGAGTCGGGGAGAGCGAGAGCGAGACTCGGGGAGGGCGAGAGCGAGAGTCGGGGAGAGCGAGAGCGAGAGTGGGGGAGAGGGAGAGCGAGAGTCGGGGAGAGCGAGAGCGAGAGTCGGTGAGAGCGAGAGCGAGAGTCGGTTAGAGCGAGAGCGAGAGTCGGGGAGAGCGAGAGTCGGGCAGAGCGAGAGCGAGAGTCGGGGAGAGCGAGAGCGAGAGTCGGGGAGAGCGAGAGCGAGAATCGGGGAGAGCGAGATCGAGAGTCGGGGAGAGCGAGAGCGAGAGTCGGGAAGAGCGAGAGCGAGAGTCGGGGAGAGCGAGAGCGAGAGTCGGGGAGAGCGAGAGCGAGAGTCGGGGAGAGGGAGAGCGAGAGTCGGGGAGAGCGAGAGCGAGAGTCGGGGAGAGCGAGAGCGAGAGTCGGGGAGAGCGAGAGTCGGGGAGAGGGAGAGCGAGAGTCGGGGAGAGCGAGAGCGAGAGTCGGGGAGAGCGAGAGCGAGAGTCGGAGAGAAGGAGAGCGAGAGTCGGGGAGAGCGAGAGCGAGAGTCGGGGAGAGCGAGAGCGAGAGTCGGGGAGAGGGAGAGCGAGAGTCGGGGAGAGCGAGAGCGAGAGTCGGGGAGAGCAAGAGCGAGAGTCGGGGAGAGAGAGAGCGAGAGCCGGGGAGAGCGAGAGCGAGAGTCGGGGAGAGCGAGAGCGAGAGTCGGGGAGAACGAGAGCGAGAGTCGGGGAGAGCGAGAGCGAGAGTCGGGGAGAGCGAGAGCGAGAGTCGGGGAGAGTGAGAGCGAGAGTCGGGGAGAGCGAGAGCGAGAGTCGGGGAGAGGGAGAGCGAGAGTCGGGGAGAGAGGGAGCGAGAGTCGGGGAGAGCGAGAGCGAGAGTCGGGGAGAGCGAGAGCGAGAGTCGGGCAGAGCGGGAGCGAGAGTCGGGGAGAGCTGGAGCGAGAGTCGGGGAGAGCGAAAGCGAGAGTCGGGGAGAACGAGAGCGAGAGTCGGGGAGAGCGAGAGCGAGAGTCGGGGAGAGCGAGAGCGAGAGTCGGGGAGAGGGAGAGCGAGAGTCGGGGAGAGGGAGAGCGAGAGTCGGGGAGAGCGAGAGCGAGAGTCGGGGAGAGGGAGAGCGAGAGTCGGGGAGAGCGAGAGCGAGAGACGGGGAGAGCGATAGCGAGAGTCGGGGAGAGAGAGAGCGAGAGTCGGGGAGAGCAAGAGCGAGAGTCGGGGAGAGAGAGAGCGAGAGCCGGGGAGAGCGAGAGCGATAGTCGGGGAGAGCGAGAGCGAGAGTCGGGGAGAGCGAGAGCGAGAGTCGGGGAGAGCGAGAGCGAGAGTCGGGGAGAGCGAGAGCGAGAGTCGGGGAGAGGGAGAGCGAGAGTCGGGGAGAGAGGGAGCGAGTGTCGGGGAGAGCGAGAGCGAGAGTCGGGGAGAGCGAGAGCGAGAGTCGGGGAGAGCGGGAGCGAGAGTCGGGGAGAGCTAGAGCGAGAGTCGGGGAGAGCGAAAGCGAGAGTCGGGGAGAACGAGAGCGAGAGTCGGGGAGAGCGAGAGCGAGAGTCGGGGAGAGCGAGAGCGAGAGTCGGGGAGAGGGAGAGCGAGAGTCGGGGAGAGGGAGAGCGAGAGTCGGGGAGAGCGAGAGCGAGAGTCGGGGAGAGCGAGAGCGAGAGTCGGGGAGAGCGAGATCGAGAGTCGGGGAGAGCGAGAGCGAGAGTCGGGAAGAGCCAGAGCGAGAGTCGCGGAGAGCGAGAGCGAGAGTCGGGGAGAGCGAGAGCGAGAGTCGGGGAGAGCGAGAGTCGGGGAGAGGGAGAGCGAGAGTCGGGGAGAGCGAGAGCGAGAGTCGGGGAGAGCGAGAGTCGGGGAGAGCGAGAGCGAGAGTCGGGGAGAGCGAGAGCGAGAGTCGGGGAGAGCGAGAGCGAGAGTCGGGGAGAGGGAGAGCGAGAGTCGGGGAGAAAGGGAGCGAGAGTCGGGGAGAGCGAGAGCGAGAGTCGGGGAGAGCGAGAGCGAGAGTCCGGGAGAGCGGGAGCGAGAGTCGGGGAGAGCTAGAGCGAGAGTCGGGGAGAGCGAAAGCGAGAGTCGGGGAGAACGAGAGCGAGAGTCGGGGAGAGCGAGAGCGAGAGTCGGGGAGAGCGAGAGCGAGAGTCGGGGAGAGGGAGAGCGAGAGTCGGGGAGAGGGAGAGCGAGAGTCGGGGAGAGCGAGAGCGAGAGTCGGGGAGAGCGAGAGCGAGTGTCGGGGAGAGCGAGAGCGAGAGTCGGAGAGAGCGAGAGCGAGAGTCGGGGAGAGCGAGATCGAGAGTCGGGGAGAGCGAGAGCGAGAGTCGGGAAGAGCCAGAGCGAGAGTCGGGGAGAGCGAGAGCGAGAGTCGGGGAGAGCGAGAGTCGGGGAGAGCGAGAGCGAGAGTCGGGGAGAGCGAGAGCGAGAGTCGGGGAGAGCGAGACCGAGAGTCGGGGTGAGCGAGAGCGAGAGTCGGGGAGAGGGAGAGCGAGAGTCGGGGAGAGCGAGAGCGAGAGTCGGGGAGAGCGAGAGCGAGAGTCGGGCAGAGCGAGAGCGAGAGTCGGGGAGAGCGAGAGCGAGAATCGGGGAGAGCGAGATCGAGAGTCGGGGAGAGCGAGAGCGAGAGTCGGGAAGAGCGAGAGCGAGAGTCGGGGAGAGCGAGAGCGAGAGTCGGGGAGAGCGAGAGCGAGAGTCGGGGAGAGGGAGAGCGAGAGTCGGGGAGAGCGAGAGCGAGAGTCGGGGAGAGCGAGAGCGAGAGTCGGGGAGAGCGAGAGTCGGGGAGAGGGAGAGCGAGAGTCGGGGAGAGCGAGAGCGAGAGTCGGGGAGAGCGAGAGCGAGAGTCGGGGAGAAGGAGAGCGAGAGTCGGGGAGAGCGAGAGCGAGAGTCGGGGAGAGCGAGAGCGAGAGTCGGGGAGAGGGAGAGCGAGAGTCGGGGAGAGCGAGAGCGAGAGTCGGGGAGAGCGAGAGCGAGAGTCGGGGAGAGAGAGAGCGAGAGCCGGGGAGAGCGAGAGCGAGAGTCGGGGAGAGCGAGAGCGAGAGTCGGGGAGAGCGAGAGCGAGAGTCGGGCAGAGCGAGAGCGAGAGTCGGGGAGAGCGAGAGCGAGAGTCGGGGAGAGGGAGAGCGAGAGTCGGGGAGAGAGGGAGCGAGAGTCGGGGAGAGCGAGAGCGAGAGTCGGGGAGAGCGAGAGCGAGAGTCGGGGAGAGCGGGAGCGAGAGTCGGGGAGAGCTAGAGCGAGAGTCGGGGAGAGCGAAAGCGAGAGTCGGGGAGAACGAGAGCGAGAGTCGGGGAGAGCGAGAGCGAGAGTCGGGGAGAGCGAGAGCGAGAGTCGGGGAGAGCGAGAGCGAGAGTCGGGGAGAGCGAGAGTCGGGGAGAGGGAGAGCGAGAGTCGGGGAGAGCGAGAGCGAGAGTCGGGGAGAGCGAGAGCGAGAGTCGGGGAGAAGGAGAGCGAGAGTCGGGGAGAGCGAGAGCGAGAGTCGGGGAGAGCGAGAGCGAGAGTCGGGGAGAGGGAGAGCGAGAGTCGGGGAGAGCGAGAGCGAGAGTCGGGGAGAGCGAGAGCGAGAGTCGGGGAGAGAGAGAGCGAGAGCCGGGGAGAGCGAGAGCGAGAGTCGGGGAGAGCGAGAGCGAGAGTCGGGGAGAGCGAGAGCGAGAGTCGGGCAGAGCGAGAGCGAGAGTCGGGGAGAGCGAGAGCGAGAGTCGGGGAGAGGGAGAGCGAGAGTCGGGGAGAGAGGGAGCGAGAGTCGGGGAGAGCGAGAGCGAGAGTCGGGGAGAGCGAGAGCGAGAGTCGGGGAGAGCGGGAGCGAGAGTCGGGGAGAGCTAGAGCGAGAGTCGGGGAGAGCGAAAGCGAGAGTCGGGGAGAACGAGAGCGAGAGTCGGGGAGAGCGAGAGCGAGAGTCGGGGAGAGCGAGAGCGAGAGTCGGGGAGAGGGAGAGCGAGAGTCGGGGAGAGGGAGAGCGAGAGTCGGGGAGAGCGAGAGCGAGAGTCGGGGAGAGCGAGAGCGAGTGTCGGGGAGAGCGAGAGCGAGAGTCGGGGAGAGCGAGAGCGAGAGTCGGGGAGAGCGAGATCGAGAGTCGGGGAGAGCGAGAGCGAGAGTCGGGAAGAGCCAGAGCGAGAGTCGGGGAGAGCGAGAGCGAGAGTGCGAGAGCGAGACTCGGGGAGAGGGAGAGCGAGAGTCGGGGAGAGCGAGAGCGAGAGTCGGGGAGAGCGAGAGCGAGAGTCGGGGAGAGCGAGAGTCGGGGAGAGGGAGAGCGAGAGTCGTGGAGAGCGAGAGCGAGAGTCGGGGAGAGCGAGAGCGAGAGTCGGGGAGAGCGAGAGCGAGAGTGGGGGAGAGCGAGAGCGAGAGTCGGGGAGAGGGAGAGCGAGAGTCGGGGAGAGCGAGAGCGAGACTCGGGGAGAGCAAGAGCGAGAGTCGGGGAGAGAGAGAGCGAGAGTCGGGGAGAGCGAGAGCGAGAGCGAGAGTCGGGGAGAGCGAGAGCGAGAGTAGGGGAGAGCGAGAGCGAGAGTCGGGGAGAGCGAGAGCGAGAGTCGGTGAGAGCGAGAGCGAGAGTCGGGGAGAGGGAGAGCGAGAGTCGGGGAGAGGGAGAGCGAGAGTCGGGGAGAGAGAGAGCGAGAGTCGGGGAGAGCGAGAGTGAGAGTCGGGGAGAGTGAGAGCGAGAGTCGGTGAGAGGGAGAGCGAGAGTCGGGGAGAGGGAGAGCGAGAGTCGGGGAGAGGGAGAGCGAGAGTCAGGGAGAGCGTGAGCGAGAGTCGGGGAGAGCGAGAGCGAGACTCGGGGAGAGGGAGAGCGAGAGTCGGGGACAGCGAGAGCGAGAGTCGGGGAGAGCGAGAGCGAGAGTCGGGGAGAGCGAGAGTCGGGGAGAGGGAGAGCGAGAGTCGGGGAGAGCGAGAGCGAAAGTCGGGGACAGCGAGAGCGAGAGTCGGGGAGAGGGAGAGCGAGAGTCGGGGAGAGCGAGATCGAGAGTCGGGGAGAGCTAGAGCGAGAGTCGGGGAGAGAGAGAGCGAGAGTCGGGGAGAGCGAGAGCGAGAGCGAGAGTCGGGGAGAGCGAGAGCGAGAGTCGGGGAGAGCGAGAGCGAAAGTCGGGGAGAGCGAGAGCGAGAGTCGGGGAGACCGAGAGCGAGAGTCGGGGAGGGCGAGATCGAGAGTCGGGGAGAGCGAGACAGAGAGTCGGGGAGAGCGAGTGCGAGAGTCGGGGAGAGGGAGAGCGAGAGTGGGGGAGAGGGAGAGCGAGAGTCGGGGAGAGCGAGAGCGAGAGTCGGGGAGAGCGAGAACGAGAGTCGGGGAGGGCGAGATCGAGAGTCGGGGAGAGCGAGAGCGAGAGTCGGGGAGAGGGAGAGCGAGAGTCGGGGAGAGAGAGAGCGTGGGTCGGGGAGAGCGAGACTGAGAGTCAGGGAGAGCGAGAGCGAGAGTCGGGGAGAGGGAGAGCGAGAGTCGGGGAGAGCGAGAGCGAGAGTCAGGGAGAGCGAGAGCGAGACTCGGGGAGGGCGAGAGCGAGAGTCGGGGAGAGCGAGAGCGAGAGTGGGGGAGAGGGAGAGCGAGAGTCGGGGAGAGCGAGAGCGAGAGTCGGTGAGAGCGAGAGCGAGAGTCGGTTAGAGCGAGAGCGAGAGTCGGGGAGAGCGAGAGTCGGGCAGAGCGAGAGCGAGAGTCGGGGAGAGCGAGAGCGAGAGCCGGGGAGAGCGAGAGCGAGAATCGGGGAGAGCGAGATCGAGAGTCGGGGAGAGCGAGAGCGAGAGTCGGGAAGAGCGAGAGCGAGAGTCGGGGAGAGCGAGAGCGAGAGTCGGGGAGAGCGAGAGCGAGAGTCGGGGAGAGGGAGAGCGAGAGTCGGGGAGAGCGAGAGCGAGAGTCGGGGAGAGCGAGAGCGAGAGTCGGGGAGAGCGAGAGTCGGGGAGAGGGAGAGCGAGAGTCGGGGAGAGCGAGAGCGAGAGTCGGGGAGAGCGAGAGAGAGAGTCGGAGAGAAGGAGAGCGAGAGTCGGGGAGAGCGAGAGCGAGAGTCGGGGAGAGCGAGAGCGAGAGTCGGGGAGAGGGAGAGCGAGAGTCGGGGAGAGCGAGAGTCGGGGAGAGCAAGAGCGAGAGTCGGGGAGAGAGAGAGCGAGAGCCGGGGAGAGCGAGAGCGAGAGTCGGGGAGAGCGAGAGCGAGAGTCGGGGAGAGCGAGAGCGAGAGTCGGTGAGAGCGAGATCGAGAGTCGGGGAGAGCGAGAGCGAGAGTCGGGAAGAGCCAGAGCGAGAGTCGGGGAGAGCGAGAGCGAGAGTGCGAGAGCGAGACTCGGGGAGAGGGAGAGCGAGAGTCGGGGAGAGCGAGAGCGAGAGTCGGGGAGAGCGAGAGCGAGAGTCGGTGGGAGCGAGAGTCGGGGAAAGGGAGAGCGAGAGTCGGGGAGAGCGAGAGCGAGAGTCGGGGAGAGCGAGAGCAAGAGTCGGGGAGAGCGAGAGCGAGAGTGGGGGAGAGCGAGAGCGAGAGTCGGGGAGAGGGAGAGCGAGAGTCGGGGAGAGCGAGAGCGAGATTCGGGGAGAGCAAGAGTGAGAGTCGGGGAGAGAGAGAGCGAGAGTCGGGGAGAGCGAGAGCGAGAGCGAGAGTCGGGGAGAGCGAGAGCGAGAGTCGGGGAGAGCGAGAGCGAGAGTCGGGGAGAGCGAGAGCGAGAGTCGGTGAGAGCGAGAGCGAGAGTCGGGGAGAGGGAGAGCGAGAGTCGGGGAGATGGAGAGCGAGAGTCGGGGAGAGAGAGAGCGAGAGTCGGGGAGAGCGAGAGCGAGAGTCGGGGAGAGTGAGAGCGAGAGTCGGTGAGAGGGAGAGCGAGAGTCGGGGAGAGGGAGAGTGAGAGTCGGGGAGAGGGAGAGCGAGAGTCTGGGAGAGCGAGAGCGAGAGTCGGGGAGAGCGAGAGCGAGACTCGGGGAGAGGGAGAGCGAGAGTCGGGGACAGCGAGAGCGAGAGTCGGGGAGAGCGAGAGCGAGAGTCGGGGAGAGCGAGAGTCGGGGAGAGGGAGAGCGAGAGTCGGGGAGAGCGAGAGCGAGAGTCGGGGAGAGCGAGAGCGAGAGTCGGGGAGAGGGAGAGCGAGAGTCGGGGAGAGCGAGAGCGAGAGTCGGGGAGAGCAAGAGCGAGAGTCGGGGAGAGAGAGAGCGAGAGTCGGGGAGAGCGAGAGCGAGAGCGAGAGTCGGGGAGAGCGAGAGCGAGAGTCAGGGAGAGCGAGAGCGAAAGTCGGGGAGAGCGAGAGCGAGAGTCGGGGAGACCGAGAGCGAGAGTCGGGGAGGGCGAGATCGAGAGTCGGGGAGAGCGAGAGCGAGAGTCGGGGAGAGCGAGACAGAGAGTCGGGGAGAGCGAGAGCGAGAGTCGGGGAGAGGGAGAGCGAGAGTGGGGGATAGGGAGAGCGAGAGTCGGGGAGAGCGAGAGCGAGAGTCGGGGAGAGCGAGAGCGAGAGTCGGGGAGGGCGAGATCGAGAGTCGGGGAGAGCTAGAGCGAGTGTCGGGGAGAGGGAGAGCGAGAGTCGGGGAGAGAGAGAGCGAGAGTCGGGGAGAGCGAGACCGAGAGTCGGGGAGAGCGAGAGTGAGAGTCGGGGAGAGGGAGAGCGAGAGTCGGGGAGAGCGAGAGCGAGAGTCGGGGAGAGCGAGAGCGAGACTCGGGGAGGGCGAGAGCGAGAGTCGGGGAGAGCGAGAGCGAGAGTGGGGGAGAGGGAGAGCGAGAGTCGGGGAGAGCGAGAGCGAGAGTCGGTGAGAGCGAGAGCGAGAGTCGGTTAGAGCGAGAGCGAGAGTCGGGGAGAGCGAGAGTCGGGCAGAGCGAGAGCGAGAGTCGGGGAGAGCGAGAGCGAGAGTCGGGGAGAGCGAGAGCGAGAATCGGGGAGAGCGAGATCGAGAGTCGGGGAGAGCGAGATCGAGAGTCGGGAAGAGCGAGAGCGAGAGTCGGGGAGAGCGAGAGCGAGAGTCGGGGAGAGCGAGAGCGAGAGTCGGGGAGAGGGAGAGCGAGAGTTGGGGAGAGCGAGAGCGAGAGTCGGGGAGAGCGAGAGCGAGAGTCGGGGAGAGCGAGAGTCGGGGAGAGGGAGAGCGAGAGTCGGGGAGAGCGAGAGCGAGAGTCGGGGAGAGCGAGAGCGAGAGTCGGAGAGAAGGAGAGCGAGAGTCGGGGAGAGCGAGAGCGAGAGTCGGGGAGAGCGAGAGCGAGAGTCGGGGAGAGGGAGAGCGAGAGTCGGGGAGAGCGAGAGCGAGCGTCGGGGAGAGCAAGAGCGAGAGTCGGGGAGAGAGAGAGCGAGAGCCGGGGAGAGCGAGAGCGAGAGTCGGGGAGAGCGAGAGCGAGAGTCGGGGAGAGCGAGAGCGAGAGTCGGGGAGAGCGAGAGCGAGATTCGGGGAGAGCGAGAGCGAGAGTCGGGGAGAGGGAGAGCGAGAGTCGGGGAGAGAGGGAGCGAGAGTCGGGGAGAGAGAGAGCGAGAGTCGGGGAGAGCGAGAGCGAGAGTTGGGCAGAGCGGGAGCGAGAGTCGGGGAGAGCTGGAGCGAGAGTCGGGGAGAGCGAAAGCGAGTGTCGGGGAGAACGAGAGCGAGAGTCGGGGAGAGCGAGAGCGAGAGTCGGGGAGAGCGAGAGCGAGAGTCGGGGAGAGGGAGAGCGAGAGTCGGGGAGAGGGAGAGCGAGAGTCGGGGAGAGCGAGAGCGAGAGTCGGGGAGAGGGAGAGCGAGAGTCGGGGAGAGCGAGAGCGAGAGACGGGGAGAGCAAGAGCGAGAGTCGGGGAGAGAGAGAGCGAGAGTCGGGGAGAGCGAGAGCGAGAGTCGGGGAGAGAGAGAGCGAGAGCCGGGGAGAGCGAGAGCGAGAGTCGGGGAGAGCGAGATCGAGAGTCGGGGAGAGCAAGAGCGAGAGTCGGGGAGAGAGAGAGCGAGAGTCGGGGAGAGCGAGAGCGAGAGCGAGAGTCGGGGAGAGCGAGAGCGAGAGTCGGGGAGAGCGAGAGCGAAAGTCGGGGAGAGCGAGAGCGAGAGTCGGGGAGACCGAGAGCGAGAGTCAGGGAGGGCGAGATCGAGAGTCGGGGAGAGCGAGACAGAGAGTCGGGGAGAGCGAGAGCGAGAGTCGGGGAGAGGGAGAGCGAGAGTGGGGGAGAGGGAGAGCGAGAGTCGGGGAGAGCGAGAGCGAGAGTCGGGGAGAGCGAGAGCGAGAGTCGGGGAGGGCGAGATCGAGAGTCGGGGAGAGCGAGAGCGAGAGTCGGGGAGAGGGAGAGCGAGTGTCGGGGAGAGAGAGAGCGAGAGTCGGGGAGAGCGAGACGAGAGTCAGGAAGAGCGAGAGCGAGAGTCGGGGAGAGGGAGAGCGAGAGTCGGGGAGAGCGAGAGCGAGAGTCAGGGAGAGCGAGAGCGAGACTCGGGGAGGGCGAGAGCGAGAGTCGGGGAGAGCGAGAGCGAGAGTGGGGGAGAGGGAGAGCGAGAGTCGGGGAGAGCGAGAGCGAGAGTCGGTGAGAGCGAGAGCGAGAGTCGGTTAGAGCGAGAGCGAGAGTCGGGGAGAGCGAGAGTCTGGCAGAGCGAGAGCGAGAGTCGGGGAGAGCGAGAGCGAGAGCCGGGGAGAGCGAGAGCGAGAATCGGGGAGAGCGAGATCGAGAGTCGGGGAGAGCGAGAGCGAGAGTCGGGAAGAGCGAGAGCGAGAGTCGGGGAGAGCGAGAGCGAGAGTCGGGGAGAGCGAGAGCGAGAGTCGGGGAGAGGGAGAGCGAGAGTCGGGGAGAGCGAGAGCGAGAGTCGGGGAGAGCGAGAGCGAGAGTCGGGGAGAGCGAGAGTCGGGGAGAGGGAGAGCGAGAGTCGGGGAGAGCGAGAGCGAGAGTCGGGGAGAGCGAGAGAGAGAGTCGGAGAGAAGGAGAGCGAGAGTCGGGGAGAGCGAGAGCGAGAGTCGGGGAGAGCGAGAGCGAGAGTCGGGGAGAGGGAGAGCGAGAGTCGGGGAGAGCGAGAGTCGGGGAGAGCAAGAGCGAGAGTCGGGGAGAGAGAGAGCGAGAGCCGGGGAGAGCGAGAGCGAGAGTCGGGGAGAGCGAGAGCGAGAGTCGGGGAGAGCGAGAGTGAGAGTCGGGGAGAGCGAGATCGAGAGTCGGGGAGAGCGAGAGCGAGAGTCGGGAAGAGCCAGAGCGAGAGTCGGGGAGAGCCAGAGCGAGAGTGCGAGAGCGAGACTCAGGGAGAGGGAGAGCGAGAGTCGGGGAGAGCGAGAGCGAGAGTCGGGGAGAGCGAGAGCGAGAGTCGGTGGGAGCGAGAGTCGGGGAGAGGGAGAGCGAGAGTCGGGGAGAGCGAGAGCGAGAGTCGGGGAGAGCGAGAGCGAGAGTCGGGGAGAGCGAGAGCGAGAGTGGGGGAGAGCGAGAGCGAGAGTCGGGGAGAGGGAGAGCGAGAGTCGGGGAGAGCGAGAGCGAGAGTCGGGGAGAGCAAGAGCGAGAGTCGGGGAGAGAGAGAGCGAGAGTCGGGGAGAGCGAGAGCGAGAGCGAGAGTCGGGGAGAGCGAGAGCGAGAGTCGGGGAGAGCGAGAGCGAGAGTCGGGGAGAGCGAGAGCGAGAGTCGGTGAGAGCGAGAGCGAGAGTCGGGGAGAGGGAGAGCGAGAGTCGGGGAGATGGAGAGCGAGAGTCGGGGAGAGAGAGAGCGAGAGTCGGGGAGAGCGAGAGCGAGAGTCGGGGAGAGTGAGAGCGAGAGTCGGTGAGAGGGAGAGCGAGAGTCGGGGAGAGGGAGAGCGAGAGTCGGGGAGAGGGAGAGCGAGAGTCTGGGAGAGCGAGAGCGAGAGTCGGGGAGAGCGAGAGCGAGACTCGGGGAGAGGGAGAGCGAGAGTCGGGGACAGCATGAGCGAGAGTCGGGGAGAGCGAGAGCGAGAGTCGGGGAGAGCGAGAGTCGGGGAGAGGGAGAGCGAGAGTCGGGGAGAGTGAGAGCGAGAGTCGGGGAGAGCGAGAGCGAGAGTCGGGGAGAGGGAGAGCGAGAGTCGGGGAGAGCGAGAGCGAGAGTCGGGGAGAGCAAGAGCGAGAGTCGGGGAGAGAGAGAGCGAGAGTCGGGGAGAGCGAGAGCGAGAGCGAGAGTCGGGGAGAGCGAGAGCGAGAGTCGGGGAGAGCGAGAGCGAAAGTCGGGGAGAGCGAGAGCGAGAGTCGGGGAGACCGAGAGCGAGAGTCGGGGAGGGCGAGATCGAGAGTCGGGGAGAGCGAGAGCGAGAGTCGGGGAGAGGGAGAGCGAGAGTGGGGGATAGGGAGAGCGAGAGTCGGGGAGAGCGAGACCGAGAGTCGGGGAGAGCGAGAGCGAGAGTCGGGGAGAGGGAGAGCGAGAGTGGGGGATAGGGAGAGCGAGAGTCGGGGAGAGCGAGACCGAGAGTCGGGGAGAGCGAGAGTGAGAGTCGGGGAGAGGGAGAGCGAGAGTCGGGGAGAGCGAGAGCGAGAGTCGGGGAGAGCGAGAGCGAGAGTCGGGGAGAGGGAGAGCGAGAGTGGGGGATAGGGAGAGCGAGAGTCGGGGAGAGCGAGACCGAGAGTCGGGGAGAGCGAGAGTGAGAGTCGGGGAGAGGGAGAGCGAGAGTCGGGGAGAGCGAGAGCGAGAGTCGGGGAGAGCGAGAGCGAGACTCGGGGAGGGCGAGAGCGAGAGTCGGGGAGAGCGAGAGCGAGAGTGGGGGAGAGGGAGAGCGAGAGTCGGGGAGAGCGAGAGCGAGAGTCGGTGAGAGCGAGAGCGAGAGTCGGTTAGAGCGAGAGCGAGAGTCGGGGAGAGCGAGAGTCGGGCAGAGCGAGAGCGAGAGTCGGGGAGAGCGAGAGCGAGAGTCGGGGAGAGCGAGAGCGAGAATCGGGGAGAGCGAGATCGAGAGTCGGGGAGAGCGAGAGCGAGAGTCGGGAAGAGCGAGAGCGAGAGTCGGGGAGAGCGAGAGCGAGAGTCGGGGAGAGCGAGAGCGAGAGTCGGGGAGAGGGAGAGCGAGAGTCGGGGAGAGCGAGAGCGAGAGTCGGGGAGAGCGAGAGCGAGAGTCGGGGAGAGCGAGAGCGAGACTCGGGGAGGGCGAGAGCGAGAGTCGGGGAGAGCGAGAGCGAGAGTGGGGGAGAGGGAGAGCGAGAGTCGGGGAGAGCGAGAGCGAGAGTCGGTGAGAGCGAGAGCGAGAGTCGGTTAGAGCGAGAGCGAGAGTCGGGGAGAGCGAGAGTCGGGCAGAGCGAGAGCGAGAGTCGGGGAGAGCGAGAGCGAGAGTCGGGGAGAGCGAGAGCGAGAATCGGGGAGAGCGAGATCGAGAGTCGGGGAGAGCGAGAGCGAGAGTCGGGAAGAGCGAGAGCGAGAGTCGGGGAGAGCGAGAGCGAGAGTCGGGGAGAGCGAGAGCGAGAGTCGGGGAGAGGGAGAGCGAGAGTCGGGGAGAGCGAGAGCGAGAGTCGGGGAGAGCGAGAGCGAGAGTCGGGGAGAGCGAGAGTCGGGGAGAGGGAGAGCGAGAGTCGGGGAGAGCGAGAGCGAGAGTCGGGGAGAGCGAGAGCGAGAGTCGGAGAGAAGGAGAGCGAGAGTCGGGGAGAGCGAGAGCGAGAGTCGGGGAGAGCGAGAGCGAGAGTCGGGGAGAGGGAGAGCGAGAGTCGGGGAGAGCGAGAGCGAGAGTCGGGGAGAGCGAGAGCGAGAGTCGGGGAGAGAGAGAGCGAGAGCCGGGGAGAGCGAGAGCGAGAGTCGGGGAGAGCGAGAGCGAGAGTCGGGGAGAACGAGAGCGAGAGTCGGGGAGAGCGAGAGCGAGAGTCGGGGAGAGCGAGAGCGAGAGTCGGGGAGAGTGAGAGCGAGAGTCGGGGAGAGCGAGAGCGAGAGTCGGGGAGAGGGAGAGCGAGAGTCGGGGAGAGAGGGAGCGAGAGTCGGGGAGAGCGAGAGCGAGAGTCGGGGAGAGCGAGAGCGAGAGTCGGGCAGAGCGGGAGCGAGAGTTGGGGAGAGCTGGAGCGAGAGTCGGGGAGAGCGAAAGCGAGAGTCGGGGAGAACGAGAGCGAGAGTCGGGGAGAGCGAGAGCGAGAGTCGGGGAGAGCGAGAGCGAGAGTCGGGGAGAGGGAGAGCGAGAGTCGGGGAGAGGGAGAGTCGGGGAGAGCGAGAGCGAGAGTCGGGGAGAGCGAGAGCGAGAGTCGGGGAGAGCGAGAGTCGGGGAGAGGGAGAGCGAGAGTCGGGGAGAGCGAGAGCGAGAGTCGGGGAGAGCGAGAGCGAGAGTCGGAGAGAAGGAGAGCGAGAGTCGGGGAGAGCGAGAGCGAGAGTCGGGGAGAGCGAGAGCGAGAGTCGGGGAGAGGGAGAGCGAGAGTCGGGGAGAGCGAGAGCGAGAGTCGGGGAGAGCGAGAGCGAGAGTCGGGGAGAGAGAGAGCGAGAGCCGGGGAGAGCGAGAGCGAGAGTCGGGGAGAGCGAGAGCGAGAGTCGGGGAGAACGAGAGCGAGAGTCGGGGAGAGCGAGAGCGAGAGTCGGGGAGAGCGAGAGCGAGAGTCGGGGAGAGTGAGAGCGAGAGTCGGGGAGAGCGAGAGCGAGAGTCGGGGAGAGGGAGAGCGAGAGTCGGGGAGAGAGGGAGCGAGAGTCGGGGAGAGCGAGAGCGAGAGTCGGGGAGAGCGAGAGCGAGAGTCGGGCAGAGCGGGAGCGAGAGTTGGGGAGAGCTGGAGCGAGAGTCGGGGAGAGCGAAAGCGAGAGTCGGGGAGAACGAGAGCGAGAGTCGGGGAGAGCGAGAGCGAGAGTCGGGGAGAGCGAGAGCGAGAGTCGGGGAGAGGGAGAGCGAGAGTCGGGGAGAGGGAGAGCGAGAGTCGGGGAGAGCGAGAGCGAGAGTCGGGGAGAGGGAGAGCGAGAGTCGGGGAGAGCGAGAGCGAGAGACGGGGAGAGCGATAGCGAGAGTCGGGGAGAGAGAGAGCGAGAGTCGGGGAGAGCAAGAGCGAGAGTCGGGGAGAGAGAGAGCGAGAGCCGGGGAGAGCGAGAGCGATAGTCGGGGAGAGCGAGAGCGAGAGTCGGGGAGAGCGAGAGCGAGAGTCGGGGAGAGCGAGAGCGAGAGTCGGGGAGAGCGAGAGCGAGAGTCGGGGAGAGGGAGAGCGAGAGTCGGGGAGAGAGGGAGCGAGTGTCGGGGAGAGCGAGAGCGAGAGTCGGGGAGAGCGAGAGCGAGAGTCGGGGAGAGCGAGAGCGAGAGTCGGGGAGAGCGAGATCGAGAGTCGGGGAGAGCGAGAGCGAGAGTCGGGAAGAGCCAGAGCGAGAGTCGCGGAGAGCGAGAGCGAGAGTCGGGGAGAGCGAGAGCGAGAGTCGGGGAGAGCGAGAGTCGGGGAGAGGGAGAGCGAGAGTCGGGGAGAGCGAGAGCGAGAGTCGGGGAGAGCGAGAGTCGGGGAGAGCGAGAGCGAGAGTCGGGGAGAGGGAGAGCGAGAGTCGGGGAGAGCGAGAGCGAGAGTCGGGGAGAGCGAGAGCGAGAGTCGGGGAGAGAGAGAGCGAGAGTCGGGGAGAGCGAGAGCGAGAGCGAGAGTCAGGGAGAGCGAGAGCAAGAGTAGGGGAGAGCGAGAGCGAGAGTCGGGGAGAGCGAGAGCGAGAGTCGGGGAGAGCGAGAGCGAGAGTCGGGGAGAGGGAGAGCGAGAGTCGGGGAGAGGGAGAGCGAGAGTCGGGGAGAGAGAGAGCGAGAGTCGGGGAGAGCGAGAGCGAGAGTCGGGGAGAGAGAGAGCGAGAGTCGGGGAGAGGGAGAGCGAGAGTCGGGGAGAGGGAGAGCGAGAGTCGGGGAGAGGGAGAGCGAGAGTCGGGGAGAGCGAGAGCGAGAGTCGGGGAGAGCGAGAGCGAGACTCGGGGAGAGCGAGAGCGAGAGTCGGGGAGAGCGAGAGCGAGAGTCGGGGAGAGGGAGATCGAGAGTCGGGGAGAGCGACAGCGACAGTCGGGCAGAGCGAGAGCGAGAGTCGGGGAGAGCGAGAGCGAGAGTCGGGGAGAGCGAGAGCGAGAGTCAGGGAGAGGGAGAGCGAGCGCCGGGGAGAGCGAGAGCGAGAGTCGGGGAGAGCGACAGCGAGAGTCGGGGAGAGCGAGAGTCGGGGAGAGGGTGAGCGAGAGTCGGGGAGAGCGAGAGCGAGAGTCGGGGAGAGCGAGAGCGAGAGTCGGGGAGAGGGAGAACGAGAGTCGGGGAGAGGGAGAGCGAGAGTCGGGGAGAGGGAGAGCGAGAGTCGGGGTGAGCGAGAGCGAGAGTCGGGGAGAGCGAGAGCGAGACTCGGGGAGAGCGAGAGCGAGAGTCGGGGAGAGCGAGAGCGAGAGTCGGGGAGAGGGAGAGCGAGAGTCGGGGAGACCGAGCGCGAGAGTCGGGGAGAGCGAAGCGAGAGTCGGGGAGAGCGAGAGCGAGAGTCGGGGAGAGCGAGAGCGAGAGTCGGGGAGAGCGAGAGCGAGAGTCGGGGAGAGAGAGATCGAGAGTCGGGGAGAGCGAGAGCGAGAGTCGGGAAGAGCCAGAGCGAGAGTCGGGGAGAGCGAGAGCGAGAGTCGGGGAGAGCGAGAGCGAGAGTCGGGGAGAGGGAGAGCGAGAGTCGGGGAGAGCGAGAGCGAGAGTCGGGGAGAGCGAGAGCGAGAGTCGGGGAGAGCGAGAGTCGGGGAGAGGGAGAGCGAGAGTCGGGGAGAGCGAGAGCGAGAGTCGGGGAGAGAGAGAGCGAGAGTCGGGGAGAGCGAGAGCGAGAGTCGGGGAGAGGGAGAGCGAGAGTCGGGGAGAGCGAGAGCGAGAGTCGGGGAGAGCAAGAGCGAGAGCGAGAGTCTGGGAGAGCGAGAGCGAGAGTCGGGGAGAGGGAGAGCGAGAGTCGGGGAGAGCGAGAGCGAGAGTCAGGGAGAGCGAGAGCGAGAGTCGGGGAGAGCGAGAGTCGGGGAGAGGGAGAGCGAGAGTCGGGGAGAGCGAGAGCGAGAGTCGGGGAGAGCGAGAGCGAGAGTCGGGGAGAGGGAGAGCGAGAGTCGGGGAGATCGAGAGCGAGAGTCGGGGAGAGCAAGAGCGAGAGTCGGGGAGAGAGAGAGCGAGAGTCGGGGAGAGCGAGAGCGAGAGCGAGAGTCGGGGAGAGCGAGAGCGAGAGTCGGGGAGAGCGAGAGCGAGAGTCGGGGAGAGGGAGAGCGAGAGTCGGGGAGAGGGAGAGCGAGAGTCGGGGAGAGCGAGAGCGAGAGTAGGGGAGAGCGAGAGCGAGACTCGGGGAGAGCGAGAGCGAGAGTCGGGGAGAGCAAGAGCGAGAGCCGGGGAGAGGGAGAGCGAGAGTCGGGGAGAGCGAGAGCGAGAGTCGGGGAGAGCGAGAGCGAGAGTCGGGGAGAGCGAGAGCGAGAGTCGGGGAGAGCGAGAGCGAGAGTCGGGCTGAGCGAGAGCGAGAGTCGATGAGAGCGAGAGCGAGACTCGGGGAGAGCGAGAGCGAGAGTCGGGGAGAGCGAGATCGAGAGTCGGGGAGAGCGAGAGCGAGAGTCGGTAAGAGCGAGAGCGAGAGTCGGGGAGAGGGAGAGCAAGAGTCGGGGAGAGCGAGAGCGAGAGTCGGGGAGAGCGAGAGCGAGAGTCGGGGAGAGCGAGAGTCGGGGAGAGGGAGAGCGAGAGTCGGGGAGAGCGAGAGCGAGAGTCGGGGAGAGCGAGAGCGAGAGTCGGGGAGAGCGAGAGTCGGGGAGAGGGAGAGCGAGAGTCGGGGAGAGCGAGAGCGAGAGTCGGGGAGAGAGAGAGCGAGAGTCGGGGAGAGCGAGAGCGAGAGTCGGGGAGAGCGAGAGCGAGAGTCGGGGAGAGGGAGAGCGAGAGTCGGGGAGAGAGGGAGCGAGAGTCGGGGAGAGCGAGAGCGAGAGTCGGGGAGAGCGAGAGCGAGAGTCGGGGAGAGCGGGAGCGAGAGTCGGGGAGAGCTAGAGCGAGAGTCGGGGAGAGAGGGAGCGAGAGTCGGGGAGAGCGAGAGCGAGAGTCGGGGAGAGCGAGAGCGAGAGTCGGGGAGAGCGGGAGCGAGAGTCGGGGAGAGGGAGAGCGAGAGTCGGGGAGAGAGGGAGCGAGAGTCGGGGAGAGCGAGAGCGAGAGTCGGGGAGAGCGAGAGCGAGAGTCGGGGAGAGCGGGAGCGAGAGTCGGGGAGAGCTAGAGCGAGAGTCGGGGAGAGCGAAAGCGAGAGTCGGGGAGAACGAGAGCGAGAGTCGGGGAGAGCGAGAGCGAGAGTCGGGGAGAGCGAGAGCGAGAGTCGGGGAGAGGGAGAGCGAGAGTCGGGGAGAGGGAGAGCGAGAGTCGGGGAGAGCGAGAGCGAGAGTCGGGGAGAGCGAGAGCAAGTGTCGGGGAGAGCGAGAGCGAGAGTCGGGGAGAGCGAGAGCGAGAGTCGGGGAGAGCGAGATCGAGAGTCGGGGAGAGCGAGAGCGAGAGTCGGGAAGAGCCAGAGCGAGAGTCGGGGAGAGCGAGAGCGAGAGTCGGGGAGAGCGAGAGTCGGGGAGAGCGAGAGCGAGAGTCGGGGAGAGCGAGAGCGAGAGTCGGGGAGAGCGAGACCGAGAGTCGGGGTGAGCGAGAGCGAGAGTCGGGGAGAGGGAGAGCGAGAGTCGGGGAGAGCGAGAGCGAGAGTCGGGGAGAGCGAGAGCGAGAGTCGGGCAGAGCGAGAGCGAGAGTCGGGGAGAGCGAGAGCGAGAGTCGGGGAGAGCGAGAGCGAGAATCGGGGAGAGCGAGATCGAGAGTCGGGGAGAGCGAGAGCGAGAGTCGGGAAGAGCGAGAGCGAGAGTCGGGGAGAGCGAGAGCGAGAGTCGGGGAGAGCGAGAGCGAGAGTCGGGGAGAGGGAGAGCGAGAGTCGGGGAGAGCGAGAGCGAGAGTCGGGGAGAGCGAGAGCGAGAGTCGGGGAGAGCGAGAGTCGGGGAGAGGGAGAGCGAGAGTCGGGGAGAGCGAGAGCGAGAGTCGGGGAGAGCGAGAGCGAGAGTCGGGGAGAAGGAGAGCGAGAGTCGGGGAGAGCGAGAACGAGAGTCGGGGAGAGCGAGAGCGAGAGTCGGGGAGAGGGAGAGCGAGAGTCGGGGAGAGCGAGAGCGAGAGTCGGGGAGAGCGAGAGCGAGAGTCGGGGAGAGAGAGAGCGAGAGCCGGGGAGAGCGAGAGCGAGAGTCGGGGAGAGCGAGAGCGAGAGTCGGGGAGAGCGAGAGCGAGAGTCGGGCAGAGCGAGAGCGAGAGTCGGGGAGAGCGAGAGCGAGAGTCGGGGAGAGGGAGAGCGAGAGTCGGGGAGAGAGGGAGCGAGAGTCGGGGAGAGCGAGAGCGAGAGTCGGGGAGAGCGAGAGCGAGAGTCGGGGAGAGCGGGAGCGAGAGTCGGGGAGAGCTAGAGCGAGAGTCGGGGAGAGCGAAAGCGAGAGTCGGGGAGAACGTGAGCGAGAGTCGGGGAGAGCGAGAGCGAGAGTCGGGGAGAGCGAGAGCGAGAGTCGGGGAGAGGGAGAGCGAGAGTCGGGGAGAGGGAGAGCGAGAGTCGGGGAGAGTGAGAGCGAGAGTCGGGGAGAGCGAGAGCGAGTGTCGGGGAGAGCGAGAGCGAGAGTCGGGCAGAGCGAGAGCGAGAGTCGGGGAGAGCGAGATCGAGAGTCGGGGAGAGCGAGAGCGAGAGTCGGGAAGAGCCAGAGCGAGAGTCGGGGAGAGCGAGAGCGAGAGTGCGAGAGCGAGACTCGGGGAGAGGGAGAGCGAGAGTCGGGGAGAGCGAGAGCGAGAGTCGGGGAGAGCGAGAGCGAGAGTCGGGGAGAGCGAGAGTCAGGGAGAGGGAGAGCGAGAGTCGTGGAGAGCGAGAGCGAGAGTCGGGGAGAGCGAGAGCGAGAGTCGGGGAGAGCGAGAGCGAGAGTGGGGGAGAGCGAGAGCGAGAGTCGGGGAGAGGGAGAGCGAGAGTCGGGGAGAGCGAGAGCGAGACTCGGGGAGAGCAAGAGCGAGAGTCGGGGAGAGAGAGAGCGAGAGTCGGGGAGAGCGAGAGCGAGAGCGAGAGTCGGGGAGAGCGAGAGCGAGAGTAGGGGAGAGCGAGAGCGAGAGTCGGGGAGAGCGAGAGCGAGAGTCGGTGAGAGCGAGAGCGAGAGTCGGGGAGAGGGAGAGCGAGAGTCGGGGAGAGGGAGAGCGAGAGTCGGGGAGAGAGAGAGCGAGAGTCGGGGAGAGCGAGAGCGAGCTTCGGGGAGAGAGAGAGCGAGAGTCGGTGAGAGGGAGAGCGAGAGTCGGGGAGAGGGAGAGCGAGAGTCGGGGAGAGGGAGAGCGAGAGTCGGGGAGAGCGTGAGCGAGAGTCGGGGAGAGCGAGAGCGAGACTCGGGGAGAGGGAGAGCGAGAGTCGGGGACAGCGAGAGCGAGAGTCGGGGAGAGCGAGAGCGAGAGTCGGGGAGAGCGAGAGTCGGGGAGAGGGAGAGCGAGAGTCGGGGAGAGCGAGAGCGAAAGTCGGGGAGAGCGAGAGCGAGAGTCGGGGAGAGGGAGAGCGAGAGTCGGGGAGAGCGAGATCGAGAGTCGGGGAGAGCTAGAGCGAGAGTCGGGGAGAGAG
This sequence comes from Somniosus microcephalus, assembly GCF_052327205.1. Taxonomy (NCBI): domain Eukaryota; kingdom Metazoa; phylum Chordata; class Chondrichthyes; order Squaliformes; family Somniosidae; genus Somniosus; species Somniosus microcephalus. The sequence continues at coordinate 70,684,525 of NC_140988.1, forward strand.
AGAGCGAGAGTCGGGGAGAGCGAGAGCGAGAGGCGGGGAGAGCGAGAGCGAGAGTCGGGGAGAGCGAGAGCGAAAGTCGGGGAGAGCGAGAGCGAGAGTCGGGGAGACCGAGAGCGAGAGTCGGGGAGGGCGAGATCGAGAGTCGGGGAGAGCGAGACAGAGAGTCGGGGAGAGCGAGAGCGAGAGTCGGGGAGAGGGAGAGCGAGAGTGGGGGAGAGGGAGAGCGAGAGTCGGGGAGAGCGAGAGCGAGAGTCGGGGAGAGCGAGAGCGAGAGTCGGGTAGGGCGAGATCGAGAGTCGGGGAGAGCGAGAGCGAGAGTCGGGGAGAGGCAGAGCGAGAGTCGGGGAGAGAGAGAGCGAGAGTCGGGGAGAGCGAGACTGAGAGTCAGGGAGAGCGAGAGCGAGAGTCGGGGAGAGGGAGAGCGAGAGTCGGGGAGAGCGAGAGCGAGAGTCAGGGAGAGCGAGAGCGAGACTCGGGGAGGGCGAGAGCGAGAGTCGGGGAGAGCGAGAGCGAGAGTGGGGGAGAGGGAGAGCGAGAGTCGGGGAGAGCGAGAGCGAGAGTCGGTGAGAGCGAGAGCGAGAGTCGGTTAGAGCGAGAGCGAGAGTCGGGGAGAGCGAGAGTCGGGCAGAGCGAGAGCGAGAGTCGGGGAGAGCGAGAGCGAGAGCCGGGGAGAGCGAGAGCGAGAATCGGGGAGAGCGAGATCGAGAGTCGGGGAGAGCGAGAGCGAGAGTCGGGAAGAGCGAGAGCGAGAGTCGGGGAGAGCGAGAGCGAGAGTCGGGGAGAGCGAGAGCGAGAGTCGGGGAGAGGGAGAGCGAGAGTCGGGGAGAGCGAGAGCGAGAGTCGGGGAGAGCGGGAGCGAGAGTCGGGGAGAGCGAGAGTCGGGGAGAGGGAGAGCGAGAGTCGGGGAGAGCGAGAGCGAGAGTCGGGGAGAGCGAGAGAGAGAGTCGGAGAGAAGGAGAGCGAGAGTCGGGGAGAGCGAGAGCGAGAGTCGGGGAGAGCGAGAGCGAGAGTCGGGGAGAGGGAGAGCGAGAGTCGGGGAGAGCGAGAGTCGGGGAGAGCAAGAGCGAGAGTCGGGGAGAGAGAGAGCGAGAGCCGGGGAGAGCGAGAGCGAGAGTCGGGGAGAGCGAGAGCGAGAGTCGGGGAGAGCGAGAGCGAGAGTCGGGGAGAGCGAGATCGAGAGTCGGGGAGAGCGAGAGCGAGAGTCGGGAAGAGCCAGAGCGAGAGTCGGGGAGAGCGAGAGCGAGAGTGCGAGAGCGAGACTCGGGGAGAGGGAGAGCGAGAGTCGGGGAGAGCGAGAGCGAGAGTCGGGGAGAGCGAGAGCGAGAGTCGATGGGAGCGAGAGTCGGGGAGAGGGAGAGCGAGAGTCGGGGAGAGCGAGAGCGAGAGTCGGGGAGAGCGAGAGCGAGAGTCGGGGAGAGCGAGAGCGAGAGTGGGGGAGAGCGAGAGCGAGAGTCGGGGAGAGGGAGAGCGAGAGTCGGGGAGAGCGAGAGCGAGAGTCGGGGAGAGCAAGAGCGAGAGTCGGGGAGAGAGAGAGCGAGAGTCGGGGAGAGCGAGAGCGAGAGCAAGAGTCGGGGAGAGCGAGAGCGAGAGTCGGGGAGAGCGAGAGCGAGAGTCGGGGAGAGCGAGAGCGAGAGTCGGTGAGAGCGAGAGCGAGAGTCGGGGAGAGGGAGAGCGAGAGTCGGGGAGATGGAGAGCGAGAGTCGGGGAGAGAGAGAGCGAGAGTCGGGGAGAGCGAGAGCGAGAGTCGGGGAGAGTGAGAGCGAGAGTCGGTGAGAGGGAGAGGGAGAGTGAGAGTCGGGGAGAGGGAGAGCGAGAGTCTGGGAGAGCGAGAGCGAGAGTCGGGGAGAGCGAGAGCGAGACTCGGGGAGAGGGAGAGCGAGAGTCGGGGACAGCGAGAGCGAGAGTCGGGGAGAGCGAGAGCGAGAGTCGGGGAGAGCGAGAGTCGGGGAGAGGGAGAGCGAGAGTCGGGGAGAGCGAGAGTGAGAGTCGGGGAGAGCGAGAGCGAGAGTCGGGGAGAGGGAGAGCGAGAGTCGGGGAGAGCGAGAGCGAGAGTCGGGGAGAGCAAGAGCGAGAGTCGGGGAGAGAGAGAGCGAGAGTCGGGGAGAGCGAGAGCGAGAGCGAGAGTCGGGGAGAGCGAGAGCGAGAGTCAGGGAGAGCGAGAGCGAAAGTCGGGGAGAGCGAGAGCGAGAGTCGGGGAGACCGAGAGCGAGAGTCGGGGAGGGCGAGATCGAGAGTCAGGGAGAGCGAGAGCGAAAGTCGGGGAGAGCGAGAGCGAGAGTCGGGGAGACCGAGAGCGAGAGTCGGGGAGGGCGAGATCGAGAGTCGGGGAGAGCGAGAGCGAGAGTCGGGGAGAGCGAGACAGAGAGTCGGGGAGAGCGAGAGCGAGAGTCGGGGAGAGGGAGAGAGAGAGTGGGGGATAGGGAGAGCGAGAGTCGGGCAGAGCGAGAGCGAGAGTCGGGGAGAGCGAGAGCGAGAGCCGGGGAGAGCGAGAGCGAGAATCGGGGAGAGCGAGATCGAGAGTCGGGGAGAGCGAGAGCGAGAGTCGGGAAGAGCGAGAGCGAGAGTCGGGGAGAGCGAGAGCGAGAGTCGGGGAGAGCGAGAGCGAGAGTCGGGGAGAGGGAGAGCGAGAGTCGGGGAGAGCGAGAGCGAGAGTCGGGGAGAGCGGGAGCGAGAGTCGGGGAGAGCGAGAGTCGGGGAGAGGGAGAGCGAGAGTCGGGGAGAGCGAGAGCGAGAGTCGGGGAGAGCGAGAGAGAGAGTCGGAGAGAAGGAGAGCGAGAGTCGGGGAGAGCGAGAGCGAGAGTCGGGGAGAGCGAGAGCGAGAGTCGGGGAGAGGGAGAGCGAGAGTCGGGGAGAGCGAGAGTCGGGGAGAGCAAGAGCGAGAGTCGGGGAGAGAGAGAGCGAGAGCCGGGGAGAGCGAGAGCGAGAGTCGGGGAGAGCGAGAGCGAGAGTCGGGGAGAGCGAGAGCGAGAGTCGGGGAGAGCGAGATCGAGAGTCGGGGAGAGCGAGAGCGAGAGTCGGGAAGAGCCAGAGCGAGAGTCGGGGAGAGCGAGAGCGAGAGTGCGAGAGCGAGACTCGGGGAGAGGGAGAGCGAGAGTCGGGGAGAGCGAGAGCGAGAGTCGGGGAGAGCGAGAGCGAGAGTCGATGGGAGCGAGAGTCGGGGAGAGGGAGAGCGAGAGTCGGGGAGAGCGAGAGCGAGAGTCGGGGAGAGCGAGAGCGAGAGTCGGGGAGAGCGAGAGCGAGAGTGGGGGAGAGCGAGAGCGAGAGTCGGGGAGAGGGAGAGCGAGAGTCGGGGAGAGCGAGAGCGAGAGTCGGGGAGAGCAAGAGCGAGAGTCGGGGAGAGAGAGAGCGAGAGTCGGGGAGAGCGAGAGCGAGAGCAAGAGTCGGGGAGAGCGAGAGCGAGAGTCGGGGAGAGCGAGAGCGAGAGTCGGGGAGAGCGAGAGCGAGAGTCGGTGAGAGCGAGAGCGAGAGTCGGGGAGAGGGAGAGCGAGAGTCGGGGAGATGGAGAGCGAGAGTCGGGGAGAGAGAGAGCGAGAGTCGGGGAGAGCGAGAGCGAGAGTCGGGGAGAGTGAGAGCGAGAGTCGGTGAGAGGGAGAGGGAGAGTGAGAGTCGGGGAGAGGGAGAGCGAGAGTCTGGGAGAGCGAGAGCGAGAGTCGGGGAGAGCGAGAGCGAGACTCGGGGAGAGGGAGAGCGAGAGTCGGGGACAGCGAGAGCGAGAGTCGGGGAGAGCGAGAGCGAGAGTCGGGGAGAGCGAGAGTCGGGGAGAGGGAGAGCGAGAGTCGGGGAGAGCGAGAGTGAGAGTCGGGGAGAGCGAGAGCGAGAGTCGGGGAGAGGGAGAGCGAGAGTCGGGGAGAGCGAGAGCGAGAGTCGGGGAGAGCAAGAGCGAGAGTCGGGGAGAGAGAGAGCGAGAGTCGGGGAGAGCGAGAGCGAGAGCGAGAGTCGGGGAGAGCGAGAGCGAGAGTCAGGGAGAGCGAGAGCGAAAGTCGGGGAGAGCGAGAGCGAGAGTCGGGGAGACCGAGAGCGAGAGTCGGGGAGGGCGAGATCGAGAGTCAGGGAGAGCGAGAGCGAAAGTCGGGGAGAGCGAGAGCGAGAGTCGGGGAGACCGAGAGCGAGAGTCGGGGAGGGCGAGATCGAGAGTCGGGGAGAGCGAGAGCGAGAGTCGGGGAGAGCGAGACAGAGAGTCGGGGAGAGCGAGAGCGAGAGTCGGGGAGAGGGAGAGAGAGAGTGGGGGATAGGGAGAGCGAGAGTCGGGGAGAGCGAGAGCGAGAGTCGGGGAGAGCGAGAGCGAGAGTCGGGGAGAGCGAGATCGAGAGTCGGGGAGAGCGAGAGCGAGAGTCGGGAAGAGCCAGAGCGAGAGTCGCGGAGAGCGAGAGCGAGAGTCGGGGAGAGCGAGAGCGAGAGTCGGGGAGAGCGAGAGTCGGGGAGAGGGAGAGCGAGAGTCGGGGAGAGCGAGAGTCGGGGAGAGCGAGAGTCGGGGAGAGCGAGAGCGAGAGTCGGGGAGAGGGAGAGCGAGAGTCGGGGAGAGCGAGAGCGAGAGTCGGGGAGAGCGAGAGCGAGAGTCGGGGAGAGAGAGAGCGAGAGTCGGGGAGAGCGAGAGCGAGAGCGAGAGTCGGGGAGAGCGAGAGCAAGAGTAGGGGAGAGCGAGAGCGAGAGTCGGGGAGAGCGAGAGCGAGAGTCGGGGAGAGCGAGAGCGAGAGTCGGGGAGAGGGAGAGCGAGAGTCGGGGAGAGGGAGAGCGAGAGTCGGGGAGAGAGAGAGCGAGAGTCGGGGAGAGCGAGAGCGAGAGTCGGGGAGAGAGAGAGCGAGAGTCGGGGAGAGGGAGAGCGAGAGTCGGGGAGAGGGAGAGCGAGAGTCGGGGAGAGGGAGAGCGAGAGTCGGGGAGAGCGAGAGCGAGAGTCGGGGAGAGCGAGAGCGAGACTCGGGGAGAGCGAGAGCGAGAGTCGGGGAGAGCGAGAGCGAGAGTCGGGGAGAGGGAGATCGAGAGTCGGGGAGAGCGACAGCGACAGTCGGGCAGAGCGAGAGCGAGAGTCGGGGAGAGCGAGAGCGAGAGTCGGGGAGAGCGAGAGCGAGAGTCAGGGAGAGGGAGAGCGAGCGCCGGGGAGAGCGAGAGCGAGAGTCGGGGAGAGCGACAGCGAGAGTCGGGGAGAGCGAGAGTCGGGGAGAGGGTGAGCGAGAGTCGGGGAGAGCGAGAGCGAGAGTCGGGGAGAGCGAGAGCGAGAGTCGGGGAGAGGGAGAACGAGAGTCGGGGAGAGGGAGAGCGAGAGTCGGGGAGAGGGAGAGCGAGAGTCGGGGTGAGCGAGAGCGAGAGTCGGGGAGAGCGAGAGCGAGACTCGGGGAGAGCGAGAGCGAGAGTCGGGGAGAGCGAGAGCGAGAGTCGGGGAGAGGGAGAGCGAGAGTCGGGGAGACCAAGCGCGAGAGTCGGGGAGAGCGAAGCGAGAGTCGGGGAGAGCGAGAGCGAGAGTCGGGGAGAGCGAGAGCGAGAGTCGGGGAGAGCGAGAGCGAGAGTCGGGGAGATCGAGAGCGAGAGTCGGGGAGAGAGAGATCGAGAGTCGGGGAGAGCGAGAGCGAGAGTCGGGAAGAGCCAGAGCGAGAGTCGGGGAGAGCGAGAGCGAGAGTCGGGGAGAGCGAGAGCGAGAGTCGGGGAGAGGGAGAGCGAGAGTCGGGGAGAGCGAGAGCGAGAGTCGGGGAGAGCGAGAGCGAGAGTCGGGGAGAGCGAGAGTCGGGGAGAGGGAGAGCGAGAGTCGGGGAGAGCGAGAGCGAGAGTCGGGGAGAGAGAGAGCGAGAGTCGGGGAGAGCGAGAGCGAGAGTCGGGGAGAGGGAGAGCGAGAGTCGGGGAGAGCGAGAGCGAGAGTCGGGGAGAGCAAGAGCGAGAGCGAGAGTCGGGGAGAGCGAGAGCGAGAGTCGGGGAGAGGGAGAGCGAGAGTCGGGGAGAGCGAGAGCGAGAGTCGGGGAGAGCGAGAGCGAGAGTCGGGGAGAGCGAGAGTCGGGGAGAGGGAGAGCGAGAGTCGGGGAGAGCGAGAGCGAGAGTCGGGGAGAGCGAGAGCGAGAGTCGGGGAGAGGGAGAGCGAGAGTCGGGGAGATCGAGAGCGAGAGTCGGGGAGAGCAAGAGCGAGAGTCGGGGAGAGAGAGAGCGAGAGTCGGGGAGAGCGAGAGCGAGAGCGAGAGTCGGGGAGAGCGAGAGCGAGAGTCGGGGAGAGCGAGAGCGAGAGTCGGGGAGAGGGAGAGCGAGAGTCGGGGAGAGGGAGAGCGAGAGTCGGGGAGAGCGAGAGCGAGAGTCGGGGAGAGCGAGAGCGAGACTCGGGGAGAGCGAGAGCGAGATTCGGGGAGAGCGAGAGCGAGAGTCGGGGAGAGGGAGAGCGAGAGTCGGGGAGAGCGAGAGCGAGAGTCGGGGAGAGCGAGAGCGAGAGTCGGGGAGAGCGAGAGCGAGAGTCGGGGAGAGCGAGAGCGAGAGTCGTGCTGAGCGAGAGCGAGAGTCGATGAGAGCGAGAGCGAGACTCGGGGAGAGCGAGAGCGAGAGTCGGGGAGAGCGAGATCGAGAGTCGGGGAGAGCGAGAGCGAGAGTCGGGAAGAGCGAGAGCGAGAGTCGGGGAGAGGGAGAGCAAGAGTCGGGGAGAGCGAGAGCGAGAGTCGGGGAGAGCGAGAGCGAGAGTCGGGGAGAGCGAGAGTCGGGGAGAGGGAGAGCGAGAGTCGGGGAGAGCGAGAGCGAGAGTCGGGGAGAGCGAGAGCGAGAGTCGGGGAGAGCGAGAGTCGGGGAGAGGGAGAGCGAGAGTCGGGGAGAGCGAGAGCGAGAGTCGGGGAGAGCGAGAGCGAGAGTCGGGGAGAGGGAGAGCGAGAGTCGGGGAGAGCGAGAGCGAGAGTCGGGGAGAGCTAGAGCGAGAGTCGGGGAGAGAGAGAGCGAGAGTCGGGGAGAGCGAGAGTGAGAGCGAGAGTCGGGGAGAGCGAGAGCGAGAGTCGGGGAGAGCGAGAGCGAGAGTCGGGGAGAGCGAGAGCGAGAGTCGGGGAGAGCGAGAGCGAGAGTCGGGGAGAGCGAGAGCGAGAGTCGGGGAGAGGGAGAGCGAGAGTCGGGGAGAGAGAGAGCGAGAGTCGGGGAGAGCGAGACCGAGAGTCGCGGAGAGCGAGAGCGAGAGTCGGGGAGAGCGGGAGCGAGAGTCGGGAAGAGCTAGAGCGAGAGTCGGGGAGAGCGAAAGCGAGAGTCGGGGAGAGCGAGAGCGAGAGTGGTGGAGAGGGAGAGCGAGAGTCGGGGAGAGCGAGAGCGAGAGTCGGGGAGAGCGAGAGCGAGAGTCGGTTAGAGCGAGAGCGAGAGTCGGGGAGAGCGAGAGCGAGAGTCGGGCAGAGCGAGAGCGAGAGTCGGGGAGAGCGAGAGCGAGAGTCGGGGAGAGCGAGAGCGAGAATCGGGGAGAGCGAGATCGAGAGTCGGGGAGAGCGAGAGTGAGAGTCGGGAAGAGCGAGAGCGAGAGTCGGGGAGAGCGAGAGCGAGAGTCGGGGAGAGCGAGAGCGAGAGTCGGGGAGAGGGAGAGCGAGAGTCGGGGAGAGCGAGAGCGAGAGTCGGGGAGAGCGAGAGCGAGAGTCGGGGAGAGCGAGAGCGAGAGTCGGAGAGAAGGAGAGCGAGAGTCGGGGAGAGCGAGAGCGAGAGTCGGGGAGAGCGAGAGCGAGAGTCGGGGAGAGCGAGAGTCGGGGAGAGGGAGAGCGAGAGTCGGGGAGAGCGAGAGCGAGAGTCGGGGAGAGCGAGAGTCGGGGAGAGCGAGAGCGAGAGTCGGGGAGAGGGAGAGCGAGAGTCGGGGAGAGCGAGAGCGAGAGTCGGGGAGAGCGAGAGCGAGAGTCGGGGAGAGAGAGAGCGAGAGTCGGGGAGAGCGAGAGCGAGAGCGAGAGTCGGGGAGAGCGAGAGCAAGAGTAGGGGAGAGCGAGAGTCGGGGAGAGCGAGAGCGAGAGTCGGGGAGAGCGAGAGCGAGAGTCGGGGAGAGGGAGAGCGAGAGTCGGGGAGAGGGAGAGCGAGAGTCGGGGAGAGAGAGAGCGAGAGTCGGGGAGAGCGAGAGCGAGAGTCGGGGAGAGAGAGAGCGAGAGTCGGGGAGAGGGAGAGCGAGAGTCGGGGAGAGGGAGAGCGAGAGTCGGGGAGAGGGAGAGCGAGAGTCGGGGAGAGCGAGAGCGAGAGTCGGGGAGAGCGAGAGCGAGACTCGGGGAGAGCGAGAGCGAGAGTCGGGGAGAGCGAGAGCGAGAGTCGGGGAGAGGGAGATCGAGAGTCGGGGAGAGCGACAGCGACAGTCGGGCAGAGCGAGAGCGAGAGTCGGGGAGAGCGAGAGCGAGAGTCGGGGAGAGCGAGAGCGAGAGTCAGGGAGAGGGAGAGCGAGCGCCGGGGAGAGCGAGAGCGAGAGTCAGGGAGAGCGAGAGCGAGAGTCGGGGAGAGCGAGAGCGAGAGTCAGGGAGAGCGAGAGCGAAAGTCGGGGAGAGCGAGAGCGAGAGTCGGGGAGACCGAGAGCGAGAGTCGGGGAGGGCGAGATCGAGAGTCAGGGAGAGCGAGAGCGAAAGTCGGGGAGAGCGAGAGCGAGAGTCGGGGAGACCGAGAGCGAGAGTCGGGGAGGGCGAGATCGAGAGTCGGGGAGAGCGAGAGCGAGAGTCGGGGAGAGCGAGACAGAGAGTCGGGGAGAGCGAGAGCGAGAGTCGGGGAGAGGGAGAGCGAGAGTGGGGGATAGGGAGAGCGAGAGTCGGGGAGAGCGAGAGCGAGAGTCGGGGAGAGCGAGAGCGAGAGTCGGGGAGAGCGAGATCGAGAGTCGGGGAGAGCGACAGCGAGAGTCGGGAAGAGCCAGAGCGAGAGTCGCGGAGAGCGAGAGCGAGAGTCGGGGAGAGCGAGAGCGAGAGTCGGGGAGAGCGAGAGTCGGGGAGAGGGAGAGCGAGAGTCGGGGAGAGCGAGAGTCGGGGAGAGCGAGAGTCGGGGAGAGCGAGAGCGAGAGTCGGGGAGAGGGAGAGCGAGAGTCGGGGAGAGCGAGAGCGAGAGTCGGGGAGAGCGAGAGCGAGAGTCGGGGAGAGAGAGAGCGAGAGTCGGGGAGAGCGAGAGCGAGAGCGAGAGTCGGGGAGAGCGAGAGCAAGAGTAGGGGAGAGCGAGAGCGAGAGTCGGGGAGAGCGAGAGCGAGAGTCGGGGAGAGCGAGAGCGAGAGTCGGGGAGAGGGAGAGCGAGAGTCGGGGAGAGGGAGAGCGAGAGTCGGGGAGAGAGAGAGCGAGAGTCGGGGAGAGCGAGAGCGAGAGTCGGGGAGAGAGAGAGCGAGAGTCGGGGAGAGGGAGAGCGAGAGTCGGGGAGAGGGAGAGCGAGAGTCGGGGAGAGGGAGAGCGAGAGTCGGGGAGAGCGAGAGCGAGAGTCGGGGAGAGCGAGAGCGAGACTCGGGGAGAGCGAGAGCGAGAGTCGGGGAGAGCGAGAGCGAGAGTCGGGGAGAGGGAGATCGAGAGTCGGGGAGAGCGACAGCGACAGTCGGGCAGAGCGAGAGCGAGAGTCGGGGAGAGCGAGAGCGAGAGTCGGGGAGAGCGAGAGCGAGAGTCAGGGAGAGGGAGAGCGAGCGCCGGGGAGAGCGAGAGCGAGAGTCGGGGAGAGCGACAGCGAGAGTCGGGGAGAGCGAGAGTCGGGGAGAGGGTGAGCGAGAGTCGGGGAGAGCGAGAGCGAGAGTCGGGGAGAGCGAGAGCGAGAGTCGGGGAGAGGGAGAACGAGAGTCGGGGAGAGGGAGAGCGAGAGTCGGGGAGAGGGAGAGCGAGAGTCGGGGTGAGCGAGAGCGAGAGTCGGGGAGAGCGAGAGCGAGACTCGGGGAGAGCGAGAGCGAGAGTCGGGGAGAGCGAGAGCGAGAGTCGGGGAGAGGGAGAGCGAGAGTCGGGGAGACCGAGCGCGAGAGTCGGGGAGAGCGAAGCGAGAGTCGGGGAGAGCGAGAGCGAGAGTCGGGGAGAGCGAGAGCGAGAGTCGGGGAGAGCGAGAGCGAGAGTCGGGGAGATCGAGAGCGAGAGTCGGGGAGAGAGAGATCGAGAGTCGGGGAGAGCGAGAGCGAGAGTCGGGAAGAGCCAGAGCGAGAGTCGGGGAGAGCGAGAGCGAGAGTCGGGGAGAGCGAGAGCGAGAGTCGGGGAGAGGGAGAGCGAGAGTCGGGGAGAGCGAGAGCGAGAGTCGGGGAGAGCGAGAGCGAGAGTCGGGGAGAGCGAGAGTCGGGGAGAGGGAGAGCGAGAGTCGGGGAGAGCGAGAGCGAGAGTCGGGGAGAGAGAGAGCGAGAGTCGGGGAGAGCGAGAGCGAGAGTCGGGGAGAGGGAGAGCGAGAGTCGGGGAGAGCGAGAGCGAGAGTCGGGGAGAGCAAGAGCGAGAGCGAGAGTCGGGGAGAGCGAGAGCGAGAGTCGGGGAGAGGGAGAGCGAGAGTCGGGGAGAGCGAGAGCGAGAGTCGGGGAGAGCGAGAGCGAGAGTCGGGGAGAGCGAGAGTCGGGGAGAGGGAGAGCGAGAGTCGGGGAGAGCGAGAGCGAGAGTCGGGGAGAGCGAGAGCGAGAGTCGGGGAGAGGGAGAGCGAGAGTCGGGGAGATCGAGAGCGAGAGTCGGGGAGAGCAAGAGCGAGAGTCGGGGAGAGAGAGAGCGAGAGTCGGGGAGAGCGAGAGCGAGAGCGAGAGTCGGGGAGAGCGAGAGCGAGAGTCGGGGAGAGCGAGAGCGAGAGTCGGGGAGAGGGAGAGCGAGAGTCGGGGAGAGGGAGAGCGAGAGTCGGGGAGAGCGAGAGCGAGAGTCGGGGAGAGCGAGAGCGAGACTCGGGGAGAGCGAGAGCGAGAGTCGGGGAGAGGGAGAGCGAGAGTCGGGGAGAGCGAGAGCGAGAGTCGGGGAGAGCGAGAGCGAGAGTCGGGGAGAGCGAGAGCGAGATTCGGGGAGAGCGAGAGCGAGAGTCGTGCTGAGCGACAGCGAGAGTCGATGAGAGCGAGAGCGAGACTCGGGGAGAGCGAGAGCGAGAGTCGGGGAGAGCGAGATCGAGAGTCGGGGAGAGCGAGAGCGAGAGTCGGGAAGAGCGAGAGCGAGAGTCGGGGAGAGGGAGAGCAAGAGTCGGGGAGAGCGAGAGTCGGGGAGAGCGAGAGCGAGAGTCGGGGAGAGCGAGAGTCGGGGAGAGGGAGAGCGAGAGTCGGGGAGAGCGAGAGCGAGAGTCGGGGAGAGCGAGAGCGAGAGTCGGGGAGAGTGAGAGTCGGGGAGAGGGAGAGCGAGAGTCGGGGAGAGCGAGAGCGAGAGTCGGGGAGAGCGAGAGCGAGAGTCGGGGAGAGGGAGAGCGAGAGTCGGGGAGAGCGAGAGCGAGAGTCGGGGAGAGCTAGAGCGAGAGTCGGGGAGAGAGAGAGCGAGAGTCGGGGAGAGCGAGAGTGAGAGCGAGAGTCGGGGAGAGCGAGAGCGAGAGTCGGGGAGAGCGAGAGCGAGAGTCGGGGAGAGCGAGAGCGAGAGTCGGGGAGAGCGAGAGCGAGAGTCGGGGAGAGCGAGAGCGAGAGTCGGGGAGAGGGATAGCGAGAGTCGGGGAGAGAGAGAGCGAGAGTCGGGGAGAGCGAGACCGAGAGTCGCGGAGAGCGAGAGCGAGAGTCGGGTAGAGCGGGAGCGAGAGTCGGGAAGAGCTAGAGCGAGAGTCGGGGAGAGCGAAAGCGAGAGTCGGGGAGAGCGAGAGCGAGAGTGGTGGAGAGGGAGAGCGAGAGTCGGGGAGAGCGAGAGCGAGAGTCGGGGAGAGCGAGAGCGAGAGTCGGTTAGAGCGAGAGCGAGAGTCGGGGAGAGCGAGAGCGAGAGTCGGGCAGAGCGAGAGCGAGAGTCGGGGAGAGCGAGAGCGAGAGTCGGGGAGAGCGAGAGCGAGAATCGGGGAGAGCGAGATCGAGAGTCGGGGAGAGCGAGAGCGAGAGTCGGGAAGAGCGAGAGCGAGAGTCGGGGAGAGCGAGAGCGAGAGTCGGGGAGAGCGAGAGCGAGAGTCGGGGAGAGGGAGAGCGAGAGTCGGGGAGAGCGAGAGCGAGAGTCGGGGAGAGCGAGAGCGAGAGTCGGGGAGAGCGAGAGCGAGAGTCGGAGAGAAGGAGAGCGAGAGTCGGGGAGAGCGAGAGCGAGAGTCGGGGAGAGCGAGAGCGAGAGTCGGGGAGAGCGAGAGTCGGGGAGAGGGAGAGCGAGAGTCGGGGAGAGCGAGAGCGAGAGTCGGGGAGAGCGAGAGTCGGGGAGAGCGAGAGCGAGAGTCGGGGAGAGGGAGAGCGAGAGTCGGGGAGAGCGAGAGCGAGAGTCGGGGAGAGCGAGAGCGAGAGTCGGGCAGAGCGAGAGCGAGAGTCGGGGAGAGCGAGAGCGAGAGTCGGGGAGAGCGACAGCGAGAATCGGGGAGAGCGAGATCGAGAGTCGGGGAGAGCGAGAGCGAGAGTCGGGAAGAGCGAGAGCGAGAGTCGGGGAGAGCGAGAGCGAGAGTCGGGGAGAGCGAGAGCGAGAGTCGGGGAGAGGGAGAGCGAGAGTCGGGGAGAGCGAGAGCGAGAGTCGGGGAGAGCGAGAGCGAGAGTCGGGGGAGAGCGAGAGCGAGAGTCGGAGAGAAGGAGAGCGAGAGTCGGGGAGAGCGAGAGCGAGAGTCGGGGAGAGCGAGAGCGAGAGTCGGGGAGAGGGAGAGCGAGAGTCGGGGAGAGCGAGAGCGAGAGTCGGGGAGAGCCAGAGCAAGAGTCGGGGAGAGAGAGAGCGAGAGCCGGGGAGAGCGAGAGCGAGAGTCGGGGAGAGCGAGAGTCGGGGAGAGCGAGAGCGAGAGTCGGGGAGAGCGAGAGTCGGGGAGAGCGAGAGCGAGAGTCGGGGAGAGCGAGAGCGAGAGTCGGGGAGAGGGAGAGCGAGAGTCGGGGAGAGAGGGAGCGAGAGTCGGGGAGAGCGAGAGCGAGAGTCGGGGAGAGCGAGAGCGAGAGTCGGGGAGAGCGGGAGCGAGAGTCGGGGAGAGCTAGAGCGAGAGTCGGGGAGAGCGACAGCGAGAGTCGGGGAGAACGAGAGCGAGAGTCGGGGAGAGCGAGAGCGAGAGTCGGGGAGAGCGAGAGCGAGAGTCGGGGAGAGGGAGAGCGAGAGTCGGGGAGAGGGAGAGCGAGAGTCGGGGAGAGCGAGAGCGAGAGTCGGGGAGAGCGAGAGCGAGTGTCGGGGAGAGCGAGAGCGAGAGTCGGGGAGAGCGAGAGCGAGAGTCGGGGAGAGCGAGATCGAGAGTCGGGGAGAGCGAGAGCGAGAGTCGGGAAGAGCCAGAGCGAGAGTCGGGGAGAGCGAGAGCGAGAGTCGGGGAGAGCGAGAGCGAGACTCGGGGAGAGGGAGAGCGAGAGTCGGGGAGAGCGAGAGCGAGAGTCGGGGAGAGCGAGAGCGAGAGTCGGGGAGAGCGAGAGTCAGGGAGAGGGAGAGCGAGAGTCGGGGAGAGCGAGAGCGAGAGTCGGGGAGAGCGAGAGTCGGGGAGAGCGAGAGCGAGAGTCGGGGAGAGTGAGAGCGAGAGTCGGGGAGAGCGAGAGCGAGAGTCGGGGAGAGCGAGAGCGAGAGTCGGGGAGAGAGAGAGCGAGAGTCGGGGAGAGCGAGAGCGAGAGTCGGGGAGAGCGAGAGCGAGACTCGGGGAGGGCGAGAGCGAGAGTCGGGGAGAGCGAGAGCGAGATTGGGGGAGAGGGAGAGCGAGAGTCGGGGAGAGCGAGAGCGAGAGTCGGTGAGAGCGAGAGCGAGAGTCGGTTAGAGCGAGAGCGAGAGTCGGGGAGAGCGAGAGTCGGGCAGAGCGAGAGCGAGAGTCGGGGAGAGCGAGAGCGAGAGTCGGGGGAGAGCGAGAGCGAGAATCGGGGAGAGCGAGATCGAGAGTCGGGGAGAGCGAGAGCGAGAGTCGGGAAGAGCGAGAGCGAGAGTCGGGGAGAGCGAGAGCGAGAGTCGGGGAGAGCGAGAGCGAGAGTCGGGGAGAGGGAGAGCGAGAGTCGGGGAGAGCGAGAGCGAGAGTCGGGGAGAGCGAGAGCGAGAGTCGGGGAGAGCGAGAATCGGGGAGAGGGAGAGCGAGAGTCGGGGAGAGCGAGAGCGCGATTCGGGGAGAGCGAGAGCGAGAGTCGGAGAGAAGGAGAGCGAGAGTCGGGGAGAGCGAGCGCGAGAGTCGGGGAGAGCGAGAGCGAGAGTCGGGGAGAGGGAGAGCGAGACTCGGGGAGAGCGAGAGCGAGAGTCGGGGAGAGCGGGAGCGAGAGTCGGGAAGAGCTAGAGCGAGAGTCGGGGAGAGCGAAAGCGAGAGTCGGGGAGAGCGAGAGCGAGAGTGGTGGAGAGGGAGAGCGAGAGTCGGGGAGAGCGAGAGCGAGAGTCGGGGAGAGCGAGAGCGAGAGTCGGTTAGAGCGAGAGCGAGAGTCGGGGAGAGCGAGAGCGAGAGTCGGGCAGAGCGAGAGCGAGAGTCGGGGAGAGCGAGAGCGAGAGTCGGGGAGAGCGAGAGCGAGAATCGGGGAGAGCGAGATCGAGAGTCGGGGAGAGCGAGAGCGAGAGTCGGGGAGAGCGAGAGCGAGAGTCGGGGAGAGCGAGAGCGAGAGTCGGGGAGAGCGAGAGCGAGAGTCGGGGAGAGGGAGAACGAGAGTCGGGGAGAGGGAGAGCGAGAGTCGGGGAGAGGGAGAGCGAGAGTCGGGGTGAGCGAGAGCGAGAGTCGGGGAGAGCGAGAGCGAGACTCGGGGAGAGCGAGAGCGAGAGTCGGGGAGAGCGAGAGCGAGAGTCGGGGAGAGGGAGAGCGAGAGTCGGGGAGACCGAGCGCGAGAGTCGGGGAGAGCGAAGCGAGAGTCGGGGAGAGCGAGAGCGAGAGTCGGGGAGAGCGAGAGCGAGAGTCGGGGAGAGCGAGAGCGAGAGTCGGGGAGATCGAGAGCGAGAGTCGGGGAGAGAGAGATCGAGAGTCGGGGAGAGCGGAGAGCGAGAGTCGGGAAGAGCCAGAGCGAGAGTCGGGGAGAGCGAGAGCGAGAGTCGGGGGAGAGCGAGAGCGAGAGTCGGGGAGAGGGAGAGCGAGAGTCGGGGAGAGCGAGAGCGAGAGTCGGGGAGAGCGAGAGCGAGAGTCGTGGAGAGCGAGAGTCGGGGAGAGGGAGAGCGAGAGTCGGGGAGAGCGAGAGCGAGAGTCGGGGAGAGAGAGAGCGAGAGTCGGGGAGAGCGAGAGCGAGAGTCGGGGAGAGGGAGAGCGAGAGTCGGGGAGAGCGAGAGCGAGAGTCGGGGAGAGCAAGAGCGAGAGCGAGAGTCGGGGAGAGAGCGAGAGCGAGAGTCGGGGAGAGGGAGAGCGAGAGTCGGGGAGAGAGCGGAGAGCGAGAGTCGGGGAGAGCGAGAGCGAGAGTCGGGGAGAGCGAGAGTCGGGGAGAGGGAGAGCGAGAGTCGGGGAGAGCGAGAGCGAGAGTCGGGGAGAGCGAGAGCGAGAGTCGGGGAGAGGGAGAGCGAGAGTCGGGGAGATCGAGAGCGAGAGTCGGGGAGAGCAAGAGCGAGAGTCGGGGAGAGAGAGAGCGAGAGTCGGGGAGAGCGAGAGCGAGAGCGAGAGTCGGGGAGAGCGAGAGCGAGAGTCGGGGAGAGCGAGAGCGAGAGTCGGGGAGAGGGAGAGCGAGAGTCGGGGAGAGGGAGAGCGAGAGTCGGGGAGAGCGAGAGCGAGAGTCGGGGAGAGCGAGAGCGAGACTCGGGGAGAGCGAGAGCGAGAGTCGGGGAGAGCGAGAGCGAGAGTCGGGGAGAGGGAGAGCGAGAGTCGGGGAGAGCGAGAGCGAGAGTCGGGGAGAGCGAGAGCGAGAGTCGGGGAGAGCGAGAGCGAGAGTCGGGGAGAGCGAGAGCGAGAGTCGTGCTGAGCGAGAGCGAGAGTCGATGAGAGCGAGAGCGAGACTCGGGGAGAGCGAGAGCGAGAGTCGGGGAGAGCGAGATCGAGAGTCGGGTGAGAGCGAGAGCGAGAGTCGGGAAGAGCGAGAGCGAGAGTCGGGGAGAGGGAGAGCAAGAGTCGGGGGAGAGCGAGAGCGAGAGTCGGGGAGAGCGAGAGCGAGAGTCGGGGAGAGCGAGAGTCGGGGAGAGGGAGAGCGAGAGTCGGGGAGAGCGAGAGCGAGAGTCGGTGAGAGCGAGAGCGAGAGTCGGGGAGAGCGAGAGTCGGGGAGAGGGAGAGCGAGAGTCGGGGAGAGCGAGAGCGAGAGTCGGGGAGAGCGAGAGCGAGAGTCGGGGGAGAGGGAGAGCGAGAGTCGGGGAGAGCGAGAGCGAGAGTCGGGGAGAGCTAGAACGAGAGTCGGGGAGAGAGAGAGCGAGAGTCGGGGAGAGCGAGAGTGAGAGCGAGAGTCGGGGAGAGCGAGAGCGAGAGTCGGGGAGAGCGAGAGCGAGAGTCGGGGAGAGCGAGAGCGAGAGTCGGGGAGAGCGAGAGCGAGAGTCGGGGAGAGCGAGAGCGAGAGTCGGGGAGAGGGAGAGCGAGAGTCGGGGAGAGAGAGAGCGAGAGTCGGGGAGAGCGAGACCGAGAGTCGCGGAGAGCGAGAGCGAGAGTCGGGTAGAGCGGGAGCGAGAGTCGGGAAGAGCTAGAGCGAGAGTCGGGGAGAGCGAAAGCGAGAGTCGGGGAGAGCGAGAGCGAGAGTGGTGGAGAGGGAGAGCGAGAGTCGGGGAGAGCGAGAGCGAGAGTCGGGGAGAGCGAGAGCGAGAGTCGGTTAGAGCGAGAGCGAGAGTCGGGGAGAGCGAGAGCGAGAGTCGGGCAGAGCGAGAGCGAGAGTCGGGGAGAGCGAGAGCGAGAGTCGGGGGAGAGCGAGAGCGAGAATCGGGGAGAGCGAGATCGAGAGTCGGGGAGAGCGAGAGCGAGAGTCGGGAAGAGCGAGAGCGAGAGTCGGGGAGAGCGAGAGCGAGAGTCGGGGAGAGCGAGAGCGAGAGTCGGGGAGAGGGAGAGCGAGAGTCGGGGAGAGCGAGAGCGAGAGTCGGGGAGAGCGAGAGCGAGAGTCGGGGGAGAGCGAGAGCGAGAGTCGGAGAGAAGGAGAGCGAGAGGTCGGGAGAGCGGAGAGCGAGAGTCGGGGAGAGCGAGAGCGAGAGTCGGGAGAGCGAGAGTCGGGGAGAGGGAGAGCGAGAGTCGGGGAGAGCGAGAGCGAGAGTCGGGGAGAGCGAGAGTCGGGGAGAGCGAGAGCGAGAGTCGGGGAGAGGGAGAGCGAGAGTCGGGGAGAGCGAGAGCGAGAGTCGGGGAGAGCGAGAGCGAGAGTCGGGGAGAGAGAGAGCGAGAGTCGGGGAGAGCGAGAGCGAGAGCGAGAGTCGGGGAGAGCGAGAGCAAGAGTAGGGGAGAGCGAGAGTCGGGGAGAGCGAGAGCGAGAGTCGGGGAGAGCGAGGAGAGCGAGAGTCGGGGAGAGGGAGAGCGAGAGTCGGGGAGAGGGAGAGCGAGAGTCGGGGAGAGAGAGAGCGAGAGTCGGGGAGAGCGAGAGCGAGAGTCGGGGAGAGAGAGAGCGAGAGTCGGGGAGAGGGAGAGCGAGAGTCGGGGAGAGGGAGAGCGAGAGTCGGGGAGAGGGAGAGCGAGAGTCGGGGAGAGCGAGAGCGAGAGTCGGGGAGAGCGAGAGCGAGACTCGGGGAGATGAGCGAGAGCGAGAGTCGGGGAGAGCGAGAGCGAGAGTCGGGGAGAGGGAGATCGAGAGTCGGGGAGAGCGACAGCGACAGTCGGGCAGAGCGAGAGCGAGAGTCGGGGAGAGCGAGAGCGAGAGTCGGGGAGAGCGAGAGCGAGAGTCAGGGAGAGGGAGAGCGAGCGCCGGGGAGAGCGAGAGCGAGAGTCGGGGAGAGCGACAGCGAGAGTCGTGGAGAGCGAGAGTCGGGGAGAGGGTGAGCGAGAGTCGGGGAGAGCCGAGAGCGAGAGTCGGGGAGAGCGAGAGCGAGAGTCGGGGAGAGGGAGAACGAGAGTCGGGGAGAGGGAGAGCGAGAGTCGGGGAGAGGGAGAGCGAGAGTCGGGGTGAGCGAGAGCGAGAGTCGGGGAGAGCGAGAGCGAGACTCGGGGAGAGCGAGAGCGAGAGTCGGGGAGAGCGGACAGCGAGAGTCGGGGAGAGGGAGAGCGAGAGTCGGGGAGACCGAGCGCGAGAGTCGGGGAGAGCGAAGCGAGAGTCAGGGAGAGCGAGAGCGAGAGTCGGGGAGAGCGAGAGCGAGAGTCGGGGAGAGCGAGAGCGAGAGTCGGGGAGAGCGAGAGCGAGAGTCGGGGAGAGAGAGATCGAGAGTCGGGGAGAGCGAGAGCGAGAGTCGGAAGAGCCAGAGCGAGAGTCGGGGAGAGCGAGAGCGAGAGTCGGGGAGAGCGAGAGCGAGAGTCGGGGAGAGGGAGAGCGAGAGTCGGGGAGAGCGAGAGCGAGAGTCGGGGAGAGCGAGAGCGAGAGTCGGGGAGAGCGAGAGCGAGAGTCGGGGAGAAGAGAGAGCGAGAGTCGGGGAGAGGGAGAGCGAGAGTCGGGGAGAGCGAGAGCG